>NC_142083.1:28688939-29418939 GCF_054644295.1 Miniopterus natalensis
ATTTTAAAATAATAATCCTTTGAACTATAAATGCAAAAGCCATCAGACTAAATTCCAGAAAAACAAACAAACTAAAATGAAATGAGCCAGACAGATGTGCTTTAAGGACTGTCCATTAGATCACTTCAAGGAAGCAGTGTCATAAACAGATAAATTCCTAAATCGCTCATCAACTTTCACAGACAAAATCATCAAGGCCTATTTATTTACCACCACATCTTTCCCTTTATAACTCAATATACTTCCAATGAAGCCAATTATTTTCTGCACTGCATACCCTTTAGTATAAAAGTTTAAGAGGCCTTTATGAGTGGTAAGCTAGTTTCTCAAAGTTTTATAACCAGATTTACCTCCAAAGCAGGTGTAGATAACAGCACATGTGTCGACTGGACCACATCTGCAGCATGAATATTGTTGTGGTAGGCCACGTCTGCATGGTAATGGTCTTCCAGGGTCATAAGGTAAGTAATTAAAGTGTCTACTGGAATTTTGAATGTTTTTAATAAATCCCGTTCCTGTGGGAAAAGAAAGCCTCTTAACATTTTGTCCTTACATAAAAAGATTTTCCATAGAGTGTGTTAACCAAAAAAAAACCACCCCCAGAAATAGAAATAGCACTCTGATGTCTAGTGAGGAAAATGGAAATCTTTGGGATGATCCAGGGATCTCAGGAATAAAACCAGAGTTGAGTTGCCCTCCTGAAGCCCAACAGTGCTTGACCCAAGATGTACGGTGTGAGGAATGAGCTGCCAGTTACAAAAGTGTCTGTGTCCCAAGATCATGAAGTCAGCCTCAGTCTAGTGCCACTGACTCAGCCACTAGATCACACCAATTAAAATGCAACATCTTTTCTAGGGCTGGAATCTACTGTTCCAGTCCTGGGGTATCAATGGCCTCAACTCCTCATTTAAATCCCAACCCTGTGCTGGGACAAAAGGAGCTCAACTAGAATAAGAAGCCAACATGGAGAAGAGAGCAGCACACAAAACAGTGAAGAAATTACAACCCAAGATTAATCAGCAGGGGGCGGATTCATTTTTTATGGTCAGTACTCCATTCTCTGTGAGTCAGGGTCATATGGATGATTTTTTACACTATTATTTTAACGAATCACTTCAATTTTCCCATGTCATATCTTTTCCTTAAATGGAAACAAATTAACAACACTGGTTTATTTCTAATTTTCCCACACTTCAACCTTTCTGTATTCTTGTTAGAGCCGAGGTAAAGGGGCAAATAAGAAAAAAAGTACAAAATACGCAAAAAAGGGTGAGTAGTGAAGAAGATAAGATACACGCACAATTCACAGGCTGGACATTAAGTCACAGAATGAAAAGAAAGGGGATAGCACTTAGCTGCGTTACCTGAAAGATGGTGTGCATGATAACAGTCAGAGGCCGGTTACCAGACAGCTCTGCTATTCTAAACACATGAAGACCCCATTTGTTCACTTCTTCTAGTTCCTGGGTTAAAGAGAGATGGAAAAAATTAGAAACCAGAGGTAGAGCATGAAACAATGAACATATTCGTTTAAAAATTACTGACTTTTACTGAATAGTATTGCTTAACCTCATGCCTTTGACGATCCAACATATTTACAGATTTTCAACATAAATTTCAAAGCATTTCTTCAATAGACAAAATCCATTCACAAAAAACCTTAACTGTTCTCCTAAAACTGGAAGATATCATAGATTTCTAATTCTTCAAGGTTAAACAATCAAATGTGGAAGCAAAAAAAGGACAGAACGCACATCCCAAACTATCTGTAAATCCACGTATTAGTAAAACCGAAATAATTCAGAAAAAACTTTATAAAGCGCATTCCTATCTTAAAAAACAAACAAAAAAACAAACCCCATATATTCACGAACTTGTCCACCTACTGAAAGAGAGGGAATGAAAATTCATCCAGGGGCACTGCGGTGCATTCCCGATCATGGTCCTTGAAGCGGCTCTTACCTTGGCAAGGACATCTTCCTGTTCGGTTTTCACGCCGAACCTGGGGATGCTGGCGTTGGTCAGACTTGAGCTGTGCGTCAGCTTCCTGACCCCGCTGATCTGGGACATCGGCCTCTTCTTTTTGTCTTTTTCCTTCTGAGTTGGGGAAGGAATTTCCACCTCATGCTGCTTGTCTTAAAAACAGAAAAAATACGTTTACCATTGATTCCACCTGGGGTGTGTTTTTTTTTGGTTTTTTTTTTTTTAAAGCATACCATATGTACTGGACAGGTTTTAATTTATCATTATATATTCCAGGAAATATTTCCAGCAAAGCTCCTTTTACAGAAGCTGAATATTTACAACCTGATATGGACTTAATTTGATACCCCAAAATTAAGCCAATAAATCCCACTGCGAAATAATTAACATCAAACGTATTCAGTGGTTACGGCTTTGATAGAGTGTCCTAATAAATTCTTTTGAAATGCTGATCATGATAAGAGACTTGGAAAAAGCAAAACACATTGGGTGTTTCCACTGTTCGTCAACTCCATTCCCATCTATTTACTTAGTGGCTTCAAAAGTGCTCTTGTCAAGTAAGGACTCCAGCTTCAATGCTGCTTGGAAATGGGAGAAACTTTCTGCACAAATATAAGAGCAGGGTGTAAACCTGATAGCGAACTGAAGGGCATCACACTGTGGGAGTAAAAACCGCTTCTCTGAATGACTTAGATTGCTTTTGCTATTTCACATTTTCTACACTATAGTTGAGCTAGGCGTTATGATGTAACAAGGTTTTATGGGAAGCACAGCGAATCTCTAGTGATGTGATAAGTGAATATCAGATTCACAAAAGCTGTTATTTTTCAAATAAAAGACCCAAGATGTATAAGTACATTCACCCCCTATTTCAAGGGAGTGAGGTCCTCTAACTCATCCTTGCACACAGTGTGTGTTCAATAAATGTCTGTTTAGTGGATGTGCTAGTAAGATATTCAGCAATTTTAATTTAAAAGTCAAATCAAGGGATATGTTCAAGTTGTTGACTTTCACTTATTGCATTTTTTTTTTCTGGGAATGGGCGGTGGAAGTAGTGCCCCAGTATACCATACTCTCCACTACTGTTATCAGCAAGCTTTTCTTTAGCAACTATATTCTATCTACCTGTCTTACCAGTTTCCCAGGCATGGAGGCCATTTCTAGTTTATCATTAAATACCTAGTGCCCAGCAATGGCTGGTACTTAACAAGAATTTGTTGAATGCATGTGTAGATCTCTCTAAAAAATACATTTTACGCTTTAGTACTTTGGAAAAACTAGCAATATATAACTTTAATTCAGAAAATCCCTCAAGTCCTGAATAAAACTAAAAGATAAAAAGTGTACTTTGTCACTTTAGGTTCTAAAAGCTTAGGGGTTTAGAGGCTCAAATTACTAATATAATGAATGAAAACAAATGAAATTCATAACACTTGTTTAATTTCCAAAATTAGTTGGTGCCCTAATCCACCTTCCAAAACAAACAACTCAAAAAAAAATTAAAAACTGCACTTAAATACTTAAATTGTTATTCTCACCTAAGAATGTGTTTGATATATACTCCGACACTTGATTTCCAGACCGACTCATTTCAGAGAGATGGGTGAGCTCCCGATTAAGCATCCTTTTAAACTGAAAAACAGAAAGATAAAATAACAGAAGATGAAAACGTAAGTG
Organism: Miniopterus natalensis; assembly: GCF_054644295.1. NCBI lineage: Eukaryota > Metazoa > Chordata > Mammalia > Chiroptera > Miniopteridae > Miniopterus > Miniopterus natalensis. Next base: position 28,692,600 of record NC_142083.1, read on the forward strand.
AAAGAACATAAGCATATGCTAAGATACAGAAAATATGCCCAAAGAATTTTCAAATTGCCCTGACACTTTAGATCAGTGGTATATGGTAGAACTTTCTACAATGGTACAAAAATTCTATAATCTGTGCTGTTCACTGCAGTGACCACTAGCCACATGTGGCTAAAGCACTTACAATGTGGCTAGTGCAAAAGAGGAACTGAGTTTTCAATTTTATTTAATTTTAATCTAAACAGTGATATGTGGCAAGGGGCTACCATATTGGATGGAACAGATTTACACACTCGGGACATGAAGGGGAGGAAAGGGCATTTAAAAATAAGGTATTAGTATTTAGAGAAGAAAAACCCTAATTTACAGGCACATAAAAGGCTGCCACACAATAAAACATGGTACATTTAAAAAAAAATCAGTTTCTCATTAGAAAAAATGAATAGGCCCACAGGTCAGAGGTTAAAATATAGTCTTCTACCCCAAAGCAAAACCAAACTGATTTGAGAACTCTTCCATAATTATGGAGAAATAAAATGTTTAAAATAGATACTATTTAATGTTTGCTTTCTAAAGTTTTTTTTCTAAGTAGAGAGAATAAGGTTTATTGGTTCTCAGCATCTACAGAATTTACCAGTCCATTTCCCTGTCACGTTAATACAAAACAGGTCAATTTTCAATACTTCATTACTTCGTGGTTGTTTTTTCTGCTGCTGCCATGGTGCCTACTTTATCCAAAGAAACCCTGGAATTTACCCACTATGGTCTACCACACAGCATTCAAAACCAGAATTCCCAGAGATGTTATGCTTTCCCATCCATCGACTGCTTCTTAATGTCTTCTTTTGACTCCCAAAATTGCCCAGCTAGGCCTTTTAAGATACCTTAATACTTCCCTTAACACACAGAAAAATACATATTTTTTTCTATATATATATATAGAGTATACTATTAGATACTTGATCCAAAAAAGTCACATTTTATTCTAATATTTAGTTGCCTTTAAATTTCTGAATTTCACCATAAATTATCATTTAAGTCTGGGGGAAAGACAGTAGTGAGCTTATCATTTAATAATGTTTAAAATGTAATTCTAACTCAGTATTTAATCAGTTTATTAGAATTTTTAAAAAAATCTTACTTCTCTGCATAATTCATACCAAGGTGTTCTAACTCAAGATAATTTGGCAAATTACTTCCAACGTCAATCTTATTGACCATCTAGATAAGGTATAAGAATTTATCACCACAAAGCACTGAGGAAGATCAATAAAGATGTTTCAAAAGACTGCTGTATACAAGAAATGCTTATAGTATTATCCTGTAGCCCAAATTGAAGAACTGGACACACCAATACAAATTCTTCAAGTTGTTAGTTTACAGGTATAGGGAGTTTATTCTCAAACTCAGAAATATAAAGGTCACTATTTTTGTTCATGCATTTTAAAATAATTGTCTGATCATAAAATGTACATGATACAGACATCTAGAAAGCTATATAGAAAAAAAGAAATCATGAATAGCTCCACTGTTCAGAGAACAACCACACATAATTAGCTACATTTCCTTCTATGCATTTATTTATGTTAGTATGGATGTATATTTTGAAAATTGGCATCATGCAGTATACAAAACATGGACTGCTGCTAATTTTCACTTAGAATTATATATTATGGTTCATTGGGGAACAAGTAAATTATGGGGCCTTCTAAGAATGCTTATGCCCTGACCAGGTAGCTCAGTTCATTAAAGCGTCATCCCAATATGCCCAGGGTTGCGGGTTCGATCTCTGGTCAGGGCACATACAAGAATCAACCAATGAATGCATAAATAAGTGGAACAACAAATCAATGTTTCTCTCTCTCTCCTGCTTCCTCTCTTTCTAAAATGAATTTAAAAATTAAAAACAGAATATTCATGAAGACATTTACAATTGTGTTCAAAACACTTTCTGTCCATCTTTTATAAAGTTGTAGTTTCTTGAGTAAGCTACAGACTATCAACTAATTAAATGAGCTAATAGAAAGTGTCTGGTATTTAGCTTGGCACATCATAGGTGCTCAACATTACCTGAACTCTTTCCATTGCCCTGGGCATTTTTTAGTGATGGCTGATTTTTATCATTGCAGGACAAACAGATTTAAGATCTGGATATAGTTACGCCCATAAAAAATACATATACATATCTAAATATCAACAAATAACTTAGAATATTATTCATATAGAAAATGGTCACCATGCTTCAAAAAATATAATGATAATACCATACACAAGGCCCAAAGGTAAGTCAATCCTTGCTTAACAAATACAATTTACTTTCAGAAAAAAATCATGAGGCAAAACATGTCCAAAATTAGAGTCTGTTAAACATTTAAAACATACATTTAGTGAAATATCTCTGTGACCTAAAATTGTCCATGCTATGAGCTAACAGTTGCTACGAAGAGCTGCTTGGTCATGACAGTCTTTTATGAGATGGGGACTAAGAAGGATTTCAGCCACTCCCGGCCTCTCCACAGTCTATGCAGGAACCACACTGCTCACCTGCCCTCCATGCATTTCTCTCAGTGAAACTCAATGCAAACTTGGGAGGGGTGGGGAGGGTGTTTAAAAGTTAGATGGGGACCCAGTTTTCTACAAAACTACCTTCCAACTTGTAAGGAACCTGTGATGAGGGATACGTTGCTATATGCTAAAGCAGAAAAACTGCATGGTGCTTGCGGAGTCCCTACACAAATTCTTGAATTTATCTGGAAGAATATAAAGAATGAAGTATAATTTTTTTGGCAGTTTGCTTATATAAGTCATTAAAATAGCCAGTAAGTACAAGGCAAAAAATGCCAGAAAGTAATCTGTTGTACAGACAGATACATTACAGATTGTACATTCTACCAATTATTTTTGCATCATATATATATTCCCACCTTTATTCAAAACTCAAAAGCATGAGGTAGAGAAATCCTTCAGTGCACACCTATCTCCCTACCAAGGCTTGTGAGGTGCTCCAAGGAAGTCAACATTTCCTTTTAATATAATTAGACAATACTTTATGCAGTCCCCTTCTTCCCAAGGGCAAGGGGAGGGGAGATCTCCCAAAGACAATCTTTCAAGAGTCAATTAAGTTATCACATAAGGGCATTTTCTAAAAGGAACTAAAATCACCTCCCTTTTTTGATGTTGATATAGAACTTTGAGTCCAGGGAAGCTAAAATAACCACAAAAATGACCATCAATGCTTTCTCAACTGGTAGTTGTTATTACAATCTGGTTTTGGAGTGTACAGCTGGATATAAAGAACAATAAACCACTCAACAATCATTTTAAAATGTAAGTGAAATTTCTCTCATTAAGATTGCTAGATATTATTTATTAGAATAACTATATAAAATTACTATGAGGGGGAAAATGATTAGAAAAGGTAATACAATGTATTTTCCTAGAATACTGTTATGTTTTCAATTTACAGATTTAGAAGAGATAAAATATAGAAATGCTTTTCAAAAGAGCCAACTGAAACATGCAAAACAATTTAATTGAGCTTTTAGATATTTTTTAAAGTGACCTCTAAATATTTTCTGATGATGAGTTATTATGATTGCTTTTTATCTAAACAGTATGAAATAATACATAGAATCCTTGTTGCAGCAAAGAAAAAAGACTTCTAAGTTAATGCTTTCAAATCCTTTGTTCTCACTGTGATTCAGAAAGTCTGTGTGCAGCATTTAAAACACAAAGGAAAGTGAAAATGCAGTTGAATTGAATACTGTATTTTGCTTTTTAAACTCCAGTCGCTCAATTTATATTCTACATTTAAGACTGTTGAGGAAGAAGAAAAAAAATAATTAAAAATTTCAAGTATACTTAAATTTAATCCCTTTATTTCTGCATTCATGCCAATATGCTACTGGGCATATTATATTTTCTGCTAGTATATAATTAAGAAGGTGGTAAAGGTCAAACATTTAAAAAAAAAAAAAGCTGTTTTCCCCTCATAATATTCTGTTAAAAATCATTTAATTATGCTGCACTGTGATACACTACAAGTTTGGTAGATAGCACTAAAAGCTAAAATAAATACTGCATTGGCTGTACAATGATAATACTAAATATATTTACATTTGTCTTTCTTAATATTATATTGTTTTTTAGCAACATAATATCAAAAACATAAATAAAGCTGTCCGGCAAAAATTTTCCTCAAAAAGATAACACACTAAAATTCTATACTGAGATTCTTAGAGGTATTGATCATAATCATAATACAAATGTGAAGCCCTTCAAAATGCACCACATATGAACTGTCTAAAGCTAAGAGATGATTTCTAGGAAGATTATGAGGGTTTCCTTTACCTCTACACTTTTCTGTATTAAAAAAAATTTAAGCCAAGAAATGGCTGGCAAAATTGAAATAAAATATGCATTTTAAAAAGACAATTAAAAAAATCCGGACCATCCACAGATGAAAAGGGCGGTAGGGAATCAAACTACTTGGACAATTAAAACTGAAATAAGTTTCCTTAGAATGCAGGTAAATCTCACAGCAATGAGTAAATTTTCCTTTCAAAAGAAACAAAGGAAATGAAAGAATATTTCAATCTGCGTTCTTAAATCATGAAAAGGGATTCTTAAAAATGATGTACTGTGATATACACAAACGTTCAAGAATAAATTTCAATCTGAAGTAATGCTTCATTTAGGACCGAGAAAGGTTTTTCTACCTCCTGCTTCTATTAAAGAGATCGCCAGGCTAGCACGACTAGGGGTACGCAAGAAGCCTGCTAAGCAGGACCACAATTTTATTACATCCAGTGTACTAATTCATTTCTTGAGCTGAACAAAGGTAGCAGTACTACATAAACATAAATTTCTTCAAACTGTACAAGTAGATTATGAGATTTTCATTTTAGTAATATATCACTTAAAAAGTCAACTAATGTGAATTTTTAATGTCATTTAGAGCTTTACATCCAAAGGTGAAAAAAAACTATACCCTTCATCAGGCTAAACTAGTGCAGATTTTTAGCAAGAGCCACAAATTAATTTTTATAAACTTTAAGTGCTACAAACTAGCTGGAACCCATACACCAGTATAAGTAATTTTGCGCAATAATTTATTTCCCGTGGATTTATTTAATTACCTTGATTTATTTACAAGCATAACTCAAATCCACACAGCATGACAAACAGAAGAACCACTGCATATTAAAAAGCTATTTTAACACGCAAACTAATCAGAAGTTACACAATTTCTCCTTATCTTGACCACTAAAAACACATATTTCTTCTGTATTCAGGTAAGGAAAAAGTAAAAGATTGTTCAGAAAGCTTAACACCATTGTAATTAATAAAACTACCAGTTAGGTAAATCAGGAGTTTACAAAGGCTAAATAAACCTTACCTTTACGTAGCCCCAAGACACTGACAGTAAATAGTTTGCTTCTGGCATTTTTGATTGATTATATAGAGACAGTAGATTCTAAAATATGTGTCTCTTCAAAACCTGGATAGTTTAACAATCTCCACAAGCCTCGGAGTGTGGGGGTTTTCAAAGATTATTGGGAATTAAGTATATATGAGAAAGCCTTGCATTAGATCCCATCCGACATCCAGCTGTCTTCCCACTGAACACATGCCACTTGTAAAACTCCAGAATGGAACAGAATTCAATGACTATTCTGAATAAAGAAAACTCATGTGATAAAAAAATATCTAAAGATCTAAGGGTCTGCATCTTTCTCTCCCTGAGCTACAGGGATTAATGAATAATGTATGCCAATATGCTTAGCTGCAAGAAAGACAAGTTCTGGCAAAGGCTACCAAATAAGAAACTGCAGGGAAGCTAGGAAGAGTGACAAGAAACCCCTCCTATAAATGCCCAACTACGCCCCAATTACACTCCATCCCCGGATCTCTCGGGTCAGGAGGCGTGGACAAGGCCCAGGGTGCTTTGTGATTGGTTAGCAAAGGCAAACCTCTGCAAAAGCGTTTAGAATTGGTATCCCTGCAGCTGAGGCTGCCTCATGAATGGATGAATGGGGTTTCCCTCTCACAGTGATGCATAACAACATGAAACACTTCAAAACCCACCATTCATTCTTAAATAAGGGTTACCAATCCTTCCGGAGCCATAGCTGTGAACTTTAATATTCTCTGACTTCTCTTCGAAATAAAAGCTGCTCTGAAAATGGCAATCAGGCATTTTAATTGCTTTTCTCCCTCAAAAACAAAACAAGTGGCTTCCCCAGTGACACAGATATAAACAACGCTCTTCCTCCATCCAACATAAAACCATAGTGTGATTATAAAATAATAGCTACGTCCAGAACTCACAAATGGAAGTGATACATCTATCTCCTCACTGGTGTGGCATGGCTGTTCTCAGCTCCTTTTGTTACATTGGGCAGCCTTGCTTGGGCTTTTTACACTACTAATGTGCTATAAAGAGGGGATTTAAAGAGTAGATTATCTGTTGATGCCTCTTCTATTGTGCTATTCTAAAAACATCTTAAAATAATTTGATGGAAGGTCTACTAAGAACAAAGACACTGAATTCAAACCCTTCAGTGCATAATCCTCAACAAATAATTTTACCTCTTAGTGTGTCTGTTTCCTCAGGGGTAAAACTGGTTACTGTGGTAGAGGGTCTGCAAAGATGCCTCCTAATGAGCAACACTACCCTACATCAAATCTGAGCTATACTGTGTCACCAACAAGTGATGCTGTGTGACTGTGGAGGCTGACATAAGAAGTCTTGCGGGTTTCATTGTGGTCTCCTTGAATGTGCTACTGAGATCCCTGGGTCACCCTGTGAGAAAGTCTTACTCTGTTCTAACACTGCTATGTTATGAGGAAGCCCATGCTAAATTTACGAAGAGGCTGCTGGGTGAGCGAGAGAGAGATAGACAGGGAAGAGAGGCTGAGGGCAGGGGAGAGGGAGAGAACACACTTATATGTAAAAAGTAGTTGCGTTCTAGGCTCAGATAATCACAAGTAAGTTTTTCATTGACATGAATGGCTGTTGGCACGTGAAGCAATCCTCCCTGGTAAGGACTACCCTGTGTGTTCCAGGACATCTAGCCTCCCTGGTTTCTGCTCATAAAATTCCAAGAGTACTCCCCAATAAGTATGCCTTGAAATTTCTTAAATGTCCCCTAGTGTTAAGGATCATTGTTCTAGTTGCTTCAATTGACTTAACTGTGACTCCTAAATCTGGGTGACTGATGCTTGAGGCAAAAAAGATACCTATCCTTTCTTTACATTTCTCAAAGTAGTTAGTGAACCACAGGCATGAAAAGATTCAACTGTAAATCCCTAATCTGAGGCAGTAGGGAGATAATGATGGTAACAAAAAATCTTGTTTTAAAGCTCTGACACAAATTAAAATTCATTTCATTTTTCCTATTATGAGAGAGAGACTGGAAGCTCCTTCCCTTTGCCATGGGAGTAGCAGCCTGCAGAAGAGTCTAGACAACACAGAAGGGAAATGTGGATGGGGCCAGAGAGATACAATTCTTACTGTCAGATGTGGCTTCTGAGAATTTTAATGAGAACACTGTAACAGGTATGTTACAACATTTATTAAGCACCTGTTATGGACCAAGAGCTTTATATATCTTATCTCTAATCTTTGCAACATCCAGGTAAGATAGATATAATCCCCATTGTAAGGTGAAAAGACAGGCACTCTTAAATATTCAGGAACTTGCCCTGCACGTGACAGGCTGAGAGGCAAGTCCAGGCTTCCTTCGGTCTTTGTTCTTCATGGTGTATGAATAGCTCATCATATAATTAGGCTGATACCAAACTCTATGATAAATGGTGTGAATTCAGGAGTGGACTCATTTATCCTCAGTCCTGTGCTGACTTCACAGTGTCTTAAATTAAAGAATCACTGCTGCCATAGCTGTGGTCAGATCTCTGGACAGTGGGTCTTACTAAGGGCGGTCAAGATGCTGGTGCCCAGACACAGGCAGCCTCGCCTGAAAGTGAGACCTGCTTCTGTGTGGGAGGCTATGTGCGCAAGACACGGACGCCCTCGCACACAGGGAGAGCTCAGATTGCCCGTCTGGTGGTCTGCTGCTCTCAAACACCCGGATGGTTTCATATACAAATGTGTGCAGGTACTGAAACAGAAGAAAAGGTTTCCTTCAGCACCTAGTTCTCTTTTCACGTCTTTCTCTAATAATACTCCCCAGAATCTCTGACGTCACCCCTCTTCTTCATTTTAGGGGATACCTCAAGCAACTACCAATCCTTCTGGACTATTTTAGGATATTTCAGGATATTTAAAATTCTGTTGATGGAGTTGAGTCACTGATATATTAACACACTCTGGCATCATTTCTTTGTAATAGAGGCCAAGAGAGATAAGACACATTTTTGAACAGGAAAAAAGAAAAATCAAACTATGAGGAAACTGAGGCTCAGAAGGTCAAGTGCCTTGCCCAACGTCACAAAGCCAAGTGGCAGGGCAGATCTAAACCCAGGCTATCTGGCTTCAAAATATTCTAAATTGCCAAAAAAAGTATTTCAGGCATTAATCTATATATTTAGCCTAGAGTCTATAAACAATATGTCTGTTAACATAATAAATTCTAACTTATACAAGATACTACTGTGTGCGAACTGTTTAAGAAATATTATTTAAAATAAGTGTATTAACTCTTAGGTTTCTCCAATCTAAGAGATTTTCCCGATAACGGCATTGTTTTTAATAGAGCTTATACCTTTGAAAAATATTTTATTCTATAATCAGTAAATATTTATTTTACACCTTTCTACTTAAGACCAAAGTTCTGGGAACTGTTATTAATCAAGAAGCAAATCTGTATAAAATGGGCTCTCACGTATCCAATACTGTTGAGCTTAACACATGCAAATCTAATTGCTAAATGCTCCTTGAAGAATTCTGAGACAAGGTTAAACTTCAGATCTTAAATAACTAGGACATACCAGTGTCTTTAAAAGTCACTGAGTTTCTTTTATTCCAACTGCCTTAAAAGTAGTTTTAGAGGCAGAAAATAATCTGGAAATAATTTATAACCTATATTTTAAATAATTTAAAATCTATTTTTACACTATAAAAAGTCAACTTTCTTTGATTAACGCTAATAGTACAAAAACAACCTTAAGTATACTCACAAATCAGTTTGTGTTTACTGCCCTCTAGTGATAATGGATCTGTGCAATTTAAAGAATAGCTTTGTCCTGAAGAGTCATTTCAGAAAACAAAAACATATCTTACAAATACTATAGAGGTCTGAAGTTAAGAGGAACTCCAGGATGATGTTAGTCATTGGTAATTCAGGAAATAAAAATTACAACCAAAATGTGATGCCACTACATACTTACTAGAATGGTTAAAATAAAAAAATACAAACGATACAAAATGCTGGCCAGGATGTAGAGCAAACTGGAGGGAATGCAAAACGGTATAGCAACTTTTTAAAACAATTTGGCACTTTCTTATAAAGTTAACAAGTACACTGAACATATGATTCAACAATCCCACCCCTAGTTATTTACCTAAGAGAAATGAAAACATGTATCTGTACAAAAACCTATATGCAAATGTTTATAGCAATTCTACTCATATCAGCTGAAACCTGAAAATAGCCCAGATAGCAACTGGTGATTGGATAAACAAATTGTGATACATCCATAAAATGAAATACTAGAAAGCAATAAAAAGAAACAAGTTATTAATACACGCAACATGTCATTAGTGCATGAATCTCAAAAGCAACATGCAAAGGGAAACGAGCCATTTACAAAAGGCTATAGATAGATATACTGTATGATTTCATTCATATGACATTCTGGAAAGGCAAACCGGTAGGGTTACTCAGGTCACCGGTTGCCAGTGACTGGGAGTAGGGGGAGGGGAATGCCTACAAAAGAGCAAGATAAAACTTCTTGGGTGATGGAAATATTCTATATCTAGATTAACTGGTGGTCATCCAATTGTATCCATTTGCCGAAACGCATTCAACAGCATCTAAAAAGAGTACATCTTACCATATGTAAATTATACATAAAAAATCTGACTTTAAGAAAATGTTAGATGATGTTATCAAATTATTTTAATTCCAAATTTGCTTAACTGTGCCTAAAGAGAAATGAAAAACAAAAAACTCAAGCATAGTTATATATGATAAAATAACATTTTACCCTTTCAAAGAGCTCCACCACTATATCTCAGGCAAATAGGCATTTGTTTGTCTAAAGTCCATGTTACCTTTGAATAATACAATAGATGGTAAATTCCTAATTATGCAAGGCCTTTAGGAAATATATAACAGTTAAACTATTCTGATAGCTATTAATATCATTTTTATTTTAAATCCTTTGGAATAAAACATTCCCTAGAATATCTTATTTTCCCGCTTTTTTAAACCAGTAAATGGCGTTAATTTAATTAACGGTGATCCTGAGCCACATTTACTCACTAGTCAACAATTTATTTTACTGTATGCTCATTTTAGGCCAAGCACTATGCCAGCTGTTAGAGATTAAAAAAAATCCAAAAAAAAAATCCAGTGAAATGGGTAGAGCTGCTTGCAGAGAACAGAATAATCCCAACTGATGCATTCACTTTTGAAATTCTTCTCTCACTTTTTCATAGGTTTTTTTTTTGAGTCCTTGGTTATTAGCCTTTTCTTTGTATGGTCAGTATAAATCAGCCTCCATACAGCCAATACAGCATTCATTTCCCCCTTTCTATTATGTTGGATTTTTGTCTAAGGCAGCATTTCCTAGAAAGTGTTATAAAGAACAGTGGTTCCACTCTTGAAGAAGACATCCCGTGTAAAATAAACTTTTGATATAGTGCTAACCTTCTTGGAGACTGTGTACATTAGCATATTAGAGGCTTTACCAAGAACAGTAATGAATAATCTTTCTTATTTTTGTTAACCTAGTATTTCTTAAACTTATTTTACTACCTAACTCTTTGCTCCCTTCACATTTATTAACAAGCAAAACCAAAAATACTAGGGTTTCTTTTTTTTTTTCTTTTTTAAGCAAAAGCAAAAGTTTATTGAAGGAGAGACAAAAGATCCTGGCTGCAGTGAGAAGGGTCCCGAACCCGCAGCCCCAAAACACGAGGGTTTCAATAAAAATTCTTGTGGAAAGTAATGGGCTTTAAATATCAGATAATAATTTTAAAAGAATTATTATTTACTTATTCACTCAACAACATATTAAACAATTACTATGTGTTGGCATGGGCGATACAGTAACGAACAAGACAGAAGAGCTCCCGGCTCATGTCAACCTTGGACTTCTGAGGCAAAAAGACAAAGAAAACAAGCCTTCGGCAAAAAAATAAATTTTAAAAAATGAAAAAATTAAAAGAGTGACAAATGTGCTGAATAAAAAGCAAAGGGGTAACATGATGCTGTGATGGGGGACGATGAAGCAGTCAGGCTGCCCCGAGAAGGCCGTGTCTGGGGGGAGGCCGTAAGGACAGAAGATGGGCAGAGCTTCGGAACAAGGGCTGGAGGAACACAGCCAGCCAGAGGCAGCGAGTGCGCGGGCGAGGTCAGAGGTGGGTCGGGAAGGCCACGGCCAAGAGCAGGTCAGCTTTCCAGAGGGCGCGGACACGGCGGCAAGGCTCTGGGAGGGAGCGACACGACGTGACTGACATTTTACAGAGTCGCCTCTGGAGAGGACGGAAGGGGAGAGGAAGCACTTGAGGAAGAACTGAGGACACCTGAGCTGGACGCCGCAGTGCAGCGGGGGACAATGAGCTCCTGGCTTCTGCCTGGAGGAGATATTTGGGCCATTTGCTGAGACGAAGGCGGGGTAGAGATTTGAAGAAGGGTAAAAAAGGAGAAAAGTCCTGTGAATTGAGTGCAATAAAAATTTAAATATAGGAAGCTGTTGTTTTTTAGCTGTTGAGGGACGTTTTACACGCCCCCTCCCAGTTCTTCAGAGTTCCCCATAAGGAAAGATGCCAGAGAGTTGTTTGAAATCTGTAGCTTTCAAAACTTTCAAATCCTCTAAGGACGTTACATTCTGACAGACCACTCTCATTAAATTCTTTCAAGATGTTTTTTCAATAGCCCGAAAGAAGGGGCATTAACGGATAATCTATTGTTTAAAACCCCTCTTCGTAGAAAATTAGTAATGTAAAAGCTTACACAACATAACCAAAATTAGAATCTAGCATTCGAATTGTTTCCTTGTAGACAATCTGCCTCTTCTCTCTGGCTGTGTTGAGATCTATTTGTTTCTACGGTATCTCTAGGAAATATCTGAATGTGGGTTTCTTTTAAAAAATTTTTTCTGCTAGGGATTCAACTGAAATCCTAGAATATCTCCTCTTCCCCATTCTCTCTATTTTCCTCTTCTGGAATTCAAGTTAGATGCATGTTGCCATTTTTCTGGAAAAGGAAATGTTGCCATATTTTAAGTATACATTGTTGTTCATAAAATACAACATAGGTTAGATAATCATCATTAATTCTATAGGGGTCATTTTTATTAAAAATACTGCTTTTAAACAATTTTTCAAATTAAATGTAATTGTTCTTATATCTTAAGACTAAATTACTGGCTCTAAAATGCTGGAAAAACCTACTCGATTTATCTAATTGCCTATAAAATAAGATGGACTTATGTTTCTTCTAATAAAGAACTCAGATCTGCCCTGGCTGGTGTGGCTCGTTGGTTGGAGCATTGTCCTGTACACCAAAAGGTGTCGGGTTCAATTCCTGGTCGGGATGACAGTGGGAGGCAACCAATGGATGTTTCTCTCTCACACTGATGTTTTTCTCTCTTTCTCTCCCTTCCTCTCTCTAAAATCAATAAAGTTCTTTAAAAAAACCCAAAACCTCAGACCTGAAAACATAGTTTAAAAAATTATTTAACTCTCTTTTGTTCACTTTAGTAAAAATGGTTAACTATCTTGATATTTATTCTTCTAGGATACCTGCCTATGATGGGAGAACATGAAGTTTTGCTTCTGAAAATAAAGATGATAGGGAAAAAAGTAAGATAATACAAACCAAAACAAACAAAAATCTCTGCTTTATTTGACCTTACAAATGTGAATCTAATGCCCTGTGAGACAGCAAGTCAATCACGTTAGAAAGAATGGGATCGTCAAATATACAACTCTTAGTGTGAAATATGTCCAAGTTGGAAAGTTATTCTAAAGACATTTAGTCCGACCTTTTACCCAGAGAGGAGTCCTACAGCTCTTCATAATTAAAAGTCTTCCTCTCCTAGATTTCTTCCATTGTTGTGTAAGTCTGTTCCACTTTGGGTGAATGTGGTTTTAAAACTTTGAGCTAATATTGAGCTAATTAATGATCATTAGCTTGCACTGACCTAATACCATTCTTCAAAAGCTTTTTCTAAACCCTTTAAAATTGATCTCACTCTGGACACAGCAAATGAAAATAAAGTGTGGCTCAGGGGTTTTATTATAGAAGCTGCAACAAACAGAAGAGTAGTCAATACCCTTAACCATTTACATAAATAAAAACAACACTCTAGGCCTTACAGATAGTGATGAACAGCTAAATATGAACAATTATACCTTGGGCTGTTACCTTCCCTTAACAGCTAGGGTAGCCAGTAAGAGAATTAGAATATATGAATTTCCATTTGGGGTACTAAGAAAACACACCAAGCAGATGGCTTTAATACAAAGTGGGACAAAAGTAGGTTTCACAGTTGTGCGTATGGAAAATAATAAAATAATTTAATAATACAAGAATAAACGCTGTGTTTCATGTACTCACAACTGTAAACCTACTTTTTTGTCCCACTCTGTGTAGCCTCCAGAATACCAGTTCCAATAACTCACAAAATTGTCTTTCCCTAAAACCCAGGGTAAAAAAATAATAATAGCTAATATTTACCAAGTGTCTACTATATGCCAAGGATAGTGCTGAATACTTTCCTGGCATTCTCTCATTTCTTTCTATCAACAACTCTATGAGGACTATTATTATTCCCATTTTCCAGATGAGCCTTAAGGTCTTAACCACCAACTCTGAGCAGGAGTCGTCAGGTAAGGTCCCGTTCTTTCACCACAATTCCAGTCCTGATAATTGAAGACCTATAGGGTGTTTCTACTTAGATTTGCAGTCTCACCTCAATTTCATGTCTAAAAACTTAATTGCCATATCTTCCACCCTACCACCTCAAATGGGCTTCTCTTTCTGATTTTCCAACTAGCATCCTTTCTATTTTTTAGAAATAATTTCACACCTTCCTCTGGCTACAGTTCCTCCCCCAAAGTCTTACATATCCCGTCACCTTTCCCATGCAATCTTTCTTATTCATTCCTTTCTTTTCATTCCCATCCTGTGTCAGTCCCTCATCACTTATATGCCTAATTCTCTAACAGATTCTTCTTGCTTTCAGTATTTTCCCTTAATATGATCCATCCATCATACCACCACCAGATTTATTTTTCTAAAATTGTTTTATTATTATTTTCCTTATAGTATTTTCCTTACAATAAAGTGCAAGGGTTCTTCAGGACTTACAGGGTAATGGGCAAATGACTTAGCCTGGCATTTAAGGCTCTCTGCAGTGTGGCCCAATCTACATTTCTCACACCTGCCTCTGTTCCTATAATCAGATTTCTGTTCCAGGCAGGCTCGCTCATCAGAAACACCCACTACTCACCCACTCCCACAAACACACAACACAGCTAAATCCACAAGTGTGTTCTGCCCTACCCTGCCTCGTCTAGCCCCTGGAATGTCATCTACTTCCTCATCAGCAACCTCTATGAATTCTCAATGTTTAAGATCCAGCCTAAGTAGCCTAAGCAGCACTGTGTTGGGGCACTTCCCAATCATTGTGGTCCTTACTGTTGAACACACTCTGAACACCTCCACAGGGCCACAACACAACGAATCACTCTATCATTCATTAACACACAACAGGCTTCCTTATATGGCAGCCATGTTTCCGTGTGTATGTCTGTATGCTTTTTTATATCTGTGTATCTACTCATCCATCCATGCATTTGAATAAACACACACATATATAAAAGTCTCACTTTGTCTATAAAAACCTACAGTTACCAGACCAAAAAAAAAAAAAAATCCCTTATGAAAGCCTAAGAAATACTGAATTGTGGTTATCTGGAAAGCAAAAGGCAAACAACAACAACAAAAAGCCTCATAATGATTTATTTCCCACATGAAAACGGTACCTCCTCTAGAAGGCTAAAAATCTCATTCAAAAATAATGATGTCAATAAAAGACCTAAATCAAGGTCATGTCTATCAATAAAAAATTTTTATTCGCCAAAACATAAAAGCCTTGACAAAAGTAACACAGGACTGTTTTGTTCTGGGTCACTTCATCTTTCCCGTGCCTTGTTACCTCACCTGTACCATGAAGGAGGTGGATAGGCTGATCTCACAAATCTCTTTCACCTCTAAGGACTTTTGGAATTAAAGACAAAAAAACAACTTTTATTAAGCATACCAAAGTTTGATTTCTCTGCAAAGTGGCTGACAGCAAGTGGAAAATGGAAAGGCATCAATCACCTACTCAGTGACTCATTTCCAATTCTTGTAACGACTACACTGCTGGGAAATTTCTTTTCCCTCTGGTTTGGCTAGTATCAGACCCACGACTAAGACCTCATCATGGGCCGGGGGAGGTTCAAGGTCATTTCATCCATGCCTCTGCTTCTCAGAGGACTGTCATTTTAAATCTGTGCACTGATGAAAGGGTTTATTTTTGGTTCTTGTTCCTACTTGCCCCAAGAAGAGACACCTGTCAAATATCAACCTGATATTGATATTTGACACTTTTGTTAATAATCATAACCTAAATCATTTGGAGGGGTCTCAGAGGCCATCCAGGTAAGCAATGCACCAATTTGTAGACAAAGTGGAATGAAGATATATCTACATGAGACCCTTAAAACTCTAATAAAAGTTTCTTTTCCTGTCTGCCTTCAGATATATTCTTTTAAAGTAATCATAATTAAGTGGTCCGTGGGAGTGTAAACAAAAATATGCTATCATGGAGTGTGCTAGGTAACCAAGCTAAAACTAAAGTAAACAAACTCAGTGGGCCATCACATATGCAAGCTAGTGAGGTCCCATAAATCACCATGGCTGGGTATCAGGATTTCAAAGGCACACTCCATGAGCTCTGTTGTCCAGGCGTGTTGATTCAAGCTCCAGTTGCACTGGGTTACTTATATGGCACCATATAAAGTTCACCTTTAAGTTTAAAAATAGTTCCAATCCCCAATCTCTCAGTACCTACTATGTGTACACCACACTATGCACTTGACTTAAGTTTTCATTTAACTCTCATAATAATCATGTGAAATAGATTTTGTTAGTCCTGATTTACAGAGAAAACAGAGGCTCAGAGAGGTTGAAGCTATTTAATTATCCAAGGTCATAACTCTAGTGTGGGGTGGATTTATATCCAGAAGATAAATTGTTAAGCTCACTGGAATAAGGAGGATTTTAAAGCAGAATCATTTGCTATTCTGTTCTACTTTGCCCTTTTGGCATCTAGTAATTACTCATGAAATACTACAGTGAATCAACTTATACTGATTTTGAGTCTCTCTTCACCCTGTTCCAGCTTGTACCTTGCTGCCCCATTCTCTCACTCCCAGACAACAGGTTCCTTAGGGGATAGCCCAGCAGGTGGATGTGACAGACCACTCATGCTGTTACTGGGCCTTGACTCAAGGAGGCAACAGGTGAAGGAGGTGACGCCATCTATTTATTGGTGCTAAAAAAGACTCAAGCCTCAGAAATACAGTCTGTCGATAAATCTCCCCTCTCCAGTCAGAACTCCCCACCTCCCTCATTCCCACAGCTGACTGTCTTCCCCTAAACAGTCACATTCTCATGCTGATCAGAGGACTTTTCTCTTTCAAGGATGTCCCCAGGGTTCATTCTAAACAGATTTCAACATATGAACCCAGAGGTATAAAGTGGGCAGGAACACAAACTTGTCAGTCTGCCTCCAGCCAAGGACAGACCAGATCCCAGGCCAGCCCTGTCAGATATCCCTCCTTCTCCATCTCTTCTCCTTCCTCACCTCACTGTCTAATACAGTTTTCGCTCTACCTCTCTTTCCTTCCATCTTCAATTCTCACTCTAGTCACAAGTTCATCTTTCCGCCCCAGCCCCCGCCCCAAAGGCAACCCCATAGTAATAGGCCATTTAAAAATTGACACCTGCTTAAACCTTCCCTGAGTTTATTCTATCTGCTGCATCCCTCCCCACTATAATCAAGCGTTATCCCACCCAATTCTACTCACCTGCCCCTCCAAATCCCATCAGCTCGGAATCTCAGGTCTGCTTTAGTCTACCGGTCTTCTGACACCACTGACCCCATCCATTACCTTTTAGTTTATGTTTGTGTCCTATTAACTACCTGCCTGGTAAGCTGACTCCCAACCTAACATGTGTCTCACCAGCCTACCCTTCCTAGGATCTAGGATCTAGGATCTAGGATCTAGGAGCTAGGTCCTTTCTGCTCCCATCCCAACATGACACAGACAACAAAGCAGGCAGAATAAGCTGCACTACAGGATTCCCCTCTGGAAATTATATTTCGCTGAAACTGCTCTTGCAATTTTGGAATCTAGAACTCATGAAATAAACTAAAAAATTATTAGGACATATTCTGAAAATGCAGCCCGAGAACAAATACTTGTTCTTCTATCTCCTTGTCCTTCCCCACAGATGTTACGTTCAGAAAAATAATTATCTCTGCCTCTATTAAGAAGCGTATGGCTCTTGGACAAGTTTAACGGAGCAGCGATTTTTCCCCTTTAAGAATAAGACAAATCGTTTTGGCATGTAGTGTACTGCTTCTGGGACCAGGTTAGAAATGGAAGGTTTGAGGTGTGAGAAAACATCAGGATTATGCTTTCCACTAGAAAGTAAGGTACATACCGGTGTTTTCCTGACCAGTGGTCAAAGCCTGCTCATGTGTACCACGTGGATAATGTTAACATGTTTGAAAACCAGGCGAAGGCAACAGGTAATTTTCCCACTGACTATTTCAAGTCAGTTTCAACAATATGCTCTGATGAGAATGAAACTACTTAACATCTTTGGTATAAATTTTTATTTTTTTTATATAATTCAGTATAATATGTAATTCTTTAAACAGGCACATGATAATTTGATTTTTCTATGATTTTTGAAAAATAATTTCTCACTGTAATGAAATATCTGTTCTTTCTCCCTAATGGGTTTGGACTGGAATGTTCAGGTAGGATTGAAAGAGTCACAAAAGAAGAACACTTTAATATAGCCTCTCAAAATATTCTGGAGAGTATTATTTAAGATACCTTTATTCATATTTAGGTTTAAAACAAAAATGAAGCAACTGCTGTGCCAACAATGGAAAGCAGCCTTAAATCGGCCAGTCATCTTCTGAAATGAAGACAATTATCAGCCTGCCCTTACTCCACGAGAGCAGCCTCATCTTTGCCTGGTTGCTATGGACACTTCCCCGTCAGGCCTGCGCTTTCTACTCTCCAGACCTGTTTATGACAGACCGAGGTGTTTCCTATTATGGTGCCTATGTCTGCACAGCACACTCCTTTCCAGTAATAAAAACCAGAGGCTGCCACCCTAGGGATTACAGTGCAGCAGACCAGAGATGCTGACAGGAACCCAAGCATGCCCTGGGTGAAGCGGCACGGGATGCTCCCGAACAGGCAAATGCCAACCAACACATTTTCTCTTCCCAGGGTAGCATGGAAAGTATTCAGATATGTCAGTTTTAGTTGAAACAAACCTATAATAAGAATGTTACTGCTAAAGCAGATACAGAGGGGAGAGAGCTGTTTAAGGCCTTCAATATGGCCTGTATGGTTTTTGTCTGTATATTATAAACTTTTAATTTAAACGAGATTAGACTAATCTGAGCATAAACTATGCTACAATTTCTGAGACATGAGTGTCTATAAGCAGAACTGAGATTCTTAAATGGGAAATGATCAGGATTCTTGTCAGTGAAAGAAAAACACCTTTCTTTCAAGATATCAACTATAATGCACAGACTCCAAGGTGCGAATAGCATTTACATGAACAAACATCATGCACATGATATTAATTTATGTGACCAACAACTACAAAATGATATATTGACACTTACTGGTCTGGGCTTATAAGGCCTGTAGAGGTTTCATCAATTCTTCTAGTGCATGATAGAAAATTCACTGTTTATGTATTTGAACAGTTATCGAATCCATCTGCTTATCAGAAACGTGGCTTGAGTTCTATCTACACAAAGAAAAAAGTGTATCTCTCACCCATGATTTATGAATATGAGTTGAGGAAAAGGCTACACAGATGACCCAAAATGATGCAGAGACACTCTAGGAAGTGATCTACATAAGAAGTCAGGAGATTTCTTACGATACAGGTAGACCTGGACAAGTTTTGGGCCTAATTTCTCAACTTAGACTAGATAAGTTAGACCAATGATCACTTCTGCCTCTTTAGTGCTAACACATCAGGCTTGGGTCTTATAATGGATAACAATAACAATGATGCTTTGAAATATTGATCATGCTAAGTACTACCAAAACTACCAAAGAACTAAGTAGGCAGAAACAGATTATGTTTTCATTTTATTAATTTATATTGCTTCCACTCAAATGACATTAAGCAGAAAAATTAGGACAAATTTCTTCAATTCTTTGACCAAATATTTAGTAGTTCCCTTGCAAAAGGTCTGACAAACAATAAAATTGAAACTATTACCCATAAAGGAAGAACTTTGATCTTCTAAGCCCTCTTAAGTAAATTTGACCTTAGGTCCTAAGATTGATCAGTAATGATTCCTACAGCACTGAGAGCAGAAGCATTTAAAGCTGCATTTCAAGGATCACCACTATAATACCATTCACACAATTCATCCAATATTTATCAAGTACCTACTCAATAAGACCTTGTGTCTGATGTTATTGAGGCTGGAGAAATAAGACTAATGACCTAATATACAATGTAAATGTAATAAGAACAGGACAAAGAAATAAATATTGTACTAGGAGTTAAGAGAACTACAAATAACGTACTGTGGAAGATCAAAGGAGAAAGACATTACACCCACTTAGGGGAGGCTGAGATGGAAGACATGGGAGAAGATACAACAGAAAAGGCTTCATAGAGCAGGTAGCATTCCAGATAGCCTCTAAAGGCTGGTTAAATTTGTTTAATAAACTTTTTGTTTTAGAAAAGTTTTAGAGTTATAGAAAAATTGGGAAGATAAATACAGAGAGTCTCTATATGCTCCACACGGAACTTCACCTATTATTAACATCTCACATTATGGCACATCTGTTACAATCACTGGACCAATATTGATACATTATTATTAACTAGAGTCTACACTTTATTCAGATTTCCTTAATTTTCACCTAATGTTCTTTTCCTGTTTCAGGATCCCAACCAGGAGAGCACATTACATTCAGTTGTCTCCTCAGGCTCCTCTTGGCTGTCCCAGTTTCAGATTTTCCTAGTGTTTGATGGCCTTGACAGTTTTGAGGAGTACTGGTCAGGTATTTGTCTCTCAACTAGGAATCATCTGATGCTTTTCTCATGATTAGAGTGAGGTGGTATGTTTTCGGTAGGAAGACCACAGATGTAAAGTACCATTTTCATCAGATCATAAGGGTATATACTACAACATGGCTTATCACTGCTGATGTTAACTTTGACTACCTGACTGAATTAGTGTGTGCTTGTTGGGTTCCTCCACCACAGAGGTAATCTATTCCCTCTTTCCATATTACTCCTCTGAATGAGACTGAATGTGCTTTTTGGAAGGAAGTCAATGTGCACAGCACACACTCAAGGAGTGAGTAGTTTTACGCTCTCCCTCCTTGAGGGTTGAGCATCTACATAAATTATTTGGGATCCTTCTGGACAGATTTGTCTGTTCTCCCTGTTTAATTATTTATTCAATTAAGTATTTATATCAGTATGAACTCATAGATTTTTAAAAATTTTTTATATTTTGGGTTATAGTCCAGTACTTGTTTATTTTCTTGATGAAATATTTCAAGGTCTGATAACTGGGAGCTCTTTCACCAGTTTGCTCTTGTGTCCCTTTGATAGGTTCCCATCCATGCGGAGTTTTGTTTGTTTGAGCACTTTACTCTCTGGCACTACAACATGCTCCAGCCTCATTTCCTCTCCCAGTTCCAGAATCAGCTATTTCTCCAAGAACCTATGACACCTTTGATTGGACAATGGTATTAGAAACCAAGCTGAGGATGCGAGGTATATTCATTGCCTTTGGGGTGTCACTACTTTAGTCCCTCTCAGCTGACAGAGCAGGGAAACATTTGTACATACACTAGATAGTTAAGATGTTGAGGGGCGCAACAAGAGGCTGTGTCCTTAATAGACTTTTCTTAGCATTAAATATTAATAAGAGATTCTTACTAATATGGGTTACTTTCAGTCTCATTCAGAATAACAGGGATATATTCATTTATGAAAATAACTGGCTAAACTTTTCTCTAATGACTTACGTACTCCTAGAAACAGCTCAGAGCGTTTTAGATATTCTGGTAAAACTTCAGGCCAGACAGATAGGCTGTTCTGTAAAATTACATAAAGAAACAAAAGGCAAACTCCTTGAAAAGTCGTTGGTGGGAAGCAAAGTAAGTGAAAAATTCCAACAGTCCTCTTTGGTTAGCATCAACATCATTAGGCCACCATTCCCTCTTAAAAGCTCATTGGAAGTGTAGGCTTCAGGATGGCAAAGAAACATCTCTAGCCCCCGCCCCCCAAATAAGAAAAGACAGATGGTATTCCTTTATAGATAGAAATAAATGACTTGACATTAATGAGTACCTACTATGTCCCTGACTCTGTCTAGACAGTTTCCATCTTTTAATTCATTAAATTGTCACAGCTACTATTTAACAGATGAGAAAACTGAAGCACAGAATTACGGTAAGTTGTCCAATTGACATCTAATAAAAGGCAGAGAGTGAATCCAACCCAAGAGGGTGCTCTAAATCCATAGACTGTTCTGCCTGAGGAATGAATGTCTAATGAATGAGTGTCTTCTGAAGATGAAATCTGGCATTTTCTCCTCTAGTGGGGAGATCCCATTAATGGCAGAGAAGGAGAATCATAGGTTATTTAAAACAAAATTTTCTAATCAAAAATGACTCACAAAATTGTTCTTGCTGCCAATTTAGAATAGTATATCCAAAAGTATGCCCAACGTACATGAGTGGTAAGCAAAATGCTTTATAAGGTAGTATAGATGAACATTTTCTCATTGTATTACATCTTAATTTTAATGTATACTAGGGCTTCAAATCCATGATTTTATGTATGTCCTTGCTTAAGATGAGGCATGCAGGTGGGTATTTACAATTAAAAAATAAATGCTTTAAATAAAAACATTCAACCTGTAACAATTATGAATGGACACAGAAAGTATGAACAACACTAATTTAGACTGTTATTTATTACGAAATAGAAAGGTCATGTTTTTCTTGTAAGAAATATTATTTTCTTATATTGCAAGGAGTATATGGCATGTGGTTTTCCTCAATCTCTTTTTTAAAACATATTCTAGACATTGAAAAACTTACATGTAATTTATTGACCACCCAGTATGCACCAAACTGAGCTTTGCATACATTATGTCTGATGTTCTCAACAACCTTCTAATTTTATTTTCCCCTTTTATTATCCCCATTTATAAATGAAGAAATTGAGATTCAGAGAAGTGAGGCATGTTGCCCAATATATTAGGCAGGAAGCAGCAGAGCTGTAATATGAGACCAAGTTCACGCGACAAAAGACATCTATGTTCTTTCCACTCTACAAAGCTGTCAGGGGCACCACGGGTATACAAGCCGCCCAAGGAGTGATATCCACCCTCATCCAGGTAAACAAAGTATAGCAAAACAATAACAAAAAGCCCAGGATAATAAAAGCTGATAAAGAAAAGTATTTCCTTAAAGATAAAGTTTTCTAAGTATAAAGAATGATTAACCTATTATCACACAATTTAACTAATTTCTTTTTTTAAAAAAATGTATCTTTACTGATTTCAGAGAGAGGAAGGGGGAGGGAGAGAGAGCAATTTAACTAATTGCTTGATGAACAGAGCAGAATTGTTTGATGTTTAATCAAATATCTAGACTCACTACCCATCCCTATTAGAGTGAATAAAAGAAAATGCCTTCTTGAAATGTCTTTTAAAGCTAGTGTGAATATTCAAATAAAGGACTACCCATCTCTATTTCCTAGAGAGATCACAGACTAACAGTGCCAATGAAATGATCACAACAAATAGCCAGGTACAGCACTGCCACCCTGGCAGAGCTATGCCGTCACAAAATAAGCCCCAGCTATTTGTAGTTTTAGAGGGTTGGTCTCTTTCTGAAAAAGAGAAAATCAGATTCTAGAAAATCCTAACATTTACAGCATTTCACATCTGCCAGATGTGTATCTTAGGTAATAGCTACAATTTATGTGACTATAAGAAATCTTTTTAAATTGAACAAATGCATTATGTATCACTCTGGCTATTTGGGGAAAAAAGTGTGTTTAATCTATCCATAACACTGGGAAAAGTGCTATTTTATCTTGGCCAAGACTTTTGTTTTGAAATGAAACAAACAAACAAACAAAAGACAAAACCAAGACAAACCAACCACAACCCCCCTCCCCCCCCCAGAAAACCAAAACCATAGTTCATAATGCTTTGAGAAGGAAGTTACCTCTATCCTATAATTAAATCAAAATGTAATAACTGGAAATAATTTCTCTAGTTTACTGAATCACAAAACTAGAAGTTTTTGATAAATTAAATTGCTAGGGATATTAAAGCTTACTGCCACTAAATACTGAGCTGGTACAAAAACTGAGCTGATGGTCATAGAGACAACTTAAGATGTGTTTTAATACATAGTGTTTTATTAAAGTCAAGGGCTTTACTATTCAATGAAACATCAAATTTCTGTTCAAAGTGGTTCCCTTTTTCTATTATTACTTAAAATAAAAACAAAGAAAGTATTTTTCCTAACATTCATCATAAAAATAAGCATTCTCAATCCTTCGTAATTACTACGGCACACATGTGAACTGCATAAATCTTTGCCAAATCTACTTTTATTAAGTAGCTGAAAAAGGAAACTCAAAACAGGAATAAGTTGTTTCTACAGTTACAGAAAATACCTTCTTTTAAAATTTAACGTTTTTCTTTAGGCATGTTTATTAATTCTTAACAATTTTCTGATGACTGTATCAATAAATTTCAATGCAGAAAATGACTTGTTCTCCATAAAATTAAAATGCCTTTTCCAACTAACTTCAGCTTGCTTCTTAGCAAAAGTTAAACATTCATTTCTGTTATGTTCAGGCAGTGCTCAAATACCTTAGGGTTTAGCTACTTCTGTGACCACCCTATATTCATTCCAGCAACCCTCGTTCCCAGAGGAAAATACATCAGCAGTCACAGAAAGCTCTAGTATAGGTCATGTATGCACTAACTATTAAACGGCAGCAGGGGGAGCAGACAATGAAAACACCAAGAAAAAGCACCCCAGAGAAGCAACTCAATTTACAGGCAACAGAAGCATGATAGAGATATTAAAAAAAACACCAAACAGAAAAACTAAATTCCATAAAGTAATGATCACATCTGCGATGGTGGCCTATATGTATCTGGAATGAACTAAAAGGAAAAACCTTCAGTCTCTGAGAAGGATGCTTGAATCCTAACTTCAAGATGGACTTTCGGCTTAAAGCACAAGCAGTTTCCAGCAATGACAAGACAAGGAACTGCCCCAACATTAGACAGGAGGGAAAACCCCCACATTTTTAGAGTGGTATATTTTGAGGGGAAATCAAAATGATTTTGTTTCCTCCTTCAAACATCACTGCACTTACACTGAAGGCCTGGTGAAACGGGCATTATTAGGTCACAAGTGGATAAAGCTATAGGGTCCCATAGCATAATCTTTGAAAACCCTGAGGCTTAGATTCCAGACCTCTCCTCTTTGAATCCTCAATTGACTTTCCAGAAGAGAAGGTAACCAAAAACACCGAGAAGCCACTCTGCATTAAAGATATCTAAAAGGGTATTTTAGCTTTGCAAAATCTGTACAAAAGGATAGTAATGTGCCCACCAATCCCAGGTTGTTTTACATGTTCTAAAAATTAATAGGAACTGTGTTTTCAGTTTTAGAGTAAAACAGAGTATTTGGCTCTCTGTCTTGAATTCTGTAACTGGAATTTAAGAAAAAGACTAAACTTCTAATTAGAACTTCAAAATGTTTATGTCTAAATTGTACCAAAAAAGTGTAAATATAATTTAAGGATTTTTATAATATATAAATGTACATTAAAAACAATTATTTAATAATTATATTATGAAAATCCATGAAACTTAAAATGTCAAGCATAAATTACAACTGAATGTTAAAAAAAATATTTTAGCCAAGTAAGCAACCAATGAAGTTTGACCTAAACCTCAAATAAGTGCCTACTATTATCAGGCACTATTTATTAGCTAGCTATTTTATTCTTTCAAATTCCTGCATTAATCTTTCAAAACAGATACTGTGTCCATCTTACGCTAAGGAAATTGAAGCTAAAAAAATTAGTCATTTCTCTAATGTAACTCAGCTAACAAGGAACAAAATTATGATTCAACTTCCAGGTCTGTGCCTCCAAAGCTTTGAGACCTCACCAAAAATCTCCCTCAACTGTAGCAATGAGGCTCCAAAGAAAATCTGCACAAATCTCAGGCAGATTAATGTGTTTATGAGGGCAAATGCTGTAGAGTTAACCACTCAAATTAAATGCCATCTGGAGTCTCTTACTCGGTACAAGCATCCTACCTGTATTACCACCAACTTGGGCCGTGGACAAGAATTTAATAACTTCCGTATCGTAATACCATCAATAAGCATTATGCACATTATAATACCAATCAGGAAATATAGACAGTTGCTTCTTAAAGCATCACTTAAAAACTACTAATAATTTAGATTCTCTTCATTAAGATTTTTAAAACATGAAGAATCTGTTAACCCAATTAGCTAAATGGGTTTGAAGAATCAATTTCCTTCTTCCTGACACCCAAATCCATCTTCATAATAATCACCAGAGAGATATGGTGATTATTTGTACAGTTCTCTGTGTAATCCTTACAAATCCTGATCTTTACTAGTATTTTTATTATTTAAGTCTATTAGAGTAAAATATTAAAAACCTCAAGAGAGAAGAAAACAGAGAAATGTAATGATTTTTCAAAGGCAAAAAGAAAACCTGAAAACACTGGTTGGTTCAAACAAGTACATGTAAAAAAAAAAAAAAGGAAGGATGGTAAAAAATAACCCAAAGCTACGTTTCAGACTTAGTCATTCATACTCGAGATATCAAACCACCTAGTGGACGTGTGATACAAGCTGTCACTATTCCAGTTCAGACTTAGGTTCACTCACGGGGACCTTCAGATCAGCTGCTCCAACTCATGTGGATGTGACTTATTCTGCCCTTGTTATCAAGCAGAAGGGTCACTTTACAACCCTTACCCAGAGCTTCCCCCCCCCTTTTATGCTAATCCTTTTTCATCTATAAAAAGTCACATGAGCTTAGCACTCATTTAGAAATGAATGGGTTAAAAAATGAACGGCTTAGACATTAGAGGTTTAAGCAACAGCTTCATCCGAGTCAAAATTTTTTAATTAAAAATAAGTGTCCTGTGAGTAATCATTCAACCTTAAGACACAGACACTCCTAGAATGACTACATTTTGAAAAAGTCTTTCCTCAACCAAATAAACTCACCTCCCATAATAAACCTGTCTGTATATTAATGTAAAGTCTAATTTACAGTCCTTCACAACGAAAATTAAAAAGAAAATCCCTTTCTTATATGATGCCTTTAAAGGAAATGAATCATTTTGAGTCTATTGTGACCTAAAGTTTTATTTACTTTTTATCTTAAAATGTAGATAATTCCTTGAGAGTTGTCATGTATAATACATTATTAGATTTCATGTTAATCTTTAAATGAAAAACAGGTCTCATCATTAAGAGTATGGATTTTTGGGGAAAGTAATTGTAGCTACTTGGGTTCATTTTGCTGAAAAAATACAGTGAAATCATCTTGAAAACATAAGCAATTGCTTGCACATCTCTTTAGGTACCCTCAGATTTTGTTCTTTCTTTTACTACACAGAATTAACCAGAGAAGAGAATTAAGAACTCAGGCCCACTTCAGAATAGTCCCATTCAGCAGACAGGACAATGGAGACACTCAGCTTATGGCTACTGCTATTATAATTCAAATTATGAAAGGACAATTTGTATTTTAGAAATTTAATAAATGAACTAAGAATTCGCTAGCCAGATGAGAACAATGGCGCCTAATGCCACAGCAGGGAGTAAGAGAGCAAAAAATCAATCATTTTGATGAGAAGCCATACAAAATTTAGAAATGAGTCCCAAATGACCAAGTAAATATACATAAAGAAATAAAAATTCACATTTGATCACTAGTCTTTATATGGGTAGGTCAGTGTGCTTATGGGTAGGTTAGTGCCTGCAGACAGTGACTGGGGAGTCCCTTTTGTTTATTTGCAGGTAATGTTTCACTTAAAAGCAATGCTGTCTATATGAGCACTGTCAACAAATAAGTGGCTGATAAGCTATAGTATTTTTAAAAACTGCATGAGAAAATAACAGGTGGGATGAGAACTACAGTAAGCTAAAAAATAAAAAAAGCATCACCCTTTGACAGATATGTGCACAGAAACAGTAAAATGGTCTATATAACGTTCCTGACCTTGTAAGTAAGTGGCTAAAAATTTGAATATCTTTAAGAGGCAACTGTTTCTAATTGTTACACAAAGTTACAGTCCTTAGGCTATTTGCATCCAACATGGACATGCTTCCTTTCCTATGCCTTCAGCCAATACTCATAAAAACATACATAATCAATTATTTTCTTACACGACTAAAGACAAAACCTGGGAATTCCCAGAAATACAGCAAAACAGGCAACACTCTACCTTGCTTTACAGCTGTGTCAGGCTGAAGGTTACTTCTCAGCCCCCAACTCCATTAACCACCAAGACGAGCACTTTGGTGTATATGCCACAAACAGCCCATCCAAGCATCACTGTAACTAAATGACCTCGGAAAACTGGACTTTCTCTCCAAGACTCAAGGGAACAAAGGTAAAGATCACAACGAATTTTCTAACTTTGCTGACGTTTCCTCTGCACAGGTATGGCCAAGTGGGCATAAAGGCTCAGTTTTTACAGGGTGCCCTGACAACCAGATAAATGAGTGCTAAGGTTCCAAGTTCAGTTTGAGTGAGGTAGGTGGTGACATCCAAGAGATTCCATTGACCTCTAGCAACTCTTATTTCCAACTGGGAATCCCAAGAATACCCTTAAACATGTAATGCCCATGGGCTGGGTTTCCGCTGCAAGGGCAAACTGTCACCGGTCTCCCCATCCAGCCCTCCCCCCACCCCGAATAAAAAACCCACGCACTGTGTGCTGGCGGTACTGCAATCAAACTATGTCAAAGCTACTCTTGCAAAATGTTAAATTTATCTGGAGTGAATGGGAGAGAGGGAAGGCACGGAATCAGGCACCTCCTTCGGAGGGAGCCGAACCGCCAGCATGCGGTAAGTGTAACAAGCCTCCGTGTGCATTCCCCAGGCCCGCGGGGCCGGGGGCTTCGCCAGCGCGGGCTCGGTGCGAGCAGGGCAGGGGCTTACCTTGTTGGAGGCCATCTCACTGACGGAGTGCCTGGTCTGCAGGGTCTCTAGCTGGTCCAGACACCAGTCCAGCTCCTCCAGGGTCTCGCTGGCCAGTTTCTGGTAGGCCTCCTCTGCGAAGAGATAGGGAAAGGGGGACTCAGTTCTCAGGCGCTTCACGGGGCTGCCGGCGAGGTCAAAGGGGGCCATCCTGCCGTACCCCGCCATGCTCGGACGCCCGGTGCCCGCACATGAGGGCTGCTCCTTCATATTGCCGAGCCGGGCACCGCGAGGGGGGCCGGGGCTCTGCGAGCGGGGCAGCCGGCCGCGGGCGAGCACGGGCTCTCCAGCTTGGCGTCTCAGCTCGGCGTCCGGGGAGGGCGCGCGGAGTGCGGCGAGCCAACTTTTACGCGGAGACACACACAATGAAAGCGCGGCGCGGCTCCGAGACGGGCGGCGGGCCGGAGTCCCAGGGCCGGAGGATGACGAAGGGGGTGGCGCGTGCGCCCGGAGCCCGCCCCGCGGAGGGAGCGTCTGGTCCGCCGCCCGGTCGCCCCGGCGGCCAGCCCCGAGCCGCGGCTCCGCGCCCGCCCCGCCTGCGGAGCCTCGGCTCAAAGCGAATGAATCAGCCGCGGCGGGTGCACGGCCACCGCGCTTCCTGTTTTCTTTCTCAACTCCTCCGGCGGCGGGCGCAGCGCCGCTCCATCGCCGCGGCTTTCCGGGAACGCTCCCCCTCACGCCCCTCTCGGCCCCCTCACTGGCGGGTTCCGAATGGCCCGAGCGCGCCCGGGGCCCCCGCCGCGCCCTTCCCCGCAGCCTGCGTCCCGGCCGCCCCGCCGCCTGGCCGTGGCATCACCCTGAGCAGCCCCGCGCCGCTCGCTTTGAAGCCGAGCCGGGGGGAGGGGGGAGGGGAGGGGAGAGGGGGCGCGGGCGCGAGCGACTGTGGGGCTGCGGTGGGTCTGTGCGAGGGGAGCGGCGGAAAACCCGGCGTGGAGCGCCCGCCGCCCGCCCGCCGCCCGGGGTCTCGCCGGCCGCGGGGCTCAGGCGGGACCTGGCGCGCACGCGCGCGGCCGCGCACCTGCCCCGCGGGCCCCCGAGCGCCGGGGAGCCGCCGCCCCTCCCCGGGCGCCCAGGTTGCCACCGCCTCGTCTTCTCCACCACCCGCAGCTTCCTGGGAGGTTTCGCGGGACAGCCCGACGGGCTGCACGAACAGGGTTACTTAGGACCCGCGCAACCGTTTCTGAGCGTTTGGGCTTTAGGGCTTCGGAGCCCCGGTCTCTGAGGGCTTAGGATGTGCCTCCTTCCAGGCGGACGGAGCGGTTGGGGGCGTGAACGCCTGTCTGTGGAGACCAGGCCTTTTCGGTGCCCAGCCCTGCTGAGTCCCGGGCGCTCAGTTTTGGGGCGGACAGAGGCACGCAGCGCTGCGGGCAGGACCGCTTCGGAAGTCCTGGGGTGGGCACCGCGCTGCAATTTCACGCTCGGAATTGTCTGAGTTACCTTAAAGCACTAGACACGTGAGCGCGCCACGCAGCAGGGGCAGTTTACCCACGTCCCGCATGCGGGCTCCTGTCGTCTGTGGGAATGCACATCAGACCAGGGTGCCCTTGTGATGCCCAGGAGAGCCTGGCAGGGCGCGTCTGCTGGCGAGCGCAGGGCGAGCGATGAACGTGAGAAAGGGGAGGCCATGCACGAGGCCGGCTCCGCTTACGGCGGTGACGGGGACCCGCGCTCCCCGCACGCACCACCGCGGGGCTGCGCTGCGCCAGCTTGCGGGCGAGCCAGCTTCTCCAAGCGGAAAAGTAACCCGCACCCTCAAGAGCCCACCTTACAAAACGTCGTTATTTTCAATTAGAAAGAACACAACACACTGAAAAGCGTCCATGAGGTTGGTGAGATGGCTTTTCTTTGCCTTGGAATCTACAGGCATTAGAGGGGAAGAAGCTCTGCCTGGGAAATCTGGGCTCTGTAACCCATCAGCCGCACAACAAACAACTTCGCCGACGGAATCGCGGGCTCCTGGGATTTTCCAGGTAGGTTTTCCCATAACATTTGTAGAAGTTAGGGATAACTCTCAAAGTGTTTGTTACATGTACCACGTGGCTCCTTGTCATCAAGGATTCTTGAGCTGCTGCAATGCACTTTTGAGAGCTCTAGGTTAAAATTGGCCTTTTACTCAACTGTGTTTTCCCCCCCTTACACCAGCCAGTCTCTGTAAATATATACTTGAGGTGAACAAACAGCTGCCTCAACCTTGCCGGGTGAGTTATAAAGTGTAAGGCTGGAGCTTTATCCCTAACAAAAGGAACAACCTTAAAGATAATTTTAAATAGTAAGTATAAAATATTTTATCTGTATAGCCTTGCCCCGATTATAAGAATACAAAAATATAACAGGCTTGTTATAAAAATTGAAACATTACACAAAGATGCAAAGTCCCTGGTAATCCCATACCCTTAAGATCACAAACAATAATTAAGCCGATGACCATAACACATCTTCACTGTACTTAATATCTTCCATATGCAAGCACAGCAGTACCTGGTTGTGATGGTGGTACATCTATTGTAGGTTTCTGTTTACTTTTCATCCCTACCTGAGGATATGTTCCCATTGATTTTAGAGTGAGAGGAAGGGGTGAAGGGGGGAGAAACGCTGATGTGAGAAACATCAATTGGTTGCCTCCCATATGTGCCCGACTGGGGATCGAACCTGAAACTTAGGCTTGTGCCCTGACTGAGAATTGAACCCGCAACCTTTTGGTGTATGAGATGATGCTCCAACCACCTGAACCACCCACCCAGGGCTATATGGTTTTGTTTTTGCTTTTTTTTCATCTCTCTATTGTATAAAACAGGGATGTAGGATATTTTAAGAATAAATTGACTTGTTTTGGGTAATTTGTCCATCGTTAGCACAGCGAACGGGTTAAAGATGCGAAACCACTGTGTCAAAGATTTTTTCCCCCTGTCATTGTTCCAGTCACTGGTTACATGGGAAGCCAGAATTCCCTCTCCGTTCCGCTAAGGCTTGGCTTTCCATGTTTCTCTCCCCTGCACTCCAATTCTTCCAAAGTCTGAGCTCCCCTGTAAGTAATCCCCTCCCATCTTCACCAACTTCTCAAAGCTTTTCAGAAATACAGGCCTTGGGCCTAACAGGATATGGCACCACATGTTATATTTCACTGTTTATTTTTTAATAGTAACAGAAATGTAATTCAGCAAAGTTCCAATGCTTGCAAACAGTATGCACTTAAATACAGGACTTGCTCTGAAGAAGGGAGTATGGGGACAATAGGGACAACTTATTTCAGAAGATCTACTTTATGTCCAAATCATAGATAAGCTATTTTGACAATCAACATTTGGTGCCATCATAATGTCGTAATAGATGTATTTTATGTTCTAACATCTTCTGCATGTACCATATAAATCTGGAGAATGAAAAAAAAAAATGAACAGAGCACATCTACTTACCAATAAGTAAGAAAATAATTACACTAATAACAGTAAAGAACAGTTTGTTCTATAAAATTGTGGCTCAAATAAAGAATTATTGTTGATATTAGCGTAGAGCTAATACTATTTTTTCTAGATTCTTAGGTTTATAGGCAATATGGCTAACCACAGTTTTTCAGGGTCATTATTAAAGCTTAACTTTTAGGAATTTTAACCCCAAATGTTCTAAGAAATTGAGTGAGTGACCTTTTTATCCCTACTAAAAAGCCACAATGTGAAGTTGCCAACTATCTTACAGGAAATTGAACCACCACACCAAACAACACACCTAAAAGTCATCGACAGCAGGACACAAACAGTGAGCTCGTTTAATTTTGGATTTTACTAAAAACACAAACTGTATTCATTAATAATATTCCTTTCTCCCTAGAGAGTAGTATTCACTGTGGCACTCCCTGAAAATGTATGAAAACTCTTCTATTTAACTGTCCAAAATCTTGCTAAATCAAGGAATTACAGGGAGAAAAACTCCCAATCAACAACTGTTGGTGAAATTTCATAGAAGCTAGGAGAGCGCTATGGAACGACGACTGTGAAATAACTGGAGCCTTTGGAAGTCCCCTCCGACAGCAGCAATGGTTTTCTTTAGGGCACCCTTGAACTATGTAACATCCTTGGTTCTACTCAGGATCTTCTGTGAACAAACAGTTCTCAATTCTTGCAGGCCAGCACTTGGCTTCCGTCATTGTGATGCGATCAAGGGTTCCCCTGACACATGGCCTGAAATGGTGCCAGGGGCTCCAAGGAGAAGATGCTGAAGCAGCAGCTTTCCTTTCCAAAGGAAAAAAGTAATCGTCTCAGAGCCACAGCAGTTAGCTAGGGGTTGAGGTCGTTTTCTTGTGAAATGTTTAGCAATTACTTTTACCCACAACTTAAGCAATGTTGACCATTGAGGTAAAAGGATCCACTCTACACGATGTGTAACTGTGGATGTTGGCTTCTTTGCCAACTCTTGAATGACTAAAGATCTGTGTAAGTTTGTCATAATATTTAGATGGGCCTATTGGTATAAATGAAGAGAACAGGACCCCCAAAATCATTTACTATGAACACCATTTGCTTACACTTAATTAAAAAATAAATATAAACTATAACAGCTGATTTAGGTTTTTCTTAAAATTAAAAATGAACAAACACCACTTCACTAAACAGCTCCTAAGAGCAAATGCTTATATATCTTCCTGACCAATTCCAGCTTCTCCTCTCCTAATTCCCGCACAAATGTCTTCTTTGCTCCTAAGGATGGAGTCGATGGTATCTGAAGTAGGCAGAGCTGGAGAGAAATTATTTCTATGTCACCACGTATTGCTTCCAGTTAGTCACTCCCTGAGTTCGCTACAGTAAAAGATTTGTGCCGGTTGGTTCTAACTTTTGCTGACATTTCCCCCCCTCCATGCACTTTATCTGATGGGAAATACATGAAGGAGCTGGATTCACTTTCAATGTGTACATGTAACAGGTTTAAGCAGAGCTTGCCAGTGGCAAGTTGCTCTCATGTCCAAGTGTATTTCTGGCATCAAAGTTCTTGTTGCGAAATACTTTAAAATCTTATGAAATACATAAAATCTCACTTAGTACTTCAAAAATCCTCCAAAGGGAAGACATGCATCATTTTGTGAGTTTTTTCCTTTTATCTTCTAACAATCTATGATTTTTTCCTAGTGCTTTGCCTAAGGCTCTAGTAGAACTTTAAAATGAAACAAATGCAAGATTGGGTTTCAGTGACTTCTAGCACCATCAGCAAGTCAACTTCTAGTAGCTTCAGTAGTTTATTTAGCACCAACTATGTGTCATGTACTTAACAGAGTCTGTAAAAACAAGATGATTAAAAGAACGTGTCTCCTACCCTAGGAAACCCTGGTGTCCAGTGTGGAGTGAATGTCAGTGTACTATACTAGACAGCATTCTAGAATAAAATAACACGGGCTGTGGGAGAGCGAAAGAGAGCTATTTAAGCCAGGCTGGGACAGAGGCAGAGCCTGAAACAGTAGATAAGAGGGGGTAAGGAGGATTTTTAAGGGAAAACAATATGAGCAAACATATGGGCCTATATTCAGTAAGATATGTGTGCATGTGTATGTGGAGAAAGGAACTACCATGAGCAGGGCCTTGCTCGGGGGAAAGAGGCTGCAGAAATCCACAGACGCTGGCCATGGAAGTCTTGTCAACCATCTGCAGGTAGGGGCTTTGGACTGAACCTTCAAGAGTAGGAACCACTGAGTGGTTCAGAGTACTGTGTGATATGGGATCTGATCTTATTTAGATGGAAAATTCTAGGGCTCTGTAATAAATGGTATTGAAGAAGGCAAGGCTGAAGTCAGTGAGGCCATTATCTTTGGCCATATTATTGGAAGAATAAAATTAATAATTTATACAACAGTTGCTTCTCTGGTGATTATTCTTATCTAACACTCTCTCAGAATTAAAGCTCTGCGTAGGCATATGTTCACAAAGCTATGCCAGGCATGGATAGAAAAGGACTTCCCAATGTCACTTGTGAGGGAATAGGCTTCTTGCTCTTAAAAACTACAATCTTCTGGTCACTGAAATTTTAATCATACTGTATTCACCATAACTATTTTCACCAGAATTTCTTTCAGGGAGAGCCTGCCTGCAAGAAAGTTTTTGATAAGGCTACTTATTTAGAAGGTGAGACTTTAAGGAGCCCTGGTTTGGGTGGAACTAATCTGTGATCTCTACTACATAGGTGAGGGCAAGAATATGCTGGTTGCTTTGGGAGTGTGTGTGTGTGTGTGTGTGTGTGTGTGTGTGTAAGGAGTCAACTTGGTCTTCAGGGTCATTCCACCCTATAAATCACCTTCTCCCTCCAATCTTTAATAAAGTTATTGAAGGCATAAAATGCTGAGACAAAGAGATTTTCTTTGTTTTGTTTTAACCCAGTGAAGGGACTGAGTTTGGAGGCCAGATTGACCCCAACTGAAATGTCAGGCTGAGTTGACACTGAAGAGAAACAGCAAAGAAAGAGGAGGAAGCTCGTGGGACTCTGCGTAAGAGGAGGGAGAGCTTTTGTCCAGGGATTTGGGATTTGAGGCAACTTTAATCAGACAAGGTGGGCTGGAGACTCTGTGTGACCTGTGCTCAACTATAAGCAGCATTACCCCTTGCCTGAAACTGGAGGAGCACAAGGAGGTTCCCATCTCTATTACACTACACACACGCCGTAATTCCTGGCACATCACCTAATCTTTCTTAAGCCTTAATTTCCTGTTTGTGGATTGAGAAGAATAAAACATACCTTGTAGATTATTTTAGTTTAAGTGAGAGACCAGGAGTTAAATAACGTTGCATTGCTCACCTAATAGATTCTTTTCCAGGAACTGCCTGTACTAAACGATGGAGATTTAGCAGTGAGCAAAGTGGCTGAAAGCGCTTGCCTACTCTCAAAAGTTTCCTTCCATTCTGCTGGTTATGATGATCTTCTTTTATTGAACACCTGCTATGTGCTAGGTATTGAGGACGCAAAAGGGAAGGAAATAACTTTGGGCTATTTCAAGTAGTTCGTAGTCCAATGAAGAAGACAATTATGGAACAGCATGTGTGTAACTTGTCCACTAAAGCCAGGCAGTAGGTATAGGTAAGCTCAAGGTAGAGAAAGGGGACAGGGAAAATGTCACCTACCATGGCCTGGGAGAGATCTGGGACAGTTTTCTGAAAGAAGGAAATGTTAGCCTTGAGTCTCCAAGGATGAACTGAAGAGCTAACTAGGTGGAGAGTGGGAGCTGACATTTGAGATGGAGGGCAAACATGTCAATGCCAGTTGGAGAACACCTTACAAGGTTGTTTAAGTTAACCTTCAGGCATTCAGTATGTGACAGGTTCCTTCCTCTCTTACAGGTTCTCAGTCCTAAACCAATTACAATTTTCCTATCATCACCATCACCCCTCAAACATCAACCAGTTCTGGACTGAATATGAGTGAAAAATCTAAGGTCTAGAATAGTCTTCTCAAGGCCACAATAATCATGCAAAGTCACTATGTATAAAAAATATGTACAAGATATGTTGTTGGTTAATGGAAGAGCACCACTTACTGTGAGTGTGCTGGGAGGATCATTCCAACATAGCTCAAAGAGTGTTCGTATGAACATTACTCCTACAAGATTCTCCTTACCAAAAGAACTCTGTGGTCAAACAAGTTTGGGAAATGTGGACTATGTAGGCTCTAGGCAATGATTTGTAATGGATATGAACCTACCAAAATCTAGAAGTCCTGCAGCAGTGAGACCCGTTTAATGTCATTTTATATGTATTATCTAAATTTATTTGACATTGAAGGTTTTTTTTAATACAACTATCATTTCTGAAAGCATGTCAGGTGAGTCCAAAAACATAGACACAATACTTGAGTTCGGTAAGTTCCCATATATTCAAAATACCCACCAAGGACATCTTATCTCCCCTTCTCGGGCCTTCATGCACTGTCGAGAATGGTCAGAGAGTAATCTGCCTCCTCCCATTCCTTCCTCTCTTTTTCTTTTCCCCAGAAAGAGAGGAGTCAAAAACTCCATACATATTTATTGAGACTCTCTGATGTTCTGGTTGCTTTGAAATGCAAGAACATGAAAGATTCAGTGGCCTGGACCTGGGAAGGAACTTACAGCATCCTGCTGAGAAAATCAGACACACGACCAGCTGCTGCCTAGAGACAGTGTGGGGTGGCACAGAAATCACTCAGCTTGGGAGTGCTATTGTAGTCCAGAAGGAGGGGGCGGACGGACTGTAGTTAAGTGTACAGGGTTCCAGGAAGAAGGTGAACCTGGATGTGCGTCTTTGACGACAAAGTCTGTGAATTGAATGGCTGTGGGAGGAGGGAGTCAGCTGGCATTCTTTTCAGGTGGAAGAAATGTCTGGAGCCTGGATAAGGGTTACATCTGTGGGCGGTAAATAGCCTGGATGGAGTAGACTCCTTGAAGGGAGGAGAGGGGAAATACAGTTGAACTTAAATGTGTGGCCTTGAGCTAATGGATGTGGTGGGAACTGGATAAGTGCCCTGGTAGCTAAGGAGGAGAAAAGAGGAGACAAGGAGGGAGATAAAGAATCCACTGCAGTAGTGCAGATGCACAGCAAGTGATAAGCAGAGTATCCATCTGAGTGGCCTGTTAGGACAGTTATGAGCAATAGAAAGAGCATGACATTGGGAACAGAGATCGAGGCTCAAATGCTGGCTCTGCAACTTAGCAACCATGTGGCAAATTCGGGTGAATTACTTAACTTCTCTATACCTGAGTTTTCTCTTTTGCAAACAGGGCTAAAAATACATCCCGCAGAAGACTGCCCTACCTCCAGGCTATTCTCCATATTTTATTTGAATTTTGAGATTACTTTAATTTAAAAATCACATATCCACATGCCTATTTCATTTTGGTTGGTTTCATTTCTACTTAAATGCATGACTTGTAAAAATTATAAATATTTATCAAGTCTGTTACATATAATACATAACAGCTGATTTTAACAGCCATTTCTCTCCTCCACATCTCTCTTTTTTTTGGCAGGGGGGCTAGGGTGCATTTATTTATTTACATAAAATTGCACACTTCTCAGAAACTACATTTGTGTCTAGCAAAACATAAGGTAGGACTTGTGATGCCTCTTTGCTCTTGGAACCTGGACTCGTCCAGTTTGGGGCAAATGATCAGTTGCCCAGAGTCCTTGGTCTCATGCAATGCCAGCCTTCCCCTGCTCAGACCCGCGCTTGTATCTGGGCCCTGGGCAGCACCGCACCGGGGTCGGCTATGGAGAAATTTTCCTAGCCTGGCTCTGGAGTAACGTCACCAGTGTTTTAAGCGACAGCCCACATAAGGGTGGATGTGTCAGTCTTCAGATGATGTCTGGGCAAAGCAGTTATGACTGCAAATTGAATAGTGCTTTTCCCCAGGGAGCACAAAGCTATCAAAACAATTCTGTACATATTTGTGATGCTATTAGTAGTCAGCACCTGTATCTCTCTGAAAATTAACACAGCAACAGTATTCACTGTACCTTCTACTTTAAGCAATTTCAACTGCAGTTGTTTTATAACCAAGATGCATAAAGCATGCCATTCATGCTTTATTTCATTCTTAAGATTAGCTTTTGAAAACATATTATCCACAGAAATCTGGACACTTCTTGCCATGTCTTGATCTTGTAACCCCAAACTTTATTTTGAGTATTCCAGGTTTATGTTTAAATTACAGCTTCTTGATAAGAGAAAATAATTGCATAGCATTTTTCTTCCCATTGTCTGAACACATAATGGCCGTACATATTTTATATATATATTTATAAATCTCCAGGGCTTATTTACTAGCTAGAATTATTTAAGATGTGAATATTTTACATTGAGATCATTAGATATTAATATGAGTAGAAGGTTTTTTTTACTTAAATCTGAGATCCCCTAAAGTTAACTGTTATAATAATATGTCCTTCTGGTGTCATTATGTATGTCTTTAACTCTTAAACAGCATTACATCTTAACTCTTGAAGTACAACTTTTAAGTTTTATAAATTTTGTCATTTTGCAAACACTACTATGCTTAGAGTATTCACTATTTCACTGGAATTTTTTTTCCATATAAATTTTTGTTGCAAATCTGACTGATGGAGAGGCTTCTGGATATTTGGGTCTCCGTTCCAATTTTGGTCTATTTTGTTTTCTCATAACTTGTCCTTGCTGACCTAGTAATCGTGGCTGCCCACCTTGAAAATGTCCTTTCTTCTTCAGCATCAAGGCCTCAGCTAACCAGACCATTCCTTTTTTTTTTGCATTTTTTGACATCTTCCAACAAGCAAAAATTATGGGGGACTTCAACTCCTGTGGAGCCTGCCATTTTCTTCTGAAGGCCCAGACAGCACCCATAGAGTTTGGGGGGAAGATTAAATGAGATGAAGCAGTGGCTTTCAAACTGTTTTGACTGTGAGCCATAGTAAGAAATATATTTTGTATTATGACAAGCATACTTGTTTAAAGGAAGGTATAATAAATACTATTGTTAATTGTATTCCTTTCTGAAGAAGTGTGGGTACTGACTCCTAATATAAAAAATACGTACAGGAATGTTTTGAGACCTGTATTTATTTAAAAAGGTAGGGGGAATAAATTATATATTGTATTATAATAGTATATTATATATATAGTCATTATTACATTATATACAATAGTCATGGCAAAAATTGTTTATAGTCTGTTTAACAAATCATGCATTTAAATTTAAGTGAAATAAATAGAAAGAACTATATATGCAACATAAAGGAAATCTCTATATAACAGAAACCGTATAAACATATATATGTATACACATATATATTTGATCCAACATATACAAATACAGAATTGAAATCGAACTTACATGAAATAATATTTACCCTTACCATGTATGACTCACTCTGATGTTTTCTGTTCTATTTAATTTAAAAGTCTTGATTATGACCCACTAAATTGATTTTGCAATCTACCAATAAATTTGAAAACACTAGGTAAGGAATCACCTAGCTTAATAAAAGTTATTCTGTTTCCCTCTTCTCTCTTCCTCCCACTTTATAATAAAAACTGTCCTAGTTTCCTACTGCAAGGGTGAAGTAAGTGGAACACAGAGATCTCTAAGGTATGAGCTGTTTAATATGCAGATGTCTTATAATCATTTCTTCAAACATGTGAGTTTCTTCAGGGCGCTAGAGGCTACCAGTTGAACACATAAAGCCGGGGTCACCCACAGAAGTGCTTGTAAGAGCCAGACCATGTGAGTGAACGATGGGGTTGGTGGGGGGCTGCTGGGGCAGTCAGTGGGTGGGACTTGAGAGGGCACATGCAGCAATGCTGGCCAACCGTTGCCAGATCTTCAGATTTTTCAAAAGAATCACCACATTTTGATATTTGAATGCAAAATTTATGTTTTTAAAATTTTGGCAACTAATTAAAAAAGAGTTAAATATTTTAAGGACCAAACAAAAAAGTTTATGTCCTTAGCATAAGTGACAGAAATCTTCCTGAGAGCAGTGTTTTAGACAGCCCTTAAGGGCCTTGTAAATTCAAGGTAGAGAAATTAAGTGTTTCTGGAATCCGGAATGCTAATGTGGTGTCACTGAAAGACTATTCGATTTGGCGTCAAAAGACAGAGATTCCTTTCCTGGTTCCAACGGTTACTCAGGAATGGCCTTGGCCAAATGATCTCAGCTGTCCATGGACCAACTGGACCCCTATGAAATGTCCTGTGAGGAACTTGGCCTGACCAAAAATATCTGACTCCAATGACCTAACAATTACTAATGACCCAACCAAATAGGAGCACTGTTTCCCAAAGACTGCCATACATCCTAACCCTTCCATTGGCAAGCGAACAGGAAAAAACAGAATTTTCCATTTGGCCCTCATTTTCCTTCCCAGCTCTTAAACTCTTACCAAAAAATTACTGGAAATTCTAGCTGTTTATTTTTAGGGGTCTTTCTCTCTTTCAGTGTCTCCTACATAACTTATGTTCCCAAAGAACCTCTTGTATACTGATCTCTCTCCTCATGCAAGACCATGTTCTGGATTTTTAAAAATATTTTTTATTGATATCAGAGAGAGGAAGGGAGAGGCAGACAGACAGAAACATCAATGATGAGAGAGAGTCATTGTTCGACAGCCTCCTGCATGCCCCTCACTGGGGACTGAGCCCACAACCAGGGTGAGCCAACCATGACCTCCTGGTTCATAGGTTGACCCTCGCTCAACCACTGAGCCACACCAGCCACGCCATATTCTGGACTTTTAATGCCTATTGGTTTGCATCCAAACTTCAGTTAGACTTCCGAGAGCCCCTCTAAAGTCTAACTTACTGCACCCATCTCTCCTCACCATCCCTGGTGGCCGACACCACCTACGCACCCCCACCTCTCCTCTGGAAGTCTCCTCAGAGTCTCATCTCTGCATATTTAGTCTTGTCACTTGCTCATCCAGTCCTTCCTTCCCTCTTTCTTCCCATCTATTCTATTCCTGCTTTCCACAGGTTACTTCCTTTATGCAAATTCTCCTTCAAAGGAAGCTCTGAGTAGAAGCAGATGACAAGCTGTCCTTAGGGGCAGCAGGAAAGTCTGGAACGGATGATCCTGAGATTACAGAGGGGGGCACTCAGGAGGAGATTAAGGGCGATGGGTTCTGGAGTTGGAGGGAATCCACATATTTTGTCTGTTTTGGTTTTTTACCAGGGGGTGAGTCCTTTCCACGGACAAAGTTAGGAAACTAGACATTGTTACATGATTCATCCTTGTCAACTTAAACTCTGGTTCAATTAACTACCAAATAAGTATTTGTTCAATACCTTCTGGGGGGTAATCTGGCACTATAAGAGGTGCTCAGTTTAACAGCTGAATTCAGAAGATCTCTGGCTTCAGGGAGCCCACAATCTAGAGGTTCTGGTCAACAAATGAACAATCCAGTGATTTCGAAAGCAATTCACGTGTGCGGGTCAGGAAAGCTGCGAGGATCCAGCCAGGCTTCCAGGAGAGGCTGTCCGTGGTCTCCTCCACCTGGTTACTCATGACCAGAGTTTGCAAACTTGGCTGGAATTAAGGGAACGTGAGAACATCGGGAAGAGTGGGTCTGGTGGTGGCCCAGATGGGGCAAGAATCAGCTCCTGGCATGAGGCGTCAG
Organism: Miniopterus natalensis; assembly: GCF_054644295.1. Lineage (NCBI taxonomy): Eukaryota > Metazoa > Chordata > Mammalia > Chiroptera > Miniopteridae > Miniopterus > Miniopterus natalensis. Next base: position 28,734,467 of record NC_142083.1, read on the forward strand.
GCACACTAGGCACCAAACATTTTTTTTCCTTCAACACTCCACGTTCTCTACAGGGGAAGCCTCGGAGTGAGAGAGAAAAGGGGGCAGAGAGCTACCACCACGGGGGAAGGAGGGAAGAGGCGGCGCGAGTCTTCGAAAGTGTAGAAAACCAACCAAGGGAAGCCGATGAGAGAAGATCATGTTTACTCACAAAGGACAATAAAAAAAGGCAACTGTGGGAGGCAGAGGAGGAAAAGTGGGGCTGCCAGGTAAGTGGGTGCGGAAACCCGCTAAAATGAGCACCTCCTATAGTGCCAGGTTACCCCCAGCCCTTTGAGAACTTGATGACATTCTGCAGCTTGAATTTCCCACTCGCTGTTCCCTCTGCCTACTTCTTCCTCCCTAGGAGCTGGGCCCTCTGGCCCCAGGGTCCTGCTCTTGGTGGGACAAAGAAACTTTAGAAATGAATTCATCAGGGCAAGTAAACATTGCTAACATAATTATCCCTGAGGCTGAGGCTGGCACCTGAATTTAAACTGGTTGGATTCTGGAGGAAGGTGTCTGTTCTGAGTTAGGCCTCTACCCCAGCTTTGAACCTGACCCCAATCCCTTTACTTAGAAACAAGGACTGAAGGTCCCTGCACCTCTTAATCCCTGAATGGTTTATGTACTGGGTTATTCTGGGCCAAAGTCTTTACAAAGGTTGAAAATTCAAGAGAATCATTTTGGAGTAAGGTAGTCCCAGTTTCCAAACCTGAGCTTTGCCACTGACTATGGGAGACCCTCATATACTCTGATTTGTCTAAGCTTGCTCTCTAACTTGTAAAATGGGGAGCAAGACCTACATCATAGGGTGATTTTGAAGATTAAACGGGATTATGCATGTATGGCAGTGCTTGCAAACTAGTAAGTGTCCACAGAACGATGATGATGGATTGTGTGTGCCGGCCTGCAGAGCATGCCTCAGTGTTTTCTGAATTATTCCCATCTCACTCTGCTGATTCACTCTTCTCTCTGCTTCTGTTATGCACTGGCTGGCTGGGGCTTTCTAGGCTTTATCAATGTGACTAGGAACAGTAATCCTGGAAAGTGCTCTCAAATTATTTATCTAATTAAACAAGCAAACCTTTTAACCCAGACATCCGGAATCTCTGTAGCCTGTCTCTGTTGATTTGGCCATAACAGCTCAGATGGTAGGAAAGGGCTGTCCAGGTGGAAAAAGAAATAAATCAGCAGTCTGGACAAGAACCTCTGAATTGCACACGCCTCACTAAAACAGCCTGCTCACCCTGTTTATTTTGCCATGGTGTCTAGCATTAGTAGGGGACTTGGAAAATCCAGGTTACCGCCTGGCAGGCATTCCTGCTTAAGATAGATACTTGCAAATATCATGTTTGATGCATGGCAGCCAAATCTGAAGTTAACTCTTCAAGTAATTAAATCACTAAACAATCTATCACAACGATTTGTTTACTACTAGACTGAATTTCTCCAGGGTTACAACCACATCAAATTTTTTTTTTAATCTCTGGTCCTAAACCCTGCCTATCACATTCCAGATATCCACTAAACGTTGGTTGAATGAACTGAACAAGCATAGAGCAGTCCGTGTATTAAGGCTGCCTTTCTGTAATGTTTCCAGAGCTACTAACGCATCTGAGAATCAATAACTAGACTTAGAGGAATATTAACACAGTTTAGGGGCTTGTAAACCTCACAGTCTGAGATATCATGTGATTAGAATGACTTTTGTGCTGGGGAGAGAAAGCCCTGGCAGAGTGACCCTTGTCTCCATTTTTTCTCCTCTTAGTGTCCTACAGAACCATTTATTCTCTGGGTACCTAAAAACCTTATTGCATTTGTTTACTTAGGTGTCTGTTTCTTAGGGTTTGGAATTTACTGAGTTTATATTTGTTATCCCAATGTCATTATGAATAGCATTGCCTTCCATTCTCAAAACTGCCTGGTTTGGATGCTAAATCACATGGACACTCCACTATGGGAGAGTTCATCACACATTTAGCTGCCCAACTCCACCTCCCTTGGACATCTGGGTACTCTCCCCTGCCCAGGCTTTCCTCTGGGAGGCACCTCTCTCAATCACTGCATGCTGGAGCTTTGGGCCCACTCCTAAAAAGAACAGACAGCTCTCTTTGGAGAGACTCTTGGTGGAATAACAACAAAATTCAGTTCTTTAAGTCTTTCCTGGCATCTTAGACCTTTAATGAACACTGGAAAACAAAGACTCCCTAATAATTACATTCCCAAATTTGCTGAAACGTAGAAGATGTGCCTGTTTGAAAACTCTAATCTAGTAATTAAGCTTCTCAGGTTAAACTGCACCTTAACAATGTAGCTTATTTTGTCAAAATCAGTTAAAGCCCCCTAATGTGTTTTGGAATAAATGGACAGACAAAAATTAAAATGTGGCTAGCCAAGGTAATCAGAAAGCTCACTTTATTCAGTCGATAACAATGGCACTTTAATGGGTTCTTTTCACTACTGGGATGTAATTGTGCTTGGCTTTAATTTCTCGTAATGATGGAACAAATTAGATTACCTCATACTTTTAGGATCATTTGGTACATCATGTTTTGGTGCTCCCATAAGCCCCACTGGGAATTAAATCAGCTCTGTGACTGTTCATTCTGTTTTGTGACATGTCTGCCTCCTGTCAGCAAAATGGTAACCATGGTCTACCTTAATCCAAGACACTGCAGCAGAGTTAAAAGAAATGCTCTCCTCCCCCCTCTCCTTTCAGATCTCCCTATTTGTAGCTATCAAATTTTGGCATGCCTGCTGGGGCACAATCTTGTTAGAACAAGCAGAGTAATTCTCATGTGAGACTTCAGGACTCTCCACCATAAGTTCAAATTGTACCTGTGATTCAAACTTAGATGAGGGAATGAGATGGTAAGAACACGATGAGCGTCGAACAGTGTTAGGGACACAAACTACTTTTACTTTGTACTACTAGTTTCTCCTTGCCCTAATTCCAGGTAGACGTGCAAGCTCTGAGGTAGGGAATCTACTGCCACATGTCATTAAAATTAATTAGTGATTAGTCTAGCACATTTAATCTTTAGGTCCTTACCCAGAGCAGGTGAAATATCCTATCGAACCTAATGCAATTTTCCGGAACACTGCAACTCCTAAGCCCAGACCTTAAAAGATCATACCATAAATGACATTGCAAATACAGTGCGGAAGACTGACATTAAATATTTAAAACACATGCAACATTATTAATAAGCAATAATATCGCAGAGGCTGCTGGCTATCCCCTAATATTGGTGCTTTTCTTTATCAGTTGTATTAATAGAGAAAATTCCCAGACTCCTGTGTAGCCAGGTGTTGTCACATAATTACATTCTCATAAATGGGCTGACAGAAGTGTTATGTGGAGGTTTCAAGAGCTTTCATTGAAAGACATCTGTCATATATCTTACATCTGTCCTTCATTCTTTCCCTTCTGGCTAGAACATGAAGCTGATGGATGGAGCAGGGGCAGCCATACTGGACCATGAATTGAATTTAGACATAAAGGGCGCATCTAATAGCTTCCAAATGGAAGGAGCATATGTCCTTGAAGACTTTATGGAAGTGTTGCCACATTAGCTCTAGACTGTGTACTTTCAGATTTTAACGTGACAGAGAATAAACATCGATGTCCTCTAAGCCACTTCTATTTTAAATCTCTGTATTCACAGTGAAACACAATCTCAACTAATATAAAGACCAATAACAAAACTCTAATTTCCCTTGATCTAGGAAACTGGATAGCTTAGTCTTGTTAAAAAGGAGTGTGTTCACATAGGCCAGGCTGTGATTTAGATACTGGATGACTGGTTGCCAGCTTACTGTAATTCGAAGATGTTTTGTAGTAACAGATTGCTAGTTTAGAGCTTCCAGAACTATCTGAAAATGATTTCTAGAAAATATGCCAAACAAAACCCTACAAGAACAACCCGGGAGCTTCCCCTAGGCTTCAGATATCTGTCTTTCTAGTCAGATTTAGAAGTCACTCCAGTCTGGAAGCCATTGGGATGAACCAAAAAGTGGTCTCCATGACATGAAGAACACTGTCATTTGGGGAGGTTTTCCAAGCCCCCTCCACCACTCACTTGTACACTTGAACACATGAATGTTCACACATTTTTCTGACTCAATAGTCTCTGAGCACACTGCTCTTGTTAAATCATTAAAATCTGGAGGGTCTTTTCAAAGTTATTCCTTTCTATGATTTCGCATTTAAAGCCAATGTTCTCTCTTCCGGCAAATCCAATAGCTTTAAAACTAAATTCTTGTGGATCCAAGTCATGTCTGGAAGTTTTACAGAATGACATACTATGGTCATAAGGTCGGAGCACAAATACCTCTAGATGTACAATATTTTAAAGCAGAACAATTCATGCGTAAGTCCCATGAGGTTACAGAACATGGCCCTCTTATTTATTACCAAATCCCTGGTAGTGCCCCTCAACATAAATCTGTTGCATGAATAAGTGAAGAGTTTGCCCGAGGTAGTAAACTTACTATTTGCACACACCCGAGGCCCACCTCTGTGTGTTCATACACAGCCTCTGAATGACTTTGCAGGACTGTGCATCTACACTGTCCTCCACAGGGATCAAATGACCTGTTTCTCATAAATTGCTCTAGCATCGCACCCACCTCCTACCGAGGCTCTTACTGCACGCCCTGTTTCTCTGAAGCACTGTTCTTCTCACTTAGATCCCCTACTACATAGGCATATTGTTGGATATGCCTGGATGGGGAAGGACATGCACGCTCTAGCTCCCTTTGGGGGAAATTGCAACTGTCAGAAATGTTAATTACCAAAATTAAGTGTGTAGAGTATGAAGTATAAATCTCAGTTCTATTTGTTCACAGCAGTCTAAACCTGCATTAAAAAAGTAAGATAGGAAATAAAAATAGTTATAAGAACTCTTTTGGGAGAGACGTAGCACTATTTCAGTGAAGGGATGATTCCCCACAACCCACTCAGCACCGCCAGTGCCCTCTGCACCTCTCTACTGTGTACTGTCAGGTAGCAAGGTAAGGACACTGTCTTAAGCAGAAACTACTTCAGTCTTTCAAAATATAGGGTTATCTGATTATAAAAGGAAAGACAGGATCAAAAATACAGAAAGACAAAATGTTCTGTCTGTCCCAATGAAGGCTAGCTAACCATAATGCCATTTATAAGATGCATCCCGAAACAGGTAAGATTTATGAAGGTAAATTTTATTGGTATTAAATCATCTATATTCCCTAAAGTCAGCATTAAGTCATTTCCCATATACTGACATATGTTTGCAAATTTTAAAATATTAGTGAGATGCCTTTAAAAAAAAAGATAGCTGAGCTGTCCCTTCTAGCAGTGTCAGTATCTGGGTTAGAATTTGAGGTAAAAAGTTATAAAGAAGTCATGCTGAAACATTCAAAGGCCACCAGACGTTTCAGACTGTGTTGTGGTGATACAGAAAAGTGTCCTTGTTCTTGGGAGGTGCTCATTTGAGGATGAAAGGCCATGCCGTGTGCAGCTCTCTCTCAGGTGAGTGTGTGTGTGTGTGCGTGCGTGTGTACACAAAGAGAAAGAGTGTAATAAAGCACTCGAGGCAGAACGCTGACAGGCGGTCAGTAAGGGGGGGAATACGTATGTCCTTTGTACTACTCATGAAGTCTACCACTGAGTTTGAAATTATTTCCAAATAAAACATTTTTAAAAGGGCAATCAGAATGGTGACCGTGAATAATTACGTTCTTTCATATCTGAGCACTCCTTCCTGCTCTCCCCACGTATACACACTTCATACACTCACAGACACACTTAAGTGACACTTAACTGTGCTTTCTGGCCGGCAGAATGAGCGCTAGCACGTACATAAGCGAGAAACTCGGCCTTCTGTTCACGTAGGCAAGCTCTAAGTGATTCTAAGAGACTTTTTAGACAATGCTTTGGTTTTTAAGACAACAATTTTGAAGACATACTCTAATGTTCTTCCTTATAAACAAGGCTGCCCTTCTGTCCTTTCAGATTTGGTTGAAACTGGCCCGTGGAGTACAACTACCTGAGAGCACATGCTCGAAAAAGACAGCTGAGGCATACTGCCTAAACCACAGACTTGAAGACTTGGCCAAAACGGACTGCTCTGGACTGTTCACTTCAAAAGTGCTGATGAATACAATGAACTGTGGAAGATGTATGATTTGTTTTGAACGCTTTCACTGTGATTGATGGTCCAGATTTGGCAAGTTAGTCCCCTCCCAGTGGAGATGAAAGTTGCACTGCCTTGCCTCTTTCAACATTCTTGTTGAGGCAGGTTTCACTCTTACGGGCCAATGTACTAACAAATCACTTATAATTTGCAGCATCATGAATTTATTAGCTACACTCTGGATCAATGCTGTACACAATATTCCTGAGTCAAAATGAGCTCTTAATTAAATGTCCTTATTACAAATGCCTCTGCAGACTTTCCTACAGATGACCAAACTTGAAGACATGAGTCTAAGTGTCAACCAGGAATCGTGCTAGTTACTTTTTGAGATGGGCCATGGCCAGGGTCAGGTTAGAAAGTGATCTATTATGCGTGGCAGGTTACAAAACTGCTATATGTAATCAAAACCACCAATAAATTGACTCAAACTATTCTATGCCTCAAGTTATCAGCCTCTGAGCAAGCCAATTTTAATGGCTGCCTTAAAAATATAAAAGAGAAGATAAAAACGGAGATAATCAGTTTATTTGGCAGTAGCAGCAGTATGGGGAATGAAAATGAAGGGCGTTAAAAAAAGCGAGAATGGGATAGTATCAGTTTTTAGTATGATTTTGAAATCTATATTTTAAATTGATGACTATCATTCAGAAACAAAAAAGGAAGGTGAGAGAGTAAGAATCTTTTTTCAAGGTACTTCTTAGGAAAAGGGTATTTAAATTAAGAACCTGGCCTGGATTGTGGCCAGAACTGAACTGTTTTGTTGTTGTTGTCATTAATAAAGAAACATGAGAAGAATATATGGTTTCAGTAGGACAGAAGGGAGGGAGGGAGAAGAGAGACAGACAAAACCTGGAAAGAAGTAAAAATCCAGCTTTAAGGTCTCCAAATATGCTATATTTCAAGTTCCCTTCATATATTAGAAATTTCTTATTTTAAAAAGCAAATTGGTAGGCCCATTAGCCAAGGTGTCGTTTACATTGTTGTTACTCTTTCAAGTGAGCTCTGAGGGCTACCATTAGAAAGTCCCAGCCAAGCTCAAACTGGTCCACTTTGTGCTGGGTAGACTACACAGCTCTTAAAATAAACCAGGCAACACCACCTCTGACCCTGCTAGCGTGAGGTATGCTGTTAGGTCCTATAGGCTACTCCTGCTCCAGTATTTTATCACAACGAATCATAAAACTACTGGCAGTGAATTTTTTAAATATCCCAAGAAACAATGATCTGTTAATTTCAGTAGACTTTTTTATTCCTCTCTAAAATATCAATAAACCATCTGCTTTTACTTGTTTATCAAATAACCTTTAAAAAATGTATTTAATGAGGGAATCAGAAACCCATGAATTAATACACCCATTAGTGATGATCCCTTCTCCATGCTTAGTTTTCTTTTTAGGCACTAGCTTTTTTCTATCCTTCTAAAAAATAGCCTGACTTCCAAGAGTGAGGAGCATTTCAGTTGTAGAAATGTCCACAGGCTGCCCGAGTTTCATACAGAAAGGATGTTAAGTTTCATTTAAGAAAAGGAAGTCAGTAGATTCTATGCTTGCCTTACACACTAACTTCAAGTTCACCAACACCCGATTTTCATATTTTGGGGACTCTGCTTCTTTCTACATATAGGGCTCTTTCACTCCCTGGCTGCAAAAGATAAATGTGTCTACTTGTTACAGTTGTAATGAAAATAAAATATCACAAACTTCCCTTTGCAGAATAAACATCTTAACTCTAACGTTTCCTTGGGAAATAAGATCAGGAAATAATTGTCAAGAGATTGTACACCAATAAAATATTTTGTCAAGAAGTACACTGACAGTCTAGAAATCTCATTCCTTCCTTTAGCTCATACTATTTGAATCATATGACATCATGCACATCAATATTTAGAAGCTATTGAGACATTTCAACATAATATCCTTAGGATCTATGATTTAGGACGCCAAGAAAGTCGATTTTATACTAATGTGTTTTGTTCCTTGGTAACTAGACCGCCTTGGATAGGATCTGAGAATTGATATTCCTATTTCATAAAGAATACAAAAGTGACCCGAGCGCATGAAGTTTCAAAGGTGGTCTCTGACAAAGGACTTTTACCTCAAGCAAAGTTGTTCCAAAATTTTTTCCTATGTGGTTGTCGCATTCTCTTCTAAAAATTATGCCCTACTGACCCTACTCGTGAAAACCCATTGATTCGGTTCACAAATATTTGTTGAACGTATAGTATTTACTAAACCATGGATAAAATGCTGGCCAGCCAAGGATAAATAGACAAGGTACTGCTCCTAAGAAACTCGCAATGTGGCTGTGAAGAGAGACAAGCTCACAAACGACCCTAGTGTCCAACGTGCTAAGGGCTCCAACAGCGCACAAAGGACAGGCGCGTCCTGCTTGGCCTTGGGGAGGGCTTCCCGGAGGAGGTGATTCCTGACGCAGCCCAAAGCGGGAGGAATCGGTTCCGGACAAGAGGAGCAAGTGTAGAGCCGGGGAAGCAGTGGGAGATGGGGCGGGTCCCAGACAGGGAACAGCACAGGACACAGGTTCCAAGTCCCCGGGACGAGGTGCGCGTTAGAGCAGAGGGCCCGCAGGGAAGCTGAGGTGCGCTCGGAGCGGGCAGGGGAGGGCCCAGGGACAAGCGGCCGGAGGGAAGGCGGCTGTGCCCCAAGCGGCGGGAGCAGGGACGGAGCTTCATTTCCTGACACCGACTCCTCTGCTCCTTTCTCACCTGTGCAGACCAGAAGAGAAAACAGGCCCTGGGGAGAGGGAGCTGAATGCAGGCGGGAGCCCCGAGTTTCTGCGGAGGGACAGCCCGGGAGCCGCACCCTTCCCAATGGGCAGGCTCGTTGGGTTTTTTAAACGCAGCGAGTTATCACCTACTTCACCTCCTTTCTAGTTTGCAGGATGACGAGGTTTCTGATGCAGTTTCTGGGGTGCGAGTGGCTCTGCCGGGCTGGATACACCCAACAGGCCGGATTCCTGTGGGTCCCCCCGGGACACTTTCCCCCCACATCAGACGGGAGGAAAAGCCGATGCCACCCCACTCACTCAGTTGGGTTCCGACGAAAGCCACTGCCATTCTCCCTCTGCCTGTTCTTTTGTAGTTAAAGGCTGATGTGGATCGTGCTGTTACAGAAGAAATAATGGAATACCTTCTGCTACATCTTATTTCTCATGGGCTTTAATTTTTTTTTAAAGGAAGAAAAATGGGACATAGACTTACTTCACAAAAAGCACACCATTTTTAGACTTTAAGACTTCTTAAAGTTATCAGATAAACTCATTATTTTTATAATTATATAATTATTAAAAAGTATAGGAAATAGTTCTACAAATGTCAAGTCTGCTCTTTTATTATTTTTATTTTTATTGTTAACATTATTACAGATGTCCCAATAAACACTTTTATTAATTTACTCTAATTATATTATAATTACTTACAGGCTAAGCACCTTGTAATATGTGCAATCTTTTTACATTAGTTTTACTTTTTTAATCCTCACCTGAGGATATATATTTTTTTAATCAATTTTCTTTAGAGAGAGAGAGGAAAGAAGGGGCGGCAGAGAGAGAAACATTGATGTGAGAGAGAAGCATGGATGGGCTGCCTCCCATACTCCCCCCCCCCCCGGGGACCAACCCCGCCACCTAGGTAAGTGCCCTGAGTGGGAATTGAACTCACGACCTTTTGGTGTACTCGACAACGGTCCAACCCACTGAGCCACCCAGCCAGGGCTATGTTACTCTTATGTGGTCAGTTTTTAATAACTCAACATTTATGAAATCTTCATAAGACCACAGGAACGAAGTTCTATTGTAGATCCTACTGTGACAAAACATGAACCCACTGGCTTGAGATCCAGAGCTTAAAATGCCTACTGGAGCTCTAGATTAAAAAATGCTGATAAAATATAAAATCTGACATCTCTACAGATGAGTATTCTGAAGTTTCAGTATCTTTGTTCATAAAAAAAAGTAAAACTTGCCCCTAACACATACTGCCAGGATGCTGAGATTCCCTTAGGGTATAGATTTCATTTGGGTTAACATAATTGTTTATGTTGGTGGGATATTTCACATGAGCTTAAGAAATTACTGTCTATTCAGACAATGGAAACAATGAAAGTTTTTTAAAAAGGTATTATTTTGCTAGGAGCTGGATCTCAGTCCTTCCGCTTCATTCATTTGTTTATGCATTTGTTAATCTGTTTATTAATTCAAAAATATATATTGGGCAATTTCTGTGGCAGCCACTGTGACAGGTGCTGGACTCAATGACGAATAAAACACATCTGGTTTCTCTGCTTAGAGAAAACAAGGAATGTTATATAAAAAATTTAAATCTGATTAGTATTACATGTAAAAATGTTACCCCCCCCAAAAAAAGATAATTTATCTTCTATTAAGGAAGACTCAGTCCAGTGAGGAAGATAAATTTAAGTAAATAAACATAAAACAAAATGATCAGTGGGTGATGTGGATTTCAAAAAAGGGGCCTTAGAAAGTTCTCGCTTTGGGTTTGAGTTCTTGTCTTCTAAACCTCAGTTTCCTCTGTAAAGTGAGGCTAAAACTACCTTGGTATGTACTGGCTACATGACTAGGCAGCTCATTAAACTGCACTTATTATAATTGTTGTTTTCTGAAGTCATGGAAGTTTTCACACTGGAGGGAACATTTCAGCTTAGTCTGGAAGAGCAAGTAGAGTTTATCAGACAGAAAAAGTTTGTTAGGGTGTTCCAGAGAGAAAGAACAAAGTGTGCAAATTCAAGTGGCCAGAATTACAATGGTTTCTTGGAGGAATGTCGAACAGATCTGTGCATTTGGAGTATAATGTTACCTAAATAATCTGTCTTTCTGCCTCTTCACTGATAAACAAAGGAAAGCGCTCTAAAACTCAACTTAAATCTTTCCTTCTCCTTATGCATTCTTCACTCCCCATGTCACTGAAACATTTACCTCTTTTATAATAGCTCAGTGTTAGGAGAGCTGATAAATCAAGATTAAGAGATTTCACAGCACTGGACGAAAAAGAGAACAATTAACAGCAAACTCGCTCTACGTGAGACCTTGACTGCTCCAGTCGGTTCAGAAGATACAACTAAAGGACTGAAAATGGGTCCAGGGATATTTCAGTGGTGCTCCCACCATCATCCTAACCATTATTTTCTACCGAAATAAAATCCATTCTTTACCACTCATTGTATTTGTAAATTCTGTCCCAGGGAGCCGCTTTTCCATCCAGTGGGGAAGCCCACTCCTTTTCCCTGGGAAATTCCTGAGCAGCGAAGCAAAGCAGTCAGTGTCAGCACAGCTCGCACTTGCAGGGAGCCTCCTGCCCAGGGCCCTCCAATGACTCACACTTCCAGATGGCCATCTAGCCTTCATCCAGATTCCAGTCTTGGCACTATTAACTGGTCTGGTGCTGTCCCAATAAATAACTGTTACGAAGACCAAGGTTTGTAAAAATTAAAAAAATGTTTACTGCTCTAATTTCTGAATATAAAGGTAGCCTTCTTCATTATAATTTAGAAAAAATGCAGAGGAGTGCAAGAGAAAAAATAGAAAAAACTTGTAATTTTATCACCTATTATTCTATCATTCAGAGATAACCACTGTGAACATTTTGATGTATTTCTGTCCAATCCTTTTTTTCCCCTAAGTAGATCTCTAAGAGAAATTTATAAAAGGGGAATTACTAAGGTCAAAGGGAATAAAGATTTTTTGTCTCTTGATGTGTACTGCCAAATTGTTTTTTAGAAATATTATACTAATTTCCACTTCTAGAAGTACTGTTTGAGAATAAATTCACATGGTATTCTCATCAACACATGATAAAATATTATAAATATGTAAAAAACTGCAAATATATTATTTATTTTGTTTTAATTTATTTGTCTTATTACAAGTAAGAGTGATCAAATTTAAATTTAAATTTTAGCAAAGTTATATAGGGACATAAATAATTTAATAGTACCACAAAGATTTTTTAAAAATCTCCTGCACTATATACATATACATATCTTCCATTCCCCAGAGGTAGCCGCTTTCATATCTTTTAGCTGATTTGTTTGCTTTATTACTCTGTATCTCTAAATGACATACCTGTATTGCTACTTTCTAATATTTTAGTTTTAGGCATTGATTATTGTGGGAGATAACAATTTAGCTACTCATCCATTCACACTACCTCTAGTCCTTCAAATACACATTGCAGTTTAGTTAAGTTATTGTGTTTATATTAGTAGGGCGAAGGAAACACTACAAGCAGCCAAACTATGTAATATGCACCAGTTACTTCTTATTTTTGTCACAAGTTTTTGTTTCCCTTATAGTGGAAAATTCTTGTTTTTTGTTTTTTTCTTTACTTACTTCCTTGGGTTTCTATATACTTGTAACTTAATTCTATCTCAAACTTTGCCTCACCTGCAAAGATTTCCTTTAAGCATGGTTCAAATACATTAAGATTTTTATCAAACTCGTTTTCTCGAGGAAATTTCTCCCAGGGGCCCCTTCTGATCTAGGCTGGTTGCTCTCCAGGTCTACCGCACAGCTGTCACTCTGGGATGGTCCTTCATTATCCTGAAGATGATGTTTCTGGAGTTTACTGCCTTGTTTTGGTGAGCACGTTTCCAGGAGCTTCCTGAGTAAGTTTGCATCAGAGGCAAATTTTTTTGAGGCTCTGTATCTTTGAAATTCTCTTTATCCTATGCTCACTCCTGATTAATAGTTTGGCTGAGTATATAACTCTCGGTTGAGAATCATTTTCCCTCAAAATTTAAAAGGCATTGCTCCATTGTTTTCAATGTGAATCTTAAGACGTCTGATGCTCTTTTGATTTTTTCACTGAAGAACATGTAGAAATGTATTTGAGGCTTCTCAGGGATGAAGGGGGTGGGGGTGGACACTATACACCACAGCAAGAACTTAAAAATCTTTGAATATTCCCCCTCCCAAAGTCCTACTACATACACCAATGGCCCGATTACTTTTATTTTCTCATTAAAAAATTGAGATCTCCATCTTTCTCTTTACTCCCTCCCCGTCATCACTACCCTCAGTTCTTTCCCTCTGCAACCCTTCATCCCATCACCTTGCAAGTTAATCTTTGCTGTCATTTTGAATTTGTCCAGGTAGGGAAGAGGGAAGAGGGAAGAGGGAAGAGGGAGGATAAGGGGGGGATGAAGTTGTGCCGGGGAAGAGGGCAATGGCTTTGGTTGCTCTGGGCGATGCTTTCATTTCTCTTAAATTAATGTCTATGTGGTCATTTATTATTAAAATTATAAGTATGTTATGTTTTTCAGTCTTACAATTGATGTGATACGATTTTCACAAATGAAATATTTTAATTTTTAAAAAATCTTTATTGATTTCAGAGAGAGGAAGGGAGAGGGAGAGAGAGAGAAACATCAATGATGAGAGAGTCATTGATCGGCTGCCTCCTGCACGCTCCCCACTGGGGATCGAGCCCACAACCAGTGCAGGTGCCCTGACCGGGAATCGAACCGTGATCTCCTGGATCCTGGGTCAATGCTCAACCACTGAGCCATGCACAGCTAGGTGCAAATGAAATAATTTAAAGTAAAAAAATAACCCTCTCCCACAAAGGAAAAAAAAAACTTATTTTGACAATACCTTAAGGAGACCCAAGTGAGACTCCACTTAAAATTTGTAATCACGACTGTGAGTGCCTTTGTCCACGGCTCCTCTGCGTCCAAGAGGGTTCTCATGGAATAGAACTCACCACTGGCTGCAGGGTCTTTATCAAGCCTTGCCCACATGGATCCTTAGGGCATGCAGAGGCCCAGCTTGCCTTGTCGGCTTCTTCCTTGAACTGCTTGCTGCATGCAGTCCAGAAAGGCCATCATCCCCTGGTCAAACTTGTTACACAAGAGAGCACTCTGCCCCGTTCCAGAACAGGGGCAGCTCAGAGGGTCTCTGTTAAAGACTTCAGATAGGAGTGGCTTCCCCAGGGGATGAGTCAATACCTCTGAATCTCCAGATCAACTGTGTTAGAGCCAGGAGCAGCAAGGCTGTCTGCCCCCAGGCTGCATTAATCTCACTCCAGCACAAGGCGACAGTGGGGAGGCAGCCCAATCTGGATAGTGATGACGGCCAAGGGGCCACCGCGGCGGATCTCAAACATTGAGCTGAAGGTGGTGGTTTTCTGCAGCGAGGCCAGCTGGGCCTGGGCGTACCACAGCCGGCTCTCCACGCTCCTCGGTTCTCATGCAGTTCCAGGTGTTGCCATTGCAGTTTACTGCAGTCCCCATGGTATTGCCTTTCCTGCTGGTCCTGCATCTCAGGTTCTGTCTGGGCTGCTTCCAGAGCCACCTCTTTCAGCTCCTGGACCAGCCTCGCTTCCTCCAGCTCCACGTCCTTCAACAACTCCTGCAGTGCCTCCCTCTTATCCTCACTTATTTTCTCCCTTGTCTCCAAACAGCATTTGCAGTTGTGACTGTCAGATTGTGAGATGGTGTCCAGCTGCTCCAAAACATTGTCAGTACAGTCCTCACAAAGGGGTTGGTCCAGACCTTCTTTACCAGAAAGGATGTAAAAATGTCCCTACTGCTATTGAGAGTTCTCCTAGAGCCCAACTTCCCCAAGCAGGGTGAAGTTGCTGGAACCCTACCTGGACATCTTGCCACTGCCAGGGAGGGTCCTGCCAGAGGCACCGTCTTGTAGTTTTTCAGCACCTGTGTCCACCCTGGAGGTAGAGCCTTCTCCCGGAGTTTCTCCTGGCTCCCCCTGAGCTGAGGGGAGCTTTAAAGCTGTAGGCTCATGGCTAATGTCAAGGCCTGAGACCTCCATGGACTGAGCCAGCTTCAGGGGCTGGTAGCACCATTGGCAAATGAAGTGGATGGAGGACACGGTGGAAGTCTTGACTTTCAGCGTTGATTGTAAGTTTTTTCCCTGTCTGATGCCCTTTTGATTTTTGAGTCTTTGTATATATGACCTGATCATGATCCTTAGGATAAGCCATATATATATAATTTCCTCCTACAGTTTTCTATTCTTTCTAGAATTTCTATTATTTGGATGTTAGATTTTTTTTTGAATTGGCTCTCTAATTTTCTCATTTACTTCTGTTTTCTATTTCTCCATCTTTTTGCTCTATTTCCCTGGAGATGTCCTCAAAAAATTGGTCCATTTTGAGCACGGCACTTCAGTCTTCAACTGTGCCTGCTGTCCCTCAGTCCAGAGGCTGTTTTATGCCCTCAGAGAATAAGTGTCACGTATCTTGCCGGGGTGAATGAGGGATAGTCACACCACTCTCCGGAACATAAAATAGGATTTGCAAGTGTAACGGCTTCTTAAAAAGTTTTAATATTTACCCCACATTTTTAGGAACTGGGTATGGCTGGTGTTTTAGACTTTGGGTTGTTTTGCATTAGTCACGGGATCACTTTTTTGGCTTTCCCCAATGCCAGCATAGGATTCAACTTTAACTGTCCACTAGGGCAATTACCACTTGTCCATTTGTTTTCCAGCTTCCAGAATTCTGTTGTTGGTATTCCTTTCCCATTTTCTTTGTCATTGTGCTTTCTGCTTTAAAAAGTCTTTTAATGGTTTTCTGAAGAGAGAGATACTCAATGACTGTGCTAATTGCTCTATCTTTAGCCAGAGGTGCCAATGTTTTCTAATATTCTAACTTGTCATTTATACATCTTTTGTGAAGTGTCTGAACATGTCTCTGACAACTTAGCAATGATATCATAGTGTCTTCCTTACTTATCTGCACGAGCTCTTTCTTTGTTACTGTATTAACTACTGACCTACAGTATCTTTGGGGTGACTGACTTCAAATCCCACTGAGTTTTCTGCGGTTCCTGTGGTTCAGAATGTACACAAGTCACGAAAAGCTTAATGGAGGAGTTGTAACGAAACGTACTCTGAATAGTTTACCAATATACATGTGTTTAGAGTTACATAAAGAACAATCTTCAGTTACCAGGCTTTGAACTTGTAACAGACAGACCTTTATATTAATTCAATAAACTTCCACTGAACAGTGGATATGTGTGAAGCACCATATCCCTGAGAGTACAAATTCCAAGGGTCTGAGTCCTTTCCTTAGAGGACTTTCTGGAGAAAACAGATTTATCAATAACGATAAAATAATGGGAACCGATTTATGTCCGTTACAAAGCTGCAAACAAGTCATGTGATCTGCGAGTTAGGAGGCGCTGGGAGACTTCAGGGAGCCGTTTGAGGGGGGCATTGAAAGGTGCCTGTGGTTTTGCTCAGCTGCAAAGGTGACAGCGGCGTCCCGGCTGAGAAACAAGAGTGTGTGCAGTGTCGCAGATGTTTTAAAAAAAAGTGTCCTTAGGGAATGGTGAGACATCTATGGGGGCTAGAATTTCTATTATTTTTGAAGGTACAGAACATAAAAAATTGAAACTGGGCAGGATTTTAGAAACAGAGCCCAGCCTAACCCGCTGAATTTTACAGGATGGAAATAAGTCCTAGAGAAGTTGTAAGCTGATAGAGAGTCCATTCTTAATGAAAGAACCAGGGCTAAGGCGAAATGTTCTGACTTCCTTTAGAGCATTATTTATTATATCACACCGTTCCTTACTTCTCACCATAGATACAGATTGTTTTCCCAACAGCAAGTATGAAAACTGATCAGAAGATGTAGGGGGCGCAATCAGGATTCCATTCTTACAGAAGCAGCCCATTATCTTAATGGTCTGCCTACCATGGGCATAGGATGGGAGAAATGACATGGGATTATATCTATGAACAGGAACCACCTAATGGGGAATGAGATGTGGAAAATAAGGCAGAAAAGAACACACCATATGTAATTTATGACTAATCTCATTTTGGCTTAGTGTACATTATCAAATTTATTCTTTTGAAAAAGTCATTTTATTTTGGATTAGATTATTTAAAACCTCTCCCTTTTCAACTTTAATTTCTTCTCCTGTTTTAGTTTTCTCTTTTTAAACAGTGGATATACTTATTACTCAGTATTTGAGATTACACAGAAGTATTCTTTAGTCACCTTGATGCCTTTAGAATAGAGAGTCTGTTGTTTTTTAATCTTCCAAATTATTGGTATGCACATTTGTTGCAAATAGAAATCATTCTGTCAAACCTTATTTATTTCAACACTTAAATAGATACTTATTAATATACTGCATCTTAAAAATTTTATTTTGAGAGTAATTTATTAAAGCTGGGACAGTGAAACGTGGCAGGGCTTAGGGTAGAAGCAGCTTTAGGAGAAAGTTTAGGCGGAGCTGCTTTGCTCTCTAGAAATGTTACAGGAGAGAAATGAGCCACGGTGGGGTTGCTGTTGGCTCACTAAAAAGTCAGAGAAAAGAGGCCTTGGAGACAGGTTCAGGGGTTTTCAGCCCACTGTTCCCCTGGTTGGACAGGAACAGCCCCATGGGGGCTCCCAGAGTTGTTTTTTTAAAGTGCGTGCCCACACCGCCCGGCATCTGTTTGGAAAGGCCAACACTATTTTTCTATGTGTTTAGCCTGAAGTGTCATTCTATATTAATGAGGTAATTTATTTCTCCACTTTTCTATTTTATGATGCTTCAAGTTCTAAATGCCATAGTAGATCCTTCTAGAAAGCACTTTTCAAAATTTGTGTTTTACTTTGGAGGTCTTGAACAACTGCCTGATAATTCTTGGAATAAACCAGAAGGAAGGCTAAAGAAACAAAAGAACGCTATAGCTCCCTTAAGTTAATCAAACAGAATTCCCTGGTAAACCAAAATGGACATTTTTACATCAGTAATTTATATTTTATGTAGAATATACTTTATACCGATATTTATAAGTAGGAAAACAACACATTTCTCCAGCTGTAAGCGGAGCCTCTTGGCAAATAAAATAAAAACTTATTCCCATTAGTAAAACATTGGAGTTTAAGTCTAGATAAAGAATATTTAAAAAATCTAATTTACAAAGTCCCTGATTTGTACTCTGTGTAAGCCATTGGTTTGAGAATATTGCTAGGTAATTACAGAAAATACTAGCTAGACTGTTTGAAGTCTCCAGTGGCAATAAGAAAAACAGGGGGAAAAAAACAAGTGAACTCCATCAACAATAAAAATATGGAACCTGAGGAGTGCCTGGTGACCCTAAATATACACCTTTATGAGCCTGACAATTTATATTCAGCTCATGCAATTAGCAAGTTTGACAAATATGATTATAACTCTCAAGTTGAAACAAATGCTCTTTGCTAAGAGCAAAGAATTGTAACTGAGCAGATGGTATTACTTTTTCTTGCCAATTTATGTTCATAGAGCTCAATCAATGCTTAGCCTTAAAAATGCCAAATAACTCAGATTTCAGGATAACACATACCAACTAATCTGCTCTGCTTATCGCCACCCTGTCACTCCCCTCTTCAAAAGCTCAAGCAAGATAGTATGATTGACACAAATAAAAGCAAAAACCATGTATTTCTTACTGCTATACAGTCTTATCTATAATGTAGCATTTCAATATCTTATTTAAGATACCATAATTCAAAACAATAATACACCCCAAAGTACTAATCTACCACATGTATAATGGAGAACACTTTTTATTCTTGCTGGAATTGCCAACAATATGAAAACATTTGATTACCAACTAAATAAGAGTTCATTTCCAGTATGGTGTTCAGAGCTAAAATTTCAAATATATAAAAACTTGGGTTCAAATCCTAGCTCTACTACTTATAAGCAATGTGACAACTGGTCAAGTTAATTTCTCTGACCTCAGGTTTCTTATTTGTAAAGTTGTGATAGCTTTTCTAGGGTTCTTCTGAATATTAAAAAATATTAAGAGCTATAAAGCTCTTAGCAGACTGCATAGAGTAAATATTTAACAAAATGCTAACTAATATTGGCTCAGTTATTGGTGAGGTGAAGTTTTAAATAAATTAAGTTTGTCCCTAAGGTATTGTCAATACAACCATGATTTTAAAAAATTCTTTTTTAGGGTGTGGGGGGGGAGATGAAGAGGGTAAAGTGTGTCAAATATACGGTGATGAGGGGAGACTAGACTATGGGTGGTGAGCACACAATGCAATATACAGATGATGTGTTATAGAATTGTACACTTGAAACTTATATAATGCTATTAGCCAATGTCACGCCAATAAATTTAATTAAAAATTTTTCATTTCTGTCACTTTACTTTTCTAGGGAAAAAATCCCCCCCCGCCCCTTCTTCAAATTTGTTTTGAATTGTGAAAGGGATTTGTAGGCATCTGAACCAGTTATACCATATTGTACATGCGTAAGACTGTCAGCTGATTTTCAAGATTTGGCAAGAGTTCCCAACATTTTCTTTCCTCAAATACACCTGAGGGTTACCATGCACGTACGATCAGCCAGCTGTTCCAGAGGACTGCTGCAGGGGTAGGACAGACAAGCCAGAGAGAGGACTGGCCAAGAGCCTGTCCTTCCCACCCATCAGACACCTGCCCCTCCCTTCCCTCCCCCAGTTGAGCAACCTTCTGGCTGTAGATCAGAGGAATCTTTTCTTTCTCGTACAAAAACAGCAAAGGCAAAAACCATCTTAGTAGTACGGGTTTTTACCCAAACTTTTTCTTAGGAGTCCCTGAATTCCTAAAAAAAAAAAAAAATCTCTATTTTACAGCTGAGTTGCTATTTCCTGAATGAGCATCTAAGTCTTTTGTGAAGTTTGATGAGACATAGAGGATGAACACTCTGTCTTCCAGAAACATCTGATTCTACCTCTTTTAAACTCTCCTTTTCTATGTCCATCTCCCTGCCCTGTCTTTCTTTACATCTTTATAACTAATTCACTGATCTAAAAATCAATGTAATACATAAACAAGCATGCACATTAATGTTCACTGCATGACTGTTTGTAATATAAAAACTCCAGTAACAGGAAAACAATAAAATACAAAATTTGAAATACATACTGTGCTGCAGTTTAAGAATATTGGTATAGGTTTATATGTGCTGAATAACATAGTCTTCAAAACATACTAAATACAAAAGTCAGTCACACAATAACGTGTAGTATATCACTTTAGATACAAAATTTCCTAAAAGTCTAATACCAAAATATTCAGTTAAAAATTCAGAAAGGACATACACCAAATTGCATCTGTTGCAAAGTGGTTACTTTCAAGGAGAGCAAATCTAAAGGAGCAGGAAGGGGAACTTTTCCATATTCTTAATGTTTTAAGTATTTTATGACATGAAAGTACTTATCTATTACTAATGTAATAACAAAGGCAAAAACCATCTTAGATTTAAAAATCTTACATTAAAAATCTTATATTAAATGTAAAAATCTTACATTAAAAATTCTCATGGTAGATATCTTAGGAAATACAAAAAACGTAAAGAAAAAGCACATATAATTCTACAACCCAAATGCTCATTACTGTAAAACACTGACATTTTTTCTAATATATTTCTACACCCCTATGCCCAGATTCAAATTTTTAAGCATAAATGTGTCTCATCTCATTGACCTGATACTGTTACAAGTTTAAAATCCCCCCAAAAAATTCCTATAAAGAAGCAACACCAGAAACTATTGGCCAAAGTCGGCTGGGGCTCTTATCTGTATAGCTTAAAGCTCAGCTGAAAACATGCTACACAGAAAAGGGTGCTACAGTCACATGCACACACGTTTTTCATTTTCCCAGTCCCATTTGGGTCAGGGAAGCAGAAGGCTGCCTAGGAGGCTGCATTGTCTCAAGCTACTGACCTAATTCCTAGTGCTCGATTCTGGTGCATTTCCTGCATGACCTCAGAATGTGTCATTGTAAATTCCGTAAGACAGCAGTTGCACATTTGGAATGTGGGTTCTGACATGTGGCTCAAATAAATGTTGTGGAAATGCCAGTGGAACTCTGTGGGCCTCAGTTTCCTCATTTCTAAACTGATCTCTACAGCCCTTCCAGGGTAAACAGCCTGCAATTTACTAAAACCCACAGAGTTAGGCTGGACTGACCACCGTGACATGCTCAGAGTCCTTCCATTAATCTTTAAAGCCAAACTTCCTGCGAAATGACTTCACTCCTTTATTGTGCGGTATTTGTCTCCATTCTCCAGAATGCTCACCAGATGGTGACTAAGTACATCTCCCCATCTAACAACATCTTCATATTGTTTCTTGCCACTCACTACTTAGAGTTGTAAAAAATAAAAAAAATCCTGCGGAAGCAAGTACTTAGCTTAAAAATGTAGCTTTCTCCTTAGAAAAAGTCTGCTGGGAAAAACAGGGGCCCCAAACAGCTATCCTGTGATATCCTGTGAGAGCAATTACACAGATGATCCCTGGTTTTGATCTTCTTTGAAGTTAATTGAAAACAAACTTGAATATGTACCAATCTTGACAGGCATGAAAATAAGATTCACAAATAGGAAATGTGAAGCTTTCCCAATATTCTATTTAATCTTAAAATATATTCATGAGACTCACTATAATTCAGGATCTTTACATTAATATGAAGGAGGTAGGACATAAATACATAATCTTATCTCAAATATAATTCACTAGGTAAAATCTTAAAAATAAGATCATGGTTTGATACTATTTATTAACCATTGTGAGGAAAATAACAACAAAATTCTTCATCAACACCCCTAGAAGTTTACGTGTTAGACACTTCTAATAAAACAGGAATAGATTAATGTCCAGTAAACATTAAAACTCCAATTATTATTTTTATTAGAAATCTGTTGTCTATATTACAATGAGGAAAAAGCATAAAGTTCTATATCTAAGAATTCATGCTTTGAATAGTAGGAAAACTCATTTATTTGAAAAAATTTAAAAATCATTAAAACAGAAGGTATGGGAGCCAAATATCACTTAAGCAATATTTTACAGAAATGACAAAGTTGCTAAGAGAAATGACTAGAGTATAAATCATTGACGTTCCCCATTTCAGAAGAGAAAGTTGAATGCTGTCCTATCTTTAAGGGGTAATAACTTCCTGCTGCTGTCCAGTGTTGCCTTTTATAAGCATCATGCAAAGCAGCAGAAAAACTGGTCTGTTTTTAGCAGGTTTGTATAAATTTTACTCAATATCAATATAGATTTTAAAATGTATTGCTATCAAATATTTTGAGACTTATGGGGAAGAAGAAATCAGGTAAGGAAAGTGGATCTGCTGTCTGACCTATCTCTTAAGTTCAGTCCTCATATATGTATTTCCTCTACCTTTGTCCACACAGCTATACAGTCACCAATGGATGGTTGAATTATTAAACAGTTTTCTATGTTTTCCTCAAAATCATATTTACTCTATAATGGTGTCCTATAGTATAAAACGGGATCCACATTTCCCCCCCATTTATTCAACAATATCCTTAATGTGACCCGCCCCACTTATTGAAGAGTTGATAGTAAAATAGGACTCCCAGTACAATAAGAACAGAAGAATGGTTCCTTATCATGCTAGGGAACAGCTTTCATTTGACATCTATAATGAACAACTACGCAAACAAGAAACAAGACAAAGCTGCCCGCTGTCTCCATCAGTTAATGCTGCTCAGGAAATTCTAGCCTACGCACCTGAATAAGAAAATGAAATATGAGGTATAAATAAAAGGAGGGAGCAAAATTATATTTTCAGATGAAAATGCTATAGCTTAAAATTCAGGAGAATCAACTAAACTCGAGACTCATGCTGCACAAAGATGCATAAGACAGAACATTATAAAATACAAACACCCAGTAGGCTTTCTATATACTAGCAATTACCAGTTAGAAAGTGGAAAAAATATCCCCTTTACAATAATCATAAAAAGACATATAAAATACCTAGAAATAAACTTAATAAAATATGCAAAAGTCCTGTGTAAATAATACTGTAAAACTTCACTGAAGGACATTTTTTTAAAAACCTGGAAAAAGTATAAATATACTTAATTTTCTCGGTTGGAAGACTCAATATTTTAAAGATGAATTAATCTATTTTTTTTCAATTACTTTTACCTTAAAATATTAAAAGAATCTTAATTATGCAAGTTGATTTATGATACCAACTTCCTTTTTGTAGGCATTTTTCTTAGGACCCTGTGATGGTTCTTTCTAATTCAGGCTGCCTGTTTTCTAGGTCTACCACACCGTTAGCATCCTGCAATTCACTTTCACTGAGCGCGTGGGTCGGTTCCAGCAGTCCTCATAGTTATCTTCCATATAGGATTCTTTTTTTTCTGGCTTAATATCTTCAATTTTTTTTTTTTTTGCATTACAAAACACCTGTAGGAGGTAAACTTTGTAAACTTGAGCTCTTATATGTTTAAATAAATCCTTAGTTTGTTGATAGTTTGGTTATCAATTTTGGGTCCTAAGTGATCTTCCCCAGAACTTTGAAACGCTGCCCAGTCTGTCCCAGGTTACCTTTGAAAGATCCCTTTTTGTTCTCTAGAGGCTTTTAGGATCAATTTTTTATCTTTGGAATTCTGAAATTTCATCAGCATGTGTAAACAGTATGTATTTTCCCCCCCGTTGGGCAGTGGACGAACCTTTTCAACCCGAGAACTTGAATCGCCCTTCAGGTAAAGTAATTTATTTTTCGATTATTTTTCCTGTCCCTTCTCACTCCCCTACTGCCATCACTCTTCATGTCGCTTTACTTTTTCATTGTATTTTATATCTTGTCTTTTTGCTCTACATTTTAGGACATTTGCTTGACTAATTCAATATTCACTCATGTTCAGTCTTTTATCCAATCTTCCTTCTTTTTTCAGCATCCTGCTCCTATTTCACAGAAACCCAACCATAATTAATGCACTCTTTCCCTTAATCTCTCTGAAAATTTAATATTTTAAGAGGTATTTTTCTATACTTTTTATCATCTTTATTTCTTCTGAAAAGAGATATTCTTCAGAAAAGCACATTTGTTTTGCTCATCCATTAGTTTCTTTTTGGTTGTGCGACTGGTTTCTTCAAATCCTCGTGGATCTTTTTTGACTGCGAATACTTATGATCTAAGAACTAGGAGTTTTGTAGATGGTTGGCAGGGCTTTCATAAAGTAGTTGTATAGTACTTGTAAACTACTTAATTAGCAACTTACTGCAATTTCAATCAAAATCCTAATGGAATATTTTTGCGAGGACTTCACAAATATATTATAAAATTAACTTTTATAATTTTAAATTAATATTTATAAATTAGCAAAACCAAGTAAGAATAATGGAGAAAATTTTGAAAAATAAGATTAATTAAGATGGCACATGCTTTCTTAGATACTAAAATGTAGTTTTAAAATCTGTAATAATTATAACATGGTACTTTTGTATAGGAACAGGCTATAAAGATTAAAAACAGAAGCAACCATCCTTAAATTTAGTAAAATATTAGATGACATCTCAAGCCAATAAGGAAACAATGGATTATTCAATAAATATTGTTTTGAAAATTTAGGAAGTCTAGATAAAGAATGTCAGAGCCCATGATTATTATCAAAATAAATGCCATAATTATTAAAGATTTAAACATGTAATATAAATCCATTAAGGACTAAAATAAAATATAGTTTTATATATATAGATTGGGGTAGGAAAAACTTGCTAGGGATTTATAAAATATATTTATAAATCCCTACATAAATGATTTAAAACTTCAGTTTATTAAATAAAATATCCATAAAAGTGAAAATATAAATGGGGGTTGGGATGGTAGAAGGACAAAGAATAAAATATTCAGAGGTAGCTAAAAACAATGTTGTATATATAAAACCATCCTGACTTTTGCAAGGGTTGTACGTAGGAGAGTAAAAAATAAACGATTTAATGAAGAACATACTATTATTGTTCCCAGTTTACACATGAGAAAACTGAGGCTTAGCTGGTTACATAATTTGCTGAGGATCACATAGCAAATAGCGGGGAGCTGGGATTTGAACCTAAGGGGGCTGGTTTCAGGGCCCACCTTTCAGTCCTATGCTGTACTGCCTACTCCAACCAACCCTTTGGTATAAATTTTACCTCTCTGTCTGTGAGACTTTGCTTAAGATGCTTCTGAAACCCACAATCCATACCGCTCTTTTCTGCCCTCCCAACCTCCTTTGTCTTTCCACACCCATCTCAATTAATACCTTCCCCACCAAGTTTTCCCAGCAATCCCAGTCCTTGGCACTCTCTCCCACCTTAGGTTTGAGACACCACTCTACTGATTCTCTGCCTACTCCTCAGTCACTCTTTTTCAATCTCTGTTGGATTCTCCTTTCTCTACACTTTTCTTTTCTCACCTTATTCACTGCCCCCATGAGTACATTTACTTCCAAAATGGAAATATCTACTATGTTCTGAAAACTCCAGCTTAGATTGCTCTTCCACATTCGGATTTCCACCCGAATGTGCACAGACACCTCAAGCTCCATATTTCTAGCACTGATATTTACTCTGCGATTTTTGCTCTCTTACTTAGATGCCACATCATCTACCTCTTATTGAAGCCAGAATTCCAAGCATGATCCCTGAGTCTTCCTTCTCTCAAGCCTGATCTCCAAGTTATGTCTGTTTTACTCTATAAAAAACGATTGCACTTTCCCCCTCTCTTCCAAATTTCCTTAGTTCAAGCCCTCCTTGTTTCTCAGGTAATTACTGCACTAGGCTCTGAACTGGTTTTCCTGGTGCCTATCATTCCCTGTTCACTCCAGTTCTATCTCCACATGAGCATTTCTCAAGTTTGAGAGGTCACAGATTTCCAAGAACACTTTCCCAACCTCAGAAGCATACAGTCTCCATCCGAGAAACTTAGCAGCAAAAGTTTCTTACTTTTCTACAGGCAATGATGTGTGGTCAATGCAATAATTCATGCATTCACAAATACAAAGGCCAAAATTCAGGCACATGATCCAGAAAATGTTAATCTTTAATTATTTTTAAATAAATAAATAAAAACACACACAAAAAACCCCCTCAGAATGACTGCTTTAAATACACAACTCTAAACTGTGTCAAAATTAAAGAACATGATTAAGACTTAGGCTGGTATTTCTCCCATTGAATAAAATCACCCAATTGCTTAAAAAAAAAATAAATCCAAGTTTCTTAGCATGACATTCAAGACTTCTTAGCAGTTCATGATAGGCTGCTTCTCTTTAAACGTCTCTCTCACCGCTCCCCCACCATCGCTGTGCCACATCCTGCAACCTGTTTGGGGCTCTCTTGAGCCTCTCACACAGCAGTAGTTGCTTCAGCTACTGACCTCTCACCGGATACGTCTTTCCTGCTCTAGCTAATTTCTCATCCTCGCAGCCCCAGCTCAGGGATTTTCATCTCTGGGAGAATATCTGATTTTTTCTCTTCTCCAGCTTTGGAAGGGGATGTGTGCGCCAAGAGCATGCTGCGACACCACTGTCTTTCTGTTTAAGGCCCTGAGCTGTTGAGTCCTTGAAATTTAGGGCTGCTTAATCCATCTTCTGGTCTTCAAGCCCAGTATAACTCTGAGGCACTTAATACATGTTTGTTAAAGAGGCCAATGACCTACATGTACATTTACCTTTCCTTCTTCTTTGAAATTAATCTTTCATTCATTCACCGATCATCATTTATGTTAGTTTCAGGGAACACGAGGATGCACAGGACACTGTCCTGCCGCACAGCGCACTTCGTTACGTGTCATTCTTCTCTCTCCCTGACACTGAGTTACGAAGGCCTGGTCTTCAAAAGAATAGCAGGGGCTCATCGTAATATCTTCCCTGCTCCTCGCGGTCCTCATGTTACTGTAGAAGTTCAATACGTATTTGTGCAATAGCCTGATGCTGCTTTCAGGGGTGCCTATTAGTGCACACTTCTCTCCGAGGACCCTGCTGTGTGCAAACCCCAAGTGCTAGACTTGAAGCAATTTGTAGGTTTTCTGGAATAAATGTGCTAAGTGGGCCAGAGGGCAGAATTATGAGTTCAGGAAAAAAACAGAATGTTGTGTTTGACTCTAGGTTATCAGCTTAGTTCTCAGGGCAATACTTATTCCATCAAGATAAACAGAGTAATTTTTATTGAGTTTAATCAACATTACATGTTAGTTTTACAATAGTTAGAGATTATTTTTAGGGATTACTTATTTCTATATTTAAAGATGAAGAAATTAAAGCCATTGATTTAGGCTGATAGGTGTGATTATAAAATCACTTTGGGCTCTGGCAATTCGGTCTCATTATTTCTGGATAAGCTTGTTACTGCCCTTAAATACTAACAAGACAGATAACAGAGCTAAGATTTATTAAGCATGTATATTGGATAAGCTCAGCTTTGAGCACTTTCATATGTAGTAATTCACTGAATCCTCACAACAACTTTCATTATACCCATTTTATTGCTGGGGAAACTGAGGCATAGAGAGCTTCAGTACCTTGCCCGAGGTAACTCAGCTGGTTAATGTGGAGCTGAAATTCAAACACAGGCAGTCTGCACTTTTTATAATTGTATTAGGCTTCCTATAGAAGGAGCACTGGAATGATTGTTACAAAACCAGGTTGTTAATCCTAAATTTGCTATATAATAATGGAGTGAATTGAAGAATGTTATTTTATCTTGAGTTTCATTGTTCCTGCACCCTTTATAATCTGGGAGGAGGAATCTTCTATAAACTGAAAAGTGATATAAATTCAAGATATATATATATTTTACAATACATTAAAATTATTTTTAAGAGTCTGAAAAGGAGAGTCTTTCAGAAAATCCATGTGAAGGTAGAGACAAGGTGAGACACGGGCACTGAATGTTCAGACTCCTACTAATCATGTTAAGCTGCGTGCTTTATTGCTAAACCTAAGGGAGAGATTAGATGGGAGGAGGGGGGGAAGCAAGAAGGCATGAAGCCTGGCTATTTCAAAGTAATATAATTATTTTCTGATCAGTGGAGAGCATTAAGAATTACTTAACAGAATAAGCAGAGTTTAAAAGGTTTCAGAAAGGAATAAAACTGTAAGAATACAGTCAAATTGTTAAAAATGATTAGAGCCATCTTTAAAAGCATAAACAATTTCATTATACATCTTTCTTTTTTGTATTTTAGTTAGTTGTTATTAGCAACCACGTGGTGAACACTGCTCACGTTCTATGCCTAGAACAGTTGACACCATCTCTAGTGGATTTGGCATTAGCCCAGGAGTTAGAAAACCTGAGTTCTGGGCCTAGCTGGTTCCACGTCAATAAAGAAGTGACCATTAGGCCAAGGGAGGGGGAAGCAGGGGCGTGTGACGGTGGGCAAAGGTGGGAAAATGGGAGACATCTGCAATAGTGTCAATATTAAAACTTTTTAATAAAAAAATAAATAAAAATTATAGTCTGTGCTAAAAAAAAAAAAAAGGGGGGCCATCTCCCTCTGGGGTGATCTATCCCCTCCAATGATAAGAACATGTCGATACACTTGCCTCCTCTCCACTTCAAAAAGATGCTCTGAAGATTGGTGAATCCATGTCTGTTAAGTTCTTTGAACTCTTTAAAAGATAAACCATACACAAACATACTGGCATGAGAACCACCACCATCGTCTCTTTTATACATGAGAGTAACAATGAGGAAAAAATCTCAAAGGCAGTCTGAACTTATAAAAATGGTGGGTAGGGATAAAAAAAAAGCTTTAGGAGAGGAAATAACAACAGTGGCACTGAATCCAAATTAATATTTGCATTCTATATTCCATGGATTCTCAGAAAGGTCCTTCTTTGAATGATGCAGAATACAGTCAGCCTTTCTCATTGACGTTATAGCAAATATTTTAACTTATGTGATCTTTGGTTCCCTGAAAGGTGCTTGAAAATGCCTTTTAAAAAATACTTTTCATGAAAAAATACAATAAGAAAATTCAAATATCAGCTAAATATATGAAAGAGTGCTCACGCTCATTAGTAATCAGGGAAATGCAAAGATCCCATTATAGAGGCTCCATATTTAGAAAAAACTGGAAAGTCTGACAGTACCATGTGTTTTTGGCTAGGATGTGGACTCAGAAATTCTCATACATTTTTCATACATGTTATCAAAACTTTCCCCTTATCAAGTAGTCGTATGACCCAGGATTTCATTCCTTAATATATTCCCCCAAAGAAATAATTGGTAAGCTAGATTTCATTAAAATTGAAATTTTCTGTTCTGCAAAAGACAGTGTTAAGGGACTAAGAAGACAAGCCACAGACTACAAAAAATATTTATAAATGACACATCTGATAAAGGAATGTTATTCAAAATATACAACAAAATCTTAAAACTCAACAGTAAGAAAACAAGCAACTCCATTTAAAAAATGGGCCAATTTCTTAAGAGACACCTCACAAAAAAAGATATCCAGATTGCAAATAAACACATGTAAAGATGCTCCACAGATGTCATCAGGAAAATTAAAACAATTAGATTACACTACACATGTACTAGAATGGCCCAAATCTACAACACTGAGAACATCAAATGCTGCTGAGGAGGTGGAGGAGTGGCAGGAGCTCTCATTCAATGTCAAATGGTGTGGCCACTTCGGAAGACAGTGTGGCACTTTCTTACAAACTCAATATACTCTTACCATATGATCTAGCAGTTGCACTACTTGGTATTTACCCCAAAGAGTTGAAGATTCATGTCCACACAGACCTGCACAAGGATGTTTGGAGCAGCTTTATTTATAGTTGTCCAAACTCTGAAGAGCAAGGCTGTTCTTTAGCAGGTTAACAAATAAACAGCAGTACATGGAGACAACGGAATATTATCCAGTGGTTAAAAGGAAATGAGCTATCAAGTCATGGAAAGGCATGAAGGAACCTTAAATGCATATTACTAAATAAAAGAAGCCAACTGAAAAAAGCTACATACTCTTTGATTCCAATTATATGACATTCTGGAAAAGATAAAACCATGGAGACAGTAAAAGATCAGTGGTTGCCAGGAGTTGAGGGGAGGAAAAGGAAAGATAATAGGTGGAACACAGAAGAATTTTAGGGCAGTGAAAATACTGTGTATGATATTATAATAGTGCATAATGTCATTATACATTTCTCCAAACCCAAGAGTGAGCCCTAATGTAAACTATGGACTTTGAGTGACAATGATTTGTCAATATAGGTTCATCAACTGTAACAAATATATCATTCTGGTAGGGTATGTTGATATTGGGGGAGGCTATACATGTATGTGGATGGGGGCATGTGGGAAATCTCCACCTTCTGCTCCATCCTGCTAAAACTGCTCTAAAAATAAAGTATATTAAAAAAAACTCACAAAAAAATCCAAAACGAAAAACCTGAGCAAGTGTGGCTTCTTGGAAGTTCCCAAAAGTTTTACAGTCTGAAAAGATTAATTATGTGGAACCTTTGACTTCTATTTTATCTATGTAAGTGCTGATGAAGATCACCTGGTGGATAATTTAGAGGTTTAACATAAATAGTATGCCCTTATTGAGAAAAATCACAAAGCCCAAAAAGCAAAATGTTGGCAAGGGAAAGAACTGAGGACTTTTCTCTCTGAAACTGCCTAGCTAGTCTGGCTTAATTGAAATTGATGGAAAAGAAAACAGAGAACACGTAATTGAATTTTACTCTTAATGATCTCTAAGCCATGTTTGAAACATAAACATACATGTGAGAGTTTTTCAAGATGTTGGACTTGAATCTGTTTCCATAATTCAAAAGCATACTTTGCTTATGAATCTCTTTTTAACAAGCTTTGGCTGGGAATTCCTTTCTTCCAGATGTTTGGTGTTGTATAGGCACAACACCCATCTTTCTGGATATAATTTAAATCACAGTTACAAAGAATATACTTATATTACAAAATGGTAGGACAGAATTCAAATAGATTGTCTATAGATTTATATAATGATGACTACCTAAGATTCACAAAGTACTATTGAGGCATCTAGTCATCTGAAGTAGGTTCTCTTAGTACTTTTCAAACCTGAATTTTAAATTCCTTACGACATTATTAAATAGGCCTATTAATAGTTTTGGTAAAAATGAAAGCCGCCTAAGTCACAGACACATAAAATGATTTTTTAACATATACTTTCATTTAAAATCCCTGTTTAAGCAATTTATAGGAGGCAAATCAGTTTGGTGGTTGAGAGATGGTCTCTGAAGTCAGATCTGGATTTAAGTCCCAGCTCTACCAATGACTAACTTAGACAAGTCATATTACCTCTCTGTGCCTCAGTACCTGCTTCCTGGTGTTCTTACAAGGACAAAAATAAATATCCCATCTAAAGAACTTTGCAAAGGTCCAAGCACATAGTAAGCACTCAATAAATGTTACTTATTGCCATCATTAGCACCTTCTAGACTCTTGCTGATCTTTCATCCAACTTGTTTTATCCCACCTTTTTCTCTACTACAAAGTGCTCTTCCAGGCCACCTTCCTCCTCAGCCACGAAACCATACATGCTTCTCTTCTCTGTCTCTTTCTGAAACCTCACCAAAATGAAAATAAATAAAAACACACAAGTCCACAAAGGCATGGATAGTGGGGGAAGAGAGATCAGCAAAGGAGAGATTTCAACTGATTTTTAGAAATCAGAGAGTGGACAGAGGAGCGCAAACTGCTTTAGCACAATGGACAGAATGATTGCACAGAGCCGATTCTGAGAGGGTGAGCTGATGTGTTCTGCCAAACCCAGAACGGCGTGCTGCTTCAGAGGCAGCTTAACTAAGGAGGGTGGAGTGTAGTGAGGGGCTGAAAGTATATTAAGATTATATAGAGACTTTGGATCCCAACTATTTGCCTCTTATGCTGGAGACTGAATCTTTCTTTTTTAGAGAAAATAAGCTAGAGACGCTGTATACTGAGGACATCAGGCACTGTGGCAAACAAAGCGAAGCCCAAGGCTGAAAACAGAGGCTTAACCTGAGGAGTTTCTAGTAAGACTCCCAACCTTGTTACATGCCATGCTCCCCAAATACTAGCAGACAGATATACGCCCCTAGGTGGGTGTTTCCCTGGCAGGAATTGGTGAATCTTCTCATAATGAGATTGGGGAACCTGCCAAAGAAGAACCCAACTGAACAACAGTAAGGCCACACTGACACCCCGGAGCTGACAAGTCTACCCACACTCAGGGAGCTTGGATGGTATCTATCGTTGTCGTCATTGGTACTGTCCTTGAGTGTGTGCGTGTCTCACTTTTAAATAAGAATGGACAGTCTCTTGAGAAAATTCTCCAGAATAAAGAGAAACTAGACCATACAAACTGAATAAAGAAATCCATAGGAAACAGAGGCAGAGGAAAACCTCCAAGGAACTGTCATTTCCTCCCTAGAAAGAGAAGTATTCCAGGCGTGTGAGTAGACACTATTAAAAAAAACAACCAGAGAGCGAGAGAGCATTGAAATAAAAAAAATATATATATGGCCTAAATGAAAATTTTAATAGAAAGGTTGGAAAATAAATTTGAGGAAATCTAGAAGAGAGAACAAAACTCAGAGACAAAAATGGGGGGAGGGGGAAGTGAGGAAATTAAAAAATCTGACCTAGGAGGTCCAGCTTTCAACTAACAGGAACCCCTGAAGAGAGAGGAGAGAAAATGGAGGAAGTAAAATTACTTATGACTTAATAAAAGAACAAAATTCCAGAATTAAAGGACCCAAATGTCTGGAGTGTGCCCGAGACAACGCATGAAGTCCCAGACCAAAACAACTGATCATGGGATGTAGAAATGTTGGCGATGAAGAGCTTAAAAACTGTTTTACAAAGAAAGACAGGTTTTGAACAGATACCAGGATGTCACCAATGTTACAAAACAATGGACTGATGTCTGCAAAATATGGAGAAGATACATTTGTAAACTAGAATTCAATTGCAGTTAATCCATGCCAGAGATGACAGAGGGTTCAAATGATGGACTCTGGTGGGGCCTGAGCAGTATATAGAAAAGGTTCCTGAAGAGGAAATCTTAAAAGCTAGGTTCTGTCCCCAACTTTGAAACTAAATGTAGACACACAGGAATAAATGAGGGGTACTGTTAGCACTACTCTGAGAGTCTAGTCTGGAGCCCTGGAGACAATGATTTCTGTTTTGCTCACATTACTGAGTTAGGGTGTCAAGGGGCTGAGCAAAGTTATGAAGTCTGCCCGATTTGGGGCTTCTGAAAGTGCACTATTTTTTTTCCATACAGCTACACCTCCGAAGAGGTAGTTCGGTGGTCAGTATGCAACAAGGAATGAAAGCCAAATACTCATCCTGAAGTCACTTCTGCTTGGGCTTGTATAAGGCCACCAGATCTTGCAAGTCATTAAAAACATAACTAAGAATGAGCTTTTGCGATTAACTAATAACCCAGTGTTCAACTATCTTGTATGACAAAGTGAAGGTATTTTTAAAAAATTTTATGTTTATTGAACTATAATGGAAAAATTTTATTAACTGTCTCATAATGTGGTTTGTTATCTTCACCTGAGCATATTTTTCCTATTGCTTTTCAGAGTGTGGAAGAGGAGAGAGAGGGGGAGGGGGGGGGGAGGGAGAGGGAGAGAGAGGAGAGAGAGAGCTCGATCGGTTGCGGTTGTGTCCTGCACACTCCCCAGCCGGGGGTGGGGGTCAAGCCTGCAAATGAAGCAGTGCCCTTGACCGTAATGGAACCCGAGGCCCTTCCGTCTGCGGGCTGATGCTCTAACCACCGAGCCAAACCGGCCAGGGCAAACATGGTATTTTTTTATGCTAATTCTTACTTAAAAGGAATGGAACAAAAAAATAAATAAATAAACTAAAGGAAAAAACAAAAACCCTTCTTGGTGTTCCAGTGTTCTTTTACAAAGGATCCAGTTTATCACAGTAATTGACTCCCCTCTCTTACACTTGGGATATTACTATATTAAATGGCTAAGGGATAAACTTAGGTAACAGTGGAGCTATAGTTCTTTCAGAAATAAGATAATTAAATAGTTATGTGTGCCAAGAAAACTTTCTTTGAACATTCGTATTGTACCCTCTCATTATTTCTAGCTACCTGATTAGCAGTCAGTAAACTTGGGTAACTGCTTCCTTCTGATATCACTTCAAGTCTATTCTCGAAGTCTCCTAGCATTACTTCGACTACCAGAAAAAAATATGAAGATCTTTTGTTTGCTACTTATAAAATACGCTGAACTGTTTATAACATTCAGGTTTTTTTCCCTCTACTTCTCCAAGCTAATTTTTATAATTCGCTCTGACTGATAGTAATAGATTAATAAGTATAAAATAATTATAATAAACATTATTACTTAAAATAAGGAGAGTTTCCTGAAACTGAAACTTCTGAATTCAGACTAAACTGTTGAGCAGGCTGTTTCAGGGGTTCTCAATGCATTCCTGATGAGGATAGATTGCTTTTTATTTCCCTCAAATGTTCTTTATTCATTTCACAAATATTTCTTAATTGTGTATCATGCACAAAGCACTGTGCTGGTTACTGCGGAGGAAGCCAAGGGGGAAAAAGCATCTCGTGCTTTTCCTCAAGATGGACACGGCAGTCTATGTGGGAGTCGGTGGCAGGGGCTCCTCTAGAGGAAAATGCTGAATGCGGGCGGGTAGAGAAAGTAAGGAGAGGAACTAAGTTGAGAATAAAGGCCTGCCTGACGTTTAAATTTGATAATTAGTGGAATGTGGTTTGTGTTTAGCCCTGCTTTCCTGGGCAGCCCTCTTGAGCTACAAATAGAGGTGACTGACCTAGAGTTCAAGTGGGCAATAAGACTTTAGAATCTACTCCTGAACTATGATCGATCTGTAATGGAGCCCATGACAGATCAACAGTGAGAAGCGGCTATCCCATCAATAATAAGGCTGTATCTCTAGTGAGCAACTGCTTGTTGCAGATGCCCAGCATTCAGTCCTCCTATCATTTGAGAACAGTATCCTGATTTCCTTTGGGGAAACTCCCCACTGTTAGCCGGGGCCCCTGTGATTGCTCCAGGCAAGAGTCTACAAGTGTAATTACCTGGGAGCTACCAGAGAGAGATGCTCTCTTTTTCTGTTGAACGTAAAACCTGGAAAGATATAGCTCCATTTTCTGACAATGGTGCTGTCCCCATCTGTGTGGACACGAAGACTAAAGCCAAAAATGGACAGAGTTCTGACAGAGGACCCACTGACTAACCAAATCCCCACAGAGAGCTCTAGTCCAAACGGTACTGATGGTCTGCAGAAAACCCCCCGTCCAGCATTAGGTGGGGGAAGGGGAGATGAAGCCATCCATGCACTGCGCTGGGAGACATGCACAGGGATGGGGGGTGGGGGGCATTTTACTTAGTGTGAAACTAAGTAGGTAATAGCTGCTTAAGGGGGTGTTGCTGTTATACCATTATACTATTACACTCCGCAGTGCCAAACTTTGCCCTTTACTTTGACTGATGAACATTCTCAAGGTCATGGAAGAAACAGAGTTGCCTATCAGTGAAGAGAAATATTTTAGTAAATGGAAGGCAAAACTTAAAAATAGATTTAAAAGAAGAAATTTTCTCTTTCTGAAAATGGATATGGAACTGGCAAATGACAAGGGTAGTGATTATTGACACATATAAGTCAACAAGCAAAACCAACCATAACAGGAAAACACTTAGATATGTGCAAAATGAAGCAAATCTTCTGACAGCCCAAGACACACATTCAGAAGGTTGCTCGAGTTATGTATTTTGACTAGTAATGTGTCATGTTAGTACTGGTGTTTAAACCACAGCGACGTTTGCCTTCCTAAAAATAGTGCCTGCACTCTAGAAAAGTACAATATGAAATTTCAAACTAGTGCTGGGCTTAACACACCGACAGAGCTGTAACACATTTTTGAAGTCCCTGCTCACTAGATTTCACAAATATCCTATCCCTCTTACTACCTCCACTCTAAACATGCATGCAAACAAATCACAACAAAGCATAATCACCGAAGAACACTACAGCCTGCAAATTAAAATCTGAGAAAGAGAATCATTGAGGCAAAATTGAAAAACGAAAAACAAAATTATCTTAAAAGAGAACTTTTTTCTTCAATATAACTTTTCTTTCCACTGAGCATGCATAAAACCACGTATGAGCACTCATGTGGTTCCTTTTTAGTTTTTGCCTGTTTGTTTTAAAGACAAGAGAAGAATCTGCTTAAAAGCCAAATACACTGATAAATGTTTACTGATAAAATCTTCCAGATGGGACTACTTGCAAGGAAGGTCAATTAAAAGCCCCGTGTCTCTCCTTTTAATGATATCCTTTAATGATCCCCTTCCTCTCCCAGAAAATTAAATCACAAAAACAACTTAGGCAGAGAATGACCCAGTAATCCTCATAATCACATTGCAATGACAGACAAGGAGATCAAAGCACAGGTGTACTGACAAATCGAGGTTTCCATCCTATTATAAAATGTGAACTTGCTATGAAGATCAAAAGTGCTTTTACATCCCCAAACTCCAACAACTTCCAATATCTTTTAAATTCTGTGGTTTCCCTCATTAATAAACATCCCCCAATTTCCCCTCTCCCAATTTCTACCAAAACACTGGCATTTCTTCACCTACTGTGGCTGTGTTTTCAAAAATTCAATAATTTATTTTAGAAATTTAGTGAATTAAGTTTAATCTCTAACAGCATCCAGAAGACTAAGTTTGTTGTTAGCTTATTATGTCCAATATAGCAAACAGAGGACCTAGTGATGGAAAATTATACAAAGATAACCTGATGCCAATATATTAGTTAGAAACTGAATTAGGTGGCTAGTAGAGGCTTCAATAAGAGAGAGAGATATTTTTGTCTCATATTAAGAAAAATCCAGAGATAGGCGATGGATGGAACAATGACACCATTTTTACCCGAGACCTAGGCTCCTTTTGTCTTTCTTCTCCACCATCATTTACATCTACTTTCCACTCTCAAGGCCACTCAGGTAGCAAGACGGCCACAGATACTCCAGCCATCCCATGAGCATCTCCAAGTCAATGCCACAGGAAGAGTGTCAGGGCCAAAAGGAGTGCTTCTAGGTGGAAGCCCTCTCTGCTTCCATTTCATT
Source organism: Miniopterus natalensis (assembly GCF_054644295.1). Classification (NCBI taxonomy): domain Eukaryota; kingdom Metazoa; phylum Chordata; class Mammalia; order Chiroptera; family Miniopteridae; genus Miniopterus; species Miniopterus natalensis. The sequence continues at coordinate 28,771,568 of NC_142083.1, forward strand.
AGCTACACCTATCTTTACAGGAGGCTGCGAAATACAGTCTTTTGGCTGGGTAGATGCCACCCAGTATAATTCAGATCCATTTAGTAAGCTTAATTATACTGGTCACTAACTAAACAAATCTGTTGAGGGTATTCAGTCAGCCCTTGCAGTTAGGGAAACTGAGAGCAGAGAGACGGAAAGGTTTTCCCCAAACTATAGAACCCATCAGCCAGAGAACTCGGAGCAGAATTCAGACCTCTGATCTCTCAGCAAAGATCCAGTCTTTTACTGACACAGCAAACTCCAATGAGGTTAGCCCAGGAAATTCAGCTAACCAAGATGAAAAATAACACATCTCACTACCTGGGTCAGACCCCGTGACTCATGCTTCAGGCTTTACGGTCATAACTGCTCACAAGCTGTAACATCTACCCTCTTTGGTTACAAAGTGAGATTCACTATACTTACCGCAAGTCATACGCATGTTTATATGGCACTTAATTACCAAAAAAATGAGAGCTGCGCTGCACAGTGTGATCGTATGAGTTGCTGTCTGCAGGGCAGCAGGACGTTCCACGCTCATAAAGAGAAATTGGTACTTGAACTTCGTGAGTAACTCCAGGTCTTTTACGGCGGTGGCTTTTTAAGCTCACAGACAAACACATGATTATGGTGGCTTCTGAAATTGACGTTCTGAAAATAGAGTCCGCCATTACACAAAGGAGGTCTGAACGTTTGAGGTTTTCTGTTTTGTTTTGAAGACATTGCCCTTATCCTCTTATCTCTTTTTTTTACTACGGTCATCACTTCCTCATACTCTCTTCCCAGCCACATTCTCCACCAACCACAGTCCATGACAGTAACTCATATACGGCATGCTTTCTTCAAAGTTACTCTTATTAGGCCCCTCCTCTCATGTTTTAGTTACTTTATGTCTTAAGCTTTTTGAGATCAGTGTCTACACCTTCTTTACTTTCCATAACACTCACAGTGTCATGCTTAGACGTTTTAATACTCCCCCAAACTGGTCTCCCTCCCTGCTTCCAGTGGTTCCGCTGGTCCTCTTCTCTCAGCCCCACTTACCACCTGCCCCACCTAAGTCACCTAATTTCTCAAAAACACAGAACACAGCAAGCCACACTCATACATAGTTGGTGGTGCACCACTGTCTATATAAATAAAGGTTTTAAGAAGGTGATCGTAATCTGCATTCACATCTAGTCTTACTCCCTGCCATTCCAACTCTTTGCACTCTACAAACTATAAGCTACTAAGAAATAGTCACCTCTTTTTCTACATGTCTGTGATTTTATACACACTGTTCCTTCTTTCTGAAATGCCCTTCCGTCTTTCATTTATGGAGAGATTCCAAAAGGCCTGCAAGGTATAAGTCAATCACTATGTGTTAAACTCTATGCTATGTATATCTAGCATTTTCTAAAAGATGGGGAAGCTTGGACAACAAATTTTAGCACATCTTTACAAGTACTTCCATTATCACACTTACTCTATTCAATCTGAAAACTCCATGAGTGAAGAACTGTGTTTATTTTAGTCACTTCACTGTTGATCTCAGGTTCTAACACAGAGGTGATACTCAATAGTTTGCTGAATGAATGAATGTCACTTTCCTTAACTAGACTTAAATAATTTTGAGAATCGACCTGGGAGTCATAATAGATCTTGTAGAATTTGATGCTATATCCACAGAGGCTAGCATAAGACTTAGATGTAAACATTGCCACACCTCTTTAAAAAAAAAATCTATATTGATTTCAGAGAGAGGAAGGGAGAGGGAGAGAGAGAGAAACATCCATGATGAGAGAGTCATTGATCGGCTGCCTCCTGCACACCTCCCACTGGGGATCAAGCAGCAACCGGTGCAGGCGCCCTGACTGGAATTGAACCTCAATCTCCTGGATCATAGGTCGACGCTCAACCGCTGAGCCACACCAGCAGAGCTGTCACACCTCTTTTGTTTTTCCAGTGAATCCTTGAAGCTTAGACCTGTCCTTTCAGTAAAAAATCCAGTCTTTCCTTCCTTGAAAACTCCTGTTCCTTCAAACTGACCAAGGGATTATTCAGTCTAAAGTGGAATCTTGCTTTTAAACTTCAGGTAGAGAGGGTAGCCAATTAGCATGAAGGATTCTGCCATTGACATGTGGTATCACAGCTGACCACAGGTCCTGAGAAATCCTATGTCCTGCTGATTTTCAGGTCTCCATGGATTTCTAGGATGGCCAGACCTTGGACTTCAAGATTGCAGCTCTTTGAGTTCATCTCACTGGCTCACTGAGACAAAAGTCATCCCTCAATCAACAATCTCAGGCCCATGCCTTGAACAGGCAACACAAGCGCCCCTTTTCCTCCAGATGAGTTAACCCCTCTAGGGCGTGGTGTATCAGCATTCCCTTGACAACAGACCACATGGCCCCACCCTGATCCATTCTAATGGGTTTCTCTTTCTTGTAATTGCAGAGGAAATTGAGGTTCTGTCTCTTTTCTCCCATTAGATTCCCAAAATTCTCGGTCCACTCTCTCCTCAAACTTTACCAAAGTTAGGGGACGCTTTTAACGAAAAGGGGGAGCTCCTGTTACACGCTTTCTCTGGGGAAAGAGATGTCGACAGGCCTTGGATTTACATTGCTAAGGGACTCCACTTAGTGATTCCCCCCCAAGCAACAAATATATGAATCCTCGGGAGGTTTCCCAATAACAGACTAGCAGTCTATGAGCACGGATGTAGAATCTTCCATATTCATGAGGATGCTCATTGAAATGAACAGAGGAATTGTTTTCCAAGTTCTTTTTTCTTAAGAACAGTAATTCATGACCATACAGACAAGGTAGGATTAGGGCAGTTGAGTAACACTTGTCCTACTTGCCCTTTCCTGAGTGGCCAAGGAAACAGTAAGTCTGATAATCAGCTATTTAAAAAAAAAAAAAAAGGGGCATGGCCTCACCAATCCAATAAGACAAAAAGAGATTCATTTCGTAAGTGAAGATCTGGCATTGCAGGGTCATATTTGAGTATGAGGACAAATATAGAAACAATAAGTTTCAATTAGATGACAGAATCAGCCATAGATCACTGTGGCAGCAGAGTCTTTTCCACTAAGAACTGGGGAAGGGAGTCTTAAAATTCTTGTGTTTATTTAAAGAAGATACAATAGCAATCCTTTCTTCAAATGTATGCACCCAGTTGAGTTTTATATAACATAATCTAGGAGAGGTTACCCCAAATTGAGACTTAATTTACTAAATTTTAGTGACTCCAAAAGAGTACATATTTTCCCACCTATATAATGCCTCTCAAATCCATATGTGTCCTACAATCAATGGCATCTTGAATTTGATAAGTAGTAATTAATCAAATATTTTTAACTAAATGAAATACTTTAAAAATGTAATTAATGGACAACTTACAAATTGTCCAAACATCCAGGCTCTAAGCTCAGAATCAGGATGTTATTATATTAGTATATTAAAGCAGAAACACAAGACAACAGTGGTAGACAGTGGTAGATGAAGGTGAGTTGGAACAAGGTGGTTCTCAAAGGGGGTTCCCCATCTAGCAGTCCATCAGCATCAACATCACTTAACAACTTGTTAGAAATGCAAAATAACCAGGTCCCACTCCAGAAGTACTGAACCAGAATCCTTGGGATATAGGGCCCTGCTATCTATGTTTTAACAAATCTCTGGGTGTGAATTTGAGAACCATTCCTATAGTATGAAAGGAGACACTCAGTGTGTACTTGGCATATCTGGGGAAGTGGCAGTGTCCTCACATTTTAACCAGTGCAAGGCTACCGTAAAGAGGGGAGATTCTAAGACCCAGTGCAGAAAAGCACTTTTTTAAAGTTCCTCATTTCCTAGATTCTGACTCCATATGCACAAAAGCAGCTGGACTTAGGAGTTTGCTTCCTAGGTGGTTGAATTACAAGCAAAGAACCAACTGATAGGTCCAATATGGCATCCTGATACTTGGAAACATATTTCTCATTGTAAGTTACTTAATTCGCATTCTTGCTTTTGTGCTGAGTCCTTGAGTTCTGAGCATCAGCCACAGCACCGTCTAACTGGGTTCTGAGAAAATGAAATTTCTGAACCTGGAAAACCAAAGGTTAGTCCCTGAAATATGAGTATATTGTGAAGACACTGCCCAGAAGGGTCCACTACATACCCAAGCCATTTAAATGGACTATTTACCAGGTCAATTGAAAAGGAGAATTAAGGACGATTAGGTCAAGGTTGCAAACTGGCAGTCTTCTGGCCAGATGTGGCGGTCTACAGATGTGGTTTGTTTGGGCCACACACATAGTTTAAAATTGAGAAATTTCACATAAAAACTTGGGTTTTTTCCTGTCTTAAAAAAAAAAACTATAGACTTGACAACAGGGAACCCACATCCTGGCACTTCGACAAGAGCCTGGAGCTAAGCAGAAACTGCTTCCTTTAGATGAGCTGTTCCCTCCAGTTTGCCATAGTCCCTATGACTCCTTATTGTCTTACAGCTGGCCATCCTGTCCTTTGATATTACCCACCATGCATTTGAGTTTGAGAAGCACTGATCTATATAAATATTTTTTCATGAAATAGATAATTGAAATGATTTGAATGAAATAAATTACTCAGAAAGTTAACTCAACTTTATTTGGTACCTTTACAGCTATCTGTATATATATGTGTGTGTATGTGGGCAGGAGTGTAGATATTATTTTTAAAAACAGACACAATGATGAGGGCACAGGTGGCTGTGGTAGAGTAGAAGGACTATTAGTCTGAGTCTCTAATGTCTACATTTGCATCTGCCACTTACTAAAACTATCCCTGAGTCTCAATTTGTATATCTGCTATATGGGAATGATAATATCTACCATACGTAGGGTTTATTGTGATAATTAAATTAGATAATGTATGTTCAATCAAGTTCCTGACAAACCAGAGACCCTCAGAGATGTTTATTGAATTAAGAATTGGATGTGTTTTGTTATCTGCATTTACTTTAGAAATTATACATGTCTTAAAAAAAGAATGTTTGGAGAAAAATTCAAAACTGACCCTTCAAAAGTGTTACATTACAATGAGATAGAGGAATTAACATTATCGACTGCAAACTATGGACCATGAACTACGCTGGGTGCTTTATATACACTGTCCCCTTATAGCAATACTATGAGCTAATATATCTCTTTTTTACACATAAAAAACAGGGCTCAGAAAGTTTAAGTAATTTACCCGAAGTCACACAGCACGTATTTATAACCAGGGTCACTTTACTCCAAAGCCTTAACCTGTGAGAACTTTAGTGTTTCTCAAACTATCCTGATTTGTAAGAATCACGTGGGCTGCTCCTTAAAAACACAAGGTCTCCTATTCCTTCCCAAGCTCGCTCAATCGGATTCAAAGCGGAGTAGCCTGGGGCTCTGGATGTCGTACCAAAGCCTCAGGTAAAATTCTCAACAGCAAAGAAACACTGCTTGAGGAAGATGACAGAGTCAAAGTAAGCAGAGGAAGAACCGCTTTGCATTGTGCTCAGCAGGAGGAAGGAAATAAAGAAGGAAGGGTGGGAGACAGGGAAGGAGGGGGGAAAGGAGGGGATGGGGAGGGAAAGGACCCTGCACTGAAGGTCCCTCGCATTTGAAGGATTAGGAGGATGCACTCACTAGATGGGTGCTTTCTTTCTAACTGCACCCAGGCTGTTGTAATGCAAACAGGAGCCAGCCAACAGGAAGCTCAGCTTGCCACTGCAGAGGAGCAAAGTACTTTGAACTACAGGCATCTTGTACACCCAAATTACATGCTGTGATACACATAGTATCTGAGCTGTTCTGCAATGCAGAAGCCAATTATTCTTGGCACGCGCTTCTATCATGCTATTCACATCACCATCCCTCACATGTGGAACTGTGCCACATCAAATGCACCAAGCCATAAATTCCTCAGACTCTTAGAGATGAAAGTCAAATGGTGGAGAAAAAGATAGTTTGGTACACTCACCATACAGCAGAAAAGATATATACTTAACTTAGTACTTCACTTAGCTGGATCTATTATGAGAAACTGGGACAGGAGAATTCTGCCTTTGGAATTTTTCAGAGAGTAAACTAAATTTTTTTTTCCCAATGGAATTTAGCATAATCATTGCATTTTCAATTTTTGGTAAAGCTATTTCATTTATAGTATTCATCTTAAAATAACTGGTTTTCCAGCTCTCCTTCTAAATGTTTTTAAGTACAGTGAAAAAACAGACACTAAAACAAAGAGTAGAGGCTGTAGGGAATTGCAGAAACTATACATATGTTTTGTATGATAGTGTTATTTAATACTCACACCAATTAGTTAACTCAACCCCCCATCCCTTACCTCTTGCAAATTCTGAAGTTAAGATTTAATCAAAATTGTTCTGTGATATTAAAACAGAAATCCATTAGATTCCACATATGAGTGAGATCACGGGATCCCTGTCTTTCTCTGACTGGCTTATTTCACGTAGCATAATACTCTTCAGTATAAACTCACAAACAGAACAGATCCAGAGACATGGGAGCATACAGCAGGCTGACGAATCTCAGAGGGGAGGGGGGAAGGGGTTACCCGAAGAATTGGTGAGATGAAGAAGTAGAAGGAAAGCACTGCCGGCAAAGGGGTCATATTAGCAAAGCATGGCAGAGGTGTGGTGGGGAGAGTGTGCAGTTTGGACCAAGGAGATTATGACATTCTATTACACTGCTTGTAATAATTCAACTTGCATAATCCCTTCTCCTGAGTCTGGCCTGGGCCTGGAACGTGCTGTGTGGTGAAACTGGCAGTGTGCCCGTCCTGGGTTTACGCATTAAGAAGCCCTGGCTTTTGTGCTCTGGGGAGCTCTGAGCTGCCAGATAAGGAAGTCTGACTACCTTGCTGGAGGGATCACCGGGGAGCCCCCACGGAGAGAGACAGGCCCTGAGACTACATGGAGAGAGACAGAAGGTAGGGTTACCCTGGCTGAGTCCCTGGCCCCCGGACAACAGGCCAAGTGAAATCAGTCACGTTCAGGACCACATACGGTGAGACCGGCAGAACTGCCAAGGACAGCCCAGTGCACAGTGCAGAACAGAATGGTTATTTTTCAGGACACCGCTTTTTGCAACAGTTTCTTAGAGAAAACTGAAACAGTGTTTATCAACATTTAAATCAGTACCTTCTTTTGATAAATATAAAATTCATACACTTACCTGGAGATTCATATGTAGCCCAGTTTTCTATACACACTATTCAACACTTGTTTTGGACCTTATTATTAGATATCAATATACAAAATTCTAGTAATTTTTTCTTTTTACAAATAAAATTATTATAAATGTTAACAGGCTTTTTCAAACATCAGTCCTTGTGTCACCCCACCTTTAACCCCTCCTTGACAGGGCGCCTAGACAGATTACAGTGTGTGTCTGCATGTGTGCACTGTATGTGAGTATGTGTGCATGTGTGTGGGTTGTGTTGTGTTATACAGACATAGCCATCCTGAACCAAATTCACATTAAATAATTCCCTACGTAGGATGCATGCTCGTTTTTCCTAATGTATTCAATGTCTTCTTTTCTTACTGCTGGCTGTGACCCACTGAATTGGTTTCATAATGATGAATAGGTTGGGACCCTCGGTTTGAGAGACACTGTCCTAAGAGGCATTAGTTATGTAATAAATATTAAACCCTGTATGTGCCATGTATTATTTTAATCTGTTAGGCGTGGCAGTGAAGCACCAAACACACAATTCTTTCTTTCAAAACAGTCACTAAATAGCAGCAACAAAATATGCACAAAGTAAGATTTAATTTCATTTGCAATTAACACTGAGAAAGAAAAAGTATGAGAGCCACGAAAACTTATGATGAGAGTTCAACTGATCCTGGAGCACTGGAGTGGGTCTGTTCACGGTGTCAAAGCAACAGAGATAGTCTTCAGAGCATTTCTAGACTTTCTGGTCTGGCAAGGGCTGGCACAGGAGGATGGCAGGAGGCTGCTAAAAAAGCCAGGTGGGACCTAAGCCAGGCTGAGGCTCCGTCCAATGCTAAAGCTGGTTCTGGGGCTGGGACGTGCCTTCAGCCTGTTGGGTCCAGCTTGTATTTAACACTTTCCAACAATTCTTGGCTTGTTGGGTCTGGACAGGAGAGTGTAAACAGGCGACTTTGCAGTATTCCCCATGGAGTCCAGGAGTGAACAGAATACAACTGTCCACCATATTTAAGCATCAAGTTATGAGACTGATCCAGAGTTATGCAAAATCACCTTCAAGAGACTCCCAAAACTGGACCGAGAGTAACCGGCTGGGGGTGTTAACATATCTGGAGAAAGAATGCTCCCATTCCAGGGAGGGGGACAGCTAGTTAATACGAGAAAAAGGAGACTTAACTTGCGCTGCCCATGGGGGGAGGGAGCCCAGGGAGTGAGCCCGTCCTCCTGAAAGGACTGTCCCTACTGCTCACGCCCATGTCCCAGGTCCTCGGAAGCAGGAGGCAGTAAAGGTTCTCATCCTACAACCTGCCTCTTCTAACCCCTGCTACGTGATGATTTGGGTCTCTGATGTGCGCTGGTGAGCCTGAAGCATTTTGTGAGTGAGCGCTAAGTAGATGGCCTCACTTAACCCCCACACTAAGGGAGGTGCTATTACTAACCCTCTTTCACTGCCCTGGAAGCTGGGGTCAGGAGGCCCGAGGCCTCAGAGGTGGTGATGGCAGAGCTGGGATTCAGAGCAGTATGACCCCAGGGCGGACACCTCAACCAGCATGTGATATTGCCTCCCATCGATGCCTGTGCACCAAGCATTTGAGCTCTATCAAAACGTCTCTGTTTCCAAAATGTGGTTTGAGAAGTTTTTCTTTAAAGGGAGGAGAGAGAACAAAGGGCCTCTACCTGTTCCCTTGGTGATCGACATGCTTTTCTTGGTGTCTCACAGGACTTCAATGTTTCTCCTCTGGGTCCTCCAATGTTTCATTCAAATCGGGGAGCAGCAGCTCAGCTCCCTATGTGCAACCCCACCTTTCCTCCTCGGTCTCTTCTGTGGTCTCCCAGGGGATAGTTCCTGCGTATTTTCAATTTGTTTCACTTTGCCTCTTTCCAACCTACAACAGTGCAAGCATGATCCTGGAACCAGAAAATGGTCAGCAAAACATGGGCTTGTCCTCGGGGGAACTTTCTGTACTTTCTCAAGGTAATAATAGGAAGCTACTTTGAATCCCACTCTTGGACAGGCTCTCTGGGTGACCACTATCCCCCTGGATGTCTCCTATTGTACAGCTGCCCTAATGCAGGAAGAGCCATTTACACAAACCTCAATCAGTAGCTCAGACATTATTTTTCCAAAAATGTCATCCTTTCTTTCCTTTAAAATATTTATTACATGTGGGGAGGTTTGAATCTACATTTTTTCTATCCTAAATCCAGAGGGAATGAGGCAGTCAGAAACCAAGAGCACAGCTTTCAGAGACCAAAGGACTGACATTCTCGATGCGCCTGATCTGCCAAGCTAAAATCTTGACTGAAGAGGTGGATTTGGTGATGAGAATAATGCTCTTAATGGGAAACCAGTGAGGCCAAATTATCTCTGTGAGACATTGAATAGGGTGGCAATTCATTTATTCAAGAATGTGCCGAGCACCTACCATGGCTAAAGCATTGTTCCATATACACTTATGTACACCAGTGAACAAAATATGCAAAGATCCTTGCCCACAGGAAGCTCAAAATCTAACAGGGGAGAGAGACTAAATATGTAGTAAACTATGTAGCACGTGTAGTAAATTATGTGTCAGAAGGAAAGACATGTATGACAACAAATAGATACTAGAGCAGGGACTAGGAAAGGGGGTGATTCGGGACGCAGTAAAAAATAGCACGGTCATGGCTGGCCACATGGGGAAAATGAAACGTGAGCAGGAACTTGAGGAAAATTAGGGAATTGGCCTGACGTTACTGGGGGGAAGAACATGACATGCAGAGCCAAAGTCTTACGATAGAAGTGTCCTGATGAGCTTGAAGGCTGTTAAGGATGCTGGTGTGGCTGGAACTGAGTGAATGAGGGAGAAAAGCGGGAAAGGAGACCAGAGATGAAACAGGAGCAAAATTAGATTGGGCATGGCAGGCCACAGTCAGCACTTCACCTCTGCGGGACACGGGCGCCACTCAAGGTGGTGAGCAGAGGAATGCATGGCCCGCACTGGCTTCGTCTTTAGGACAGACCGTAGTGCAGCAAGCGGAGTGGCCTGTGGAGGGGCGTCTGCAATCACCCAGGCCAGGGAAGCGGGTGGCCTGCAAAGGGCAGGGACTGTGGGAGTGGTGAGAATGACTTAGGGTCTGGGGATATTTTCACAGTAGGGACTTCAGGGGTTTCTTATGGATTGGATATGAGATGTGACAGAAAGAAGGGATACAAGGATATTGCTAAACTTTGGCCTGAGCAAGAGATGGGGGAGCTATGATTAGAGCAAATTGTGTGGGAAGAGGCTGGGAAAATCTAGAAGTCAGTCCTTCTTTCCTTCATCCCTTTACCTCTCCCTCCCTTCCTTCCCCCCACTTCCTTATTTCCTCCCTTCCATGCACATCTACAAACGCTACACATTGTCCCAAGAGATACAACAGACAAGGCAGCCCCACCAGAAAAAAGAATATGAAAGATAGAGTGAGGCAGAGAGGTGAAACTGAGATAGGGCCCTCCTACATTCATCACTAACCTCTCAAAATTTCTGCTCCTGATATTAGCAGATTTGGATAGTTCACAATTTTTAAACCATAATTTGAAAACTGTATCAATACTTCCATATCGATTCTACTTAGAATATTACATTAAACCTGAAATTAGGGTTCCACTGTTGATTTCTGGTATATTTTTTGCCCAACATATTGTCAAAAGCAAACAAATGGAATAACCACTAATATGAATAAAATATTCATTATTAATTTCATAAAAATGGTGTCTTTTTTGTTTGTTTCTCTAGCCAATACCCATTAGAGATTTTAACAACTCAGCTATCTTATTTACAGGTTTTATTCTAAGAAATTGAATGCTAAGTGGTACACTGCAGGAGAAAAGCCATCCTAGGATACAACAAAAGGCAGTTTAGCATCGTCCTTAGGAGGCCAATCTTTGGAACAGACTGCCCAGGTCTGACTCCTGGCTAGGCTTCTTATTAATTATCTGACTCTGGGCTAGTTATTTCACCTCTTTGTGCCTCAGTTCCCATAGCTGTAAAATAAGAATAGTAATGGATCCAACCTCAGATTTATGATGAGGATTATGCAAAGTCCTTAAAAGAGTGAAAGCCTTCAATTAACGGCATTACTTGTGAGCTACTGGCTGTAACTAGGCTAATATTACTGCTAGTATATAGCCAAGGAATTCTTTTCTTCCTTTCCTCCTTTCCAGGAGCAATGTTAAATATCTTTTTTCCCCCCCATTTCCATTGGTCACGTCTTCCTCAAGGATAAAGCAAGGAGAGTCAGAAAGCTGACAAAGATGATAGAAAAATGTTCAAAACCATTAGTTAAATAACACTATTGGCCAGAACATGAACTACAAAAGCTATTTTGAAGAAGTATATTTTGATGCAGAAAAAGTTTATAATTTTTTGTTAAATGAAAAAAAGTGTTACAGTGGTAAATGGTCAAATGTTATAATCTCATTGAATATACATATAAATATGTGTACACACATATACAAGTTCACAAACATATGGAAGAACATAAAGCAAATATCAGCAGTGGTTTTCTTAGCATGACTAGATTTGCAGAGTTTTAATGCCTTTTGTGACTCATTGTTTTATTTTCTGGACAAGCATGATGTATTGAGATGTCTGGATGGTGCCACCAACTATAAAGAGGAACACATTTAGGGGAAAAACTAAATTTAATTTTGGATATGAAGAATTTGATCAATCTGTGAGATAGATACTCAGGTGAGAATTCCAATACATTGTTGGGTTTTAAAGCTTCATGGAAGAGCCTACGATGGTCCTGAATATGAATTTAGGGGTTATTAGGACAGAGGTGGCCGTTAAAATAACAAAAATGCAGGAATGACCCTGGAGAACGTGAAGGATGAGGAGAGCTGGAGACTGAGAACTCGATCCTGGGGACAGGAGCAAGTGTCAACGTCCTCTGACAACATCTACATGGTTAGTCTGTTGAACAGTTTCACCCGTTTTCTGCAGGCCTCGCCTAGGATCACAGAAATAACCAAAGGGGGGCGGAGGAAGAATGAACCACCTCAGGTCAGAAAGGAGGCAGACTTGAGGCAAACAGGCTGATAATTGCCTTAGAGAAACCTAGGAAGAAATGAGCTGGCAAATATCGATTTTATTTGGCAATTAGGTGGTCAGGGGAACCATATTGGGAACAGTTGCCGTAGGAGGTGGGACTGCAAGCTGACAGCAAGTGCGCTGAGCAATAAGCGAGAGGAAAAGAAGATGGAGGGAGCGAGCATAAGCTCTCCTTTCTCAAAGTTTGGGCGAGAAAAATCAACAGAGATACTGGGGGGAGGCACAGGGTCATATGAGAACAGTGTTTTCCTCCTAGGAATGTAGGAACTCAACCAGTTAGAGGGAGAAGCCACCGAAGAGTAGGTCAAAGAAAGGAGAGGGAGAAGGGGTGACAGGGCACTATCCATGGGGATAATGAAAGGGACAGGGGTTAGACTTGGGGGTATTTTTTGCCCTCTTATTTTTAAGTGCATAAAATGGACACCTTTTAATAATATTACATAAAAATCAATAGCGATTGAGCAAAATATAATTTAGTCTTTTTTTGATGACTTGGTGTCATTGATTTGAAAGTTAATTATTGTACTCAGTGGAGTAGTTAGGGCTGTGCTATTCGGGTTTCCCAAGACTGCCTGAGCTGTTGTCCCATTCACAAAGGCCCCAAACAGCTGTGCTTTCTGGATGATCTTGTTAGGTTTCGGCTTCTTTTGCTTTAGGGCCATCTGCTGTCATTTGGTCACTATCAGTTGTGACTTACCCTGGAACCTCCGACCCACTTTTTCTAATTTGTTCATCCCTTTGTAGAAGGCTTGGAACCACATGACCAAGCCTTGTATGAATCATCACTAGAATATGGCCATACATTTCTCTTGCTAGTGAAGTGCATTACTTTTAGTGGGTGAAATTGAATATCTATTTTGGGTGCTCAGAGACTTCTGTTGCTTCCTTCCTGGTATTGATCTATATTGCAGGAGAAAGGGGACACTGTGAGGGTTGGGGCTGAGTTCTTAATAAGATGTATGTTGATGTTAATAATTGAGGTATATGTATGTATATATCATGTTTAGCAAAACAGTGCGCACATAGAGAAAAGGCTGATGGAACACTATGAGCTTACTTATCAAGAGTTATTGCCTTTCCACAAAACTTACAGAGTTAGCTTGTTGAAGGATTTCATCAGAGTCGTCTGCAAGCCACAATATATGATGACATAAATAATTAACAATAGTTGTTAAATAACTTTGCAATGACTTTTGCTCTGTTTAGTTCCCCAACTACGTAACTCCCACAATATTCTGGCAGATTTATAATTATTATTGGAAAACAAATTTCTTATCTCAGAGAGGTGGTGAATTAATGCTTGCTGTAGTCCTAACTGATAAATGTACAGCCAAAAACTGTGCAAAAGTTCAGGAAATAATATTTGTTCAAATTATTAACCTGTTTTTAACATGTATGGTACTAAGCTGTATTATAATGCACTTTTCCTGAGCAAATCTATTCAAGAAATTCAAATGGCATAAAGCACACACTCCCCCCTTGTATAATCAGAATAAACAAGATAAACGATTATCAGAAAGATCATCCTTTGGATTTCTTTTCAATGTATGTGCTATTTGTAATTTACATAATACGATGAGCGTACAAACCAATTTTTTGCCTTGTGACCCTGCTTTATTTACCAAATTTATGCAGCTCAGACATGTTCAGATGGGTTTGGAAAATAACACTTGCCAAGAACATGTGCAAATGTGCTCAATGTGCATCTATGTACATGCATTTTACTACGTTTCCTTTCTTTCTTCGCTCCGAGTGCTTTTAAAGATCAACATAACTGCAATAAAAAGAAACCACAACTGCCCTATTATTGAATTACTAAGCAACGTGCATGGGAAACACCCCTCGGAGTTTTAAGAGGGTGGAAAGGAAGATGCTCCGCACGTACTCCACGGCGGCAGGAATTGTGGCCAAAGGAGATACCAGTGGGCTGTCTGAGGGGACAGCGCAGCCCGGCGAGGGTGGCAGTGACAGGGCAGCCTGGGAGCCGGATGGCAGGCGGGGCGGGCGCCCGAGATGAAAGGGCAGAGAGACGAGGGGTGACAGGGACCGCAGCCCTGCTGCTGCGACAGACCTCCCGCTCCAAGTTTTCAGGTTTTTAAAAGTTCTAAGAAAGGCAACATGCTGCAAGATGAGGGATTACTTTAGGCACCTGGTTATAAGTAATTAACAACAGTTGGTAATTATTCAATATAATCATTAGCAACAATAATGGCAAGACTAAATACCAATAAAAATTCTTTACAGTGCACAGTAAAGTACCGTGAGCCAACTCCTTCATCTGAACTCAGTTCTCTACAGTTATCCACTATTATTTCTCTGCCTTCCCCACGGCCTATATGAGGTAGGTCTCATATTATTCTATTCTGGGGTCTCACTGCTGTCAATTATTCATCTTATTGTCAGATAAATCTTCCTAAAATGCTGCTTTTGTCAAAATATTGCTATTCCCATCTGTGTTCAAAAAACATTCATGACTGTGTACAAACTTTAAGTTAATATCGAAGACATTTTAGTTGACTAAGACTTTCATAGCCTGAATCCCTTCTAACCTCACTCATCCGGACCCTCTGCTACAGGACTGTCACACTTTTACACACATCCCTGATTCAATACTTGTGCATCTCATTTGGGGTACCTGCTCCTCTCCATCTATAAATTTTTATTGCTATACCCAACTCAAGCCTTACTTCCTCCATGGAGCACCTCCTGACTTAATCTAGCTCTCAAAGGTCTCTCTCCTCCTCTTCATATCTATATGATTTATTGGTTCTACTATTTATTTGACATTAAAAATTACAGAATTACTTTTGCAGCGGTATGCAGGACTGGCTACTGTCAATTGTTAAATATTCAAGAATTTTGTGAAAGGACTGTTAAACCGGTGGTAGCCTGGAATCAGCTACGGTGGGAGTATATATAGGCAAACACTGCAGATCATGTTTTGTTTTGTTTGCTTGGTTTTTGGTGGGAAAGGGGAAATAGAAGAAAACTAGTTTACCAGAACACCACTGCAACAGACCCTCTAATTTAATTATTCTTACTACAGTTAAAATATTTTATCAACTCTCTATTATAGCCAGCCAGTATAAATTTAAATACTTCTAAGACTAAGTAATCCATGACCTCCCAAGGAATTAAATTCCGACATGGACATGTATCCATGTATGAAAATTAAATTATAGGCTACATAATAGCTAGCTATCTCTCTATATTTTGCATTCTTTATGGTACTCAGCATAGTATATAATGAAAAACAGATCCCTCTACCTTTAGAGCTTCAGTTTCAAGGGCTCCCATTGCCCTTTAACTTTTAGACTCATTGAACTTGAGGGTTGTTCCTAAAGCATATCAGGTATTTCTTACCTTTGTAACTCTCCAGAGGTCACTTCCCCACTTTGGCTGGCCCAACACTATTGAAGCCCTTCCTCCAATGAGTGCCTTTTGTGGTTTTAACAGCACTCCACTTTAAGCACATAGCACATCGACTGTACATTGATGTCTCTCTCTCCACTATACCCTAAGCTCGTTACATGTTAAATTCTACGTTCTTTGTGTATCCCAGGTCCAAGGTGCCTGGCACACAGAAGGTGCTCCAATAATATTTGTTGATAGTGAACAGAGCAATTCAGATAAATGAATAAAGCAATTTATAAGCGGCAGGTCTGCTTTGGCTCTTATCTGTAGTGTTGATTGCTCTAAACAACAGACCTCATGACTTTGCTGCACTGTGTTTTTGTTGTTGTTGTTGTTGGTTTGTTTCTACAAAGCAACGACCAGGGCATACATTTCAAAGACAGAAATTATTCACAAGTCTACAAGTACTTTTAACTATTGCTTTCTTCTTTCACCTTCCGCTGTGCCTGACCTCACTGTCCAGTCTCTTCAGGGTCATGGTCTGGTCTTCCAGTTTAGATGTTCTCTCTTGTGTGCATGCATCTATTCTCTTTTCCCCTTCATCAGCACAAATAGTAGATAAACCACAGATGATTATCCCTGGGAAGTCTTCACAGTCCTTTCATTGTTCTATGCTTAATACCACACAAATAAAAACTAGGCCATTGGACTTGGGGAATGGGGATGGCAAAGGAATCCCAAGAAAGAAGAAAAGATGTGAGTGAAATAAAATATGAGAGAAATGTATAAACTGGGGTGGGGAGAATGAAATTTAAAAGTTTTTGAGAACCAAATGAGGTAGCAATTCTCCAAAAACTCTTCATTCAACTTACTGCCAGCCCCCTTTTTAAGGAAGACAGCAGAGGTTATCCTGTTCATAAAAGTCAGTTTCTCTCTAAATAACCAAAATCTTATTTTTTCATCTACAGATCAAGGAATCCTTCTCACAATGGGCAAGCAAAAAAAAACATAAAATGCTTTTAGGAGAACCCTAATTAATATTAAATACCAAGAAAGTAAAGGAAAGTTATGCCCTTTGTAGAGAGTATAGGGACTATCAATGTGCAGGTTCTGTCTACACAAGTATATTATTTGGGGAATGGAAATAATTCTTGAGAGAGTTCAGGCAAAGAAAATTCTAACACCACAGCAGAGGATATAGATTCATTATATAAACCTGAATTTTACTGTTTATAAAACACTGAACTGTCATTACTTTTTCCATTCCACCTCCAACTTGTGTTTTTTTCAATGGTGCTAATATGACAATGAAAATTACAGAAGACTATAATAAAGCAAGCTTAGAATATACTGACTTTCATTTCACTAACACTATGTTTCAATAATTGAGCTCTGCTGTAAGTCTTAAATTGGATGTTCAATCGTGCTCTAAAAGGGTTAAGATGGAAACATCCTGTGATTGACTTCAATTCCACTACTGTTCATATTCAAAGAAATGGATATGAAAGGCCTGAAAGAGAAAAGCGGGACAAAAGAAAATCCCACTTGTAATTTATAGTTCCACAGAGGCCAATGGGGAAAACGCAAAAAATCAAGCCAACAACCCTCTAAAATCTGAAAATGTTAAATATGCCTCCACCAATCTACTTAAAACATAAAAAAGCTAGTGACAACTTTAATTTTGTTCACAATAGTGTTCTACTTTCCTTTAATATATCGCACAACATATAGTCAAGTGGTACGTCCATGAAGTGGAATTTACTGACTATGACCTGGCCAGATCCATCCACTCATTCATTAATCAAACGCATATGAATCCCATCTATGTGCCAGGCACTTTCAGTACCGGGAATTCCAACATCAGTAACACATGATATAAGTTCTCAAGAACATCACAGGCTTGCTGTAGCCAATACCATTTATCTTTTTTTTTTTTAATTCATAAAGCTGTACTGTGATGTCCTCATAGTGCTAAATTCTCTCATTCTTTTTCAAAAATAATTTATTGAGGTGAGATTCGCATGAAATGAAATTTTAAATTTTAAAGTGAGCAATACAGTGACATTTATCACATTCACAATGTTGTGTAACTATCACCTCTATCTAGTTCCAAACACTTCCATCATTCCAATAAAATCCCTGACCCATTAAGCAGTTTCTCCCTCCAAGACCACGTTAAACTTCGGTGTGTGGGAAGCTTTTATCCAAAAACACATTTTGAAAAAACTCTTCTACATCAGTAATCACTCAAACTTGAATAATGGAACTGAGAAAGACATCTTAAAGTCAAAGAACTTTTCAAAATCAAAGTCAGGCTCCCATCCTAGGATTTTAAAAATGGCATTTTTCATTTTATTATTTTATTTTGTTTTTTTACTTTTTAAGTCTTTGTCAGTTTTCCACATTCTCATTTCAGAAAGTCTGTAGATGTTTCATTTGGTCCAGCGGCTAAGGCATTATTGTACTGATAATCTTATGACACACCAAATTTTTAAAAATCAATCAACATGAAGAATTCTCATATCTGTGTGTAATGTATTCTCGATGTCTCAGGATGTCATCTCTAAATCCCACATAGCCTTCTTTCTGTCTTCAGCAATAAACAACATGCAGCTGATTCTAACAGTGTTTCTTTCCACTGTATCTTCTTTGTTTAATTTCGCATCAGCAAATTCTTCTTCAAATATTTGCTTTCTATGCCAATTCAGGTAATTCAGTTGATTACAACAAAGAAAACTCTTTCCAGGAAATCTTTGTTTCCCTTCCATAATGTGATGTTTAAAAATCCTCTTCATAATTTTGCTAAACACCTCCGGTTCTTTGTTCCTACACTGTTGTCTTGCCATCAAAACATCTGATTCCAAAACCTGTGACCTCTCCAGTTCATTTAAAATATTAATTGCCAAGTTTCCTGTGCTTGACATTAGAGTTCTTAACACTAGCATCATACCAAATGTTTTACCCTCTTCGGGCACCCTGCCCCTTAATACTTACAAGTAGGAAATATGTATGCCCTTGTAAACTTCAAAACTCCTGGGTGTGGAGGCCTAAATGGCAGAGACAGACTGGAAAAAACTGCGTTTTGGATGGAGCCTGTCCTGAGGCGGCATAGTGTAGCACGGTGATTAAAACATGCTTGTGAAAGTCAGGCAGACTTGGGTCCAAATCTTGGCTTCTGCACTTACAAGCCCCATGACCATGGACAAGCTGTTTAAATTCTCTGAGCATCAGCTTTCACATCTGTACATTATAAAAAGGCAGCATTGTTTAATGGACAATCTTGTCTTTACAGCACTTTTAGTATTTGTACAACTGTCAAGTCAGTCAACATGTTACCTCAGAAGCTGTTGGAAAGGTGTAACTTTTGGAAAAGTACTCAGAGAGAAACGTTTTCTACTCCCAGCCCAGGTTATAATTCTACCCTGATGGGTATCTATAAACCGTAACACCGTTCCAGGTCCTCACGTCCTTAGTTATAATCTACGGGAGGTTGAGTGAGGATTTCTATTGCTTGCATTCTGGATCTGTGATTCTGGGATTTTATTACACACCTGAGGACCACCGAGGAGTAGAGAGAGGACATCGTGGGCAGTGGTTTGCTCAAGGTCACGCAGAGAGGCATGCTAAAGGCAGCTCATCCTACCCTGGTTCCCGGCAAGCTCATCTCTGCTTAGCAGACCACGCTCTCTTAGCAGTCGTTCCCTCCCCTCCATCTCGGCCCAGCCCGACTCGAAGCTTCTTCCACTTCTACCTCCCTGAATCTTGCCCTGAGAACTCTGCAGGCGAACTAGTCTGCTTCTCTGAGGTCCCTTCTTAAAGTGGTTACTCCATTAACTTTCCCATACCAATTACCTCACTACTGTTGATGATCTACTGCAACCAGTCAATTAATGGGAATTATAAGGTGGAACAGAAAAAGAAAAAAGAAAAATCCAACAAACACAATATTAGCTAGAAGTTTTAAGCTAAAAAACACTGAGTTTTTAAAATCACAATACATTATTTATGAATAAAAATGTAGTAAAAAGAAAAATGTGGGCAGGATAACTATTTTAAAAAAATTATGGCAGCAGTCGTTCTGAAGAAAGAAAATTGAAAATGGGGGTGGTGGAACAAATGTTAATATTTATTAATTATAAGTTGTGAATATATATTTTAGATCTTTTAATTTCCATATATATACACACACGTATGTATGTATGTAATTCTAAAAGATTTGTACTTGCTACGCAAAGAACTAGAAAATGTCAGGTCTTTTGCTGTACAGTTCAAACGCTGGGGCAAAGCCTGTACTACAAATACGTGTAACCAAAGCCAAGGTGCTCTCAATGCTTCTAGGTTTGGATTACAGCAATTAGAGGAGATTGAGTTATTTTGTTTCCATGGCTCATTAAGCTAGGGTTAGACTGGTGTCCATAATCAGATTCACTGTATTTATCCTTGCCTTCTCCCTATGAAATGAGGCCAGACCTTAGGAAAAGAAAGACTGAACAATATCCCAAGTCCATGGTAATGCTGCCCAGAAAATAAAGTGTTGACCCTGACAGATACCTACTAAGAAGGGCTCTCGTTGGGTAACTGGACTCAAAACACAAAAACAAAGCAAAACAAAATAACAGCCTAATAGCCATTTCTACACAGGGGCCTATCAGCGGAACCTGCCTGGGCCAGCCCTTATAACGGATTTCCTGGAATCCTATTTCAACCAACAGGACGAAGACTTTCCCTATTCAATCGGAGCTGTGCAGCTATATCCCAATCAGCTTCTTCACCAACCAATCAGTGTGGCTCCTTTCTGACCAATCAGTACAGTGCCTTTTGGACCAATCAAACTGTGAGGACTTGGAGTCCTCATCTGCATGAGGATGAACCAATCACAGACCAGGGTCGGGGTCTGGTGTCTTTATCAATCAGCTCCCCTCCCACTCCGGGAGTGCGTTTTCCCTTCCACACTTTCCCTTGCCGCCAAAGATGGAGGGCTGCCCTTCCTGATGAGCCCAATCACTGAAGATGAAACACCCAAGGTGTCTTGCTGAAGCAAAGTGGAGCAGACCAGCAAGGAGCTGAGCCGAGCTGTCTACCAGGAGAGGGGCCTGGCCCCAGGACCTCCTAACTAACAGCTGTGCTGTTTCCCAGCCCTACTGTGTCACAATTTGCACTGAATAGTTTCCTTCTTCAGGGCACCCCAAATTGGGGATTCCTGTTGGTGTTGAATTGACACCAATGACCAGCGACCATGCACTGACAAAAGTAATACACCTGAAAAAGATTAAATTCTGTTTTCTTTTCTAAATGATCCCCGTCTTGAAGCTTCCTCTGTCAGTTGACTGCCAGCCCTAATTGCTAATTGCCATCCTCATCAGGCTCACTAGCACTTCCTGTTACAAATTAGTGTTCAGTGAACCTGAGCCTGACATCTTCAAAACACACCCGGGCCGGGGGCTTCCTGTATGAGGCAGTTTGGCCACGCAGTGCAAAGGGCACCCAAACACTGCCAGGAGATGATCCACCACTGTGGCCTGGGAGTGCTGCAGGCGTCAGCAAGGAATACGAGAGGCCAAGGGACTCCGCAGGAAGGAGGAACAGAGAAAGGCTTTCTTCGTTTTTTCACTAGAGGAAATGATCTGGATGGAGGACAATGGAGAACCACAGAAGGGGAGAGGCGAGGCAGGGTGGGGAGATGACAGAAACACCAACAGAAACAAAACAGCTTGCAACACAGCAGAAACGCTGAAGAGAATGGAAACAGTTGGTGTGCGCTGCGTCGACAGGAGACTCATCCCCACCCCACCCTCACCTCCCCACCCAATGTGCCATCGCACACTCAGGCTCCTGCAACTGGAGGAGGGGCTCTGATCCTCCCAGGGCACAACCCAAGACGGATCCTTTCTCTTTTCTGGCATTAAGAAAAAGTATTTAGTACTTTTAAAAAGAAAGGAAGGGAGTAAGAGAAGGAGGGAGGAAGTAAGGAAATATTTCATATATAAACCTCAGACAAAACAAAAATAAAAACAAAAACAGCCAATTTGAGCCAAGTTGCAGATTTACCTGTATCTTTTCAGAGGGTGCAACCCAAAGTCCCACATGGATAATTAGCCATCTTCCTATTATTACACTAAACTAGACAGGTTAAGTGTACATAGTAAACGTGCTTTGCTAAGCTCCCTCTCCCTTTATTTACCCGGTCGCATTAGGTGGAAGAAGTGCGTCTTAATGTACAAACGGGAGGGAGAGGTGGGTTCTACTCCAAGTACTATTTGTGTATTTGAAAGAAGTGCTGTTTCTTCCTTTCAAAAAGAAGCAGGTCTCTGAAAACAAAGAGCCGTCATTGTGCTTCTCCCTCATGCAGCTCCTCTAGTACCAGCGCATTTAAAATAATGCAGTTTATTAAGTCCACATTTTTTGCCAGATTCTGCTTTATGTGCATATGTTCTTTTGTTTCCCTCCTAACATTTCCGTGGCTCAGAAACCATTCATTCTTTCTGGTATAGCTGAAGGACACGGATATTAAAATGAGATCAGCAAAAGATTTGATGAACTTGGGAAGCTGCCAGTCAATGCTGTAAAATGAAGCACGTTGTGCGCTGTTATCATCAAGTCTATGCTCTGTAGTTTTAATACCGCTGGAGTGAGGGTGGAGCTGGCAGAATAATTGGGAGTGGGAAAGAGAATGAAAGGATTAGATTAATTGGGGAATTTGAAAGTGGGGGCAATTTGCACTACAGAATTGTTTTCACAGACTTCCGGACCTCCAAGACATTTTCCAGTCTAGGTAACCTTTGAATTACAGCCGGAGGTGATGTTCTTGGAGGCGCCTCTGAGAGCTGAAATCACAACATGCCCGCAGTGTTCTCTCTCCAAACCCACAACTTTGTCATTTTCTCAGGCAGACACACAAACACTCAAGAGTCCACAGTAATAGGGTGCAGGGTGGGGGTGTCCTTGCTTTGTAGTAGCTCTTTTGAAGTGTTTAATTCCTCCTTTGTAATCTATTCATCAGCACACATTTCAAGCATATCAGTTTTAGCTCAACAATTTCATCCTCAGAGGCTTTTCTTTTCTCCTGTGGCTCAGGGCCTCTGTCCAGCACCTGGGTGGCACAGTTTCTTTTATCTGAATTCAGAAATGTTAACAAAATTAAATTCTTTCTCTCCCCCCCATCCTCTCCCCCCACCAATTCAGGCTATGGTGCCACTGAGGCCGAGTGGCCAGGGAGTGTGTCGGTGTGACAGGGGCACCCGCGCCCGCCTTTCTAAACCGCAAGAAATGCATCGGAGAAAGAAGAGTGGAGCCCGAGCCCTGGCGTCCCCATCTTTGCTTCTCTCTCCTCCCTCCCTTCCCCACGCTGCCCTCCCCCTCCCCCCAAGCACCGGCTTTTAATTTTCAAAAGCACTGCAATTGCTTGGTGTGGTTTCAAGAGCTGGGGTGCCATTCTCCCCGATGATGACTCTGCTGACGTCAATGGCATTCTTATCGTGCCTAGTGCGACATCAGAAACCAGCCCTCTGAGGCTCCTCTTATTCACGGTGTCTAGACTCTCCGCAAAATGTGGACTGGATTTCTCAAGTCAAAGGGACTCGCTCCTCTTTCCAGTAAGCCCGGGACTCAGCCAGACACCCTTCTGGTCTGCGGCAGCTCGCCAGTTAAGACTCTTCCCTCCCCCCCTTTCCTGCAAAGCCCCCTTGAGAGAAAACTAAGTGGATCGCAGAGCTTCCTGTGTGTGTGTGTGTGTGTGTGTGTGTGTGCACGCACACGTGTCCCTTCACCAAGGCGAGACTGTTCAACCTGCTCCTGATTATTCACATTTTACTCAAGCCTTTGGTAAGGCGGTTTCCCCCTATACAGCCGACAAGACCCATTTGTTTAAGAGCTCCAAGCTTACTCTCCGGGTCAGAACAGGAGCCCAGGTCCAAAAGCCAAGCCCAAATTCACTTCTTCAGGCTGCAGCAAGCAGCCCTTTCCTCTTTTTTTTTTTTTTTTTTTTAAATATTGCATTTACTGGGGTGGCATTGTGGTTAAAAAATTATATAGGTTTCAAACGTACAGTTCTACAACATGCCATCTGTATATTGTGCTGTGTGTTCACCACCCAAAGTCCAGCCTCCTTCCATCACCGTTTGTCTCCCCCTTACCCTCTCCTGCTTCCCGCAGCCCCGTTTTCCTCTGGTGATCACCCTGCTGTCGTCTGTGTCCATGAGCTTTTTAGAGGAGAAGGGAAATAATCATAGCTGAACAGTAAGAGTAATAATAAAAAGAGCGGAATACAAAAACTATTATTGAGCGAGGATTTCACATTTTCTTCTTTAAATACTCATGGCTTTTGAAGAGGCCTGATCTCAAAGGCTGGAGTTATAAGGTAGCCTCTAGATGCTAAAATCCATCATTCATCTTCCGCCTGGAAGTTGGGGGCAGCAGTTAAGATGATGATGAAACTTTCCTTTGCAGTGCAGTTTATTACAGCACCAAACTACCCCAAAACATTTCAGAAATATCTACGGTTAAGGCTGGGTGTTTAAGGAGCCAGGTCTCAATCTTATTTTTTTGTTTTGTTAATCCTTACCCAAGGATATTTTTCCATTGATTTTGTTTGTTTGTTTGTTAGAGAAAGTGTGTGTGTGGGAGAGAGAGAAACATTGATGTGAGAGAGACACACTGATTGGTTCTCTCCTGCAGGTGCCCAGAGTGGGGCCAGGGATGGAGTCTGCAACCCTCTGGTGTGAGGGCCAATGGTCTAACCACTGAGCGACACCAGCCAGGACTCATCTGCCCAATCTTTGATACAGAAAAATCAAAATGTTCTTGATATCTACCAACCAACCAACAATGTTTCACTTGAAGATCACTGAGCCACCTGTAAGAAACTTATCAGGAGCAGATGCCCTAGAGAGAGGTCATTTAACAACCAATGAAAAGTATAGTCATTAATTCCATCTAGCACTACTTGGAATCATAACAAAGGGATATCAGATTACTTTCATGTGAGGAAACTGAGGCCCAGCAGTGGTTTTGTGATTTATTCAAGATCATAAACTACTAGTGACAGGACTGAGAAACTCAAGCTGTTTTCATTCTAAATGGCACATTCTTTCTGCAATGCATTGCTCCTGACTATTTAAAGCCCAAACTCATTTGCCTATGAGGTTTCCATTTTTTATACAAATTAATAATTTTGAATTTCTTGATTAAAGTGAATTTTCAGGGATTTTTAGAGTAACAGAGATCTAATAAATTTCTTTTTTTGTTTTCAGCGAGTTCCACAACTAGCGAAAAGATTATTAATAAAATGGAACAAAATATGCATGAAATTCAGGGTGTGTTTTGTGTGTGTGTGTGTGTGTGTGTGTGTGTGTTTTAAATGAGAGTTTATTTTTATTTTTTAAAAATAAAAAATTGATTTCAGAGAGACAAAGGGAGAGGGGGAGAGATAGAAACATCAATGATGAGTCATTGATTGGATGCCTCCTGCACGCCCCCTGCTGGGGATGGAGCCCACAACCAGGCATGTGCCCTGACCGGGAATCGAACTGAGATCTCCTGGATCCTAGGTCAATGCTCAACCGTTGAGCCACGCCCGGCCGGGCTATGTGTGTGTTTTAAAGTAATGATAGAATCTGGGAAGAAAGAGCAAAGGTTTACCTGGGTTCCAGCCACCTGACTGTAATGCTGTGATACTAATGTAATTTATATGCTCCTTAATTCAAACCATTGGCTTAATGTTTGCTCACTTCTACATATAATCTTCATAGCTACTTTCTACACCCCCACCCCCTGCTCACCACATTACTTTTGCCTTCTCCTAGAGCAACTATCACTGCTTTTATAAATCATCTTTTGACACTCTCTTCTTGACAGGTGAGTATCACATTCTGGTCCAGAATGGAGGAGTTGAAAGATGCTGGCTTCAGAGTCAGACCTAAATAGAAAACCTGGTTTTACCACTTGCTACTATATAACTTTCCTGCATGTCTTAACCCATCTGAGCCTCAGTTTCCTTATCTGTAAAATAGGAACAGTGAGCTCTACCTTGCAGGGTTGTTGAAAGGTTAGAGATAACGCTTACTAAGCTCCTGTCACAAAACCTGGCACACAGGAGAAACTCAATAAAGATAATGATACTAATAATGATTTTTTAAAAATGAGAATCATAACATCGGTAAGGAGCAAAGTGAACAAAAGATGGACAGTATTTTTCCCCTCGTAACCAGAGTTAGATCTGAGAAGTGCCACTAAAATGGAAAGGGCAATATTTCCTTAAAGCATTTTTTTCTAGTGAGAAACTAGAACCAAATACATGAGCATAAGCTCACATAATAAATTTCTATAAGCTGTAAGTGGAATGCATTTTACAGTGAGTGAGTGATTGATGTCAAGTAGCTACAGAACCTAATTGTGCTCTTAAAAATTCTTCAAGGATTATTTTGAAACTGGTTTGGGAAAGCTACTTTAAAGGTAAGTGATTTTGGGCTGAGCCAGTTTCTGGTTCTCCTCTCCTTGAGATAAACTGCCAATACTCACCTAGGCGATAAGTAGCTTTGTGTACACTAAGATAAAAGCCAGAATTAACTCCTTAAACTTAAAGGCAGACTCACATTAAGGACACAAGGGTTTGGAATCCTACTGTCCATTTGTGAGAGAAGCCAGTGTCCCATAAAGCACATCTGCACTGTATATCACATCATTACAAAATTGAGTTCATTTCATTAATAACAAAATTTATCAAAATATACATGCTTTCCCGTTTTCAGGAATCAGTAACAATATAAAATAATAATAGCATTTAACTCAGAAACAAGCTGGCCTGAACTAATCAATTCTGCCTCGGGCACTGGAGAAAACAGCTCTCTTTTCTAATGGAATTGTCAGGTCTTACCTACCTAATAGAAGTTTTGCATGTAATCAGTATCTAAGTCAACTTTGAATGTTCAATATCCCTTCTGCTTCACTCCAACAAATAGAAAGAATTCAGTCATAGCTAACTACTCCAACTAATAAGTAAGGTTAAAATGCAGATTTGATTATGTCTTTCCCTTCTTTAAAATCCTTCATTAGCAATGCTCCATTCTCCCAGCCATACGGCCAGTGGGGAGGCCTGGAGAAGCCTGAGGAAGGAGCACCATTTTCTAATTCATCCCACTAAGGAGGCCCCTTTTGTAATCTAACTGCCTGGAGATTGTGCCTTTTTAAAGTATTCAGAAGTTGCCTTAAATAAACAATAGGCAGGGGAAGTCCTTTCAGAGACAGCTTAATGCTGATTTGATTAATATGCTCTCATGACAACTTGCATTTTGCCTTCTTGGTACTTAAGGAATTTCAATCACTTTTTTTTTTTTTAAATGTTTCCCTTGCCCTACTAGACTGTGAAGTAGGAACTGTGACCACATAGTTCATCTATGTATCCTCAGCTGCCTGGTACACAAGTTGATAAAAATTTGTTATATAAAGTTGGATCGCTATGTCATATTCAATAGCTGACATGTTTCTCACTAGAAGTTTTTGAGAAAACATGAAATAATTGTATATCCTCATGAATGACTTTATCAAAAGGACCCTATTCAATGGAATAATAACATCCCACATTTCACATTTCATTGCAGTACATTTTCAGGTATGGTTTTAAATAGTTAATACATGGAAGCACACAATTAATGAGCACATGACAATAACACGGGCTTTATACTTCCTCAAGGGAAGGTTCCCATTGCTATTCCTGTTCTGCACACAGGCACGGGACTTCATGGCATTTATGGCATGTTGACATTATTAACATTTTCGCTTGATTGTGGGAAGTGGTGTTTGTTTTTAGCTCTGCCTTGAAATATTATTAACCTGAGTTCAAGATGATAGATTAAAAATGTCCTTGTCAGTCAACCCCACAGGCTATAGAAATGATCATGTTAAACGTGCTCAACCTGATCTGACAACGGTAGCAAGTCAAGACTGTCCTAGTGAAGGGAGGCCTTCCTACAGCAGCAGGAATTTCTTTATTCCTTTTGCTAAAATTGCTATTGTGATCAGTGTATGTCAAAGAATACATTTGCATCAGACATTCTCCCCAGTCACTGTTTTTCCTTTCTCTTATTATTTGGAAAACTGGAAAATTGACTCCAAATCCCCCCCTCTCACACACACACATGAAAATCTTATCATGTGCATAAAACGCAAAAAGCAAAAAGGTAGAGATTTTGTTGTAAGCATGAAAAGAGGAGAACTCCCTCCTCACAGCTACTCATAGCTGGAATTCCTACTTTTCTAGTACAGTAGTAACATGGATGCTGATTCTATGGCGTAGGATTTCAGTGGCTTTAGATGCAGAAAGACCTGGGTTCAAATTCTAGCTTTGTCACTTTCTAGCTATGTGGACATAAGCAAGTTATTTAACCTCTTTAAGTCTCAATTTCCTCATCTATACAATGGAGTACATACAGAGGATTCAGCCAGATCATTTATCTGAAGCATTTAGCACAATACCTGGTGCAAATTAGGCACTCAAGCAACAGGAGATATAGCAGGAAACTATAGTGCACTAGATCAGGACATTAGAAAAGGTTAATTTAATAAACCTCTGGTCTGATCCATGTTAATTTTGCCATTGAAATGGAGGCGAGCACACTGGGCCCCTTTCCAGCCTTCCCTTGGGCAGACACTGTTTACTGTAAAGATGTAACAAGTTTTGTAATAAGTGCCTGGCACTCGCTTTTTGTCCCCTACTGCCATTCCTTTCACCCCCACGCTACTCCTGCTTCCTTGACTTTCCATGACTTACCCCCACAAAAAAGGTTAGAACGTCAGCGGCCTCTAATGGAATTCTGGCTAAGACTGTGAGATTTAGGGGGGAAAATGAGGCAACTGGAGTAAAAAACTGAGAGAAAAAAATTCAGAAAACTTGACACCCATTTTACTTATCTATAATTCCTTGGATTCACTCAATAATGAAAGCTCTTAAGGACACCTTACTAACAAAGCATAACTGATCAAATCAGCGGAACAAGGAGCCTTTGAGGAGAGCCGTCATTCCTTTCCTTCCACAGAGTCTAATTTCAATTATAGTCTAAGATAACGTGTTTCAAAAACTTAATGCTGTCTTGAAGGGAGGAGAGAGAGATTGATTGATTGACTGAGGAAGAGATTTTTCTCTTTGAAAAGTCATGTTCCTTGGTATTTAACGAAAATGTAACAGGATGTTAAAATGCAACTCTGGCATTGTTTTTTCCTTCAGAATATGCCCACATTTTATAGAGTAAGCTGTATATTGAGGTTCCGCAAAAAAAACCCCAAAATGCAATTTTCACATTAAACATACATTCTAACGTCTGGCATTTCTCCTAGTGCTTGCACATAATTATCCATAATTGCAGTTTTTCCAACAGGGGACCCACAGAAGTCACTCCGATTCATTCCACAGTATGTGGCCCTCTCACACAGTGACAACGGTCTCTAATTCCAGTGCCCCTGGCTGCCATCTTCCCTCAACTTGCATGGAACCGTTCTCCTCTCGTGCCTCCCATGACAGCAAATACATGAACTCCGGGTTGTTATTCCGGCTTCTTTCATCTTCATTTTCTGTTTTTTATGACTGCTTTTTGCGTAGGCACATTTGCTGAGTTGGCGCCTCACAGGTGGTTTGGTTTGTGGTATAGTTTAATAGCTATGAAACCATGGGTTCAGCTATTGGGTTGCAAAGAGTTACATAAGGCGTGTGCAATTCAGTGCACTGACAAGGGGATTTTCCTAAGACCCCAAATGACCCAGGAAACTGACACAAGGAAGGGGCTGCACCTCCCCAAACATCCCCTTTCAAGCACGTGCTTATCCTGAAGAACACGCCCACACTCTGAAGGATGGGGGTCTTTGGAGAGCAGGTCTGGTAATCTTCCAGCTACACGAAGGCACATTTATTTCTGTTGCTATTTGGTTCATTTTATTTTTGTCTGGTTTCTTCTCTGCTATTAGTGATCAGGGCATTTTATGAGTACCTTGGCATGCAGTAGTAGTTGTTTTCTCTAGGAAATTTTTAACCTTTCAAACACAGCAGAGATATTATGGACATTATTAATTCAATTAAATGTGGTCCCCGGTCCCAGGTTGATGGTCACGACCCTTTTCCTTTTTCTTGCCACTCCTGTTTAATTTGCTTGGAATGGAGGGATTAAGTGTGATGCTCCAGTGTTATTAAGGTAAGTTGAAATTCTGGGCCTGTAAACACAGCCTTCTCCGGTCTGAGCTCATTTTCTAGAAATGCCTGCCATTGGTGCAGGAGATAAAATCCCTCCAAGTTCTGTTTATCCCATTACTCTCACAGTTCGTTCATTCAATCACAATATATTAGCTTCTATGTGCTAGGTGACAGGGGTAACATGTTGAACCAGATCCCTGCCTTAAGGTAAGAAGCCATGAGATTTTGTTGAAATATAGGTTTTGACATTCATTTTCTAAATCTTCATGTATTGTAAGGAGGAATAAGAAAAAAATAAATAATATTAACTTATTCAGACTTTCATTATCCATTCATTCAAAAACATTTACTGAAGACCTACTATATCATAGGTATTATTATATCAGGTGCCAATAAAGCAAGGATAAAAAAATATAGATTATATGTAAACAATATGCAAAAGATGAACTTGACTACAGATTCATGATTGATAGAATATATTGTTTGTAAATCCCAGAAGCATTCGGAGTGAGAATACAAGCATTTCTTATGTTGATGGTGGGCTGTAACCTGATGTAGTCTTTCTGGAAGACAGCTTGGCAGTATCTCTGAAATGTTTAAATGTAATTTTACTGCTAAAAATGTATTCAATGAGTATATTTCACAAAAAGATACAGAAATGTTCAGGTACAAGGGAGCTAGCAATGTTATTTGCAGGAGTAAAAAAACTGGAAATGATCTGCACATCTGTCAATAGAGCTACATGGCCTATTGCACATAAGGTAGCGGATGCCACGTGTCAGATAACAGGAATGAGGTACAGGTCATTATTAACATTAACGCATACAAGAGAGCCCCAAGGTAGATTGTTAAATTAAAAAGAGCACGGTGTAGAATAGGATTTGTAATACTATCTGGACAGATATGCAGGAAACTATTAACATTTTACTCCAGACAGCCATGCGCTAGCAATGAGAATGGGCACATCTAATAGTGACATCTATTTGCTCCCCTGCTGTCTCGCATGATAACATTTACTGTAAGTAGGGCTCCCCCTGAGGGATGTGCTCACCCAAGACCTTTGAGACTTTGCCTACAGCTAGAATCAGGAAGAAATAAAGATCAATGCACGTTTTGAAAGAAATGACGACTTAACGGGGCAGAGAAAGAAAAGCATAAGCAGCAGGGGTAGGTAGGAGAATCGCCCCATGCCCACTGGCCCAGGATTCTCCTAGTTTTGGGCACGGGACGTCTCAGGTGCTGGGGAACTGCTCCGTCCCAGACGAAATGGAACAGCAGGCCACCCTGGCCTGTGCTGTGCAGTGCTGTGTGCGGGGGAAGCTGAGGGACTCTCCCCTGCCCCCACTCCAGCTTCCCTGCACCCCGTAGGTGTTAAAGGGGACCCACAGTTGCCTGTAGCCTAAAGTTCCACTTCTGTCCTTTGGTGCAAGGATTTCAATGTTTTCTTTGTTGGTGATGTAACCTTTTGGATTAGAATTTATAAAAGGGGGGGGGGTTCTGGAGTTTGTGTAGTTTTATAGAGAAAAAGCTACTGTGAAAAAAAATGGGAGAGAAGGAATTTGGATATGAGGGGGAAAAATATTATTTGTGGGGCTAGGAATGAGAAATTCAAAGCGGTTTGCAAGGCAAGGAAAAGTTCATGGTACAGAAGGGCAGGGATAAAGGGGTATTCATTGGAAAATGTAAAATGGCATCTATGAAATAAGTTAGATAATAATGGAGGCATTTTAGGGAAAAACTTTCTAAAAACACACCAACGCTTCGGAACCACTGGATGTAATCAACCATTTCAATTCCCCCGACACGTTCCATGTGACCCAGGGGTACTCTGGAGGGAAGAGCTGACCAGCAGCACACGAGCTAAATTAGCCCCCGTGGCAGGTGCTGTGCTGAGTGCACACAGCCACCCTCACCAGCCCTGACGGGGTTAAAGGCCAAGTATCTGGGGAGCTCATTGTTTACAGTGTCCATGGCAAGAGGGAAGCCAAACACTGGGGACACATGTTACTTCAATTTTGTCCCTGAAAGCGGGTACTGTTTCAGATTTGAGAACGGCATCAGAAGCATAGCTGTTCTTGCATGTGTCTCTCACAATGATGGTGGAACTCCTCTCACATACGTCCCCAGAGCACTGAAGGGAAGCTGAGGCCATTTCAGCTTGGTTGCATTTTCTAAGACTTGCTACAGAAAGAAATCCCCATTATTTACAAGCTATTTAGTCTCTTGCCTTGAACATTTTTGCCCTTCTAGTGGGTGGGTTTGTTGCATTTTGCATTGATAGATCGGCAGCTATGCCACGTTTACAAGAACCGTATTTATTCTGCCCTTTGGACATTTCATTCAATCATTTAACCAAAATTTGCTGGGAAAGAAATGGGGGCTGGGGTTTCAGAGATGAGTAAAACACAGATTTCCCTCTCGGGAAGTAATGGTGCATTAGGGAAGACAGGGAAGACCAACTAATATTACAGCACTGTCAGATGAAAGAAGCCTGAGAAGGGTTTTCTGCAAGTATAGAGGAGGAAGGCTTAAACTCAGGAGGAATTCAGGAATCGCTACCTTAAGGGGAAAGGAGGTGCCCTCCAAGTTTCTGTGAGAGATGAGGGTGAAGACTTCCACGGGTGGCAGAACAATATCTGGAAATGGTGTGGGAGAGCAAGGCTTGATCAGGAAACTGCAAAACGTGGGCTGGAGTCTAGGAGAGCACAGGAAGGAAAGGCCCGGGGGTGGGAGGAAGGAACCTGGAAAGGTAAGTGTGGCCAGACCATGAGGGGAAGGTGGAAGAAAGGGCACTTACACTAACTGAGCACTTATTTTGTACCAGGTGTTTTATATTTGGTATTTCATGTGATTCCTCCAATAAGCACCTGAGAATGTTACTCCATTATGCTGCTGAAGAAGACAGAACGGTTACACCCAGGCTGACCCCACAGTTTGAGGCCAAGTGTATCTAGTAACAAAGCCCCTGGTCATTTTACCCCAGGACACTGTTTCTAGGTGAGGAGTAAAGAAATTTAAACTTTACCTTGAAGGCACTGATGGGTGTGAGTAAGAGGGTGATGTGATCAGAAACGCACTGTAGAAGAAAAGCACTCTGACAGTTCTGTGCAGGAGGGATGGCAGGGAAGGGGCTTTTCCCAGGACGGAGAAAGATTTTTTCTCATATATATATTTTTTGCAACAAAGGTCAGTGTCTAGGGGGACCTACAGAAAAATGGAGGTTTCCTTAGGCCTTGACGCTTAGAAACAGGCAAGCGTAAAATACAGGTTACAAAACTGAAGATGATGGATCCCAGAAACTGACCCATCTTGGAGGGGAGGAGGTTTGGGCGAGGGGTATAGAGCAAAATAATAATAAATTTCCAAAACTGAGAAACAGAATTATAATATATGCAGCTGGAGTCCCCTATGAATAGCCAGGCTGGCTAGGAGCCATCCATTCTTCTTAAGGGCAATAGCTAGAGATGCTGGGAGCAGATGAAGCAGTTGCAACTTGCATTTGTGTAATTACTTCAGAGGGTTACACTTCTGTTAAGTGATCCTATTGCTTGAGAAGTCGGAGATGATGCCTGCGCTGAGAGCTTTCTTTAGCTACATGTCTCAGGGTAGCTATAAATTTCATTAAGTCATGTCCTGCAGATTGGGTCTAGTTAAAGAATTAAGGAATGGGGGTGGGGGTGGCAATTGGGATATATACTCAGGTTTGGTGGAGTTAGTTTACTTTTTGGTTTGAAAAATCTGCTGGTCAATATAATTCCTTTTTTGGGGTTGAAAACATAGGTCCTTATATATACATTAATTTAGCACAAATGAAAGAGGTAAACCCCAAATCAGGGAATGTTAAAGTTCTTAGACTAACGACTACTTTATCATAAGTTCTAGTAAAGAAGGCTAGACTGTTTTTGAAAGAATTAGGAAAAAATTTTCAATGAAAATTTTGCCGCTTTATCTCATTCAGAAATAATAAGACATCAGTATTCTGTAAGAGTCAGTAAGAGTGTCTGCACCAGAGGATCAAGATTTTGAGATGTCAAGCAGACATTCTTATCATAAAGATGTGGTTATGGAAACTAGAGAAATAGTAATATTCCTTGATGTGATTCTCTGATAAAAGGCTAAAACTTCTACAAGATTTTCACCGTAGGGTCAAGGAGATAGTAATTCTTTAAGGTTGCAAGGGTCTGGCTCCATTCAGGAACCATCAGTGTTCCTTTGAAGGTAAAAATTATGCAAAATTATGCCTATTCATACATGTTCTACTTATAAAATCAGAAAGAATCCTCAATCTATAAACTATAAAAGGTTTATACACACTATAAATGGATGTTTTACTTATGTGGCAGAAGGAAAGTTCCAGAAGTTTCAGGATCTTAAGTGGGAAGAAAATGCAATATAACTGGTATACTAATTGAAAAGCCATTTGGTGATTTTTTTTTTTTTTTAAATCTCCTAATAAAATACATTTTCTACTAATGCTATTACTTGAAATCTCACAATTGGGTGTTTCTTTATACTTACAAAATAACAATATTCCAAACAATCGATTATACCACAGTCTAAATGACCTTTCAGTTTCTTTTCTGTAGCTAACATGCTTACCCAAATAAGTTGTGATAGCAGTTTTCAAGATGTTCACAACTAAAGCCATCCTTACAAAGTAGTTTAGGTGACACTGGTATTTCATTGATTAGGCCCAGAGAGGTAAAATAAATTTTTCAAGGTCACGTAGTCTTAGTCTGTTCTTAACAAAGTCAAGACTATGGACCATTTCAGGATCTTGTTTTTTGGTGTTTTGTTGGTTCTGAGGATGTTCCTGAGGGGCTTGCCCTGGAAAGTAAATATAATAAAGAGGTGGGACTCCTAGCCTCTCCCCCTTCCACTTCATCTAAAACAGGTCTGGGCTTTAAACAGTTATATGCTGGGCCTCTTTATGAAATAACATTTATTTGAAGAAAGACATCTTCCTGCTAAAGGACATTTTTAGGTGAGTACATGCTGGACCACAATGACATAGTGGGCTTCTAAGCAGAGAACATGTTCTGGACATCGTGGGCACTCCACATGCTTCATAAGGCCAGAACTATGCCCCACGCATCTTGGAATTTTCCTCAGAATCTAACTTGCTGTCTTGGGGCCCCAAGGGGATAGGGTCTGGAGGTTCTTGTAGTTATACCTCCAGGGGCTTCCTTCTGACCTCAGATAGTTTACAATTATCTCCGTTTTCTTCCACTTACCCACGGAGCGTGGTTAGCTTGTGTCCCTTAAGGCCAGCCCTGATTTGTCCTGACATACCTACTTTCAAGTTGGAAACACAATTTCCCAAACTGTACCCCCCCTGTTTTCTCTGCACATGTCAAACTCATATGGATGAAGAATGAATATTAGATTAATAACCACAGGGGAAAGTGATACAAGGCACCCAAAGGAAGGTAAAAGAGTTCAATCTAGCTTCCACTAGACTTCTTGCTGGAAATGTTTATGCGTGCTTTCTCTCCTCGCTTGCTATTTTACATCTGAGCTGCATCTCACCCTCTCCTACCTACAAGGAGGTTGCACAGCCCCCATGCTCTCCAGCCTCACTTTCCCTGCTCTTTCAATTCTATTTGCAAATCAGGTCACTTAGGCTCACAGCTGTCTGGTGCACTATGTATTATTCCCACCTCAAAACAAACTTTAGGTTGTAATCTTCAAATTTAAAGGCCCTTTCACAATTTATTCTGGAAAACCTGCCCTCAGGCAATTAGTAACTAAGTGACTTGACGATAAATTTCACCTAAAGGTGAGCTCTTTCTGGAACTACACAAAGGGTGGAAACCAAGGTAGTGGCTCTGAAGCTGGGTTGGGGTCTGAGAAAACATTTTCTATTAACACTTTTATATTTTCACATCAGTGATTACCTTTAGAAATTATGCTTCACCAGTTATAAAAAAAATCTCTTTTGCAGGGATGTTCACAATTAAAAGATCTTCCATAAAAATAAGACCTTTTAAAGTCAATTTCTCAATCAGAGGTCTTCAGAACTCTTCCTTGAAGGTATTTTCTTGGGGAATCTGAAAGAATTTTTTTTCCATTAAAATGGAATTTCATAATGGTTATAAAGAGTGATCTGTAAGCAATGGATTTGGGGGGGTTAGGTGGGAATAGAAATAGCATGGAATATGTGTTGTAAAATTTATATTCATAAAAATAACACAGTAATAGAAGTTCCAGAGAGATACTAAATTCCTTTTTCTTTCCTTTCTTTCTCCCATCCTTTCTTTCTCTTTCCTCTTTTCCTCCCTCCCACGTCTTTTCCTAGAATCCTCAAATGCTCAGTTATCTCTAAACATTTATTGAAATGCAAACTCCAGTCAGTTTGATTGGCTTTTACTGTAAGTGTTCCATTTTGAAGAAAATGAAAATTAAATGTCACCATCAATAAATCAACTAAAGGATCAAGTAGATTTATAGTATGGGCAGAGAAATTGATTTAACATAGGGATTAAAGGTGGTTGAGTCAGCCAGACCCAGACCATACTCCAGCTCCACCACTTACTGTGCATGTCCCTGAGTTAATTAAACAACACATCCTCTTATGAAAAACAGGGGTAATACTATGTATCTCCAAGTGTAACTGTGAAGATTAAATGATAATATGTACATGGAAAGCTTAGATGTACCTGGAACCTGGTGAGTACTCAGTAAATATTATAATTAATGTTACAAAACATACACTCCTCATATCCCTGCAAAGCAATAAAGCAAAAGACATTCCAATATTCCACCTAATGAAGCAAATGGGTATTTAAGCAATAATTTAATTCATATGCTTCTGGTATTGTTTGCAATTATCTCATTCAAATGACATTTTGTAAAAACTATTTGATGTTCTGGCTGCTTAGATCTTAGAACCAGTAATGAACTGCCAGGCTTTGAACTTAGGAAAGCTCAATAGTCTCAAGAATTCCACAGGGTTGATGTTGGTTCACAGCTTGTCACAATGTGTACCTCCAGCCCTGAAGCTGACCAGCGAAGCAGAATTAGGCAAAGGTTCTTCAGCTTCTTCATGATCACATGCTTTCACTTTAATCCAATCAGAGATTTAGCCACTTTGTTTTAAAGATCAAAAACCCAAATAAATGAACCATCCTTTGTAGAGATATGAAATCTACTGAATTAATCAAGAAAAATTCTGCCAGAGATGCAAAGAGTAAAAGATACATTATATCTAATTTGATCAAGTCCTAATTGAAAATTGATTTATTTCATTTACATAATTCCATGTCCAGGTAAATTATGCAGTGTTTATAATGGATATAAATGTTTACAAAGAGTTAAGAAAAAATTTAAATATGTGTAGGAAGACAAGTTTAAAAGGTTTAAATTTAAAAAATCCTGTTCTTATTTTTTAAAATTCTGAAAAACAAATTCAGAAAGCTTTTCTTTTCCTATCAAGACCTTTTAAAATATTAACTTAATAAGGATAGGACACCTTCCTGGTTAGGTTTTTAAAAAGTTGCTAGAGAATATGTATTATGCTTGCATATGCATAAAATGTGTTTACATATTACACAAAAACCTAACATTTGATTCTTTTTAGAACACATTTGAACTTTGAAACATGAGAGTCTATTATTTATTAAAAATATTTTTGCCCTGGCCTGTTTAGCTCAGTGGTTAGAGCATTAACCTGCAGCCTGAAGGGTCCCAGGTTCGATTCCTGGTCAAGGGCATGTACCTGGGTTGCAGGGTTTGATCCCTGGCCCCGGTCAGCATGGGAAGCAACCTATTGATGTGTCTCTCTCCCATCGATGTTTCTCTCTCTCTCTCTCTCTCTCTCCCTCCCTCCCTTCCTCCCTCCCTCCCTCCCTCCTCGGTCCCTTCTACTCTCTCTAAAAACCAATGGAAAAAAATATCCTCAGTGAGGATTAAAAAAAATATATTTTCAATTATAAAAAAGTTCTAGACATGAGGGATAATTACTACAGGTAGTGTAGGGTAGAAATGTAACACTTTTGAAACCATGGAAGAGAGTCATTTCTTTAAAGTGACTTAACTGAGTTAGTTGTTTCATCAAGAAATGAAAATGGCCTGATTCAATTTCTTCCAAATCAAATAATGCAATCCAGTGCAAATTGTTGAAGGAGTTTTGATTCTTTTATTTCCAAATTGGGTTTGAAGAGTTCCCTCTTATTCAGATTACGCAGAGAGTAGGAGAGGAGGTCTTAAATTGATCATGTAATTGGATGAGGCCCTTTACAGAAAACCTGCAGAAAACAATTACCCACTGCTTTATTTCCTGAGTAAAAAGATTTACCTGCATAAAATAAATAGAAATGCAAAAAAAGAGAAAAAAAAAAGTATATTCAAGTTAGAACTATCCTCCCCTTAAACAATCCTTTCACATTTCTGTACACAATATAATGTCAACAGTTAAGAAAACGTGGCAATTTATGTAAATTTTAAAAGGAATGGTGATAGAAAAAATAAAATAAAATAATAAAAATGAAGTATCTTTGCATTGTTTAAGTATTCCTTAAAATACAAAAAAGTAAATTCTTATGGTATAGCTGAAGGTAGAGGAAAAAAGTTATATTTAAAAAGTAGAAAAGAAATACTAGGAGTTTTCAGAAGAAGTGGGAAGACTTTTTTTAAAACTCAAATACTGTGTAAACCCCCATTACTCCCAAGACCAAGTCAGCTTGGAATAAATGGATGACATGTGTGTGTGTCACAACTGCCTACATTCGTCAATGAGCTGGGCCGCGGTGACTGAACTGGCTAAACTGAAATGCAGTGCGAGTGACTGACAATCTCATCGCGAGCTGGACCCATGACGATCACAAGTTTTGACACTGCTTAAATCTCTAGACCTGTAATGCTTCTCTAAATAAACGACATTTAGAACTTCTTAAGGTCCTGTTTTTGTCTCCACAATTCTAAATTTGATTTACAAATATTTATAAGTAACTCAAAAGCTTTAACCTAGTAATTGTATTTCCTATCACTGGTTCTTTTGCCAAAATTTCTGTTTCTCTCCAACAAAGTCAAGTGAGATACGGTATTTGATTAAGTTATTTCCCCCATAAAATTCTATTATTTGAATAGCTTTCTCTTGAGCTTCCTATTTGCTAGTCTCCATAATCTTTCAATTAAGAGAACCAGTTATGAATATCACCCAGGCTTAATTTCATTAGGCCATCAATGTGTAATTTATTGGTATGAGGGAATTTTCGAATATCCTCCTAATTCAGCAGCCACTTGTATTATTTATATCTGAATGATTTCCTGTTTTTCTTAGCTGAGGAATGATTCGGTACTCAATCTTGGTGGTTTTTTTTAAGTCATGTCACTAATGGAGGTATCCTTAATTAGAAAAAAATTTGTATTTTCCTAAATTGCTGACTTTAACTTTGTTGGGATTTTTGCGTCAGTGACTTTGGAGTCCTGTTTCTACAATGTACATGCTGAGTGACACTATTTCTGTTGCGGGTAGAGGAGAAAAGTTATACTGGAAAAATGGGAAAGAAACACACTTATACAAGCTGAAGAAGGCTTTTCTTTTTTCTTTTTACTGTAACTCCCGAAATCTCATCTAAAATCTCACTTCTTCTCTGAGCTTCTCTGTTCTTATCTGTATCATAAAGACAAATGACAGATCAGAATCACGTGGAATAGAGGTGAAAAGCACAATGCAGGCAGGAAGCTTCGCTGAGCACCTGCACTGTAAGCACTCAGGACAAGAGAGTTGTTAGTATTTTAATGGGTATTACTTGTATTTACATATAACCTGTTCATCCTAGAATGAATCTACTACCAATGAAGACTTTTTAAAAGGAACTCCATAGATGATAGGCCATTCATTGGACCTATAATAAAGATATATTGGAAATAAAACCATTTACCAGAACCAAAATAGATACATACATACATACATACATATATATATACACACACACACATACATACACACTATGTATATAGTATATCTGTACAAATATATATTTTAAAGAACTGCTTTTGTTTTAAATAGCGGAAAAGTATTTCTATTACTCCCAAACCACATGTGGTTCAAATACACCAATGATGTCTAACTATTACCCAAGGGAAAAGCTAGAGTATTAGGCGGTGGAATCTTGCAATGCTTTGCTCAGCGTGGGCCCGGGCATCGGGACCTTGTGTGAGGGACGCGGAGCTGTTTTGGCCGGGGTCATGACCCGTGACTAAGCTTGGCGATCACTAGCTCTAGAACTTCGTGCTTTGAACAAAGGTGTGTATCGTTCCCTTCCCCTTCCCTTGAAGAGTGCACTTTAGTTTAAGTACCATTTTCTCTTAAGTTAATACGCATCCTCAGGCTTTTAACTAGGCAGAAAGGCAAACACCGAAGAACTGATGGGCGAAGGACGAGTGAGTCTAAGTGAGTAATACTCTGCATCTGAGTCCAAAACCAACTTCAAACTCAGTTCGATAGTATTTCCCCTTAATCATTTAGGGGTCAGCAGGAATTGCCAGGCTCTCCTTCTATTGTATTAAGTTCTTTCACCAGCTTCCTGCAGGTGCCATCTCACTTAGAGTTTAATTTGTCCTAACATTCCTCCAAGGGCTATTGCAGCACATCACATGCAGTATTCCATTGAACTCCAAACCACAAAGAAGCTGGCTTCAGCATCAAATTCTATTAAAATTACCACGAGGGAACCTTGGAGTAGGAGTTCCAGGCACAAGTTACGGCCTAGGGACAAACAGGTTGTAAAGATCTTGAATAATACTGAAATGAGGATTTAAGAGAATTTCAGATTGTGAAAAACCATTCTGCAAGATTTTCGCATTAGACTGCTAGGGCTGGGCCTCTGTAGTTACGCAGGTTGGTTAAAAGTCAAGAATCTCTCCCCATCGCCTTTAAATGTTCCTTGTCAACAGACTGGGATCAAGCGTGACTCAGAATGGCTTGGCAGAGATGTCCAAAAGGAAGCGGCCATCACTGCACACCTTGCAAAGAACACAGACTTATTAGCATATAAATTTTTTAAAAACCTGGATATCTTCATTGTGCCACCTAAGCAATTACTTGGAAGTCTTCAGGTGAAATCCTGATGCTAAGGGTTTAAAATGCAAGTTCAGAAACTGGCACAGCCACAGCTACGTAAGAGTCCCCGGGCATTTCAAAGGGGAATGAATGTTTTGGAAATCGAGCAGACTTTATGGATTTGCCTAGAGTCCTACCTCCCGGGAGGTCCAAAACCAGGGCCTTAGAGCTGGGAGGAAGATGTTACAGTGTGTCAGTGGAGGAAGAGGAGCCCTGCGCCTGCCTTCAAAGAAAGAGACCTTCTCTGGGTGGGGGGACACGAGGGAGACGAGCCTGTGGTTGCCGCCCAAGGTCTGGGTCTGCAATAGGATCATCGCCCACTGAGCACCACAGGAGAAATGGCTTTTGGCATAAACTTCTGCATTCTTCTTGATGGGACAAAATGTCTCTGGAATCTTCTTGGAAGATCCAGTCTGCTAGATATGTTTTGTTGTTGTTTTTTCAGGAGATTCCAGGATCATGGGCAGACCGGGGTTCTTCTGGTCTGCCACTCTCAGAGAATTTTTCCTTTATTTCATACTTCAGCTTGGAATTTTAAATTTACTGTTGAAAATTTGATCACTACACATTCTCCCCTCTCCTGGCTCCCAGACTACAGGGGCTAAGGGCAGGGATAATGCCTCTTTAGGTCATTGTTGTGTACCATGATCCTTGCTTAGGTCTGGCACACGGAGACGCTTAGGAAATTATTGTTAAAAGAATGCTGTTCATATAGTTAAACAGACCAGGTCTAGAGATCGAACCCAAAGGCAGGCAACTCACAGACTCACCAGTAGCCAATGGACTAATACATAACCAGAATAAAAAGATTGCCTAATTGTATTTGTAAATTCGTAGGTTCCATTTAATTGTAATTGTAAGTGAGAAATTGCAAATAAGGTAACTGGTTTCGGGAGATGGTCTGACAGTAAATATCTTAGACGGCCTTAAGTAAAATTTAGGCAGTGAGTATGAAGAGAAGAAGTGGGTCCCGACAAAGAAAACAGCCCAGCTACGGAAACAAACAAATGGTGAAGTCTGAAGAAAAGAAAGATACTAACCTTCCTACAAGCAAAAGATGAAGCTGCAGGTCTTTAGAATTATGATTATGCCTCAAAACTTTATACCAGAAGAACCATGTAAGAATGACACTTATTTTGGTTTAGTCATTTCTAACCAAGCTGATCTGATGGCAGTGTTACTATTTGCTGATGAGGGACCTTGTGAATTAACGTGTGAACAAACAATGCTTACCCTTTGCCAGGGAAGCTGGAGACCCTTCCTGGAATTCTTAGAGTGTTTCTAGGAAAAGTCACTAATAGCCCTGATTCAAGGAAATGAAACATCTTTCTGATACTGGCTGGTTGAAAATATAGTTACTGGAGTAAAATATAATTTTGTTCAAAGTACTACATCATGGTGTACCCCTTAACATTTACTGCAATTAAATTACACTTAGAAATTCGACTTGTCTTGGATCTCACAGTTCTGGAGTTGGTTTTTATCTGCTGCCTGGAGCTCACTTCCTGATAGAGATCATAGAGAGAGGCATTATCTTTTTCTAGTCACTAGAGACCATCTGGAGTTCAACAAAAACCTAATTTGTGAGACGTCTGGTGGGAATGAAATAGCCTTTTTAATCACTTTATAATCACAGGCTGCACTCCTTGTGTATGGGAGCAGAGTGACACAGGCTCTCCTTGAACATACCCTTGCCGTGTCTGGTGCTTGAAACTGGAGGCCACTTCCATCTTCGAGGGACAGACGTTAGGAAAACAGAGGTGAAAAATGACAAGTGGGGCCTGGACCGGGGGATGCTGCAGGGAGGAACGCGGAGGGATCCTGAGCGGGGAAAGATGCAGGATTGGGGAATATGGAATTAGGATGGGGGGGTAAGGAAAGGGGTGTGAGATGAGGAACGAGAGCTCGCCGACAGCTAAGGGAGGGAGGGAGAGAAAAGCGGGCACGGCAGAGGCAGAGGACAGAAGGAAAGGCAAAGGGGGAGTAGAGTGGACGGCATGAGAGAAGGAGAGAAGGTGGGAGAAGCGCCAGTGAACCGGGATGAAATGAGAGAGAAGCAACAGAGTGTTGCTTTCAGGGTGTAGAATCTGAAATATAATGTCCATGGTTTGAATCCCAGCTCTACAACTTTTCAGAAAACTGACTATGAGCCTCAGTTTCTTCTTCTGTAAACTGAGTGACAGATCCCTCTACCTACCTTACAAGGTTGCTGTGAGAGTTAAACGTGATCATGGTGTCAAGTCTTAGCACAGTGCTTGGCACAGAGTTTGTGTTATTGTTGTTGAGGTTAAAAGAGAGAGAAACAGAAGGGCAAAGAAAAGAAGAAGATGGTAGAAGCAGGAAGGAGAGGTATCCAGGTAATGGAAGAATAAAAAAGAAGTGAATTTCTCCTTAATAATTTTAACCTTTCTTTTCCAATATTATACTACAAGTTTCTATGCCTACTATATGATTTTATTTTAATGACACTTGGGAAAATAAGGATGTGTTGGTATGAATACCTTTTAAAATGTTTTTTTTTGTATTCAACTAACATATAGTAGTTTGCATTTCCTTAAGAATTAAAATTATTCCCTGGAAATGAATAAGATCAAGGCTACATAAAGTTAAGCCAGTCATCCAGAAAATCATGTTTATTTTCCCTCCCTCTTTAATGTATTGACTAGCCATTTGATGGAATTAACTAAAATCACTGGTTATTTTGAAATGTGTTAACCTAGCTGTGGACAGTAGGGAAAATAGAGCCCCTAGTGCTCTTGGTCATGTATCTTTCCAAGTTTCTCTCCACAGCACAAACCACTTCCTCCTGCTTGAAGTCCTTTTGCTCATCTCATTAGTGTCGCGGTCCAGGGGTTAGTTTTGAGCGCTGAAGTAGCTCTAAGTCCAAGACCATAAAACAACACAACAGAATTGGCCCAAAGCATAAAAGGAAGGCACACAGACCTTTCTTCCCCTTTCAAGAAAAGAAAAAAAAAAAGGTGGAGGGATAGGGCAGCTAAAGTATGAGAAATATCTAAAAAAAGGTATTTTCTGACATTGGGGAGGAAGAATGAAACCAAAGCCCAATTAGGAAGGAAAATAACTCATTACACTCATCACAGAAATGCCCCTTTTTTAAAGTGCACCTGGCATGGAAGTGTAGGCTTGTCAGGTCGCAGACATGCCCCCCTCGCATTTCCACAAAGCTGACGAAATTGTGTGCTCACAGAGTAACCAACGGCAGGGGATGAGAGGCCAGCCTTCAGAGACCATCGGCAAGGCTCTCCTTAAACGCCACTCAGAATAAACTGAAAGGAGTTTTATCATTTTCACAATAACATGTCCTTTGGCAGGACCACGTGAGTTATCTAAAAGACCGGCCAAAGAAACTGCTCCTCACATTCGCCTGGTTCCCATTCAGAGCTGTGATAATACGGAGAAGACCGTGCATTATTCACTCTCTCCAAGCTATTCCCTTCTGTCAAAGGGGTTAAGAGGCACAGTTTCATCCCACTTTCCTTTTCGTGCAGGAAGAAAAAAGTGTTCAGTGTTGGCTTCTACTGCCCTCTGTTTTATTTCAATATTCAACTTACTAATCATTTGAGGAAGTTCTGAGAAGAGATAAGTAAGGACCGTCTCGACTCGAGGCCTACTGAACACATGCCAGTTGAGGATGATGATGATGTAGCATCTCACATGCTACAGCAAAGACACAACAAAAGAACTGACATATTGTTGGGCAGCACGCTTGAGAATAAAGAGGCATCGGCTGCAATTTCTAGAACAATTTCATTAGAGTTATGTTAGAGGCAGGTATGGCGGCTATGAAAACAGTGGAGAAGAGCTTGATGGCCCGACCCAGCCTGGGAAGGGAGAAGGGCTTGGATTTCAGGTGTCACCT
This sequence comes from Miniopterus natalensis, assembly GCF_054644295.1. NCBI lineage: Eukaryota > Metazoa > Chordata > Mammalia > Chiroptera > Miniopteridae > Miniopterus > Miniopterus natalensis. The sequence goes on from NC_142083.1 coordinate 28,816,320, forward strand.
TACCAAAGAAAGAGCGATTAAGAGAGGAAAGTGAGTTCCAAATGGGAGCAGAAAACAAGCAAATGTAGAGACTTGTGAAACACGGTGTGTTGTGGGTGGAAGAAATTTTCTACTGAGTCAGGTGGTAGGGGCTGCCTGGAGAGGAATGTGATATATAGCTGGGCAGGGGCCTGGGGTACCAATGCGAGGGGGTTACATTTTATCCTGTAGCTGACTGGAGGCATAGAAGGGTTTTAAACAGGGAAGTCACATTTTCAGATTAATTTTTCACCTAGATCGATTTTGTTGCACTGTGGAGCCAGAGCTTGGAAGACAGACTATTTAAGAAAGTGGTTCTCAGATTTTTTTTGATTTATAGTAAGAAATAGGCTCTTATAGCAAAAATGGCTGTGTGTGTATTCACATATATTGATAATTTTATAAAAAATACTTATCATTGATATTATAGATGTGGTTTTATATTCCACTATTTTCTATTAAATTCTATATTTTTTATAAAATGCTAAATGCAACTAAGGTTTCAAAAACACTATTTCAGGCACTACTACTGTAATACAGGAAGAAGCTGGTGAGTACCTAAAATATTAGTGAATTGGGAAAAGGGCACAGGTTTGATAAATATTTAAAAAGTAAAATAAAAATTTCGTTATTTATTTGATGGAGTGGTATATGATCTCCAAGTTTCAGCCTAGGATAAAAGTCCTTGCAACTGAGACAGAACAGATTTTCAAAGAAATATGTGAATCCCGTTTTGAATATATTGCATTTAAGTGGTGGAATATCATCAGGTATTTGACTTCTATATGAATGAGTCTGAAAATCAGGGAAGAGGTCTGAGTGGAGATTGAGTTTTAGGAAATCTCCTTTATAAGATGGGGGTAAAACTACTGAAGTACATAAAAGCATCTAGAGAGTACACAGACTAAGAAAAGCAATGAGTCAAAAAGAACCTTCCAGAGTACTCCTGGTTTAAGAGGGGAGGAAGACAGATCATGAAGGATGGTGAGAGGGTTTGGGGAAGCAAGAAGAAAGCAGAATTACCTGGGAGAGAATGGCTCCCAATAAAAATGTGTTCAATAAATATTTACTGAGTAAATGCGAGAGGAGAGAGTTTCCGAGGAAGGTGTAGGGGCTCACCGGGCAGAGCGGGGGCAGCTGGAGCAGAGGTGCGTGAAGCTTGAGGAGTGCGTGCAGATGAGGGGGGAGCACCTTCGCCTGGAAAGGAAGGACAAGGAACTTGTGAAAGATCAATAAAGGGTTTGTTATTGAACTTTACTGTGTTTCATACTTCTTTTAAGACTGAGAGATATGGATAGGGAAAGAGCCAGAAAAAAAGGAGAGATTGAAGATGTGAGAGAAAGAAAGGAAACAGGTGAGGCAAGGATCTGGGGGTGCTAAGAGGAGATAGAATTAAGAGCGTGGAGGCAGGGGGTTGCTCAGATAAGTAAGGAGAGGGGACGCCTTATCTGCTGAGGCCAGAAGGAGAGAGAGGAGGGTGGGTATGGAAGTCAACGATGGATGTAGGGGTTGAGAAAGTTCCTGTCTTGACAATGAGTTTCTTCAATAAGCAACAAGTCAAGTCAGCTGCTAAGAGGCGATAGCAGCTGCGGGGTGAGGAGGCCTGAGAGGGGGAGAATGTCTGGAAGAGGGACCTACAGGCCCAAGAGAAAACACAAAGCAGGGTCAAGTGTCTAGTGGCACTGAGGGCCCAGGCGAGGTGAGTGACCTTGACTTTAAACTGCAGCTTTGAGTGGTATGGGACTCCCCCTAGCCCACCCACCCACCAAGGAGTTCAGGTAAAAAAGCAGGGAGGGACTGCAAGACTCGACTTCCCGAAAATGCATGAGAAGAAGAGAATGGCGGGCAATTTGGGAGAGACTGAATTGAATTAGAGATTGCTAGACAACATACTTTATTTACCCATCTCCTAGATATGGCGTGTGGCTACATTTGAGTCAAGGAGCTGTAAACAGAAGTGTTATGTGGGATTCCTGGGAAGTCTCTTCCAAAAGGAGGGGTGTCTATTCTTCTTTTGCTCCCCCATCCTGCTGCTGGGAACTGAGATGTGATGGCTGGAGCTCTTGGAGTGATCTTGAGCATGGAGGCAAAGCCCATTATCGAGGCACAATGAAGGCATCTCCACCCAGTAACCGTGGGACCCTAATGCTCTCAGAGCAGCCGTGCCAGCTCTGGACTGCCCACTCTGGGTCTGTTTTGTAGGACAGAGAAATAAACTTCTGTCCTGATTAAAGCATGAATTCCAGGTCTTTTTCACTCTAGCAGAACCAAATTCTAGCTATGAGTACACAGCAGCTGGAGCACTTATAGAGCCACCTTGGAAGAGAATGTCAACCCTCCATCATGTCGTGCCGAAGCAGGAAAAATATCTTCTAGTGACCAAAGAAGCTTTGATCTTTTTAGGAGATTATAGACTGCTCTTGATTTGGATGGAGAGAAAACAGTCAAAGCCACATAGATGTTACTGTTTTTTCCTGTTACACCAAGCAGTCAGTCTTCTTTGAACATCTTATAAAGAGATGTATTAAAATTAATGACATTTACACTCAGGACTGCACATTTCCATTGTCTCAGACGTTTTTTACCTCCCTGAAGGATCAGAATTCTCATCAGTCAGCATAAAATGGTTTAAGCCGAAGCCTATTAAATCACTTATATTGCGTTGTTTTAAAGTGACTAAACAGCTGTAGTGTTCAAGGGCAGCTGAATCATCTGCCAGGGTCACATGTGTTTCACATGTCAAGTAATGTATATGGGTTCCACTCCATCCAGGATTGTACGGAAAAAGACATTTGCAAACAAGTGATCTGAAGCCATGTTTCCAAACAGCTGCTATGGTTATGAAGATAAGAGTTACTATTGCAAACCATTTGAGTTTAGGACTATGTTTCCAATCACTCAAAAAAAAAAAATCATTACAAATCACAATGTTCACACAAAGGGGGTCAGTTTCTTATTATAATGACTCTCAATAAGTATTAAATCAGGATAAAAAATAATAGTATATAATGGTAATTATCATAATGATCTTGTGCAGGTGGGAAGAATGTGTACTGGGTATAAAAACACCACCAACCAAACAGGTAATTAAGATGGAATCTAGTTAAACAGCTAGAGAGAGGACTTCAAGTAATGAGACTTCACTAATACTTCTCCCTCCAATTCTTGCTCCAGGCCACACTGACTAGAAACACAAGACATGACTGGATGCTAGTAACTTCCTTAACAAGCTGGAGTAATTGGTATAATGGAGCCAGACTGATGGAACCAAGGGGATGACCTTGTGATTTAGAGAGTTTAGAACCCTCCCTCTCCCCTTTTTAAAAAATTTTACATTTTAACTCAGAGCATAGTTAGAGAGTCTCTGGCTCCAACAGAGAGAAGGAAAGGGGTATTGATTTTTGTGAGCAGCTTCACCACTGGGTTTTCCTAACTCAAAAGAGATAATTGGCTTTGAATCTACTGAGTTCTCATCATGTTGTTGGGATACGCTCTTCAAAGCCTATGACCAGCCTCTTCCTCTTGTTTATATTTACTAGTCCTAATGATCTTTCATGTGGGACCTATGCTGGATAAAGATTGCTTTCTGACCTTTTAACGCCTCTTTGCAGGTTTCAAGGCTGGCTTTTGTAAGTAAAATAATAGGTACCTCCAAGTCAGAGGAGTAGCGCAGACAGGCATAGACAAATACCCACTCTAGCTAAGTATGGGCTCCAGTCAAGCTGAAAAGGTCTCTCAGATCTGAGTCACTTATACAATCGAGTCCCCGAACATGTTTCTGTCACTAATATTTTGTTGCTCTAGGCAACCATCAAGTCCACATGAAGCCTTCTGCCAACTGGAGAGGATGACTAGCAAGGGGAGCCAGAATTTTCTTTTAACTGTTCGTTGAAAACTCAAAATAGCAAATGTGTCAAGGATATCTTCTAAAGATCCGCACTGGGAGAAGTGGAATTCATACACTGACTCAGTGGATCTTTCATTCACTTCCTAGGGGACTATAACTAAAGAAAATAAAGGCAATGAATCAAAAGCATGAACTTAAATAGTAGTAAAACATTACCAAAGAGCTAGCTGGATCCTTAGATATTATCTAATTGAATATTCTCACCTTATAGAAGAAAAATCAGGTTAAGTTACTGACCAAAGGTTAAACAGGAGGCTAGTGACAGAGCTGAGATTATAGCTCTGGTCCCTAAACCCTGAGGTCATTGCTCTTCCTATAAGTTTCACAAGCCCAGTGCCAGATGAAAAATAAAGGAGTGCTAATAAATCACAAGTAATCACCTCTCTTTTGTAATAACGAATGGTCCTGGATGAAAACTGCTGCTTTGCTAAGATGCTGGAAGCGATACTGAACCTCTGCGGCTAGGTAGTGATCATCCATTAACACACACACCACAAAAGCTGGGCCAGGGGGGATTCTGAACTAACTCGAAAGTACCTGAAAAATGTTCCAGGTCTATCACTGCTTATTATCTGAACTCAATCTTCACCGCCTCTGAATTCTTAAGACACTTAAACTCTCTGTGGCACAATCCTGCGGCTATCTAAGATTCTTGGTATCTTTGTCATATAAATTTCTCAGGCATGGGACTGCATTGCATTCACTTCCATTTCCCTGAAAACCAAAGTACAGTTATATGTGTTTTTGTTGACTGGTTGATGATAAATCAATATTACTTTTATAAGCTCTAGTAGTATAGTAACAACCTACTTGTCTAGAGATTATCAGGAACTTATACTATTCAACACCAGTAAACAGGTAAAAAGAACCTCAGAAGAGTTAAGTAAATGCATTTAAATTGCCAGTTATAAAAAGTTTTGCAGGGATGTAAAGTACAGCATAGGGAATATAGTATATAATGTTGTAATAATTATGTATGGTGTCAGATGGGTACTAGACTTACAGGGGTGATCACTTCGTAAGTTATATAAATGTATGTCCATACATCTTATACTAATGTAATATTGTACGCCAACTGTAACTGGAAAACATTTTTTAAAGTTGTTATATGCATTAAATATCCTAAAGCCCTGCCTCAGATAGAGATTGCCCCAAACCCACTTTTATATTGAGTTAATCTGCTCTTCTTTTAGGCCCAATGCAATGGCTTGGTAATCTGGTTTGCCAGAAAGAAAAAAAGCAGCAGATCAGAAAAGATCCCACTAAGGCCAGGTCCAGTAACGATGTCAAGAGGTGACGACAATTGGGAGGAGCAGATGAGAAATCAAAGTGCAGCAAAATCTGGAGCTCTTTACAGTAGGGGAAATACGTCTATGCATCATTACCTCTTTGGGGCAACTGAGAATGAGAGAAAACTATAAAAGCGGATGTGTGTAAAGATGACCACTAAAAATGACACTCAGTGTACAACTTTTAGAAGTTAAGAAAGAGTATACCTTTCAAAGGTTTCCATTCCTAATTGTCAAAATAAGATTATGAACCTTGCTTTTCTAGAATACTTGACATATGGAACATTTTATCCCTGAATAAAATCTAGGTAATCTAGGCATGGAGATAATCCAGCCTTAAATTTCACACTGGAATCCAGGTGTTAGCATATTTTTACCCTATATATAATCCTATACGTCCTACCAAGGATTCTAAGGCTTCAGACATTGTCAGAACCATTTTCCATCCACTCAATAAAATCATTCCCTTAGCAGTTACTAAATCCCACCCACCTATCCTTTCAGCTTTTGCAATAATCTCTTCCTTTATTTACCTGCTATCTAGCTGTTTTGCTTGTGTGGGGTCTTTATTAGACCTTAGTTTTGGACATTGCTATTGTCCTCAAACTGGCCTCTGAACCTCTAATGATTTCTTCTTTCACTCCCTGGAATTTTTTAAAAGATTCCCAGATAATTCTAATGAACAGACACGTTTGTGAACCACCACCCTAACTGCTTAGCACACCATTTATTTGACCCTTAATTATACCCTAGAATGGAACTAACTCCTTTAATGGCAGACATCATAGTTGTGTGATTTCTGAGCTTAGCTGCTCTTAAAAAAAATAGTTGCCTTTTAATAAATATTCACTGTTAGGGAAAAGTATGGTCCCTTCCATTTCCATTTTCTCCCTCCATCTATTTAACAACCATTTGTGAGTTCTTAGGTGCCATTTCTTCCAGAAGACCTTTTGTATCTTGCACTGGATCTCCAGCAGAGAGGTACTAATGTTTTCTCTGCTTTTCTTTCTAGAGGAGCCATTTGATGCTTCAGCTCTCGTAACTTTACTTTTTCTGTGCAGGGAGACATGGAAGGGGATCTGTCACACTTAAAAATCTACCTTTCTTTGAAGGTCCGATGTGAAAGCAGATTGGGCTACATTTTGCACAAAGGCATTTTAAATGTGCAGGTGTGACTGCCCAAAATAACAATACTTTAAATGTCTACACCCCTTCTCATTGAATGATATCAAAATAATTCTGCTTAGAAAGCCTTAGAAAGCTAGTGGACAAAATATCCAACTGATATATAAATGGGGATTTACTGCATTAACTGTGTTGGTGGTTTGCTTGAAGTCCCCAAACAATGGGAAATTTAAGCAGAGAAACTATTTTCTGCAAGCTAAGTCTCCAAATAGTGATATTTAAGCTTGAAAATCTTCAAGAAAAACTAATCCTTCTCTTTTCAAAGTTTTGTTGTATTTTAGTTACCAGTTCACAGACACTTAATTTGTGTTTGGAAACTAGTAATTATTTTCCCTCCTCTTAATTTGACCAAGCATTTGCTTCTATTTGATGTTCTAAAGAAAGGAAGCCCATTGAACAAATTTAAATGGGCCTAACCTGAGGGAGCACTATATTTATCTAATTGATTTTTAAATGAACAAAGTGTGTCATACAAATCTGTGATTCTTCTGGTTATTATTATTCAAACGTGTAGCCATGTACCATGTTTCTTCAAAAAGTCTTACAAATCTAGTATTTTTCAGTTTTCTCCCGGCTTCCTTCACTCCTTCTCCTCTCTTACATTTCTGTGAGCTCAAGGCCACTAAGGTTCAGAGTGGGAACTGGGGTGCATTCCCATTTTCCCATATTTTAAATCTGTTGTAAAGTAAATATTTATTATGAGCAAAATGTGTCTGAGGAATGTTTATCAGAATATGGTTTCTACTTGGCTTTGTCCTCGCATATTAGTTTTTTATACACTTTTTGCCCCATTTCAATGGTTCCTTTGATGTCTTGTTTTGACCAGCTGCTGAGTTTTTTGTGGCTGTCCATTTACATCACTTTAAAAAATGGTACATAAATGAAATTCGAACAAAATGAACGGTACTTTCACATTGTTTCAAAATCAAACATGTTCCTAAGGAATCTGATTTGTGGCAGCTGGAGAACAAAACCTTCCAGAGGGAGGGCTGTTAAATGAGTCTTAATTGCTTGCACATGAAAATACAGCGACTAAGGCTGTGCGCACAATTAGGAATTTAAACGTGGAGAGGAGAGCTGGCCGTGGGACCAGGCAGACGTTTTTGCAGACATAGCTAGTTTCCCGGGAACACAGACAATAGAAGACAAGTTAGTGAAGGAAAACAACTGTATGAGAAATGTAGTCATCTTTACTTTGTTCTTCCTCATGTCAAACTTCTTCCAATTCGAAAGATGATGCATTTGCCTCTAAAACTCACAGATGGAAGTGTCATAGTACACTCAAGGAAAAAAGGTTTATTCAAGAATTAGAGTTTCTTTTTTAGTTCCTGTTGTGCACCAGACACTAGTCTTGGTGCTGATTCATCTCATTTAACCCTTATAATAACCCTCTGAGACAGTTTTGTTATTATCTACATTTTACAGATGAGAAAACTGAGGCTCAGAGGATTACTCCTCCAAATTCAAATGGCCAACAAGGGGACAGGCCAGGATTCTCTGTACTGATTTAATGAACCCAGAGCTCACCCTCTTACAATGCCTAGCTACTCCCGAGAAAAGATATGTACCTTTTTATAAAACTAACACTAAGGTTGGCTCTGCTTTCAATTTCAAGTCAGTAATACCTTCCTTATGTTGGGTGACACAGCATGGTGAGGATGGTGGACGGACCAGAGGTGGTTAGGTCTGGTCACGGCTGAGATGACAGATACAGAGACAGAGGCCAGGCCCTGCTATAGGTGCAGCTTAAGAAGTTTGTTCAGAGCATGGGGTGGGAGTTCGGTGGTCAGGTAGGAGCGTCTAGTGGCAAGTCAGCACCTTGGTGGCTCTGTAGGCAGCAGCTGTAGGGGCAGTGAGGTTCTACCCGACTGGTTCTGCCATGACACGGGCCACTCAGTCTAGCTCCCCTGGGAACCTGGGGTTGGGCCCTCCTCCTCGCAATGACAATGACTTTCAAAGTGAACGGGTTGTGCAGTGTCTTACAATGAACTTCCACTGATCTTCAGAGACTTAAATCCACCTTATCCCACTGATAAATCTACATGCCCTTTCTAGGGGACCTCAAACTCTCCAGATTCTTTCTCCTTGGGAAATGGACACATACCTGGAGCGGAGGTATAAGATGGTTCTTAGCGGCCTTTGATGAATGCCAGTGTGCGGATATTCATGACCATGTGTGAATATTCATGACTGTGTATGGATATTCATGACTGTGTGTGGATATTCAATAAAGCATCACATGAATTTAAAAACCCAACTCATTCACATACTGGGACCTACTTACATGTCTTCTCAGAAAGTTGAGAGGCTTATACACAATCCTTCTCTTTCTATTATTCTGTATTCCTTAAAGTAAACCTAATTAGGTAGTGACTTATTAGACCACAGTCCATTTAGGTTACTATTAAATAAAGACCATAGGAATGCAAATTACTCCTTCCTTTGATTCCTATATTTGTAAGTAAACCAGGAGCCACAGGTCATGGCGCCTTCTATAGAACTAAGCATAAAGGAGGCATCAAATAAGTGTGTGGGGATCAAATAATCAGGCAGTCAAATCATGTTGTGCCTTCAGAGGAGCTGGATAACTAGGGATACCTTAATGATCAGGTGCCATCCTGCATCCCCAAGAACCTTAATATCATAAAGGGCAGTTTACTGAGAACTATATTAGCAAAATAAATAGTGCACTGAGCCCAACCCTCTTATCTCACTGTAATCGATGATTATTTTTGGCTCTTCAGTATTTATTTCCTCTTTTTAACAGCACCCTCATTTCTTTCAGGAAATTACTTGGCATCTCCATTGGATAATTCTAATAATAGCAGAGCCCACAATGATCACGTGCTTACTCTGTGTCACGTATCGTGCTTAGTTCTTCATATATCATTACAAATGATTTTCATGAACTCCTATGAGAACATTACCACCATTATGCCCACTTCAAAAACAAGGGACTTGAGGATTCTGAAAGTTTGTGGGTTTTTAAAAAATATGTTTTTATTGATTTCAGCGAGAGGAAAGGAGAGGGAGAGAGAGATAGAAACATCCATGATGAGAGAGAATCCCTGCACGCCCCCTACTGGGGAACAAGCCCGATAGCTGGGCATGTGCCCTGACCGGGAACCGAACTGTGACCGCCTGGTTCATGGGTGGATGCTCAGCCACTGAGCACACCGCCTGCGCATGGATTCTGAAAGTTTAAATGAATTCTTTAAGGAGAAACATCTGTAAGCGACAGAGCTAGAGTATGAACATGTAATCTGGCCCCGTAGTTGAGGCTCTTACTCCTGCATTAGGGCCTCCTGTATAGGTACAGCTGGGTTCCAACAGCAGGGGCATCAACTTGGAGGTAGGACCTGAGCAGTCAGCTGCCAAGGGAGGGAGTTCACAAGCACCACCTTTCCCGTGCGTCTCAAGTCTTCCTGCACAGTTTCAACCACTATCATCATCATCATGTTTTTGAGAGCCCACTTTTTCAGAATGGGCTCAGAGGGGGGAACCTTCTCCTGCTATTGCCCTCATGCCCTCACCCCCATTCCTCCTCCTTCCCACCTTGGTTCCCTATGCTTGGGCAAGGAAAACCACTTCCATTCTCTAGCCAGTTCACTTCCTGCAGTGCTTTGTGATGAACACAGCTGCACTAAGCAGTTAATGACAGTTAATTAGTTTCCCTTCCTAGGTAAGATATTTCTGTCGCCCCATTGTCCCTAGGCCCCAGGCCAGGAGCTTGTGGGTACAAATTAGGCCATATTAGCCTTAATTCCCAGATTTTAGTAACTCGCAGTTTTAGTAATTCATGGTTACTAGCTGTCAGTAACACAGTTCCCTCTGGCATTGCTCCATACTATGTAAACATTCCTGGAGCTTCCATGAGGTCTCTCACACGTGTTCAAGGCCAAGTTTGTGCCCTCTGAGTGCAGCTACCCTCCCTTTAATCAGTGCCAGGCAACTGCCAGGGCGGGTGGACAGCTGACCCGACCACCGAGCACCCACCACCTCTTGTGGGGCACAACAGTCGCCAATGGTACCTGCAGCTGCCCCTCAGGGAGGGTGTTCCAGTTGGGCTGGCTCATGTGTGACCTCAAGCTACAAAAGGTTTCAGGGACCGAAATAGCACTGCATTCTGCTTATACCACAATGGTGGAGTCTTGCTTATTCCAAAAATAGCGGGGATGGGGGAGGGTTTGCCACTCTTTATGGAGGCCAGAACTAGTGCCCAGGGCAGGGCTGAGGACAAGGTTCTACGTGGTGTCTCTCGCTAGAGGCCCCAGGCACTTGCTCACACAAGTTGGCCTGCACATCCCTTACTATAGTCAGGTAAGGGCTAGAAACAAAGGGCCTAGCTCTACACCCCCACCTCAGTTCCAACTAAATGACATTTAATTTGGGCTTCTGAAGAATAAATTTGCTACTCAAAGAGCTTTAATATACAGGTATTTCAATTATTGTCATCTCTTGACCAATGTCAAGAAGAACACAGGTGAACCCGACATATACTAGGAAAATGACCATTGAAAATCATCGCCAATAAAATCTTGAAAGATAAACATGGAAAAGAGAACCAATAATTTAATATTCACTGAATACAAGTCTCATTCGAAAAGACATTCAGGAAAAAACAACTTTAACAACTGTTCTAGAATCAACTCTGATGTAAAAATCACCAACGAGCAGGGTTGAAAGGTGCTGACCGGACACTCACTATAACTTAACAAGCCACTCCTTAGCATAGAATGAGTTGGAGTTCAAGGGAGACACTTGAATCAAATGAAATATTGGTCTATTTTGGATAATATGTTAATTTTCTTCTGGTAATAATTTTAGAAAACATAGGTTTTCTTTTCCAGGCAATTATTTTAATAAATCAACTGGGGTTTCAAGAAATGATTAAATGCATTCAATTTGATTTCAGGTTCAGTAAAATGAGATCATTTGTTTTGTTTCTGGTTCAGCTGAGGTCAAGTCCCATGTCTAAAATAGACTAACAGGAATCGGGATAATTTTTTTTTCTGCCCTTTACGTCCGGACCTCATCCTTCCTTCCACTTTTCTTCCCCAACATCACTTCTCTTGAGCCCACTGAACTTTCCTGTATTGTGTAACTGCTTCTTTTCCCCTCCCAAAGGGAATTTATTCTCAACTCTCTGGGTCCAAGTCAGGACTACTGGGTGGGTGTCCCTTCCTACCCCCAGCTGGGACAGTGATTAACCAAGGAGGGACTTTTCCTTTGTGCCTTCGCTTTCCTTAAACCGAGCTACCATATGTTAACCTCATGCTGATAACGTAAAACTGGAAACAACATGGTCAGCCTCTTGAAGGTAATGCTCTCTCGCAAAATACAAACACCCAGAGCAATGTTAAACTTAGCATAACACTTTTAAACAGTTAAAAAATGGTATATCAGTAACGATTTTCCAATTAAGAGTTTAAATGGACAACTCATGAGATCAATGAGAGAAATAATGATATAGAGGATTAATTTCTTTAAAATTTTACAACTGCAGTATAAAATTGGTGCTAGTATTATGTTGAATCTTGGAAGATATGGTTTCTTCCCAGATATAAGAAGAATAAGCTTCCAGATCTTTCTTACCTGTTATGGTAGCTTTGTTGATGGACGGTTGATTGCACATGGGTGATCTTCTGACAAAGAGAGAGAAATACAAAGCAGTAAATATGGGGTGCTTGTGGATTTGAGGACTCTCTGAGTCATTTCAGATACGCCTTTTTAACTTATAGGATTATTTTTAAGTTCGGACATGCAAATAGAGATTCCTCTTCAGATGAGCCAGTCAAGTGCCCCGGTGCCCTTCAACCTAGACCTGAGATCACACATGTCCAAAAAGAAAACGGTTAAATCTCATACTTACAGACTTTGGGGTAAATGGAGCTGATGTGAACGTCACAGGGACATGAGAGAAGAGGAAGTTCTTATCGACTGACTATATTCAATGAAGCCGGGGCTGACCGAGCAAACTCAGAAACTTTCTGAATTTGAAAAAGACAATCTACAGCTGGTTTCCCCAATACAGTGTTAAAAAGCTTTTATTTTTGGCATTAATTTTTATGATTGCCTGTACATCATCAGAAGTCAATGACTCCTTGCAAGCTATATTACATTAGTGAACCTATTTAAACTTTTCCTTTTCTATTTTCTTATATTGAGAAACATCTCTGATAATGTTTGTTAGAGAGTGATATTAATGATTTGTGCAAATAGATGCTATCGAAACTTTAGAAATACTATAAGCTAAAGGTACTTCAATAGATTCTACCTTGCATTCTCTAATTTTTCAGAAATTTGCCAAGTTCCACAAGATGATTATAAACCCCTTGAGGTAAAAAACCATGCTATATAATTAACCTGTGTTCCCTACAGAGCCTGGGACCACGTATCCAGTATTCAATCAGTGCTTAATAAATTGTGTTGAAAAGAGTATCATTATGGAATGTTCACTAACATTTTTTGAAATATAACTTTATAAAGTTGTTACATAAAATTGAAGCTTCCAAAATATAGTGATCTTTAAACTAAAAAAAAAAAAAGATACATGCAAGAATGTTTGAAAATTTTTGGTTTTGGTTTTGGTTTTTGGGGATTTTTTTTGTACTCGTGTTAGCGGCTAACACTTAAAAAGCACTTACTGTGTGTCAGGCACTGCGCTAAACAAGCACTTTGGATGAATTACCTGCTGGTGAGGACATCAGACCTTAAGGCAGTTAGGTTCATTGCTCCCATTTTACCAATGAGGAAAACAAAGCTTTGGGAAGTTGAAAGACTTGTTCAGAGAAAGAGGTGAGATGTGAACTGAAGTGATGTGATCCCAGAGCCTGCGCTCTGTCTGCTGCCTTATTTTTTGGATGCTTATGTGGAATCTGGATGAACAGCCACACATCTGTGCAGATGGCAGGCTCCTGCAGAGCCCTGCTCAAATCTGCTCCGGGAGATGACAAGTCTCCACGCAGGGCTGGGAGATACTCAGGGAAACCAGTCTCAGAGTTTTAAAATTCTCATACCTTGGTTCCACAGTTTACTGATGTCAGTTGGGGACTGAAATTTTGTGTTTGATTGAAAATGCACCAAAATTCACTTTTAGTTTTTGTTATAAAATAAAAAGAACTTAAAACTTGATTAATGCTTATTAATACAGAAAAGTGAATGTTTTAAACTGCTATTCTGAAATAGTTCTGGTCTATGTACAGTTATCTTCTCATTGGAAGCTTATTACTCAAATATTTTATATATTGGTTACTCCTTTTTAATCCTCGCTCTGTGAAAATTTAGAAAGCATTGCTTTGGTCCGGGAAGGGTATCAGAGGAATATTCTGAAACTCCCCTATAGTTTAGGAAAACCCAATCGTTGACTTATTTGTTCTCTTAACATCAGGCCAATAAATGGTGCTTGGGAACTGGGTATTTCAACAAGTAACAGCAAGCAGAAAATGTTAATTGTTTGATCCATGGTTACAGTGATAAATTGATTAATAAAAAATAAGCGAGAACTCACTTTTGGAAGGAAAGATCTTAAGGGCAAGAAAGAGCAAGGTGACAGGAACCGGTGGGGGGTTAATAAGAGCCAGCATGTGCACCTGAGCACCCACAGGCGCCAGGGCCGCAGGCTTCCTAGATTCCTTTCTTGTAGCAAACAGAAAGGTGGGCTGTGAAGGTAGCACGTGCCTTCCACAGAATTCCAGGGTGAGCGTGGAGGTATTTTGGTGGCTCTGTGAGGGCCCAGCTGGGGAACTCTGGCTCCCTCAGGGTCATCATGGGATGAGACAGAGTTATATCCACTTCGCTATCACTGAACGGAACAGAACAGAGCTTGCTGTGTGTAGTGAGTCCTACTATTCTGATGCCTGAGGAGGCTGATTGGGTTTGAATCAGTAAAAGAGATACAAATCTGCATTGACCAAAGAGAGGCCACAAAGGCCTTTATTTTGAGTCTATCGGATAGTATTGTTTGGTTAGATGCCATCCTGGGCAGTGTTCTGGAAGTCAAGATCAGGCATGAACTATGATTTTCTATCTTCCTCTGGCTGCTCTTTTCCATTTTAATCTGTTCTGTCACTGTAAAGCAGCTGAAAACTTCTGTCTTGCATAGAATGGAACTCAGGTCATCTCTTTAGAGACAGAAGGCCAATCTGATGCCTTCATACCTGTCTGAACAACTGTTTGCCTCCCACAGGTTTAGATGCTGGTTTCCAAGTGACAATGTCTAAAGGAAGTGAAAAAGGAATTAGAAAGTTTCTCGTTTGCCAGTTAACACAATACCTCTTATTTCCTGGATAAAATTTAAGACTAAAAAAGTTTGGGAGTGATACCAGTAATTCCATTCCTCTTGCAGGGCTCAGACTTTCCAAAGAGGAGGTGACTGAGAATGCCAAAAGTCCCAAGGGTCCCTTGGAGCCAGCATGATAGAGTGTGGCCATGGAGCGCAGAAGACGTGTGGCAATGAGCAAATACCTCCGAGCACTTCAGGTCCTGTGTACCCGGTCACCACCTCACCCTTCCAGACGACGAGCTCATGCAGAGTGATCACTCTGCCTCGGGTACCATGCCAGGCACAGGGGATGCCAATGAGAACCAGTAAACCCCTGCTAAGCGGGGACTGACACTCTCAAGAACACTCCGTGTAGACAAGCGAACGGGTAGCTTGAGCGTGGAGACACATGTGCTAAGACAGGAGCAGGCACGGGACACAGTCAGACAGGGGCGCAAAGGCAAGCCCCCCAGACTCGGGCTGTGGGTGCGGGTGTATGCTGGGGTACTAGGCAGAGATGACGCCCCGAAAGAAACTGTAATGAAGCTGTGAGCTACAGAATGAATTACAGTGAGCCCAGGGAGTGAGGAGGGGCAAAGAAAGCAAGAAAAATGTGCCGGCTGAGGGAACAGGCTGCACAAACTCATTACCTAGAAAACATGACAATCAACAGAAGCTTCTGCGTTCATTCAATTATTTGGATCCAGGCATTTATACTGATTTCTAAGAAATCTTTTTATAGCACAGGAAGTAGGTGCACAATAACCAGAGCTTTTCTTTAAACCATGGAAAATGTGAATTTGGGAGGTCAATTATATCATTATGGGATGAAAAGTTCAGATTTTTTGTGTTCTTTAAGCAGTAATAACTACTTTGAAATTTTATACACTTAGATAAGTTATAATTCCAAATAAATTTCTACTCATTGTCCTCTTAATATTGATTTAGATAAATGGGTTTTTTTCCTCCTGGAAATTAATGAGTTGATATTTTAATGATAACATTTTCTTATTAATAATAGATTGTCAAAATAATGAGCATTTGAATTACTAATCAGTTTTCCACTTAATCATAGAAAATTAATTTTCTCTTTTTAGATATTTCACAGTTATTAGACCTCCCCAAATACAACCATTCCCCTGTCTCAGCTTTCCTTCTTTCAAATGCTTCCTCTGCTACCACATAAATTATAATTTTATTAATAGCTCCATGATGCTGCTGATCTGAGGGTGGGTAACAGTTAGGAAAATCAAAGATGTCTGCTGTGCTATGATGCTTCTCTAAGTAGTCACTGACTTAGAATGAAGAGGATGACTTTGGATTGACATTAGGCTTGATGAGATTATTTGTCCATGGTTAATTTATGAAGTAAGCCAAAACTATAAAGTTACCCTGAGTGTAAATAACTGGGCAGAGCACTGATTTTGCCAGGTGATTTCTGACAGATGGAATCACCATATTTATTTGTCATATTGCTTCAGTTCTGATATTAGAACCATCACTGCAAAGTATTTATAGAAAATTAACAGGACATCAGATGACTTAGTGTAAATGGTTAGACAACAAGGCAAGGGCTCAGAGAAATCTAATATATTGCCTTGAGTTCAATGAAATTGAGAAAGCACTGTATAAAGCTCAGCGTGAACGAAGGGAAACAAAGGATCACTTACTTGCTAGGTGCTCGATCTTGCAAATTAGTTAATGCAGCAAAGTTGTTTCGTACAGTTCGCAGGCTGGCCAAGACCTAGGACAAAAAAGGATCCTTTAAACTTCTTGAAGTAGGGCCATCTTTAATGCAATTTAAAATGGTTTGGTGATTTTAAAAAATGGTTTGTTAAGTGAAAACTTGAATTTGCTTGCAACTCAGTTTCACATACACTAAAGAATCTCCCAGGACTTAGTGAAGTTTACATGCATCTGTTTGAAATCTAGAGGCCAGGCTGCAAGGATTTTCCAGCTATTTCTCCTCAGGGTCTGTGAATATGCTGACCTTAGCAGCAGTTTCCACAGCATGGATTCCTCAGCCACCAAAACAACATCTAGAGCAATATGCATATAGTATTGTTGCATTTTTATGCAAGTTTGAAACAGTGTAACAGAAAATATTACTAAAGTCCACTTTAGAGGTAAATTTAAAACAAACTACCCTCAAATGCTCTTCAAAAATCACCAAGAATGTCACAATTTCACAGTCAACAAGCTAAGTAAATTAAAAAATTTTTTTTCACCTCTGCTACATGGCTAGTCTAGCTAGTAAACAGAAATTATTTTCTTTGTTAAGGTTATTTGAATCACGAATTATAAGGTTCTCAGGGAGGCATTTCTCACATAAAATTGGACCACCCTATACGTGCACAGTGCCTGGCCCACAGAAGATACTCAATACAAATTCGTTTAACAAATGACCCAACACATCCACATTTAGAAGGCAGGACCAATAGGTCCCACTATCTCTGACAGCCCCTCCTTTTTCTAACTCAGTGAAACTAGAAAGTGGCAAAAGAATTGGAAGTGAGACTTAGAAAAGTTACAAGAGCTTTACCCTTCTTACTTTCTTCTAGAATGGGCAAGTTTTCCCCAGGGTGAAACCTGTATTAGGTGAGATTTTAGGTAATCTGGGTGACAACCAGAATGTTAAATTATCTAAAACACAGATTACAAATGTTCTATTAAGTACTACATAGCAACTCAGATTGCCTGGATCTGTTATGTTTCCAATGTTTGAATTTAGACAAGTTACAGAATTTCTGTGTAGCTCAGTGTCCCCATCTATAAACTGGGATAGTAATATCTGCCTTTAAGTGTTGTTGTGAAGATGATATGAAATGACAAGTTAGGTGCCAAGAATAATGTCTGGCCAAGAGAAAGCGCTCAGTGAATATTAGCTCATTATAGCAACATGCCATTTGATTAATGATTTGGTCTGAGCACAGGGAATTACGAATGGCCATCATTGCTAATGTAAAGGAGGCCAAATTTATAACTGCTCCAAGGTTTCCAGAACTGTTTTCAGATTTTGTTTTCATCTGGCACTGACCTAAACAAAAGTCAGTCTAAATATCTTCTAAGAAATTCTAAAAAGAATGCCTGAGATGTTTTGTGTTTTTTTTTTTTTGAAATTGGCATTAATTCATGTAAGCCACTGGTGTGCTGTTTATGCCCTGGGACAGTGACCTCCAGCACTGTCTCCTGAAGGAGTTAATGGTGCTTCCTAAGGTGCCAACCACGATTAACTCAGTCACTGGAAAAACCTGGCCCATTATCACATACAAACAACTCACAGCGCTGAAAGGTCACGCTGCCTATGACGGTGTATTCAAATAGCCAACTGCTGACATCAGACCACAGTGTCTTTTATTAGGCAGGAAATCTTGAGTGATGCAGAAATAAATCTAATAAATAATCCACTGTCATTAAATCATTCAGGCTTAATTTATGCTTTAAGAATTGAGTATCAAACACATTAATAAAGCATTTTAAATAAGATTATTGCACTCTTTAATCGATCCTTTTTCTAGGCAAAATTTTAACCTCAGAATTCTGGGAATTTTATTCTAATAAATTATAGTAAGTGCACTACATCTGACAGCTGGGTAAACAGAAATTGTACTGCAGGTAATTCATATTCTATGTCATTTGCAAGGAAACATTAGTTCATAAAAGATATATTACAATTGGTATTCTGTAAAAAGGTTTTTGACTCTGTTATAAGATACTAAATTATGTTTCTTTGTTTTGGTTTTAAATTAAAATTTTTATTTTTGTATAATTTATATCTTCATGTGATGCAGAATTTAAACAGAGAAAGGTAAAAAGTAAAATGTCTCCCCCTTAACAAAAACAAAATTCAAAATTATTGTTATTTCGGAGAGGAGGCAGGAAGATGAAATTGGGGAGGAATACTCCAGGGCATTAAAACTATTGGCACTATTTCTTAAACTGTTGATTTTTGGTATTATTTTTTACGTTTTAGATAATCACTAGCTATATTCTCTCATATGTATATTTCAAAATAAAAAGTGAAAAATGAAATTTCCCTCTCAGCCCCTCCTCCATTCAGCTGCCTGTCCCGTCCCCTCGACTAATTGACTTTTAGGTCGTTTCCCAAATTTTCCCTTTGCAAATATTGCTGCAGGAAACCTTGTACTTGGCACACATCATTCCCTATGGGTGCAAGTATTCGATCGTTGTTTTTGTGGTAGGACAAATAATATTTTATAAATTTTATATTAAGTATTAATTCTTACCTTCTGCACTGTGACAAATGATACTGGCAGAAGAGTAAATAAAAGTTCCAGACAAATCTTATAAGGGGGCATTGCCCTAGGCCTAGTTGACTGGCCCCAGGTATCCCCATCACAAATGCAGTGCCAGTGTTTTATGCGCTCGTTTGCACTGCAGGACCAAAGAGCGACTCCGGGGCTACCTTAGGCTGTGGGCGACAACAGGAAACACTTTTACTCCAGCCACTGAGCTAGGGTCCAATTATTTTTTGCTTCTGCTCTGGGACAGGTCTCGTTCCCCTTGAATTCAACCCTTTAAGAACCGTTGTTAGAGCTTTCACGCTCCTGTAATTCTCTTTACTGCTTAAAATGCTTGCTAACCAAACGGGTCCCTAAGGTTGTCTCTCACACAGTTTAACGGTTAAGAGCTAAGGTCATTTCTTTCTCTTCTGCCCCCACAAGCAAAAGTGTAGTAAGTCAAGGTCAAAAATATACTGGGAATTATGAGAAATATGTACACTTTGGGAAATAAATTATAATAGTGTTATGGGAAACTTTTACATAAAGATGGATCATGTGCTAGCCCTTGAAAGGGTTTAGATGTTCTTTACACACGTTAATCTCAGGTTTTCTTAGGTACTTCTGAACATTTACTAATCAATAAGATTCACTGAAAACAGCAGGAAATGTGGCTTCATTAAAAAGTTAAACAACTAAACATAATAGCCTAAAAGAAATGTATACTTAAAAATATTCAAAGAAATTTCTTTTTTTAAAAAAAGATGCGGCAAATAATGTTTAAAAAATCCTTGCCTAAAAAAATAACAAAGAAATGATTTTGAGGATTGTGGTTTTCATTCCAAATACTTCTTTACGCCACTAGATGTCGCTTAAACACAGACCATGTGTTGCCAAGGGCCTTGGAGGAAGTGGGAGGGAAAAAGAATACCTTGCCTTGATTTTACCTCCAGGAAAAAACTGGAATCGAGTTATGATTATTTACAAGCTAGAAAGGTCATACTGAAAGAAAAGAAAACCTCTTTCCAAGTTATGTTTTGGTTAAACCATACGAAATTGCTGTTTCTGTATGTCAACAAATATTGATTTATAGATTCCTAGAAGATGCTAGCTGTGATTATTTTTAATGAAGGATAAAGAAAAACCAACAGAGAGAAGCAAATGGAAGGTGATAATCATCTTCTCTCGTGGCCTGGCAGGGACAGCCTGGTGGATTTGGCGAGGGGGGCTGTGATGAGGCCCCGAAATGGTTGCTGCTCAGTGCAACAGGCGGGGCGCGCAGGAGCCCTAGGAAAACACTGGCCATGTTCGTTACCAGCAGAACAGTAATGTTCTCCAGTGTGAACCACCACATTTTAAATAATATTATCCCAGCTGCTGGATTTGGTCAGAGGAAAGGTAAAATGACTCAGTTGTTCCTACCCTGGACTTTTAAATCAGGCGTGTCTCCTCAGTCTGAATGACATGAGGGTCTGTCCAGGGACCCAAGATTATATTTGAGTATTTTCTCTATTTTCCTTGATCAAAGATACCAAATCTTTTAACACTCTATACTTCCAGATGAGAATTCTAGTTGACTTATTTTACAAGGTAGTCCTAACAAATAACGGGACTGGCGGGTCCAGAGGCAGCTGACCACAAGGCAGGGTTTCCTACATGTCATCAGCGTGTGGCTCCTTGCTGTTCCTCGGTCCCCTGAGCAAGAACTCTGGGCAAACCGCTGCCGCCCTCCGGGGAGAAGGCCAGTTTCCAGGGCATGACATGGGCTGACACCTAGCCTCGGGCCTAAGGAAATGCCCACGCCAAACGATTTTAACACGAACACAGGAGACTATTTCAGAGTGGAAATAAATCAAACGTTTAAAGCTATCACTTTTTTTGGAGATCAAGAGGAATCTGGGCCTACAGGGTAAAACATAAGAAATTAAAAGTGGAAGAGAGTTTAGGTTAAACACATCAGCAAGAATTTCTACCCCTGACAGTGTTTAACCTAAACTCTCTTCCACTTTTAATTTCAGCGCTGTACATGAAAGTGGAATATATCCTTTTAGGACTTCCTGAATTCTCTTATAATTTAGGGGTTTATTCTCTTAGGGTCACAGGAAACCACGAATGGAGAAAAAATGGAGGGGTCCTTTCATGTTTTGGAGATGCACTCAGGCAAAATAGAAATGAGTTCTGAAGAGGAGGCAGAAGATGAGATGGGTTTAGGAGAAGACCTTTGTCCACTTTAGACAGTGGGAGGCTCATTTTTAAGAATTATGGTAAAGAAAATATGCA
This sequence comes from Miniopterus natalensis, assembly GCF_054644295.1. Lineage (NCBI taxonomy): Eukaryota > Metazoa > Chordata > Mammalia > Chiroptera > Miniopteridae > Miniopterus > Miniopterus natalensis. Next base: position 28,837,503 of record NC_142083.1, read on the forward strand.
CAGAAAAATAAGCCTAGAGGGATACAAAGTGAAATGTAAATACTAGTTATTTTGGGGTTTGGAATTATGGGAAATTTTATTTTCTTCCTTTTGCAAAACTTTTTATGCAAAAAATATATATATATATATATATATATATATATATATATATATATATATATATATGTATTTTGAAGGTAGTATAGCCCTTTCACCAGAAGAATTTAGTGTGACATTCCAAACCCCAAAGCATGCTGGGGAAAGGGAGGAATTCTTCAGCCTATTTGAACGTGTCTCTGAGTGATGTGTCTGACATCAACTGTCTTCTGTCCATTGGCAAAAGCATCTATGGTATATTAGGCTGAATACTAAATGGTATCATCTCAAGTGACATAAACATCTTATATTTTAAGCATTATAATATTCAGCATTCAATGGTGACTATTCTATCTTGTATTGAAAATTTGAAGAGTTATTGGTCAGGTCAACAAAATAAGGTAGCTGTGCCCAATAGGGCTTCAGAGAAGACCGCTGCTAACTAGGCTTCTTTCTTATCTGGTTTCTCAAAGATGCTCTATCGGTGGTGAAATTGTTTGGTCATTTAACATGCTTTTTTAAAAAATAATTGTACTAGAGCTTTCTAGATCACAAACCCTAGAAAATGCCATTTGTAAAAACTGTGATGAAGCCACTTAGAAAGAATCTGCAGTCCCTGGGGTAATGAGCACCTCCTTCAAGGTGATATGAGTCATTAGCTAATCATAAGCAAACTCTTCTAAACACAGTCCGATTGTCTTCAGGCATGAGATATGCCTACATATTACATAGAGGCGGTTCATCTTTAAAGCTATAATTTTTGAGGGTATTGGGCACACATATTTATTTAAACAGTTTACTAGCACAGATTAAGTGATATTTTACACATATATATATTTCTCAGTGTACTGAAATTCTATTCGTTTTTTAGACAGTATAGGGACACTATAGAAAATGTCTGATTATGTAAAAGGGTAGATTTCCTTAGAATTTAAGACCACTGACAATAAGGACCAAGTCGAATTTATTAATCTATTTATTAGAAAATAGTAAACACTACTTTAAGTAATAAGGCATCATACATAGAATATTTTTCATTTTTTACCTCATATTTAGATATATTTTTCTTATTACAATACCTAGAGCTTTTGGTTAGAAGCAAGAATAGCTCCCTGAACAAGCTCAGGTCGGGATGACTGTGTCTACATTTGGTTATTTATACTATTTTGCCTGATTTTATCTTTTTACTCAGTTTTCTCAGTTTTTAGAAATAAAATTATGGGTTCTCACTAGTAAGCAACTAAACATCCTTAGCTTTAAATGATTCTGCTGTCACAAAGTAGATTAAAACATGTGAGTATAATTTTTTTTTAATATAGCAATATAGTTACTAGAAATAATTCATGAACTCCAGCAAAACCTTAAGCAAACAAGACATGAACCATCTGAAAGGGATGGTGGTTTAATTGCACTTTTAATTGCCTTCATTAATAAAAAAATCACTGTTATACAGTTGTGTTATTTAAGGATTCATTAAATGGTTTAAGTTATAGCAATTAAAAATTTTCAGAAAACTTGAAAAAGTGAAAGAATTATACATAATTCTACTATCCAAACATTGCTATTGCACATTTTTAAAAAGATTGCCTATTATGACATTTTAGAAGTGAAAAAGCCCTTACCGATAACACTAAAAATTCATTAAGTAATTTACTTTATAGATATTGTGTTGAGTACTTTACAAGCCTGGTATTATTTCAATCTCTTAACAACCTTATGAGGTGGGTACTCTTGGAAATGTCATTTAGGAGGAAACTCAGCTTGGAAAATTTCAGTGACTAGCCCAAGGCCATTCATTTAGCAAGAGGAGGAGATGGGGTTTGAGCTGGAGCCTATCTTTATACAGCCTAGCCCTCCAATTTTACCAACTGGAAAAAAGAAGCCTAGAGAAGTTAAATTAGTTGCCCAAGGCACTAGAGCTAATCTGACATTTTTAAATTTTTTTTATAACCTTTCTGGACCACTCCTATTCCAATATTTAACATTTCTTATTAACAGTCAGTGTTGGCTTGAAACCTGTCTTATGCTCCAAATCAGTTTTATTCCAGTCTTTTCGAAGTGTGTCTACACCAGAGGATCTCAACTTTTCCTGGAGAAATACTGGGCCCAGATTTTTTAATTCAATTGATCTGGCATGCAGCCTAGAATAAAAGCTTTCTAGGTGATCTTAATGTGTAGCTAGGGTTGAGGAACACTGGTCTATACAAAAAAAATTCTGGTCATCAACCATTTTATATATATTTCAAAATGTTTTAGATCATTTTATCACCTTCTAGTATTTATGTCATATAGTTAAAGTATTCTCATGGTGTGTATACCTAAAAGGAACAAATAAACACAAATACATCACTCGGTTAAATCTTTGTACAAATGACATGTTAAAAAAGGAAGGAGTACATAAAGCATGAGGCTGAATTGGAATATTCAATTTCAAGCACTGATCATGCACCTAATTATACTAAATGTAATTTAATCCATGAAATAGCCTTCTGCTTCTAGTGCTATGTCAGTTAAGAAAGTATGGTCCCATTTAAATGTCACTTAGGTAATTTGCAATTTGGAACAAAGAAACTCTTCAGGTCTAGAGCTTATAAGAAACAGACCAATATGGCCAAGGCCACATTTTCTAGAATTGCTTCTGAATTGCTTGAATGAACCACAGAATTTGCATTTGTACTTGTGTTTGATTGAAGACTAAATTAAGAACCGGAACTAATCCCCCAAATTAAACTTTCAAATAAGAAACCTGCCCATGCACCCAACTGTGCTTACCTGAGCAAATGGAGTCACAATCAAGTCATCTCCATGTCTGAAAAAGAAACCAAACCCAGGGTTAGAGGTTACGGATAACTATACGGCCGCTGTTGATCAATATTAAGTGGTGAGGTCCACGTCCACAAATTCCCAGAGAATTACAGTCATTCCACCTTTACTCTTCAGCACATGTTCTTCCCAGCCACTGGGGTGGAAACATGTCTTCGGGGATGTTACCACTGTCCAGCTCCCCGGTAAAAAGCGGGGCTTCTAGATCATCAGCCAAGGTCACTTGCTGATTAAGCACAGAGACTATGCACCAGGAGAAAGAGTCAAGCAGCGGGCCTGAGCCTGACGCTGGGCCTCGCTGTAGGTTTCAGGAAAGGGTGCTGTGCAAGGAGCAAGCGACCGCAGTGGCTTTGGTGACAGGCCCTGCACCACCTAACACTTGAAGGTGATGAGCAGTGAGTGTTCTGCATCATCGTGGGAGAGTCTTGGACAGGCTGGGGACTGTAGAGGACACGGGACTGCATCATACACTAAGAAAAACCCGGCGCAACTCTTCAAGTGACTCACGTCCCAGCCGCCGTAATTAGGGGGGAATGTCACCCCGTGTGTGCTGTTGCTGCAGCAACCTCAGCTACACTGTGCCCGTGCCCAGGGATGCACGAGCAAGGTGTCAGCGTGACGCGCCTCAGGGACAGGGAGAGGCAAGGAAAGTTGTGCAACAGTCCACTCGGAGGCAAGTGTGAAAGCGGGGCCTGGGTTCTTGCGTGGTATTTTTCAGCAAGAATCACTTGTGGAGAGATTTCCAAAATCTGCACGGGACAGCTCTTGATCGAGCTGGCGGGAGCTCTTTAACCAAAAGCGAAGGCAGTTATTCCACGCAGAAAACTGGACATGACCCTCACTTAGGACCCCGCAGCTGAACCGATCTGTCGCTCCCGAGCAACTCTGAAAGGGACCTAAGTGACCTAAAACGACACTCAGGAAGTGAGCTGCAGCATATGCGTGACGTTAGTAAACGGGTCATTACCAATAATTGGACTAGTTGTTACGGTCATCAAATTACACAGAGATCTTGAAACTCAGAGTGTGGGAACATAAAAAGCAGAAAAGGGTTGGGACACAACTGAAAGGGAACCTGTGCTATTTTGCACCTCCTTAGTTTCAGAATTAACATTTTTCAGGGGCTCCTGTTCTTTGTTGAGATTATTCAGATAGCCAAAATCAAAGTAATATAAAATCTAGATATTTTCCCAAGGTACAGTGTTCTCTTCCATTTTATTCTTTATAATTGCCTGACTGCAAAGTTTATTTTCTAAGAATTAAGTTATCTCAACCAAGGCACATCATCCTGGAAATTAATCTCTGAAAATAAGTCTTCTAATTTTTTACATGAATTACACTGGATTTGAATCACTCTAAGCCCAAAAGGGTGTGAATGTTTGTTAAAACACTTAATTCTTTCTTTGGTGGCATTTCATTCCTAAGCACTACAGAAGATGTGTTTAGAGTACATAATATTTAAAATAATTTACCAGTCTTGCTTTCTTTCTCTGTCAAAGCACAAAAAGAGACAGTTATAATTATAGTAAAGAAGGTATTTTACTTTTTTCCAAAAATGGTTTCTGGTTGAAAAACCCAGAAATTATTTTTGCCAAATATCTCAATCGTCTCTTCTTAGTAATAGTGCAATTATTTCCAGCATTTTGGTGGCAAATGTTCTCAATAAGGACAGGTCATATACCATATCCTTCTCTTTTCAAAATTACATAATACTTGCATTATCTTTGAATATATATTGAATATGTAATTTTAAAATCTTTGTCTGAGTCTGTACCTCAATATTAAGATATTTTATCCGACCCACTGTCACAAATACAATAATGCATGTAAAATATATATTATTTTGTGTGTGGAAGAAAAGGAGTATGATATAAACATATTTTAACTGTATCCTATAATTTGCTTATAATAAGAAGAAATCAGATCTGGTAGTTAAGATTCAAAGAAGATCATTCTTTGTTATATACAATTTGGCTTAAAGTATGCGTGAGTTTTAATGAATTGAGTAAATGTACCAAAAAACCCACGAGACAGGAAACGATTCTGAAACACCGCACTTAAACCACTTTCCTAAGAAGGAACATTTTTTAAAGAGGAAGCCTAGCTAACTGAAGCATTAGAAGGGATTATAATACCACACAAGAATATTGCTGTTCCTAAAATGGGAAGAGACTGTTAGGAACTCCTATAAACTGGTGAGACGCTAGATTCAAACTTGCACAGTGGCCATTGCTGGATACCTGAAATTGTACCTTCTGGTGACATGACTTTTCTGGAGAGGATTATGAAATACTGTCTTTCATTTAAATGAAAACAAACAAACAAACACAGCAACACAAACTTTAACAAAAAAGCAACTGGGGTATGCTTTAGGAAAAAATTGCTTTTTTAAAGAATTGGAGTATTTATGGGGGGCATTTGGGGGGAGAGTGAAGGCTGGTGGGCAGGATCATACAAAAAGCTTGTTTTGACATTGTGTGTATGTGTGTATATATGTGCACGTGTGTATGTATGTGTGTATATGTATGTATGTGATGAGGAGACTGGTACTCCAGTAACAGTCACAGCAGAGCCAGGGCCATGCTGGTCTCTAGCCCCACGGTGTAGAAGGAAGTTAGTCACCTGCCCTGGTTTCCATGGGCTGAGAGTCACCTTCTCCAGCCCCAGTTTTTGAGGGGGGCTGCTTCTCTACACTTAGCAAGAAGAATGTGAATTACCCAGAAATTGATTTGCCAAGTATCTTGACTGTCTCATTTTAGTAGCAGTAAAATGATTTCTAGGGCTTCGGCGGCGAGTGTCCTGATAAAGGGCAGGCTCCAGGCTGCACCCCTTTCCTGCTGAGTGCCTCTGAGCCTGCCCTGCTGGGGGCGGGGGTCAGAGGCTTAAGGTGCACTACTGAATTTTCTGTTCTTCCCAAGTGCAACGACCCTAGAGTCAAGAAAAATCCCTTTGCCTTTGGCCATCCTTCCCCTACGTGTATAGCATTTACTACTTTCTTTTTCTACCCTCAGTCTTTCTGTAATAGGAAGCCAGAGACGCTGGGAAAAAACCAAAGGAGAAAAACCCAAAAGCAAACCCTCTTACAGAGGCCTCATTGGGATCCAGAAACTATTCAAGTACTTAAATGTGGAAAAGCCCCTGTCACCTTACAAAATAAGTTTGACCAACAGCAGCACCTGAAAATATAATTTTGTAAACTAGTTCGATTGTGTTGAAACACACTGGGCAGCAGCCTTTCCATGCTTTATTATTACCGAAGCAGAAGGGAAAGGAGCTGCAATGCATTAGAGGAAAGTTTATACTTTATTGAGCAAAGAACTTTAATCCTATGATACTAAGAGCATCGGTGGCCACAGAGTAGCTGCTGCCTCTGAATATCATGCAGCACAAATTTCAGCGTAAGTGGTTCTATGAACCAGCGCTCTGAAGAGGAGCCGTGGGCTGAGGCTGTGCTCTAAACCCAGCCTTGGAAAACTTTGCTCTGTGCTGCATTCCTGTTGCTGTGAAACTAGAAAGAAATTCTCCTCTGGATTTTGTCAGTAGTATTAGAAGATTGATAAACATACAGAAAATAGGTATTTTGAAATCCTGATGTCTTTCTTTCCTTAGGCTCAAAACTATCCCCCATTTATCAATTCACCTTCGATCCACCTCTTTTAGAATTATAGGTAAACAAGTATGTTCTTATTTTTAATATGTACATAGAAATGTGTCCTGGTGTCTGGGCTATTTGACCACACCTAAGAATTAGCCACAGGAGGGACAGACCTGCTCCCCACCCTCTATGCCCATGTTCACTGAAGTACAGACGTGAAATAGACAAACACACAACATAATGTACTTGGTCTTTTAAAAATTATATGTATATTTGAATGTAAAACACCAATTAACCATAGAAACTTTGAGAAATACAGAAAAATTTAAAGAACTCCCCAAAGGTAACTGTTGGTAACATTTCCTGTCTGGCTGTATGTGAGCACATGTATGTTACACATGATTTGTATGGAATGCATGATTTCTTACACAATTAGAATCATGCTGTATTGTTCCATTTTATATCTTTCTTTTTAACATTAATCATATTGAATCATGAAAATTTTGCCTGCTTTTATATTTTTGAGAGAGAAAGGAGGGAGAGGGAAAGAGAAACACCAATGTGAGAGGAACATTGACTGACTGCCTCCTGCACCCCCCCCCCCCCATCAGGGATTGAGCCTGCAGCCCGGGCGTGTGCCCTGACTGGGAATCAAACCAACAACCTTTTGGTGCATGGGCCAACACCCAACCAACTGAGCTATACCACCAGGGCCTATAAAGACTTTTTAAAGATTCCAGCCTATGTTTAATAATCTTTAAAGTTTTCAAGTAGCTATCAACCCAAATGTATTAAAATGTAAGTGCTGATTCTATTTTAAAATTTAAAAAATTAAATAATTGCACGAATTACTCAGATTCATTTTAGCTCATTCATCCCTTTAAAAACAACTTAGTAAAGAAAACATGCTTATTTTGATAAAACACCCGTAGACAAAGCTAGATATTAAAATATTACAGCGCCCTGGCCGGTGTGGCTCAGTGATTAGAGTGTTGGCCCCACACACTGAAGAGTCTTGGGTTCGATTCCTGGTCAAGGGCACATACCTGGGCTGCAGGTTTGTTCCCTGGACTGGCCTGGGCATGAGCGGGAGGCAACCAATTGATATGTCTTTCTCACATCGATGTTTCTCTCTCTCCGACCCACCTCCCCTTCCCCTCTACCTAAAAAGCAATGGAAAAATATCCTCAGGAGAGGATTAAAATAAATAAGTAAATAAAATACTACATGAGAAATTAGGTTCATTGAGTACTAAATTCATGGGGATGTTGAAAACTTTATGTTACTACCATTTTTAATTAAAATCACAAAACTATGGTTTCAGACAATAAAAGTATTGTGGAAAATTTTGGCTACCTAGTACATTTTGCAAAACCAAATTATATTTTTCCACAGATATCATTTTTAAAAGATGATTTATTTTTTTCTAAAATAAAAACGTTGGCTCTGAGAAATTATAAATGTCACATTTAAGACTATAATGACCCCTTACAAATTACTTATGAAGGAGGCATTATGATTTTAATAAACTGCTAGTAGACAATATACTGCTAAAACAAACCAACAAAAAACAAAAATGAAAAACTGTGCTTCACTGGTTTCAGGTTAACCTGAGGATATGGCTCCTCTCTATCTCTTGGCCTTTTAATTTAGAACTACTTCCCTTGTAAATCAAGAAAAAATTAAGTAGCAACTCCACTTATGACCCCAGGGACTGAAGTTCCTGTATAACAAAGCCAATCTGAGCCACACCTGAATGCAATTTTCCTCTCTGAAACTCTTGCCACTTAGAATTAAAGGAACCCATTTAAAACGAAAGCTTAGTCCTCTGGTCAAAAGTCACAACTACTGAAATTTACATTTTGGCAAGAATACCCAGAAACATTTTACTAAGAACCAAAAATAATGTAAATTAATATAAGAGCAAAATTAAAGCAGTTCTTTCTTGTGTAAGGTAATGTCTTCCAATCCGAAATTTTTCCCTGTTAAACTCAAAGTCATTAGTATCTGTACAACAGTTTCGACAGTTTTTCTATAAGGCTAAGTATAGTTATTAATCATCATGTTGAAATGTTTACCCCATCTGAATATAAATACCTTTGTATTTATATTCCATACAAGCACAAAAAGGAGAAACCAAATTATAAGCCTTTCCTCAACTTTAACAGACAAACAAGCTAATACCCTATTCTATAAAAACAGATGAATGAGGCCCATCTAAATTCTTAACTTTATGAGGAAATGGCTCACCTTCTGTACCTTTAACCTTTTCTTTGTCCTCAAATTGTAATTTCCTAAAAGAATTGAGTGGTAGCTTATTCTAAAATCTCTTCCACTGATGCTCAGCAAAGTAGCTTAATGTCTTCTTGACTTTAGCACTGGAGCCCTTGTAATATGTTATGATTATTTTTTATTTCTTAAAACAGACTTTTAATATAATTATTTATAAAAATCTAACAAAATTATAAATAATAATGGCAGTAATAACTGCAAACAATTAAAAATTCATATAACTTTATTTTTTATTTTAACTTTTTAAATATTTTTATTTAAATATGTCTATTGATTTCAGAGAGAGGAAAGGAGGAAGAAAGAGAGAGAGAAACATGAATGATGAGAGAGAATCATTGATCGGCTGCCTCCTGCACGCCCCCTACTAGGGATGGAGTCCACAACCCGGGCATGTGCCCTGACCGGGAATCGAACCTCAGTCTCCTGGATCAACCACTGAGCCACGCCTGGCCGGGCAAAAATCATATAACTTTAGAAATAGATGTGACCTTAGAAGTTATTTAATCTTCTGAAATTTAAATAATTTTTTCACTTCTTATTAACATTTTAAGAATTAAAGACTGGCCTGATATTGGCCAAAAAACCCCGTAAGATCCCTCAATTTTGGCCCACGTGTGCTCATATCACATATACTGATGATAAAGCAAATGGAACTGGACTTAATGTAATATATACAAAAATTCTCTAGTCTGAAGTATAATCTGTTCTTTACCTGTCATAAAACAAAAATATAGGCTTTGTTAAAGAAGGTACATAATGCCAATAAATAACCTTAAGTATGTCAGTTATGTGATGGCACGTAAGACAATTTGTTTTCAAATATATCAAAATATTTTCCAATTTCAATAAGTTAAAAATTGTTTTGCACATCTGTGTAGACACACTCACTAAGCATATTTAGTTATTTTATTTACTAAAAGCCAATACAATAGATTTCCAGAAGTGTTGATGTCATAGATTACTGTCACATGGTTTGAGTGTTGACTCCCATGCAGGGGGAAGGAAAAAGGGGGAAGGGCTGGGTACACAGCCAGCTTTCACAATCGCCCTCACTCTATGTTCTAGGAACAGGCTCTGCTTTCACAGTTTCCCTTATTTGACAGGCCCATCCTTAGCGTCAGTGGCCCTGTCCTCTTGGTTTTTCTCCAGGAGGGGCTCCTGGGGAGAAGATTTATGGGTAGCTAGTACGACAATATTTTTAAAGATCTTCATGTGGTAAAAAGATTTGGTAGATTAAAAGGAAGTGCATGATTGAAGAGAGAGGAGTGAGAGCAGTCCGTTTATGCCTATCTACTATGTACCAGACGCTGAGCTCTACTGATACTCTGTACTTAGTTCTGATGGCTCTGCATTAAACGGATGCTCATATTCCTGTTGAAGATAAGGAACTAGGCTCTGAGAACTAAAGGCTCCTTGGTGCCCATGCCCTTGGCAAGTGGCAGAGCTCAGTGATTTACAGAAGCCAAGCTGAGACTTGGTGCCTGCCCAAAAGAATGTTCATTGGTCTGTGCCAAAGCGAGAACAAACATGGACCACGGAGTGAGGTTTTTAAAAAGCTAAATTCCTTTGGAAAACTCTCTTTTATTCTGAGAATATACCCTTTCTTTTTTATTGAAGTGAAATGCCTTTTAAAAATAAAGGGACTGTGTATATTGATGGACATTTTCTTGTTAGAGTCCTTTACCTGGCAAAGTGAGCACAGCACTCAGTAACCCTAGGCCAGTCTCCCAGGTGGTTTTCAAAGGCTGACTGAGTCATGAAATCCTAAGGCGTGGAAATGGGCAGTATAGCTGGATTTAAATCCAGGCTTTAAAATACTGTTTAGTTTCCACCACACCATGCTGCCTTCTGCATGCTCAAATGGATTCAGCTATTCTGAAGCCACAAAGAAATACATATTCTAGACTCTAAAATAGCACTGTCCAAAAGAAATTTCTGCAATGATGGAAATATTCTGTGTTGTCCAGTACATTATCCTCTAGCCACATGTGGCCACTTAGCACTTGAAATGTGGCTGGTGCAACTGAGGAACTGGTTTTTACTTTTATTTAACGTTAATTCACTTAAATTAAGAAGCCACATGTGACTAATGGCTGTCATGTTGACCAGTGCAGCTCTTGAGCAATCTTTACAAAACCTTAGTTATATGTCCTCCAAGAAAGACAATAATAAAAAAATAAAATAAAAATAACCAAAAAAGTGTGCAGTCAACACATGAAATTAACTCCATGACTTAATGTAAGAGTTCTTTTTACTAACTGCCTTCCTTATAGCGTCTATAAAAACATATTTACAACTGAAAATAGTCAAGATTAGATGAAAGTTTTACTTTAATACACTTTTAAAAAATCACCCAAAGGACCTTTAGATAACATATAAATCAGAATGCTTGTGATTTTGAGGAAAAAAACCCCAAAACTAAAAACAAACAATCAAAAACATAGTAAGAATAACCAGCCAAAGAAACAAAACTGGCCGTGGTGGAAATAACAAATTTAATTTGAACTTCTCTAAGTCCCAAAGGAGGAATGGATATTGAGACATGGAAATGTGAGATCTGCACGCAGACGTGTTCTCTCTGGAAGTGAAACGATGGTCTTGGGATCATTCATAACATTTACTAGCAGACTAAGTCATTCACTGGGTTGCCTAAATGATTTCCTGCCACAGCGCAGCCTCCCACACATGCCGACGTGCACGCAGCTGTTCTTTCTCTTTCTGCTTTTAACTGGCCTCTTTCCACGGGAGGAACGCAGGAACGAGTGCCTCGCACATGTTTAGGCACCTGCGGCAGCATATGTTTAGGCAAACCCGTAGTAGTCAGTGACAGCAATTTTTTTTTCAACCTAGGTTAAGAACAGCCCTGAAGTCTCAAAACCCTTAAGGGAGAGCTGACACAAAGCCTGAGAGAAACTGCAATAAGAAGGGATAATTGGGGACGTTTCTTCAGCAAATCTGACCAGGACCTCAAAGCCCAGTGTTTGCCAGTCCTGACCTGGTTTTTCTTGAAGGCTTTCTTTCGCTGTATTTGTGAAACACATCTTTATGTTTCATATTGCGGGGATGTAGTGAGAATGATTTACTAATACTCCCCAGCATATCTTATCTCAAGAAACACATCACATAAATGTTCCAGCAGTGGGATTAATTTTCCTTAAATGGCTTAGGAAACGATGCAGAGGACATTAAGAACAATTCGATAAGGGTCTAGCACTGACAAAAGTGATCGATGTGTAAGTGAAAATAGGGATTTATATAGAAATCTCAATATTGACTGGGTAAGCCTCCTTTTCTGCATATAATTAAAAAAAATAAAGACAGAAATGCATGATCCAAACAAAATTTTTATCTTGTTTTCATGGATCTATAATGTCTCAAATGATATCCTGGCATAAAATAGGTGCTCTCAATAATTGCTAAGTGAGTAAAAAAAATGATACTCTCATTAAAAAATGCAGCCAATTAATACACTCCTAACTCACCATGCGTTTGTCTCTGGCCTCTGTCTAAAGCCAAGTTGCTTCCCCTTTGGTGACGCTGGAGGAGATGACATTAGAGCTGGTCACTCACCCATTCAGCACCGTTATCACCTACGGGCTGTTCTGCACCTTCCGACTCACCCCTGTTCTCTTCTCTCCTCTCCTCTGGCCGGCAGAGGGGCTCTTCTAAGCCCTTTCCCTGTTCTCAGGCTGCCCCACCCCCTTTCCTTTACTTGCTGACGGCGATACTTTCTATCTCAATAAAAAGGCATGGACCACTAGCCAAAATTCTGTAAACATTTTCCCTTTGTCTCCAACTTCTATTTCCCTTTCACTGTGTTTTCCTTCTTTGCCCTTCCTAAGTAACACCGTCTCTATCACTCTCCCAAGATGAGTCTGTTTACTTGAGCTCATAATAATCCTTTTGTCAGTAGCTACAGCTCCATATTTAACACCTGCTTTCCCTCGGTTCAGGGTTCATGCATTAGAGGAAAACTCCCTTTGAGCCGAGTTCCCCTCAAGCAGCTTAGTGCTCCCTCCTCCTGCGACGTATCGCCCTTCTCAAGAGGCGCCCAAGCTCACCGCTGCTTCGCTTTCATTCCATCCCGAACTTTCCATTCCATCCCGAACTTTCCATTCCGTCCTGAACGCACCGGGCTCCTAATGACCGCTGCACTAGGACACCCTGCCCAGTCGTCATTCATCCCAGTAGGCACAGAACAGAATTGGTTTTCTAATTTCTCTTCGTTCTCCGGACTGTTGTTTCTGCTCTCTGACCTTGTCCTTGACCTGCTGCCTGTTTTCCCGAGAGTTCCATCCTTACCATGTAAAAGCCCAAATCATTACCCACTATGTGCCATTACGGTGTCCACTCTCCATCTTGTGTTCCTCATGTCAGCATCGCCATTAGTTTACTCCTTCAGGGGCAATGCTCCAGCATTTTCTCCGATCCCCCTTCTCCACTGACTGTGCCCCCACCACCACTCTGTAAGCCTCTTGCTTCTGGACCAGCCCCTTCATCGCAACACCGCTCCCTTGACCTGGGCCTCCATCGTATTTAACCTTCTTTATTCCTCCGAATTTCAACATAATCCACTTCCCTGCAGTAACTTTACCAGGTAATCATTCAACAATAGAGTAATCAGAATACAGTAAAAGTAGGAATTTGATCACGACAAATCCCAGCTACAAACCTTTGTGGCTCTTAGGTCCCATACACTGTATTCAAATGTTCTTTCCCGTCTGCCACATTTCCCTGCTCACACCAATGACTGCCATCCCTTAACTGAGCCATGAGCTCCCTTGCCTCAGACTATGCAAACCTTGCTCCTTTAGCCTGGCTCTCCCTGGGTGGCAAACTCTCCTACTCCTCTCTCTGCTTCTATAGTTTTGTAAATGCCTCACAGATGGTGTTACTGCACTTTATTATAAAGGTCATGAGTGCAAGACCACCCCATCGGCACACTGGGAGCTTTGAATGCACTAGAGTTGCTCAGTAAGTGTTTTAATTATGTATAAATGAACAAATAAATGTCTTAAATTTTACACCCAAGAAAGTGGGATAAAAGTAACTTAGAAAAAGCCTGGCTGGCGTGGCTCAGCGGTTGAGCGTCAACCTAGGATCCAGGAGATCGAGGTTCGATTCCCGGTCAGGGCACATGCCCGGGTTGCGGGCTCGATCCCTAGGAGGGGGCATGCAGGAGGCAGCTGATCAATGACTCTCTCATCACTGATGTTTCTCTCTCTCTCTCTCCCCCTCTCCCTTCCTCTCTCTGTAATCAATAAAGATATATATTTTTTAAAAATTCAAAAAATTCTCCTACCCCTCTTTTCAAACAAACAAAAAACAAACAAACAAAACACTTAGAGATAGAGTCATTGGAAGAAGGAAGTTGTTTTGGGATGAAGAAGGGTGGATGCCATTAATACAAGGAATTAATGATAAATACAGGGTGGGGCCCAAGTAGGTTTACAGTTGTGAGTACACGAAACATAGAGTTTATTCTTCTATTATTATTTATTAATTATTGAATTATTTTCCATATGAGCAACTGTAAACCTCTATGTACTAATTAACGAGTGTTAGGCAACAGTTGAACAAAAAAGTGTAAATTTCCAGGATGCAATTAAGTGCCATAGATCTGAAGCTCATTTACTAAAGATGAACATGTACTAATTAATGATTGTGAGGCACAGTGGAGTAAGAAAGTGCGAATTTATAGAAAGCGTTTAAGTGGTTTAAGATCTGTAGGTCAACTGAAGTTGCAGGGCCAGAGATACCGAGCAATACGTTATCTGATAAAAGCTGGTAGTTGAACACACACGCAAAACAGTTTTCAAAAGGAGAGTCCAGAGGGTCAGGGGCTGTACTTCAGGGAAATGCAGTATGTTAAGGGGTGATAAGAGGAGCTGGTGAAGGAGAGGTCTGGGAGAAGGAGGGAACAGAGAACACAACAATGATAAAAGCTGGGAGATGAAAACCACCTGGTATTTCCTCTAATAACTGGCAACATGCCTTCCACTTTATGGAAGTGGCATCTATTCATTTCAAGTGTTGAAATGAATAGATTTCAGAGGTCAATGAGAATGGGAGATCGATTTCCGAACATTAAGGCAACACAACATGGTAAGGAAATGTAGAGAACAGGTGTAGATCTGGGGGTGGGGCGGGAGAATGGGGAGGTATAACTTACCGAACAGGTTCCAATGCCAAAAAAGATGCCCGACTTTTGAAAGACAGTGTAGTCTTGTGCATTATTAAAGCAGACAGTGAGATGCTTTTCCCTGTAGTCCACAGGGACACAATGTAAGGCTTACCTACTGTCTTTTCCACTAACCATTTGATCTGAGATGTTATTCCATAGATTAT
Source organism: Miniopterus natalensis (assembly GCF_054644295.1). Lineage (NCBI taxonomy): Eukaryota > Metazoa > Chordata > Mammalia > Chiroptera > Miniopteridae > Miniopterus > Miniopterus natalensis. The sequence continues at coordinate 28,852,636 of NC_142083.1, forward strand.
CCGTTATTTGAAAGCAAGAACATTGTTTTATGATTTTCATATACTTCCTACAGTGCTATGAACAGGGACAGCTACACAGTAAGAGTTTAATAATTCAGTATTTGAATCAAAATGATTGTGGTTTAGTTGCTCATTCCTAGGGAGACTAGAGCATTAATTATATAATAACTTTACAAGTATTAATAATTATATAATAATTTTACAAGTGTTAATAAAATGGCAACCAAGAGCTGCATGCTGTGAAAATGAGTAAAGTACAGTTTCATTTCTAGACCCTATTCAGACCTACTGGAATACCTTAGTGATCTGGGGAAGCCAAGAATAACCCTAGACCCTCATAGGCCCTCAAATAAGACCCTCATATAAGTTAATTCCTGTAAGATGAATTACAACCAGTCCTGAGTTTCTGAGATGGTATCATGAGAAAATGGTGAATGCTACTGGACAAACATCTAGATGCAGAGAAGGGAAGTGGGGACTGACTCTACATACAAAGGTAAGAATTACCACAAATGACAGTGCAAGTGTTGAGTGAAAATAAGGTCCTATTTAGAAGCCTCTACAACTTAGAAAGCTAAAGAACATGACAGTAAACACAGGACTGGATTGTGTTGAGAAAATGAGCTAATAATAATGTATGATCTGTGAACCCGCTCATCAGTTTTAATTATTTTCTAAGCTGTGTCATCTCTTAAATAATATTCAAGTTTGTCTAATGTTTTCTGTGCTTGCCTCCAGCGATTCATATTCCAACAATGGTTTAAGTTAGGCAAAACCCACAAAGACCTCTCGAATGATCTGGAAACCAGTGCTAACATCTGTATAGAACATCAACTGAGATATATTCAAAATGCTATACACTCGAATATCACAGGGATTTTCCAACTGAGTTTAAAGCTTTTCCAAATATTAGAAAACATGCATGTGTCTGGGTAGCTAAAACTTAGGTCCAACATGAATATAAGGTAATGTTTTAAGTGTAAATGTTTCCATTAAAAATATAATTCTCACTTTTTCCAGACAATGTATCTGTGGGAAAATAAATGTTTCTTATCAAGAGTGACAGCGTACTCAAGTTAAATCAACCATTTATCTTCAGATTGTATGCTTTTCCTCACTATTCTTTTTAAACTCTAGAATGGTGGTTTTATTACATCATCAACTCTAGAGATAAACTTGATTTTCTACAGAGGCTCCCTCTTGTCTCTGCTCACGCTCCTACTTACATATCACTGGCGATGGAGGAGTTCCGGGACATAGACTTTGGAGAGAGGTCATAGTCGCTGTCGGATCGGTACAGAAACGACTCCCGGCGTTGGCTGTGGACAAAGTTTGCTTGGAGAATTAGCCCAGATCCTGGGCTGGTCATGGGATCCAAGGGACTCCGTCCCGAAGATGTGCCATTGTCCACATCAAAACTGTAAACGAAGTAGAAGGAATGACATCACTGTGAGTATTTGCATGTTGATATTTTAGTAAAGGGAGATTTCACACTTTAGGAATTGACAGTGGGAAAACTACAGCTGACTCCTGCTGTTAAAAAGCAATAATACTGAAATACACAAAAGTAAAAAAACACATGCTGACTTTATACTCTTGTTTTCCTAAGCTTTGGGATACTTAATACTTTTGTTAACCAACCAGATACAAGACATAGGTCTCTCTAAACTCAGCTTTAGTTAAAAGAAACCATTCTGAAAGGAATGATTCTCCTAAATACAGAATTCCTTTCAGGAAAAGAACAAATACATGGTAATTACAAATACAGAGTAATTTTGGTTCAATTCAACAAGTCCCATTGTATGCCTAATATCATTGCTTCCCCAACCTGGGCTGGCTTCTCTCCCTTTGGCCTACACTTACCCAATCACTACTTTCTATTGTGGCCACCTCCCTCCACCTCCACTGCCAATATATTAAGCCCAGGGTTCCATCAACTCTCACCCACATTATTATAACAGCCTTAAAATTAGTCTCTTGCATCTATTTTCTACCCTGTACCAAGAGTGATTCTTCTTATACTAGAAATCTGACTATGTCATTCATCAGTTTAAAACCTTTCAGGAGCTCACTATTGTCCTCAGGATAAAGTCCAAACTTCTTGCCTAGACAGTCTTCATAATCCATTCTTAATTACAAATGACCATTTCCCCAGCCTCAACACTGCAACCTTGCTCATCAGGCATTTCAGCCCTACTCACACTGAGCCCTGTCTCAGGCTGTCGCCACCTAACCTTCAGTTCCCTGCCCGCCTAGTCAGCCCTGAGGCTTCAGGCTTCAGCTGGGAGGCGCGAGATGCCCTTCTTTGTGCTCCCAAGACACCTTCCTACTCATCGGTAGCATTCACCAGGAACAGAAATTCTCACTACTTGGCCGCCAGTCCTAGCTGTGAGCTCTCCGAGAATGGAGGCTGAGAGTTCTTAGCAGAGCCGTTGCTAAGCGATTTGAACGAACGCCTGAATGAATGAAAGGCATCGCGCGGGCAATACAGATTCTAGAGTGCGGGAAAAAGCAGCGCACATGCCCGGTTTTTCACATCTAGATAAACTGTCCACAAAAGCTTTTCTAGTGAAACATCAACCAGTATTAAAATAAAGTTAACTCACATGTGTTCTTACGAGAGGAGGGTGATAACTCAGGTATGTGGTTAAAGATTGTTTAATGAATAAATAAATGAATTCAAGTTTAGCTGTTACCAACGTTTTCCCCGGTAGAACCTTTATTCAAACTACTAACCAGCTAATTTCAAACAGTACTTTATTTTCTCCATCGGAATTAATAGTGTTATGACCCAAAGATTAGAAGCCGAAATGGAAAAAAAAGCTAGGGGCTGGATGTTTCATGGGTCACCTATGAACCTATGACTAAATAAGGATATTGACTCTAAATCAATCCTTCTATTTAAAATTAAAAAAGAGGAAAAACTAATAATGTAGCTTTACCAGTCACAAACATGTCTTCCAATTTAACATTTTCTTAGAATTGTGTTACAGAGACTCTGCACTATAAAGTTTAGAACAAATACTGGTAAGTAGTTAAAATAATTATATTTTTGCAATTATATTACCTATTAAGAAAAATAATTATTAATAGGTTATGAAATGCTTAATATGGGATATTCTAGGGCCTTTGATGTTTTTCTTTGCAGGTTGTAATATAACATGTTGTCCACTAGATGGAGATCATTTTCTTAAATAAGGAAAATCTATTGTAAATAAACTTGAAGACCTAAACTAGTTCTTAAGGCTCATGGCAGTATGGATGAACCTAGACTTATGCTGTCAGACAGAGAAAGACAGTATCATATGATTTCACTTATATGTGGAATCTGAAGAACAAAATAAATGAACAAACAAGATAGAAAAAGACTCATACAGACAGAGAATAGACTGATGGTTGCCAGAGGGGAGGGGAGCTAAGGGACTGGGTGTAAAAGGTGAAGGGATTAAGAAGTACAAATGGGTACTTACAGAATAGGGAATATAGTCAATAATATTGTAATAACTGTGCACAGTGCCAGGTGGGTACCAGAAATATCGGGGATCCCTTTGTAAAGTACATGATTATCTAACCGCTATGCTGTACACCTGAAACTAATACAGAATAATATTGAATGTAAACATTAATTGAAAAATAAAATGTAAAAAAGACTTATAAAAACAACCTCTTAAAAATTATCCAAAAATTAAAAACTCACGATTTATAGGAATTACAGAATATCTACAAATTTATATTAATCTAAAAATACTAGTACTGTTAGCTTTACAAACAGATTGAGAATGAAGATCTAAAGATGGCCATTGATGTTTCATTACACTTTTATTTAAAAAAAACAACAAACCTTGAGAAGCCTTAATTTAATTTCCATAAATAATAATGGAAAACCTATTGTGTTAGGGTAAGGTAACAACAGTATAATTAATGGTCTGGGAAATCTCTCTAAATTTTGGTAACAAGTTTACTCAGAATACAGTTTTTTGGGGGAGGTGGGCCCAGAGTCTGATGCTATTTGCATGGTTGATTTCCATTATATTAAATGATCCTATAATCAAAATTCCTTATCGAGAAAAAGTAGTACAGTAATATTACAAATCCCTAGGCAGAAGCATTAGCAAATGCTAGTACTGGTGAATGACTGTATAGAAAAACAGTCTTTGCATTATGAAGGATTCAGCGAGTAAACTTTTATAGTTTCTCCTACAACCTTAGGTTAGGACTTAAATACATACAGAGATTTAAACATAGCACTTCTTGCCCGGCTGGAAGTGGTTCAGAGGTTGGGCATCGACCTAGGATCCAGGAGATCGTGGTTCGATTCCAGGTCAGGGCACATGCCCAGGTTGCGGGCTCGATCCCCAGTAGGGGGTGTGCAGGAGGCAGCCGATCAATGACTCTCTCATCACTGATGTTTCTCTCTCTCTCTCCCTCTCCTTTCCTCTCTCTGAAATCAATAAAGATATATTTAAAAAATAAAAACAGAAAAAGATGACAAAAAATAGCACTTCTCTACAAGGCAATATAACATGAAGCAACAGAGAAAAAACAAAACATGACATATCTGTATTAAATATTATATAAATATTAAATTACTAAATTGTGTTATATAGGCAAGCAGAGAATGTGATTTAGACAACGAATGTAAAGGCAGTTTAAGAAGCTGAAGGATGTGTTTCTCTGAAAGGCAGATATAATATCCAGACAGAGTAGAGCTGGGTAGGAGCCATAGACTGAATGTATCTGCCTCTCAAAATTTGTATGATGAAACCTAATTCTAAGTGGGATCTTATTTGGACATGGAGCCTTTGGGAGATGATTAGGTCAGGAGGGTAGAGCCCTCATGAATGGAATTAGTGTCTTATAAAAGAGGTCCAGAGCTCCCTAGCCCCTTCCAACATGTCAGGAGAAGCAGGCCCTCACCAGGCACAGAATCTGCTGGCACTTTGTTCTTGGACTTTCCAGCCTCCAGAACTGTGAGAAATAAATTTCTGTTGTTTATGACCCACCCAGTCAATGGTAATTTGTTACAGCAGCGTGAAAAAACTGAAAGAATGGGAATAAGGGGTGTGCAGTAAAAGTGAAGCACTAAAAGCAAACCCCAGAAGGAGTAAGTAAGGCATGTGCATAAAACTGGCCACTTAGTGTCTGGCTCAATTTGAAGGTTCACATTAAATAATAGTAGGGACCTATAAAAGTGGCAATTTCATATGGTTCAACCTAATAGGTGGGGCTAAGTATGTTTATGGAAAGTTAGGTAAGGAGTGTCAGCAGAATCTTATTATAAAGAAATATGTAGAGAGATACATACCAACTTTTAACATTGATCTCTCAGGGGAGTGAGATGGGGAATACTGTTAACTGTTCAGTTGTACACTTTCAATTTGTTTTATTTGAGAAAATAAAACACATTGATTTTGAAATTAAAAATAAATCAACAAATATAAAAATAAATAAATAAGCCAAAGCACTACTCCCTCCCTCACCAAAAGGTTTACTTATCAATTCCTTTAAATATTAGAACTAAGGAGCTCCCCTTGGGAAGGGCTGGGTGTAGGGCAAATCAAGGCAATGCATCTTCACGCGGGGAGTAGTAATCTCTGAGGAAGATGATGCTGATGCTGCTGATAACCATAATGATGATAATAATATTAACTTTTGGAGCCCTTTCCATGTGCCAGGCATTGTGCTCTGTGCTTTAGATACTTTTTCACACTGCATCCTCACAATAGCCGCTGAAGTAGAGAAGTGGCTTTATGTTAACTTGCTGACCGGCTATTTCAAGTCAGAACTCGCCTGGAGCCGGCTACTTTTCCATCGTGACAGGTGAGCGAGGTGTTTAAAATTACTGTAGTTAATGTAAATGCTGACACGAGTTATCTCGTGACCAGTCGGCACAGCCTCCCATTACCATTAGCGACTCAGCTTCGTCGCTTGCCTGGGACTTCAAACGCTAACTCTCTGAAAGTAACATTCTGATCAACTTATCGATCAGGCGTGCCGGCCAATTCCGGGATGAGGCCTGAATACGACCACTGCTGTCAGATGGGGAAGGACCGAAGAATGCTCTGTTAGGACGGAAGTTAGAAAAAGTGGCTTAAATGTCAAATCTTGGGTCTGCGACTGTCTGGCCTCAGGCTGCTGGGCGAGCTCTCGGGCCCTTTCTAAGCCTCTATCTCCCGAGGTCTAGCCCGAGGGCCACCCTAAGGATCAGAAGAGAAGAAAGTGGCCGGCTGCCTGGCGGCGGCAGGTTCCCGGTCTGCAGCAGCTATCGTCTATTGTCGCTGGTGCTGCTGCTGCTGCTCTCTCTCTCCGAGGGGGACTTTCGGGCTAGGTCATGCTCTGTACCCGAGGGCGCAGCTCTGGGAGGAGCCCGAAGGGAGCGGTGAGAGAGACAGGGAACTGGGGCTGGCCAGCCAAGTCACCAGGGTCAACCCTGACAATCAGCGAGGCGACAGATGCCGGAGCCAGGTTGTTCTGAGAACTTCAGCTGCTTTTCCATCTCCACCCTGCTCCGCAACCCCAGGGAGATAACCCCGGGGAGAGGGTGGAGACTGTTGGTTTTTCTCTAGATATTCTCACCCAGGAGAAAGAACAGTTTCCTGCTAGAAACTGGGGAAGACGCGGAGGTAGCAACAACCTGGGGGGGCCTCCACTGAATGCAACGAGCAGGAACAGCCCTTTAGACCTTAGGTCTCTAGCAACTGGTGTACCCTGGGGACTTCAAGTGGAAATTACACTGCTATTTATTTTCCTGCGCCTGAATCTCCCATGTATACTGAAACCCATGCTGTTGGTTATGTATAAAACCCATTTTGGTGCTTGCCACTCAAGGGGAGGGGGAAGGCTCGCCCCTGAGCTTAACAGAAGTGTAACCCAAGTTGGATAATTACTAAAAACATGTTTCTTTCTCTTTATAATAGTTTATTCATTGTTATTGATACTACAAAGCTATGAAACCTGTTCCTAAGTAATACCAGTGATATCTCCCATTCAAGATTTCCCTGAGGGTCAAATGGCTTCTCTGGAGTTAAGAAAAACTGCTCCTTAAAATTCCCCATATTAATATCTACTTTGCTCAGATTATCTATAGAGGTGAGACTGTGGAAAACAGTATTTTACGGCGATATGCACAAAGGGCAATCTTTCCCAATCAATAAAAATCTGCATCTCAGGTTTCAATAGGATACCCCGAGGGGCCAGTTAGCCCCTGCGGTGAGTTACACGGGTAAGTGAGGGGCGCAGGCCGGCGTGCACGCTGGTGTATTTGCACAGGGACTGACATTTAAGCACAGGAACACTTGACCCTTTATTTTTCCAGATGGATTTTATAAGCAAAAGCCTGGAACAAAGGCGAAAGGTGTATGCTTATTTGTCGGTAAAAACGTCAGGTGATCTCTGGAAACATTTGTTTCTGACTCATCAGTGATGCTCCCAAGTAACATAAGGCAATAAAGAGCTTCAAGGTGAAAATGACAGCCCGAGTTTCATATTTGGACTAGAAACCAGAAGGGTTTCTGCCAAATGAGGTGGTAGAAAGCCAGTTTTTCTGAAAAACATTTATTAGATCTAAAATTTTGAAAGCGCCAAGCTAGAATTGTTTTCTTTGACATTTATAGATTACTTTTTAATGATTGTCCTAAAGGAAACTTTTCTTTAAGAAACTCTGCTTAGAAAGGGATCCCATATGAGCCCTCGCGTGGGGCTGCGGCGCGGGCGGCAGCGGCAAAGCCTGCGGCCAGCGGATCCAGCCCTGCTGCAGCACGGCTCCAGAGTAACCGGCGGTTCGAGTCACAGATATGCAGTGTTTAACTTGACTGCATGCCGACAGGGGAAGTGTCTGTTCCGTATTTGTCGTAGCCTCTGGTTTATATGAAACTTTCGTTCAGGCTTCTCTGTGGCTGAGAATACAAGCTCCGTGCGCTCCTTCCCTTCCATCCCGCCTTCACCTGTGGATCGCACAGTTCGAGCAGTCAAGTCCCCATCTCCTGGCTGGGCTGGACCCAAGGGTCAGATGCAGCCCCCGAGGACTCACTCGGTTGTATTTTTCTACCAACCATCTGCTCTCTGAGACCACTTCTAAACTGTTATGTAAGGTGTCCCCCCAAAAATGTATATGCACATTTTCAATAATGATAAAGGCAGTGCTTATTAAAATACATTTCATTTTCAAAATTGAGCTATCAGCTGTTAAAATGTGTATACATTTTTGGGGACACCCTGTATTTCCAAAACGCAGTTTTCCTCAACACCTGGCTTCATCAAGCTGGATCCCAAAAGGTGAACATCTTTGTTAACGGGGTGGGGGTAGGGTATTTCTGAATTAATTAATTAATTAATTAATTCTGTGTTACATAACTAAAATTGCTTTGATAAGCCCAAACTACAACACTGATACTTAATGATATGCCCCCTACGTCTCCCCACACACACATTTATTTTTTATGTAGCAGACTGATCCTGCTAATATGTAAATCAGATCCCTGTGAGTTCCTGCTTACCATGCCCCAGTGGCTTCCTATTTTATTCTTGGGGCCTAGAGCAGGCCATCCCAAAATATTCCACCATGGCATTCTCGGTTGCTTTGAATGAAAGTTACCTGACTAGTAGCCCACGTCAGGAGGGCACCCTGACCCTCCCTTAACTCCTTGAGTGCAGGAAATAAATCTCCCCTGTGAAAGGTGCCCTCTTGCTTGAGGGGGACTAATGGAGACACCCTGGCTGCCGAAGTTACGGAATCCAGGGCAGGAAAGCTGACATAAACAAAGTTTGTTACTCCTTTACTAAATTTACTGTCCAAAACCTAAACTTTGTTTAGATTTCTCACTAATGAACACCCAAACATAAGTGTCCTTGTCCTGTCATCTTCACAAATGTACTGTTTGTCTAAAAAGTATAAAAAACTGGCTGGTTCATCACTTCTTGGAGCATCATTTATAATCTCCTGTGTGCACATATCAAGTGGGTTTTCTCCTGTTAATCTGGTGTCATGTCAATTTTGTTACTTGCCCAACTGTAAGAATTGAAGAAGGGTAGAGGGGACAATTTCTCTTTCCTGACAATACTATGTCCTCACAGTGGCTCAGGCCCTCCATGAGTAATGTGAGCCCCTGAGGCCTCTCCCATCTCATCCTGTGCCCATTCCCTCTTGTCACTGCGCCTTAGCCTCTTAGCTCCCTGTCTGTCCTTTGAACACATGTGTATTCGTTCCCCCCCAGGGCCTTTACACTTACAGTTCCCTTTGCCTGGAATATTCTTTACCTAGATATCAGCTCAATGTCACCTTCATGGTGAGACAGTCCCAGGCTACTCTATTTAAAATTGTCACCCTAATCTCCTAGCTATTTCTAGCCTCCTGGTGAGAGGAACCATTGTGTACTATTGGTGGGAATGTAAACTGGTGCAGCCACTATGGAAAACAGTATGGGGGTTTCTCAAGAAATTAGAAATAAAACTACTATATGATCCAGCAATCTCAGCTCTGGGTATATATTCAAAGGAAATAAAATCACTATCTTGAACAGATATCTGCACCCCTCCCCATGTTCACTGCAATATTATTTACCATAATCAAGACATGGGAAACAACCTAAGTGTCCATGGACTGATGAACAGATAAAAAATTGTGATTCATACACACAGAGGCACACACAATGTAATATTACTCAGCTATAAAAGTAAGAAAATTCTGCCATTTGCAACAACATAGATGAAACTTATGGGCATTATGCTAAGGGATATAAATCAGAAAAAGTAAGAGAAATACCGTATGATCTCACATATATGTGAAATCTAAAGAAACAAACTTGTAGCTACAGAGAACAGATTGGTAGTTGACAAGGGTTGGAGGATGAGGTATGGGGGAAATGGGTGAAGGTGGTTAAAGGTACACACTTCCAGTTAGATGAATAAGTTCAGGGATATAATGTATAGCATTATACATTACAGTATAGCATTATACATTATGCACTATAGTTAATAATACTGTATTATATATTTTAATGCTAAGAAAATAAACTTCAACAATTCTCACCACAAAAGAGTTGTCACTACGTGAGGTAGTGGATGTTTTAACTAACCTTATGGCGGTGATCATTTTGCAATATGTACATGTATGAAACCACTACGTTGTATACCTAAAATCTACATAATGTTTTATGTCAACTATATCTCAATAAAACTGGAAAAAATAAAGTCGTTATTAAAAAAATTAAATCACCACATTAATTGCCTAGCCTTTTCTAGCCTCCTTTCCTTTTTATTTTTTCCCCCAGCATTTATCAGCCTCTGCTAAACTATTATTTTGTTTATCTTACCCTTCTCATTGGATTGTAAGATCTATGAATGCAGAGGTTTTCTTTAAATTTATCTTTATTGTTGAAAGTAGTACATTTTAATCTGTTTTGTTCATTAACGTATCCCCAGCACCTAGAATAGTGTCTGATACATAGTAGTTGCTCAATAGATATTTGCATTATGAATGAATTAATGTCACTGGATGTAGCACTACTTACTATATCCTGGTTATTATTTACCATGGTTGCCTGTGTGGCTCTACTTCAAATGAATGTGATTATTTTTTATTTTGGCCAGGAATTACTTTTTGAAACAAAGAATTTTATCAACTAATGAGGTCCATTAGTTTGTCTGAATAATCATCTCTTAGAAAGCTGATGTGTTAAAAGGCATTTTAACAGGGGTTATTTTGACAATACTCCTCTGTCTGACCACCAATCAGCCATGAAATCAGGGGTGGGTTCCAGATTTTATGGCACATGAGGGTTATGACATTTGGGGAGTCTATTTTAAAAAATAATGCAAAATAATCCTGACTTTTGCAAATTTTACAAAACGTGTAACTATGTGAAGCTGCTAGCACCCCTCCCTCCTAGAGCTTAAAAATGGCCTAGGCCGGTGAGGGGCTTGGTCTTCATTAGTTTCACAGTAAACCTGCATTTGAGACAATGCTAAGCAAGAAAAACAATGAAAAGGCTGAAAATGGAAATGGAGAACCGTATTTTTTCCTAAAAGTAAATTATTAAGAGGTTATTTTTTCTTCATTCTTTCCTTCTCTCTCCCTCTCTCTCTCTCCCCCTCTCTCCCTCTCTCTCTCTCTCTCTCTCCCCCCCTCTTCCTCTCTCTGTCTCAATGGCCCTAATTTCCAAAGCTTACTCATATTTTTCAGAATTTTTCTTGCTATTTGTACATGTTTTTTCTTCCAGGTCAGTGACTATCAACTCGTCCTGGGGAGTAGGGAGTGATCCCACCAAGTAGGATATTAGGATCACCTGGCAGGTCTGCAGAGGGATGTGCTTCTAACCGCACCTGTCTCCACAATGATGATTTTCTGTTCCAGGGGGTGGGCTTTTAAAATGTGGTCCTCAGTCTCATCCCTAGCTATTAATGTATTTAGACTTATTAAGAATTAATTTAATGGTTTAATTGAACGAATAAAATTATTAAATTATGAATCCCTTGTGAAAATACTTATCATTTAAAATAGCCCGGCAGGCGTGGCTCAGTGGTTGAGCATCAACCTATGATACAGGAGATTGTGGTTCGGTCCCCGGTCAGGGCACATGGTGCAGGAGGCAGCCGATCAATGACTCTCTCATCATTGATGTTTCTCTCTCCCTCTCACTCCCTCTTCCTTCCTCTCTTTGAAATCAATAAAGACATATTTAAAAATAATAATAAAATAAAATAATATATATTAAGTAGATTAAGTCTAGGCAAGATAACTGAACAAAAACTAATAGTTCTACAGTTGCCTTGAAAAGTATAACTTAAACCTTAATCTTTCCCACTAATGCATATGAGACTCAAACTCAAACACCGTGGTTTTTTTCTGGGTCTGGACTCTCCCTCAAACAGGTCAGGAAACAATTCATACGCCCTACTATTAAATCTGTTTTGGAAAAGTGATATTACTGTTTCTAACCTCAAAGATCCAGGCAGCTGGGTTTTTCCAGTTCGGCGGGGGTAAAGGGAACAGAGAAAGGCTTCAGGGAGCTGCGCGGCCTGAATTAGACACCATTCCTTCAGTTCTACCAAAGTTTAAACAACGATAAGAATATTACCCTGTGACTGCCACAAACAATCATTTTCTTCTGCAGTTCTTTAAAAATACATTATGGAGAATAAAAATGAAGATCTAAACACCCACATCCAACAGCATCCCTCTTGTTCTGCTATGGGCACAGTAAGATTCGCTTTCCTTGTGATTTCTTACATTGGGTGAAATATACATGCTTACAAATTATATTTGTAAGAGGTCTTAAGACATTGGGATGGGCTGCCAAAGAGGCTGTGAGATCTATATCAACAATGATATTGAAGAGTAAAGATATTTTTCATGTTTCCTTGACATGGTTTTGTATACAATCCTGACTAAAGACAAATGATCTTGGAAAAGCACAGAATTCAATAATCAGGACCATAAACACGGCAAGTTCTGCTTGCTGTCTGCCAAATTTGATTCTCTGCTCGATCCTGGGCATATAAGAAGTCCTCTTTTCTATGCTTCCCTTGCAATTAGATTTGACCATGTAACTGGATGTGAGCAGGAACGTCGCATGCCACTTTCAGGACTGGCTCATAACTCCTCCCACGGGCTCATCTCTGCTCGTCTCAAGCCAGCTGGATGCCCAAGGTGCTGAAGTCGCGAAGGATGGTGGAAACACAGGATGCGAGGACCCAGGTCCCTCACTGAGAGTAAGGAGGAGAGCTTCCCTGTCCTCCTAAATACTACCCTACACAATTACTTGGAGAAAAATAAATGTATTTTTTGAGACACTTAATTTTGGAGGTTTATTTGTTAGTACAATAACACTTAATGTACTACATTACACCAAACCAAATTAGCATTACTGAAAGTATATTAAAGTGTCAAACACTGCACATTCAATCTACCTCTAAACTAAAAAAATAAGTGCCGCACAGAGGCCCAAGTAAAACCCACTATTTCTTTAATTCTACCATTTTCACACTTGGTTTAGCTTCCACCACCCCAATCCCCACCATTTTCCTTGGTTACATATATTTTCATTAAAACATTTCTTACCATCCAAGTGCTTAAGAGAGTTCAAGAATAAGTTTATAACCATTACACACAGTTGTGACTGTTCTGTAATGAGTGAAAGCCAGTCCATTTCTGTTCTGCCTTGATGGCAATCAGGAAAGCTGGGAACGCTTTTTCTGGAGGATCAGCTCAAACATGATCTCTTCTCTAATCATCTCAAGTTGCAAAGCGATGCCACTGCTGACCTCCTTTGCTTAGACATTAACTATATTTTCAAACTTTATCCATTAAAATTCCTTTCATTTTTATGCAATGATATATCTCAAATATTTGGATACAATCATCCATTTGTGCCAACTCATCTATTTTCTGGAGGATCAGCTCAGGCATGAAGCTAATGCATGAATTTATCTCTGGATCACAGAGGAGATAGGGGACTAGGCATCACCTTCCCTCAGGACTTGGATCCATGCTCCACTTGAGACAATGAGGTCTCAGAAGTATCAGATCCAACTAGGCTTGCCTTAGTAAGAATGGGATTCCAGGCCACATGAATGTGTACATTTCTAGGAGTATGGACCAGAGCCTATGGAAAAATCTAGAAATACTTCATAGTGTACCCAAATTTAAATTAGAAGCACTCTTTTTTTTTTAGCTCATTTGCAATGGAAACAGAGCCAAGTTGGTTCTTTAGACTGAGAATGCTGCAGGTTGAATCAGAGGCTGAAGGCCCTTGCTGTTCTGAACCTGTAGACTAAATGCTCTCTAGTGCCAGGTGTGCTTCTTAAGGAAGGAAAGGAAGTTACCTGGGGCATTATCTTTGGCTATAGCTTCTGAAATAATGAAGTGCATTCAGTTTGTGCTTCCCTTACTGAGATTCACTATATTTCTGGTATGAGAAACATTTTGTCACCTTAGAAATAACACTCAAATGATCAGTACAGCTGGAAGGTGATGGAGTAGGTCACAGAAACAAATCTACCCATTCTACAAATATTCATCAACCGCCTGCTGTTGCCAGGCACCACTGGGAGGGAATGAGGTTCATTGAGAAGGCACAGGACTGTAGTGATTGCATTGAGCTTCTGCTTCTAAATTAAAACGGGATTTTTTTTCACCTCCGGACAACCAAATTCATGGTGAGACTGTTTATAAATCCCATTGACTTGCCAAATCCAGAGCTAAGAAAAATGCATGATTGTTTTCTAATTGCATTTGACCTCTTCTCTAATCATTTTAAGCTGGAAAGCGATGTCACTGCTGACCTCCTTTGCTTAGACATTAACTGTGTTTTCAAACTCTACCCATTAAAATTCCTTTCATTTTTATGCAATGATATATCTCAAATATTTGGCTATGATCATCCATATGTGCCAACGCACCTATTTTCTAGATAAATCCTGATAATTCAACTATGTGTTTTTGTCTTTCTTTTTTCTTTTTGTAGAATTTATTCTGTATAATCTTGGCTCCCATTTTTGGATTATTTCCCATTTATACTCTTTTTAAAAAGTGACTTATGCCTTTTTAATGAGGAGCCCAAAATGGTACATGGAGTTCAAGTACAGTGTAAACAAGGCCATCCATAATGGGACAGCCTTTCGACTCAGCAAAGGCTTCTCTCACTGGCTAACGATGGTCATACCAGGATCCTCAGATACAGTATTTTCTAAAAGACACTAATTGTTTTGACTTCTGGCCTGTAAAATATTTAGTACTACATTGTACCTCCACGGCATGTAAATAGGGCCTTAATCTCCAGCCTGCCTATATAAAATGAGTACCACTGGTAGATAATTTAACTTGAAATGTACTTACTTTTATAGAAAATAGACCTTATAAAAGAAACTCTATTCTTTTTCATACTTTACTACAAAAGTCTAAAAAAGAATAGATGCCAGTTTTTTTAAACTTAGTTTGGAAGGAGAAAACCCTAACATGACTATATCCTTTGCTGACCTTTAAAATTTAATTTTGACCAAATTTTGAAAAGGTCTAGAGAAGGAATCCAAATCAGAGTTTTATAAACATTCATTCATGGTAGGGTCCTTTTTTGCCTTTTTCCTATCTTTATTACTTTAAAAAAAAATCTTAAAACCTGACTTCAACCTTCTCTTTCTTTGCCTATAAAATTTAGAACTAGAAATTAAATTTGACAAGAGGAAAAAAATCCAAACCACGTCTGTGCTTATTCTGCTCTTGGCTTCTTAGTACACAGCTGTCCTTTAAGCTTGCCATGTAATTATGAGTTTGAATTCCATGTTTGCCACTAATCCCACTAACGTACTTGGTCCCTCAGGCCACGTGGGAATAATCTCTCAGGGTGCCTTGGGTTTTCTGGCAATTGGCTGTGTCCATGAGCAACATCTGGGCCTCTAATGAGGAGTTGGACTGTGATGACCTGTCCTCTGGAAACAAAAGCTAACCCTCCCCAAAGCCTTTCCCTCCCTGCCTTTCCCAAAGCCCACTCATAGCCATTGTGCAGTGGAATTCACACAGTGACCCCGAACGAACAGGCGGAGGGGGTGGACTCTTACACCCATTTCCCAGAGAGGAAACAAGCTCAGGAGCCAGGGCCATGGTTTGCCTAGAGTCTCTCACTGATGGAAGTGGCCAGATTATGACTCTACCCCAAATTTTCCGATCTTTGAACTAAAGATGTAAATAAAAGATTGAACAATTGGATTAGTTTTAATTTAATAAAGCTTGAATCAAAGACACATTTTTGTTTTAATATATCCTGTCTAGCTGCCTTGAGCCCTGATCAAAACCTTTGCAAAGAACATGACATTTTGCTGTAATGAATGGACGTGTTTACCTGTCGCTAGATAATAGTATGACAAAAGCTTGAAAGGGATTATAGTAAGGGTCCTCCACTTTGGTAACCTTGTTAATCATTCCAACCGCATTGTAATGACATGTTTGGTAAAGGTTTAATACTACTTGAGGGGAGATACAGCAAACAACCTCTCCATTATAAACATATTTACATACATTACAGGCCACCTTTGCAAGACAAGGGGTTCCTATTTCATATTTTAAGGAGTATTTGAGAAAAAGGGAAAGTCTATTTTTATAACCAAAAGATAAGAATTTGACCTGCACTAGAGTACTAGTTTGGGAATTGGGAGCCTGGAGTGTGCTTTCAACTCTGCTAATAGCTAGTTCTGACTCTGGGAAACCTCTTGACTTTTCTGCAACTTAGTAATTTTATAGGTAAAATAAAGAGATTGACTACAAGTCTTTCTCAATTGCTGGTCTGCACACTACTTTGAAAAGGCTGTCCAGGCAATTCCATGCCCTGTCAGGGTGGGAACACTAGATTTCCTGATCTCTGAGGCCCCTCCCAGGTTTAACATTCCTGATTCTAACTGCACAGCACTGAACTCTCACCTGAGAAATCTCATACACATTTTGTCAAAACAAAAATATATGCTACCTGTAATGCCAAAAACATATCAAGCAAAATGTAATAATTCTCTCCTTCTTCAGTCTTGCATATAGGTAAGAGAATGTAGGTGTGAAGTCAGAACAAAGGTGTTTTTACTGTGAGATGCTAAGGACTGGAGGGAGATCAATGCCCTTGGGAATAACTAGAAACCTGAGCTATTTATTGCATAGAGTTAATGTTTTGTGGCTTCTGCTGATATTAAGATTACCTCAGAAAGATTATCTTTGGAATGGTAGAGATTAAGCTGCTTTTGGAAGGCCAGGTATTCCTGTTACCAAAATAAATACTGCTTAAGCAATGGCAAACATGGGAAACGAACCACAGAAGAAGGGTTTTCCCCATCTCTTTGCTGAAATACTGTTCGGTAAAGTAAAACAGGCAAATAATTTGGGGGGGGCGAGGGCAGCATTTAAATCTTCCTCATGGGGTCTGTATGTCAGTGCTAGAATTGCTGGGTGTTGATGTACCTGTTTCCCTCTGGGTGCTTCAAGCTTTGGCTGATACCCCGGGAGACAGTGTGGTCTTTAAGCTCTTCCATAGCTTTGGTAACAGTGATTACTTGACACGTCTCCTCATTGGAGACCCTACTACACGTAAAGCTCGCCTCAGCTCTGCTCTCCCCCATCGCCTTCTCCAACAGAATTAGAGCTGGTATCTTAGTGGATCCCAAAGGCAAAACCTCCCCCACAGTCCTAGGGTAAGTGATTCACTGTCCATGGGGACCCTACTGTCCCTCTCCTATGGGCCTTTTCCTAAGGCTAAGACAGTAATAACAGTAATAATAGAGAATGTACTGTTCCCAGCATTTCATAGCCATTGTCTCATTACTACTACTTTGGATGAAGAGACCTTACTCAGAGAAGTGAAGTGACATGCCTGAAGTTTGTATTTTTATCCATGACACGTCATTGCTTCTGTAGGACCCAGTGGTCCTTTATTAAAATATTGGTGCAGTTCATCAAGACCAGGTCCCCAAATGCTGTTTAGCTCCCCAAGTATCAAATCATAGCAGAAACTACATGGGCTCTGGAACTGAATCTGATTTGGATACACTCTGTTCCTTGCTAGCTCTGGGGCCTTAAGCAAAGCTGCTTAGCCTTTCCGAGCTTGAGATTCCACATTTGTGGAAAAGGGATCATAAAGCATTCACTTTTGAAAAACAAAATGGACTAATAAATGTTAGAGTGCCTAAGACAGTATTTTAAAAGTGGTATGTGTTCTGTAAATGTCAATTCCCTTTTTATTCCCTTGAAATACACTGGATTTTCCTATATATTTCTTTCTATTTTAATAAGATGGCCATAATTTGGCTCACTGCATGCATCTTGAGGCCAGAGAAGCTACTAATTAAATTATCATTTGCAACCCTTCCAGTTACTGAAACTAATGGCCAACACACAACTTCCTCAGTTCAGACAGTCCAACTAGATCTTTAGTGAAGGCGCTGGTATATTTATAGTTTTTATCAGAACAAAATTCTGTTATTACCTTGACCCCAAGACTTTTCTTTTATGTGGCTATGCCTTTGATGAAGCAGGAGAGGGTGTGACTTTAATCCTGGCTCCCGTCCAAAAGTAATTTCACTCCTATAAACTAATTCATTATTATGGACTATCATATTCCAGTCCAGGCCTAGGGCAGCATACCAGTTTCAGCAAGGTATGAGAGAGCTGAATAAAATGTTTCCAACAGACAGCCCTTTTGCCCCGAGCTCACCTATGTTTTATTTCCCTGCAGCTCTCCCAGCTTTCTGAATACCTGATGAGTGACATAAGTTTTATTTTGAAAGCTACTGTCCACCGAGTGCTGTGCCGTAAAGAAAGATGTAGTCAAAGGCATTGGGAATGAATGGCACATGTCTGTGAAGCACCGGTCTTTCAGCACAAGTCCTGCAGATCCTCCTGGGGAACTAACCAAGTGGTCCCACTGATAACAGAAGTCTACAGGCTACCCAAAGGTACGATGCCGATTTGTTTATGCTCAGGTCATTCTAATACAAGTCCATGCACAGAGACATCCTGTAGCAGAGGGTTTCAAATTCTGGAGATCAGAGATTCCTTGAAGAATCAAAGGACTTGCAAATCTTCAGAAATGTAAGCCTTTGGGGAAAAAATCATAAACATCACACACACGTTTGGCTATAATTCTAGAAAGTTCAGTATGGCCTAGTGGTTAAGCCTAAGGATTTTAGTGTCACATAGCCTAGATTAAAACTCTTATTCTGCCGCTGTATAGTTATAGATCTTCTGCAAGTTATTTAACCTCTTTAAATTTCATTTTCCTCATCTTCCAAATGGAAATAAAAACAGTTCCCATCTTATAGGGCCATTATGAGATTTAGATGAGATAAAGCATGCGAAGTGCTTGTGTGGGACACTAAGTGCTTTGTAAATTTTTATTGTTATTATTTTAAGGGGGTTACAGATCCTTAAAGCCTATCTGTGGACTCCAGGTTAAGAATGCCTATGAAACAGAGATAAAGTTCAAACCAATTAAGGACAATATACTTATCATAAAAGTAACAAGATCCTAGTAAAGTAAAGAGACTCTCAACAAAAGGGCATTAAACAATGAGGCCTGCTACCCTGCCTGGCCCTAGCAAGCAGGACAATGGGTCTAGTCACGTCCCCTCTTCTTCCTGAGGCGCACCAGCCGGTACCAGCCACAAGGACTTGGCAGCATTGGCTGCTTTCTGCACTGAGCACAATGGGTTCTTGGCTGCCTAAACCTAATGAGGCGATTGTTCTGTTCCTGACATATTCTCTCCAGGTCCTAGGTGTAAGAAAGGGATGTTAGAAGCTTTTAATGAGAGAGTATGAAAGCGCCCAGTTTAAGGACTGACATACAAAAACCTCTCAATGAGTGCTGTCTCTTTCCTTGGCTCAGGAGGAAGGGTAACTTGGCTTGACAAAATCATAGCTCTAGGACAAATTCCACTGACACTCAGGGGAACGTCTAAGTTATGTAGTTTAAGTAAATATGACCTGAAATAAATAGGCCTCTGCGAGGACTTTTCTTTTGGGATTATACAGAGATTTTGTTGGTGTAATGATATTTTCTCTTAAGACATTTGACTTGTGCTTTAAGGTACACTATTTTAGTCTAAGTAGGTTCTTTAGCCAAATCAGTACTTTTTGAAATGACTGAAATATTGAGCAACCAGCAATTTCTTTAGCTGGAAGTAGCCACAGGTTGAATAGCGCTTGAAGGTTCTGTATCGTATTGTTTTGTTCAGAAAGATTATCACAGAAAATGGCTGAGTTAAATTATTTTAATATATTCATTTATGTATTCCCAGTGCCTAGCACAGTTCTGATACCATGCATAAGAAATTAATAACTATTCATTGAATGAATTTGCCATCTATGGACTTCGTCATCCACTTAAAGAGATCTCTCTGTTTAACACAGGTTTTATTGTTGAAGCAGCTAAAGGGAATTAACTGTGCAAACACATGCTATAACTGATGCACGATGCAGGTTTTAGCTCTGCAGTGGCCTGAAGAACCCACACTTCCTAATGGAGTCCCTGAGTAGACAAGCAGCAGAAAATCACTATTTTATTTTCAACATGATTCACTGACACTAAAAAAAATTTTTCTTAATGTTTTAATTAATCTTTATTGTTGAAAGTATTACAAATGTCCCATTTTCCCTGCCATTGATCCCCTCCCCCCTAAACCCCCCTCCTCCAGGCCTTCCCCACACTATTGTCTGTGACCATAGGTTATGCATATATGCATATAAGTTCTTTTTCAACTGATCTTACCAAACTCTTTGGGTAGCTCCTGCTGCTTTTGATTTCAATTTAATTTTAACTCCAGTTATGTGTATGAGCAGGGAAAAGAGAAAGAGGGAAATATCTAAGTAAACAGAATTTAGCCATTTTCAAAGGTACTACAGGAAAAAAATCACAATCCATAATCCACCAATAATGCTAGCCACTTAAAATTACTTAAATTTGCCAAAGAATAATGACATAGATATGATGCCAATGACAACAATGGTAGTAAGAGTTAGCATTTACGGAGTATACACTATATGCTAAAGATTGTGCTAAATCCTTTTGAGGGTTTTATTTAATCCCCATAACAATCCCAGGTGGAGTATACTAGTATTTCCCTCCCCTCTTTATAGATAGAAAACTGAGGCAGAGAGAAGTTAAGTAAGTTACAGACAGATGTAGAGCTAGTGTCAAAGCATCAAGGTCATTCTTCGTCATACCAATATTTCCTCAGTGTGGCCTTAGACCATCTACCTCAGAATCGACTGGGGGTGCTTGTTAAAATAAATCGCTCCAGGTCTTATTCAGAGCTACTGAATTAGTCTTGAGGATGAAGCCCAGGACTCTGAATTTTTAAAAACACACTCATAGCATTTTTTATCTACACCACAGTTTGAGAACCACTCTCTGTGCAGCACGAATCTCACAGCATGCTATTCCTACATGAACCAGATTTAATACAATGATTCTCATGTTTACTGTAGAGACTCAACTTGTAAGAGTCAAAATATATCACCACATTTAAAAGAAACATTGAAATAGCCCATCAAAAATTGCCTCAACAATTAAAGTCATTTCAACAGAAAACCCAAACTTTCTCTACTGAATTGATAATATAAATATAACTGCTTTTGCCCAGGTTTGGAAGATAGATTTGTGTGCTACTCTGTCTCTTATATGAACCTTAAATCTTAATTTCCTACCTGTAAAATAAGAGTGTCTGACAGCATGAAATACTATAAGAATTCAGATTCCATTAAAAATCAATAGCAAATTTTAGATCTTTAAAAAAAGAGATTAACTATAATATTTCTTTATAAAGCAATTTTCTTTAAGTAGGTAAAAATATGTTTTAATAAATATTTGGCAATATAGTATGTACAGAAAGGCTTATAAATATTAAACTCTTTGACCTAGTAATAGCTTTCCCAAGAATTTTGCCTAAGTAATTAATCACAAATACAGATTAAGATTCTATTACAAAGATGTCCAATGTACCATTATTTATAATAGAAAAGAAAGGGAGAAAACTGCCCAACAGTTGAAAGAACAGCTAAATAAAACATTTTATTATTTGTAAAATGGATTCAATGACACCATCAGAATATCAGGTTTTACTAGAATACTAGAAGATATGGGGAAATGCTTATCCAAAGTGTTGCTAAATGCAGAATAGAAAAATGATATATATTGTCTTGATAGCCATCTGACACATGACAACAGGATATATATGGCAATAAGCATGTTTCAAATGTTCAATCTCTGTGACCCAATTCTGTCCATTCTCTATGTATGTATACATATATTGTGTGTGTGTTTGGATATGTTGTGTGTGTGTGCGCTTTAAAGTTATTCTGGAAATAAACCAACATGTTTTACTATGTCTATTATCCTGGATGCTGTGATTACAGGTCCTTTATATTTTACAACATTTTTTGTGGTTCCCGGTTTTTCCACAATGAACACGTTTTTATTTTGTATTTAGAAAAACATGTTATTACAAAATAATTCAATGAGGAGGTACTTCTGAAAATACATTTATGATGTAAAGTGAAGCATGTCAGTGTTACAGGCCTCGCTAACAAAGGGGCCTCTGAAGCACACCTCACCCGTGTTCCCGCCAACAGGGACTCCGGCGACAATTATGCTGTCAGGGGAGCTGCAACCTCAAATGCCACAATTATGAGCGTGAGCACAGAAGGATGTATTGGAAGTGACAGGCAATGCTGGCTTTGCCAAAATTATGGTCAAGCGAATGTGTGCTTTTGCCCAAAAAGGAAAGTAACGTGGCTGCAACTGATACGGTAAAGAAGTGGTCAAAGGGCCCCTAACTAAGCAACATCACAGAAGCCTCCCTGCAGCATGTTTTTCCTTCTGGGATCTGTGTCGGGCTCATAGACATGGAGGCAGCCAGGAAACTTATATGTTTACCTCTACTTTATTTTTATAACTGCACATACCAGCAATAGGAGAAAACATTTCTTTAAGAGAAAAATAAATTTGGCAATAAACCCTCTGAGTTTCTAAAAAATCTTAACCAACCAAAGCTTCTCCTTTCATGTAGCTGTCAAACCTCGCCTCATTAAAACTTTATTTTCAATTGCGTTTGCTTAGGTATGTGTGCACTACCTCAATCCTGGCTCTGCCAATAGCTTTGTGCCTTTGGGCAGATTTCTCAGCCTCTCTGCTTCTTGGTTTTGTCATCTGTAAATGTGGACAGTCCTATGCCACACAGGTTGGGTGAGAAATGAGAGTAAACTAGAGAGCACAATGCCAGGCACATTGTAAATACTAAATGCAAATCAACTTGATCCCTTTCGCCACAAGTTACGTAAGAGGATTTCAAGCCTCTTGGAAGCATTTCAAAAAATAAAGGAATGTAGTCAAACAAGTGTGTGTGTGTGTGTGGTGCATGCACACGTGCATTTGCTGAGACACACATATAGGTACATACACATATATATTTTAGATATCTTTAAGGCTGGAAGAATAACTAGTATCTGCTTAGCGACAGCATCGATGGACCTGGAGAGTATTATGCTAAGTGAAACACGCTAGTGAGAGAAAGCAAATATCATATGGTCTCACTTATATGTGGAATGTAATGAAGAAAATAAACTGATGAACAAAATAGATCCAAAGACATAGAAGATGGAACCGACTGACAGCTGTCAGGGGGGATAGGGGAAGGGGGACTGGGTGAAAGAAGGTGAAGAGATTAGCCAAGGAACATATATGCATAAGCCATAGACACAGACAAGAGTGTGGTGATGACCAGAGGGAGGGGGGCTGGGGGCTGGGTGGAGGTGGGAAAAGAGAGGGAAATGGGGGCATCTGCAATAGTGTCAATGATAAAAATAAAGAAAAAAATTGTAGAAAGATAAAAAAAGAAAGAAAATTCTTTATTGTCCCTGGTGAGTTCTGTTCCGGTGTCGATGCTCACAAGTCAAGGACAAAACTATTTTTCTACAGAGTCAGCTTTGTTTGAACAACTCCATGGCATCTATTCAGAAAGGTACCATATATATATATCTTAAATATTGAGGCAGGCCTCAGAACTTTCTTAAAGCCAATGGCAATAAACATGTTTCAACTCTGTTATGCTTCACTGTAGTCTCTGTGTGTGGTTAGGTTGTGAAAAAAAAGAGCTTGACCTTACAGATATTTAGAAACCAAAAAAATACACAGAATGATGTTAACTCTGTACTCATTATCCTAATAAAAACACACAGACATCCCAAAAGAAGAAGATGATTACCCATTAGGCCTTCTCTTTCTTATTAAATAATAGAGGCCAATGTCCCAGATCTAGTCAGAACCAACTCTGACCTTAATAAATTTGATATAACAACATATTACCAGATGGGGACTATGTTAACCTTATGCGATACTTCCAACCATGATGACTAACTGTTCTATAATTTTATTTAGGTGCTCTTATTGAGAGAAGAGTAACCATTTATGGAAGTATTCTACATGACTGTTCCTCTTTGGAAAGAAGGCCAGGTCTACATGCATGTCAACATACTAATAAAAAGTAAACACACAATCTAATTAGTCAACAATCTGGAATCACAGTCATTTTTATAGTTCCAAATGCTGATCTTTACCCAGATAAAGTGAGACTATTTTATTTCTTTGTTAGAACTCTAAAAATTAAATATTTATATCACTCAAATATATAAGTAAATACACAGCATAAGTGTGTATATGCATGTGCACACATGCATATGTTATGGGCTCAGAATCCAATTAGGTATTATAAAAAATATTTCAGTTATAAGCCATAATGCCTGTATTACACATTTTGACTGTAAAACTACCTACACTCACATACATATATACCCATGCACCATTATAGTATGGCTCTTTAAATTATTTTATATACTTGACTCATTGAGCATAACAGGAACCACAGTCTAATTGAAATAAATGCCTCTACCATAAAACTAAGTCAGTTAATTAGTGACTATAAAAGCAGTTGATTTATAAGACTATCCCATAGCCATGCTAACTGAGCTAATTAATGACATATGTCATGCAAAGCCTGTTAAATTAGTAAATGCTGTTACATTAAAAGGCACACAATAAACAACCTCTTTAAAACACAACATTGTGATGATTCAAATATTTCACTCAGATACATAATATAGTAGAGCAGATCACCTCTCAATTTCATATAGAAAACTGTCATACGTTTATTCTTTTATTTATATGCATTTTGAGAGTCCTAGCATATTAGCATATAGCACCTGTTCAATAAATAATATTAATGAAAGAAGAAACGAAGGTATAAACCTCTTACATTCTTATAGTAAAATATTTATGTAGCTAAAATCTAGAAAAAAGTAAAGAACTACTGTGTTCATGTATCCATTATTTTAATTAAAAGTGCTAATTTCCCCTTTAACGTCATGCAAAGGAAAAACAATTTTTAAGGTGTAAACATTATGAGTTTTCTATTTTGTCACAGAGTTCTCTTATGCATACACATTGTATACAATGATATTGTAGTGGTTCTAGCTCGGGTCACTTGCTATCTTTTTTTAAGAATTTATTTAAATTGATTTTTAGAGAGAGGGGAAGGAGAGGAATAAAGAGAGAGAAACATTGATGAGAGAGAAACATCATCGATCGGCTGCCTCCTGCACGCCCCCTACTGGGGAGTGAGCCCGAAACCCGGGCATGTGCCCTGACCGGGAATCGAACCGTGACCTCCTGGTTCCTGGGTCCACACTCAACCACTTAGCAACACCGGCCGGGAGATCACTGGCTATCTTAACAGAAATTAGAAGACTTCAGAGTACAAGCTGACGTTTTATTTACTTTTGACTAACAATCAATCTGAAATAAAGATAACATATTTCAGAAGTTGAGCTCTAAGTAAGTAGGCAATGTAGTCTCTAGAAATCATTTTTACTGTAAGCAGGAGCCAACTTAAGAGTCGTCCAGCATCAGTCTGGAGGTGGTGTCACCATGTCACTCCAGGGAGTAGAGCAGGGCAGCAGTGCGTGAGGTGACCTGACCTCTCGAGACTCAGCCGGACCCGGTTTCCCTACCCGCCGCCGCCAAGCCGAGCAAAGGGGGCAGACGGGCCAACCGCACTTCTAGTGACTAGATAATGACTTCCTGGCTTATTCATGTCATCGAGATTATAAACTGAGAAGTGGCAGCATGGCATGGGTGCAATGAGGTCCCCAAAGGAGCAGTGCCCGCCTGACACTCCTTTCCTTGCGCTCCCGCTGTCTGCCCTGGAGCCCGTGCTCTCGGCGCAACTCCGCGACGCCCAGGCCCAGCTCAGCCGGGGTCCTCAGCAACTGCACCGAGGGCATGACCAACAGTCGGCCACGTTCTCTAGTCATAACAGACATAAAAATGTCGAAGAATCTTGCCTCCCTTTTTGGACGAAGGAGAAAAACAGGCAACTGTGAGGTTTTACAACACAAAATTCTTTGTTAATTCTGTTGACATTTGGCAAATGGATTACTAGTTGCCTCATGGCAGCAAAATCTCTATTTCTGAAAAATGGTGCTGTGATTAGTCAGTGTCTTTTCCTCTAAAAAGAAATAATAGTCCTTCCAAAGGGAAAATGTATCATGACTTGAAAGGAACACATTTTATGTTGTAAGATATCTCCATATCTAAATAAAATTAAAAAATTAAGACTTCTCTTCAGTTATAATCATCTTTGTAAATTAATTTTTCAGAAATAGATTGTTAATAGGAAAGTTAACCGGATGTTAGAACTTGTCCTGGTAGCATCTTTGTTAATTCCATCATTCAATCCCTCTAGCCCCCAATACAGTTGCCATGAACAGTATATTCCTCATTCCCACAGCAGGATGTAAACAGTGATTGAAAAAATGTATTCATTGCTTCACCTATGGTTTTATTCCTCTGAAAAAGACTTTTTAGCTCTGGGGGAATGTCTGTTTTATAAATTTCTGATAAAACCAAATTATTTTACATTATTTCTAAAGATTTAATTTTTATAGAATCTTCTCTGCATCTTTTTAATGTATTTTTAAGCTAATTAATATTGATCGCTGACATCTTTTCCATTTTACAAAATAACTAAGTGAACCAAGAACTAAGAGAACTAATGTAATTTTCAAAACAAGGCTTGGTTAATATATGTTTTTAAAAAACCAAACTTTAAGGATTTTGACCATTTAAAGGGTGATAGGGTTTTTTTCCACCCTCTGGAAATCCTGCCTTCCAAGGCACCACAGAGGGAACCATCACTCCCTGAGGGTGGAGTCACTGAAGTGTGGATGAATGAATGCTTAGTGAATAAATAAGTAAATGCAAGAAGGGGTAAGGTGACGGGCAAATGAACGTGGGCACTTTTCTGTCATTAATATGGCAAGCTAACTTAACCAAAGGCAGAAACCAGAACCTCCTGGTGTGTTTAACACATAGCCATGAAAGGTTTTGTCTGAAATAAATAGAAAAACTCACACTGAAACAGCTGATTTTCGGGCACAGATGAAAGCAAACACAAAGTTTTTTCAGAGATACATGATAGATGCTGTGCAGGAAGCAACGAGTCCCTCTTTCAGTTACCAACACGAAGTACTTGGAAAGACCGTACAGGACGCTGAAGGTCTGCAGGCTGCCCGGCCCTGCGCCTTAGCATCGCACCGTTCATGTTCAGTTAGGTCACCCTCCTCCTGTTTTTCAATCCCACGATTCACCCAGATGCTCACCCTAGTCCTTTCCCTCCCTTTTTTGCCTTTTATGTGGATTGGTTTGTATAAAACATATGGGAAATATTTTAGAATAAGAACAAACTGTTTGTTTTTTGAAATGATACCTTGGCTCCTAAAGGTAGGAGAGAAGACATTAAATTTTGCCTTAACAACTAAAAATGATGTCACACTGGGCAGGTGGCAAGAAGATGGGATGTGTAGCACTGACCACCTCACAGTGCAGGATGACCCATACAAAGCACAGGTCAAGAAGCCCCTGGCCTGCCCATGGTTTGTCAGAAGAGGGCCAAGAAAATACATTTCTGCTTTTTTTACACTGAGTCATATTTTCAACTGGAAAATTAATCAGTACACATAGTAAAAATCTTCCAAATTAGTCTCCTTTCACCTCATATTCCCAAGCCTGCAGCCAACTCCTCTCCAAAGTCAGAAACTATTACCAATGTCTTGAGTGCACATGCAGAAAAATGCTTGCAGGTAGAAACATTTATTTATGTCAAGAGTCTTTGTATATTTATAGAAATGGGAATGTTGTGCCTTAACTGTTTCATTTAAAAATACACCTAAACAAGCCTGTCCAGCATGGCTCAGTGGTTGAGCATCAACCTAGGATCCAGATCGCCTTTCAATTCCCGGTCAGGGCACATGCCCAGGTTGCTGCTCGATTCCTAGCAGGGGGCATACAGGAGGCAGCCGATCAATGGCTCTCTCATCATTGATGTTTCTGTCTCTCTCCCTCTCCCTTCCTGTCTCTGAAACCAATAAAGGTATATTTTAAAAAAAAATAAAATAAAAATACACCTAGACTAAACTAATAATAATGCTGTTATTTAATAGAATTTTTTCAGCTTTAAAATAGAGAATACAGCCACTTTAGAAAACAGTCAAAAAGTTAAACATAGAGGTACCATTTGACCCAAAATTTCTACTACTAAGTATATACCCAGCAGAAATGAAAATATATGCCCATACAAAAGTTTTTACATAAATATTCATAGCAGCATAACTCGTAATAGCCAAAAGGTGAAATAACCCAAATGTCTATCAACTGATGAATGAATAAACAATATTTGGCTTAGCCATACAATGGAATAGTATTTATCCATAAAAAGGAACAAAATGCTGGAACACACTACAACACAGGAATCTTAAAAACATTATACTAAGTAAAAGAAGCTAGTCGTGAAGGACCAGAGGTTTTTTGATTCTAGTTATATGGAATATTCAGAACAGGCATACCTATAAAAACAAAAAGTAGATTAGTAGTTTCCTAGGGCTGAGAGTTGGGCAGGTGATGGGAGAATTGGGAGGTGATGACTACAGGGTACTTAGTTTCCTCCTGGGTGATAAAATGTTCTAAAATTGATGGTTGCACAACTGTTTGAATATACTAAAAATCAATGAATCGTACACTTCCAATGGGTTGTACACTATGTGAATTACATCTCACTAAAGATCCTCCAAAAAAGAGCAGAAATGTACTGACATACTATCAAGTGAAAATAATACACAGTTACACAATATTCCATTATTACTGTACATAAATTGTTCAATCGACCCCTTATTGATTGACATTTAGGCTGTTTCTAGTCTTCTAATTACATTTTGGACATATATTTTTGCCCCTACACACAGCATATAGGTAGAGTATATTAAAAAAATGGAGTTGCTACATTAAAGATAGACAATAAGATATATCCTTAAAGTAATGCAACAGAAGAATGAATACTCCTTAAATTTGTTGATATCGGTAGCAGCTGTTAAACTCCAATAGAGCTTAATTGCAATTGCTGGCAAAATGCATGTCTCTGAAAAAAAATTAAATGAAAATTTAGGATTTATCCATTCTCTGTTATGAGCACATTAAAGACAAAGCACAATAGGCCCTTTTAAAAGGAATTCAGACAAAACCCAAATGGTTTATTCTATGTAAGCTATGGAACTTGAGAAAGAGAAGCCTCCTTTTAAGAGCCATGAATTTATTTGAATTCATTATGTGCTTTTCCAAATGCTGTGCACATTGAAAGTGACCTTTTGGCTTCAAAGTAGGAGTCTCAGAGCAAAGGGATGAAGAGAGTCTGTTTCAATTAAGATAA
The DNA here is from genome assembly GCF_054644295.1 of Miniopterus natalensis. Taxonomy (NCBI): domain Eukaryota; kingdom Metazoa; phylum Chordata; class Mammalia; order Chiroptera; family Miniopteridae; genus Miniopterus; species Miniopterus natalensis. The sequence goes on from NC_142083.1 coordinate 28,881,913, forward strand.
ACATCAACTCCCAAGACCCGATTAGGCACTTGAATTCCAAGAAGACAATGCTGTCATCGAAAGAAATGCAAAGCACCAGGGACAGCAGTGAATGTGATAAAATTTAACTGTGTGAGGTTTTGATGGTGCAAAGAGATATTCCCGAGTGTTCATGGAGCACAGGTGACGTTGGGATGTATTCCTTCCCTCTCTTCCTCCCACTCATTTTGGAGTTGTTTTTGCGTGATTCTATTTAGCTGCATTATCAGCTCTACTTAAATGAATATATCTGAGCAGAACAAACTCTGTGATTCACTATGGTCAAGGAATGGTAGTTATTAACTAACAAACTATTATGGTTGACAGAATTTTATATACATATGTGTTTGTCTGTATATATTAAAGTTTTAGTGTGAAATATACTATCAGTTTTCCAAAAGAATTAGAATTCTGTATATTTCACACTAAAACTTTAATTTCTTATTTTTGGTTGATATTATTGCTTCTGCCATTATTTTTTCTTTTAGGATCCACAAACTACTTGAGAACTTAGAGAATGAACACAGGATGATGGCTGTGAAGACGATGGGTGATGGGTTTTGGTTGACTCGGGTCACACGTGTATTTGCCGTTCAAAGGTGATAGAACACATGCATGAACCACTCAAGGGTGGCAGGGAAAAGAACACTACATATGTCCTGAACAGTCTTGCCTATCAGAATCTCTGTCTTTTGGACCACTCATCTTGTCACAGTGGGAACACCCTGCTGTCAGCTGAAAGCCAACATTATATCCTTTGGGAAGATTACTACAGCCAGTTGGTGTAACCATTTTTTTTTACACATGTATATCTAACTGATTACATTTTGAACTTAAATCTTAATTTAGCCCATAGAGACATGAGCACACTGAAATATATGCACCCATAGCAAAGGCGAATTCAATATGGGTTTCCTGGTGGGCAACCTGCTACCCAAAGTTAAGGTAAATTTACTGTGAGAAAATACTCTTTTAAGAGTGATCACAGGCCTAAATAGTTCTTAGTGATTTCTGAAAATTCTTTCTTTTCCTTGGCTGGGAGAGGCATTGAAAAGCAGAGATATCTTTAGCCTAAAAAAAAAAAAAAATGCCCTTCAAGTCTAGCAAGTCAAATCTTGGCAAGCTCTTAAACTTTGATTAAAGAAGATAGATTTGCAGCAGCATAGCATCCTGAGGGCACTTCTACTACAGAAGGCTTTCCTTCTATTCTTAGGTGAAGTTCACCTTCTCTGACCTTAGCCCACCAGGGTTCTCAGGAACAAATTCTAGCACCGGGAGTTGGGTCAGATGCACACTGAAACACCCAGCCAAAGACCAACACTGAGGACAGATAGTGGGGAATCCATTATTGCAGGATTTCCAGTTTTTCACTGGACACCTGAATGTGAGGGCCACATAGATACAAGATCTTTAGGGAACATTCTTTCATTTATTTTGGGTTTTAAATGACTCAAAGGTGGTCTTCCTTTTGTTCTTCATGACTGCTAGATAGTCAAGTCCTTTGTACCTGCTGTAAATCTCAATTTTTGCTCAACTGGTTCTTTTAGTTCTCAGCTTCTCTGACTACCCCAATTAAAGTACATTCCCAGGACACACACACACACACACACACACACACCATACACACGTTAACTCTGTCCTTTCTGTAACCTCTTCATTGCATTTATCAGATAGGAAATCTTTTATTCATTTAATTATTTTTGCTAAGTAAGCTCCATGAAGGAGGAGGCACTATTGTAACCCCAGTGCCTAGCACATAAGAGACCAAATATGTATTTAGAAATATATAGAAACTACCCAATACAAAACTGTAGAAAAGTATCCAAAACAAAAATCTTGAACTATTTTCTATAAAAAAAGCTTATCTATATCTTCTCGTGGCATCATTGTAGGCTACTATTAAAATAAAAATAATTCATGAATATTTAAGAACTGAATCTAAAGTAACATATTTCTAAATACTATAATATTTAGAAACACATCTATATGTATGTGTAAATATATGTATTTAAGAAGGCTATGTCAATGAAGTCCCCAGTCTAGCTTTAGCTACAAGTGAAGTTGATTTCTTCCATATTCATGTAAACTTATTTCATAAAATAATAAGTTTAGATTATGCCAAGATTACATGTATTAACCTTTAAATTAAACAGTAATTAAGTTTTGCCGAGAGGTGTCATGACATTTTCTCAGTAAAATTTCCATTATTATTTCACATGTGAGAGCTTTTATGTGAGAATCATATATGTCGTATCATATGCCATTATAAATGGCTGAAATTCTTACATCCTCAAATAGTAACTTGTATCAAAGACTAACTTGTATTAAAACAGCATGAAAACATACACAAGAAAATGTCAACAGGCATTTTTGCCTCCTAATAATAATAAACTGGCTAATATTTATTTGATTTGCTATGTACCAGGCATTGTGCCAAGAAAGCACTTTCCATGTATTCTTTTATTTAACCTCCAGAGGCCCCTGAAGGGCGGTTTTTTCCTTTGCCCAGGATCACTCAGCTTGTAAGCGGAGAAGCCTAGTTTTGAACTCAGCCTGACTTCAGGAGCCCCATCATGCCTCTTCTACCTGTTGTTGGCAATTCCAAACTGCTCCTGAATTTCAACAGCTGAACACTATGCTATTTCCCTATGACCTAAAAAAAAAAGTAATTCTTTGAATATAGTCAAGCAGATAAGGTCTGACATCAAAATGATATCAAAGTTTATAACTAGCTATTAACTTTTCTATAGAACAAAAATAGTATATCTACAAAGACATACAGAACATGATCATTTGCCCTACACTGGTGCAGGAAAGTTAAAGATGTTACATCAAGCTTTCTAAGCATTTTTAATTTTTTTTTCTGTAAAATGATTAAAAGGTTTCTTAGATAACTGAGACGAGAATCCATTTCTTTTCAAGATTACAGATTAAATATCATTACATGCAACATAACTAAAAGCAGCTCAGAGTTACTCCGAGTACATCCACAATCTTTCTTAAATCATCAGACACTTTCAGAGATCAGCCCTAATTTCTACTCCTCTTGGTCCCAGACCATATAAGAAATATCTTCTTTTACCCATCAGCAAGGATGCTATCCTAAGTCAGAAAACGCTCGAGTTGGGAAAAAACTTTATAGATGCTTTCATGGATTTAACTTTCCCACCAAATTTTATTGGAGTTCACAAGTTTCAGCATGAGTTGATAAGCAAGGCACTACCTTTTCTTTTCTCTGACTACCTGAATCTACCTTACCTCAGCCAGGACAGATTGTAGCCCATTTAAAAAGATTGTTCTGAGAGTCATTTTTCCTTTTTCTCCTCAAATAGGTTCAATTTCTAAATTTGGGCACTGAGGAACAAAGAAAATCAAAGAAGATTTTAAGGCAACTTTTTATTCAGGAATATTTCAGAGGACACTAAGGTATTCATTTGGTATCAATTAAGTCTTGCCGTGAAGGCCTGAGCATTTTTGTGTGAATTTAAAATTACAGGGTGGGTTATACCTATGCAACTGAGTGAAAATAAAATGCCTGGAGCAATTGGCACCAAGGGAATTTGGTACTTTAAATATTTTGGAAAGCCAAAATTTGCACGTGTAGGTCTGTATTCTGTTCTTTCTCCTTCTTATATACACACGAATGGTGTGAATTATAGAAAAGAATGTGTTTGGTGCTTTGAACACATTACCTAGTTCATTGAAATAAATTATATAAAACTTTTATTCATGTATTGGAAATACAGGCAACAATTTTTAGCTATTAAGAAATGACATATGAGCGGAATTTAAAAGAATAAACCACTGTTCTTTATATATGAAATTACCAACAGTTTACAAAATCAAATCACCAAAAGAACAAAAACAGTAGTGAAAAAACAAACAAACTTCAAAAGCTAGTTATTTAAGAAGAAATGATCAAGGGCATAAAGCTGGGAGAAAGGGGAAATTCAAGTGAGAAGTTAATTTAAATTTAAGTTTATAAACAAAATCTTATAGTTGTTCTGACTACTGGCTAAAGTCTATAAAAGTTGCTTATGGATTGCCCGCAGTATGTACTGAAGAGGCAGGGTACACCAAATGGGGTAGGTTCTGAAGCCAAACTGATTTCAAAACCAGTAGTATAGAACTGGAGCTGTTATAATTGCACAAAAATGTCAGTAGTCTTGATGTGTGACTGGGAATCATGTAATAATGTGGTTCAGCATGCAAGTCTGATAATTATTTGACATTTTGTTGGCAAACAGGTTTTCAGCTGTTTCATGGCCCCCTTAAGCAACAGTTGTAATCCTTAAGGGTGAATCCTTTACACTGAACTACACTGGCACATGAATGCCATTTTCTTCTGATTCTCTACATGGAAACTGGTCTCTAATAGTTTTTTGAAAAGCTTCTATTAGATTCCTATTTGATGAAACAGCCTTACTTATAGTAATGCATTTCTAGCCATGGCTTATGCATGATGTCTTTCCTTTGAGATCAGGAACAAAACAAGGATGCCCACTCTGGCCACTTTTATTCAACATAGTATTGAAAACCTAGCCAGAGCAATCAGACAAGAAAAAGAAATAAGAGACATCCAAATTGGAAATTAAGAAGTAGAACTGTCACAATTTGCAGATAAAATAATATTATATATAGAAAACCCTAAACACTCAATTTAAAAAATGTTAGAACAAACATAAAAGAAAATACAAAATCAAAATACAAAAATTGGTTGCATTTCTATAAACTACGAACAAACTATCAGAAAGAGAAATAAAGAAAACAACCCCATTTACAACTGCACCAAAAAGCATAAAATAATTATGAATAAATTTAATCAAGGAGGTAAAAGGCCTATATATTGAAAACTATGAAACATTAATGAAAGAACTTGAAGAAGACACAAATAAATGGAAAGATATACTGTGCTCATGGGTTTGAAAGAATCAATATTGTTAAAATGTCCATATTACTCAAAGCAATCTACAGGTTCAATGCAATCCCCATCAAAATTTCAAGGCATTTTTCTAAGAACTAGAACAAATAATTTAAAATTTGTATGGAGCCACCCCAAACCCCAAAAACCAAAGCAATCTTGAGAAAGAACAAAGCTGGAAGCATCATGCTCTTTGATTTCAAACTATATTACAAAGCAACAGTAACTAACACAGTATGGTACTGGCATAAAAACAGGTGTATAGATTAATGGAACAGAATAGAGCGCCTTGAAATAAATCCATGTATATATGATTCAGTAACTTACAGCAAAGGAACCAAGAATATTCTATGGGGAAAGGACAGTCTCTTCAATAAATGGTGTTGGGAAAACTGGACAGCCACATGCAAAAGAATGAGACTATTTTACACCACACGCAAAAGCTAACTCAAAATGGATTAAAAACTTGACTGTACTACCTGAAACCATAAAACTCTGAGCAGGAAACAAATGCAGTAGGCTCCTTTGACATAGGCTTCGACAATGGTTTTTTAAATCTGACACCAAAAAGCAAAAGAAACAAAGGCACATATCAAAAACCTTCTGCACAGAAATAAAAACTCAACAAAATTAAAAGGCACCCTATTAAATAGAAAAAAAATATTTACAAAGCACATATCTGATAAGGAGTTAATATCCAAAATATATTTAAAATCTCATATAATTCATTAGCAAAAAAAAGATAAAAGAACAATCCCATAAAAACTGGGCAGATATGAGTAGACATTTTTCCAAAGAAGACATACAGATGGCCAACAGTACAGGAAAAGATGCTCAACATCATTAATCATCAAGAAAATTCAAATCAAAACTACAATGAGATATTACCTCACACATGTTAGAATGGTTATTATCAAATGACAAGAACCACAAAGTGTTGGTGACGATATGAAGAAAAGAATACCCATGAGCACTGACTGTAGCATTATTTACAATAGCCAAATATAAAAATAACCTACCTGTCCATCGATGGATGAATGAATAAAGAAATTGTGATACTGATACATACACACAGGAATATTATTCAGCTTGAAAAAATGAAATCTTGCCATTTGCAACAGCATGAATGGACCTTGAGGGCATTATGCTGAGATAAGTCAGAGATAGAGAAAGAAAAATACTCTTTGATCTTACATGTGAAAACTAAACAAACCAACAAAAGCCAAAAAAACAAGGAAAGGAAATCAAGCTCATAGATACAGAAAACAAATTAATGGTTGCCAGAAGCAGAGGGTAGGTGTGTGGGAGAAATGGGTGAAGGGAGTCAAAAGGTAAAACTAAGCACGGGCACATTGAAAAAAGGCCCCTAAAACTCATTAAACAGGCATTGATACTACTTTAGATATATCATCCAAACATTTTTACACACACAGATATTCATGCACAGAGTATTAACATTTTTAAAGTATTAATAAAATAAAGACATATGACTGCACTCAACCATAATGGTAAAACGAGCTTATTTAGAGAGCTGGCAAACAAGCTAGTAGCAGTTATTTGTGGAAAGGAAAAGTTTATTTCTCTTATTAGTGAAACAGAGCCCTCATACATTTTTCAAAATTTAACTAGGACCTATAAAAATAAAAGTATCCTATAGAATATCTATAAAGATAGACATTTTAGTAAGAAGTTAAATTAATTCAAATATTAATTTTGAGTTATTTCTGTTTAAAATTCAATTCTTCCCAGGTATTTTTCTGATGTTCCCTTCCTATAAATACATAAAATTTTCCTACTTCATATATTCTATGTTTAAAAATTAAAGGTTAAATTCATCTAAATAAAAAAGAAACCTATTGTTTTTAAGGTTTAAATACAATAAATTTAAATATTTAACTTGGCTGACACAGCCTTATTGAAGTGATTAAATAAACAATTTATTCAAAATGAAAATATCCATGTATCCCAGGGAAAATATTTTGGTCTAAAAATAATCAAATATTCCAGATTTATTTCATATTACCCACTACTAAATTCAAGTAGTGAGGTGTTTCAATTATTCTGTTCACCACTGGATTTCTGAAAGCAACTGGAAAAAAAAAAAAAACGCTTTAAAAAAACAACTATAAATGTACTTTCTTACCATGAAAATAAAAAAAAATATCCCAGGGATATAGTAGTACGTAAAACCAGAACTCCTCTGTCCCACGGAAATATTTTAGGAAGTCACTAGATTGGAAATTGAAGGTGAAGAGTATATATTTTATCTTTGTCTCTCTAACAGCCAGCAGGGTGCCTGGGGCAGAACTGGTTTAATAAACATTGTTAAATGAAACAATGAAAAATACACCTTTACTTTTGCAACTAATAGAGAAGATACAGAAAAAAACCCCCACACAATAAAAACCTCATGCTTAAGGACTATATATTTTAAGTTACAGGATCTGATTAAATGGTCAAGTGGTTAGAAAATGTTTTTGAACAACAGTAAAAACAAATAATTTCCTGTATTATTAAGGACTGGACCTTAATTTTTTAGCATTCCAAAATACTTTAGCCTGGAGTGTGGTAAAGCTAAAAGCTGACGTAATAACAGGGAATGTTCATAATACAGTTACAAACAGGAATGCTAACCCCTGACTCTGGAGATCAGAGGTCAACTCCATTTGTTAGGGCTCCAGGGCAAACTTGACTCTTAGATTCCGTGTCCCTGCTGTGAAATTTCCCAGATGTGACAGCTATATTGGGCTTCAAAATGCTCACATTGAAGCTGGGGTAAGCTTCACATGGTGGTCTTAGCACTTACCTCCAACAGGTCTCTCACTGCACGAAATAATATTCACCCCATTGACAGAGTCAGAAGGTCAAGCATGTTAGCTGGGTTAACACATGCAACACACATTAGCATTTCTGAATGCGCCATTCATTACAAGTTGATGGTACTGAGATGAGTCGCTCAGGCAGGGAGAAAATGTTGAGAGTACTGGGAAGTGTAGGGTCTAGCATGTGAGACGCATGTATGGGGAGAATGTTAAGCCCAGAATTACCAGTGGAGGTGGTAAAGTAAGGGTAAAAGCATAGGAACCGGGCAAAACTCCTCCCAAAGCTACAACTCCTTGTCATAGATGGTAAATTCTGTCTCCACAACTCAGCCAGTGAAATCCCTAGCGGAGAGCCATCTATCAGAAGAAAATTAAAAACAAACTGCAACATTCTCACTATTCTCCATGCAACAGACAGGTGATGAATACAGTTGATGGAACAGGCACTATGTTGGGGATAGGGGTACAAAGATAAACCCAGTCTAATTCTTTTCTTATTTACATGAGAAAGACCTCAGAATTATGGAGAAATTTCATGTGTATTTCTAGGAATGGGTATAATTTGATGCCTATGTATGTAAAATAATTTCCTAATTATAACAACACCTTTATAAAGGCAGGTTTGCTTATAGCAGGTTTGCTTTTTTGTATGTTTTATATTACCATAGAAACACTTACTGAATCATATACAATTAGATTCAGTTTTTACAACAGGGCTCAGATAAACAATTGGGACTATTTTTTCCAAGTGAGAGACTCACAGAATCTTTAGTGGTCCAATTTTTTTGCCCCCCTCCCCATGTGCTTAACTCCACCCTCAATCACACCTTTTAACCCAATGTACAGTTGTTAATTATAAGAAATCAATGCTTTTAATAATAAAATAAGTAGATACCAGGAAGTATGGAATGCAAACTGGCTGCTGTCACTAAGCCACTGTGATTTACAGCTAATCCTGAAGCAATGCCCCAGGCCGTAGGAACAGATCTAACCAGCTCTCAGTTTTTGCCTAGCATGACAAGATACACTACACAGGATTCCTACCCTGTCTGGGGCTGGTAGGGAGCATGAGACTCAGCTGTGGAGATAACAATCTGTGACTTACATAACCAAGAATGCACGTTAGGACTAGAGGAGCAGGGCATCTGGAGAGGTAGGGAAGTCTGGCAGTGAGGTTACAGGAAAATTGAACCACCAGGCAGCCCCAAGTAGGAAGGTTGCCCGGAGAAAGACTTTACACAGATGCACCCAGGGATGTTGCCCAGGCCCTAGGCCCTTTCTTTCAGACTAAACCCCAGCCTAGGACTGTGTCTCTAGAGGATTCCGATCAACTTTTAATTAAGTAAATAAGAGGCATTTCAGCTTTGAATTGACTGCTTCTTTCCCTGCCACCTTCTCTATGTAATTTACTTCTTTGACCTATTTGAACAGATGTATGTCTTCTTTGAGTCACAGTGTTAATGGAATTTATCAAGAATGCCCAGCTTTGTATAAATGCTCAGTTCTGAGAAGTGCCCAAGAAGACTGCCTTATGGAAAAGAAGGCCTTAAAGATTTAATCAGTTTTCACATTTATAGTTCCTGATTATTAAAAAAGTCCCACTAATATACAAACTTGAAAAATGCATAATACAAGCTAACATTTCTTGGGCACTCACAAGGAGTCAGCCATTGTGCTAAGAACCAGGTTTATTAACTCATTTGACATATTAACATATATATATATCATAGCTAAAAGTAACATTTTATAATTTTTAATAATACAAAAATACATGAAATTATCTTATTTGCCGTGCAACCTTAGGTTAGTTAGTTTATTCCAGTAGGTCTCAGGTCCTTATCTATATAATGAGAAATAATAATAAAGCCTCAGGAGCTTTATGATGAGGACCTAATGGGTTAATTCTTGTCAAATGCACAGCCTGGGGCCTGCCACATAGCAAACTCTGGGTAAACAGCCATTGCCATTATTTTTATTTCTGTTGAAAACTATATTGGAAGAAGAGAGAGGAACAAAGCGAGAATTTCAGGACATGAATTTTAGCTACTTCATTAACTATGTGACTTCCTAAAGTTTAATGATTAGAGTTCAGTTGCCTGGAAGAGAACTTTGGTAAAAACAATGTCTGGAATTTCCTACAGTAGATTGCTAAGGTGTTACCCTCCATACTTCTGTGCATAATCCTCCAATTCAAGTTTTTGAGAATTCTCAAAACATGACAGAATTATTATGGTGTTAGTTAACTTCACAGACATACGTTCAAGAATTACATTCATGTCCCATACAAATTATAACAGAACTGCTTTCACGCATTTGCTTGACAGACTAAGCTTTAGCTATTTGACCTCAAACTTCATGGTTGATTTTTAAAAAATATTTCTCCAACAAAACTCTCTGCCACATAAGCATTGGCATTGTTTATAACAAAATTTCTTGACCCTACTTGACCAGAAGTCTTTAAGACTAGCAAAACTTTTTCCATTTCCAAAATGGGGTCAGGGGTGGGGAGAATTAGATTATAGATTATTGTCTGTGGTTCCTTTCATTTCAAAGATTTTATGGTTCTACTCACTGGCCAGATGCCAGAGAGGAAGAAGACAGTGCAGTTTATAGTCTGACCGGAGAGAGGTCAATAAACTGAACATGTCAGGAACCAGCTCGATCCCTGAAGAACGGAGCTGTGTCAAAGTCCATTTTCTACTTTTTGATACATCTCTATGGTCCATGGTCAAAGGCTGGTATGCGAATTTTGAGGAAAAAAGCAGATAAACACAGTAAGTGTTTGTTCTTAGATGCACAAGGTTAAAAGGAAGAATTTCAACAATTAGAACAGGAAGGAAAAGTATGAGTAGCTGACTACTTATTGGAATACCACGAGGCACAACCACGTGGGGCTCAAGCAATTTAGATGGTAGAGAAGCAGAGAGACCAGGAACAGCAGTAGTAAAAATGTGGGATTTAGACCCTGTTGTTCCCTTCAGCTCCAGGATTGACAAGCTGAGTGACTTCAGTTTTACCTTATACAGCTGTTTTAAGGACAAAATGAGCTAAATTGTGTAAAGTACCAAACCCAAAGTCTAACAAACAGTAGATGCTCGAAATACTGTGGCTATCATCATTCCAATGGATACTTTTCAGACTATCACTACACACTCAGGAGCTGTGGTCCTAGCTAGCTGGTGATCCAGTTGCCAATCGGTCACTTGATGTTCTTTGACAAAGTTGTGGTACCAGAAGGAAGATTACAGCAATGACTAGAATGCCATTGGTTAAAAGTTGATACATTTTGCAATAATTTATTCTGCCTAAACAGTATGAGTCATATAAATTCCTTGACACAAAGAAAAAAGTCTGTGCCATACTGCGATGGAATGAAATAATAGATGAATGAAATGATTATTTTCTGTATTGCATATGTATGTGAATATTTCATGTACATGAATTTAAAGGAGTTGAATTTCTCATCTTGTGTGTATTTTAAACAGGAAGGAGAATTGGGTACAGTGGGAATACTCTTCTGTGTGAAGCCTGAAAACAATTACATATTGAAACTACGTTTTATGAAACATTTAACAAGTCACACTGGTGCCATCTGCTTTACAGTTCAAAATGAGTATTTTGCACTATGAAAGAAAAAGACCATGAAGTCAGTTACTAGCAGCTTTCAAATGTCATGAAGGTGAGCCTAATTATCTACCGATTCACTGTCCCTATGTCTACTAATACCTAGTAAGAAATGAGTTAAAATTTCAGCAAGGGAGGCTAGTATTAGATAGAAACAAAACGCCTTAACTGTGTGGGTTGTAAAGCATCAGGCCCATTTCCTCATGAGGAAGCTTTGGAAGCTGCAATCCCAGCGTGCATAAATTCCATACCTGGCTTCTAATTTTCTAATTTCTCTCTCTCCCTCGTGTGTACTGAGAGAAGTGGGAAGACTCGCAGTTGACTCCCTTACTCCCCTGGCAGAACTTCTTAGGGCTGAGATGGGGGGGGGGGGGGATGTCTTCTACATTCAAGTCCATTAATGGCAGCCTTCGCCCAGAAGGTGGCAACGGGATTAAACGGAGTGGGGCGCTGGCTGGCGGATGCCTGATTCCAAAGGGCCGGAGTTCTTCCCTACTGACCTCCCTCTGATCTCCCCTCTTCTCTAGCCACGTGTCTTCAGCTCCTCCCCGCAATCTTTCCCTTATTTTTCCTAACTTTTATTTTGAAGAGCAGTTTACCTTACGCTTCCCCTATTCACATCCTTACCCATCAGCCGGGATGCGCCCTGGAGAGCCTAACCCATTCAAAGGCTGAGGGTGGATAATAAATCTAGTGAAATTCTATTTCCCCTGTTATGCTAAGAAACTACAACCATAGGCTCTGGGATTCTCCCTATTCTCTAGTCTTTTGAAGTACTTTCTAGTTTAGGCCAAACGAGCCCCAGGGAGGCCTTCTGAGAACAGAGAGATTTCACAGGCACAGAACTTCCATTAGTTACCTTTACATGGTTACCCTGAATAGGACCTCACTCGGGCTCACTGCTCTGTGCCCCTGTGGCACCCCAGCCCTTCCTGCAGGTCCTGATCCCTCCATAGGTTTGGTGCTTTTGGCTGGAGGATGGCTTACTTCTTACTACTACTACTAAAAATTTTCTAATATAACTTCAACCTCTGCTTTACTTCTTGAGAAGTTGGATAATCTCTGCAAGGGTTTCTAAGAAAATCTATCCTGTTTTTAAATTAAGCCTGTGCTTTCTTTGTGCCTCTATTACTCTCCAGCCTAGTTAAGGTCCTCCAGGTCGCGTTCTTGTTACCTTTATCCAGGCTTTAACAATTCCGTATGTTTAGCAATAATTATTACTCAGAATATCTATACAGATCTTCCAGGTATCTTTCCTCAAGGAAAGTCTCCTTGAAGCCCTCATTCAATTGTCCTCTTTAGTTTCATCTTAGAATCTACTTTTCTCAATCTTGCTAGTGACAGCTGGATGGATCTGTGACTAACCATTCCTATACCCATGATCACCTTCATGTCCTCATTCTGATTTAACGAAATTCACTATATGATTGGAATGATTGATAGAGGGACTAATAAGTGAGCTATTCCTTTACCTCTGCTGGAAGGCAAGTTTTAGTGATGGAGCCAAATCCATGGTGTGTCCAGACCAACGGGGAGGTTACAGGTAGGACTAAGTGTTGCTGCACACGCAACAGCAGCCAATTTTATTAATGTGTAGCGTATACAGCGCAATGCCACCAAGGAATGTTGCAAGGGAAAGTGTTCTATAAGCTGTATTCACCACTGGCGTGATAGAAAAAAGCAAACAGGCTGAGAACCCATTTTGAAATACTCAAACTAAAGACACCACCTTTCTTCTGAAGCCTGCAATACCAATTCAGCATTTCTTTACCAACCACCGTACTGAATTCCTGACCTGTCAGCTATGCATACAGTATTTAGTGAGCAAAGTGTAAAAACTAAGATGGTAAATAAAATGAATGTATGTTTTAAAAAAATTAATGTATCTGAACTATTATAACTCTTCTGCGATTTCTCAGAAATGAAAATTGTCCCATCATTTTAAAGACTTTCAAAGTATTTGGACTATTGTTATTTGAATTTCCCGGGGAGTTTAAGTAGCAGTAAATTTATCTGAGTCCACATAGGGATACAGAAAACACAAATGACTCTCCAGTGGCAGGGTAGCACTGCAGAACACAGAACTACAAAGGATCTTAGTAGTTTACTAGCTTAGTGTTTTTCAAACAATATTCCTTGGAACCTTAGGGCTCTTTGGAGGTACTGAAAGGACAGAAATTGGGTTTGGGGTGGGGGTAAAAGTGCAAATTCAGTAGCTGATTTATTATGTTTTTACTTATATATTTCATAGACATGTATGTTTAAGAAATTATCTCTAACCCGGCCGGGCGTGGCTCAGTGGTTGAGCGTCGACCTAGGATCCAGGCGACTGGGGTTCGATTCCCGGTCAGGGCACATGCCCGGGGTTGCGGGCTCGATCCCCAGTCGGGGGCATGCAGGAGGCAGCCGATCAATGACTCTCTCATCATTGATGTTTCTCTCTCTCTTCCTCTCCTTTTCTCTCTCTGAAATCAATAAAGATATATTTTTTAAAAATTACCTCCTGATACTGTGGGTAGGAGTATACGCTGGCACAACCCTTCAGGACACAAGTAGCAACACCTACTCCGTAGGGATGTGGGTTTAAAAAAAGAAAGTATCTCTATATATCAAATATACAAATAATTTTAAATCTTTCATACATACTCGTTTATATTAACATTTCATTTGTAAAAAGTATTCCATTGAAAAAACGTGTTTGAAATTCACTGATCTAGGTCACCTCCTTTATTTTAAAGGAGAGTAAACCTGGCTATAGAGAGACTAGATGGCTTCTCTGGGGACACAAAACAAGTTGGAAGTAGAGTGGACAAAGGGCTTTCTCAGGGAATCTCATTATTTTACAACCTTAAAGAGTATAAGTACCTGAAATCCACTCTGTGCTTCCCTAGTTATATTTTAAATAATTTTCAAGGTATTTTAATCACTTCTCCTAAACACTATGTAGCTCTAGGTCTATTATATAATAACTGTGATACTAACTTAGGTAATAGGGTAAGAAAAAATTGATCACACAGTAAAAACTCTGAACCAACCTTGAAAGCAGTCACCTACCTAAGATAGTCACAATATATACTGGTCAGGCAGAAAGCATGCAAATTCCATCTGTTTCCCCCTTCATAAAAGCTTCTGAGATAAAACGTACAGGACAGAATATTTTTCAAAGCTGACTTAAAACCCTATGAAACCTAATACAAAGCCTTACAGAGCTTGTAGAGAACAAAGTTAAACTTGCCCACATAATTGGAAAGATGATCTGTTCAGAACTGAGAGGCGTTGACCTTTTGCTCTTTATTTCTCTATAACAGGACAGATGACCTTATTTGCTGCCAGTAGAGAACACACTGGCCTAGGGGCTAGAACTACAAGAGTCTTTCAAACAGCCATTTTCAACTTCCAACATCAGCCCTAAACTTCATAGGTGATCAGACCTCTAAAAGGGCAATTTCCAACTTATTTCTTCAATCGCTTAATATCTAACCAAATATTTTAATGCATTTAGATATAGTCACAAGATGGACAGTTTTACAGTTATTAATAAATCATAACTTTATAGACAGTAGAGGGAGGCAACATGCTGAAGGAAAAACAGCGCTGTCTTTGGAGAAGACAGACTTGGGTTCTAATCCCAGCCTTTTGTGGCAGTAAAATGGTCTTGCCCACTTTATTTCATCTGGCTGAGAATTCTTATTCTGGCTTCATGACACCAGTGAAAAATGTTAAGCTCATTTTCTCATCTTTAAATGTAGATGAACAACTCCTTCAATGTTGTCATAAAACTAAATAAGCTATTGTATATAAAATTCTCAGAGTTTTCATTCATAAAAGACACTCAATAAATTGAAAGCTAGAAGTATTATTATTAGAAAAGCAGAGAAATGCTGATATGTTAAATGAAGAACCAGAGCACAGAAATAGCATTTATAACCACTTGAGATATATGTAAGCTAAGTAAAACAATGAAAATAGTTGAAGATGGAATAGTGGGGGCTATGAGTAATTTTCCTACCAAATATTAATGTTGTTACATCTCTTTTATTCTCAGTTATAAAGCTAGTAGTTTTAGTCTAATCAACATTTTTCACTGGTATCATGAAGCCAGAATAAGAATTCTCAGCCAGTGTGAATTTTTACATCTTAGGAGGAGAGTTATTTAAAAAAACAAGCACTTTTAAAATCTGAGCAGCAACATTTTTCAGAAAATTGTATCTACTTATTCAGCATACTGGGTGTTGGACACTGATCAGTGTTGCTTAGTGGATAGATAGATATCCTCACCTTTATAAAGATGGCCTTGCTAATGCACACGGTAGTTAGAGTTTTAATATATCTAAATTTTTATGTATAATACTTGCTTGATGAAAAATGTATGCAATAGAAAAGTACAATGACTAGAAGAAAGTCTCCTCTACCTCCATTCCTGCTATTTTTACCCTATAAGGTAACCAACCACTTGGTTGGAAAAGAGCCTTACAGAATTTTTTTCTACATCTAAACCTAAGTAAAATTTTTATATTTAATAATGTTTCAAAAGTTGCCTTATAAAAAGCTCACAGAGTTTAGACAGCAGCATCTCCCTTCCCACCCTACCCCCACAGATTACATAATAAACAACCTTAAATGTTCACTGCAAGTAGATGGCAAGTAATGAATGTCTAACAGCAGGAAAGAACACAATCCAGTTTTCTTGACCAAAATTCTCTTCATATTTATATTTGGAAGCATGATAATTTTTTAATTTAAACTAAATTACATAAGTCTTAATTAGATTAATGAGAAGTATCCCTGGGATATATCTGTAAATGGTAAAATGTTCTAATAGTATAGTATTATTATAACATATCATTGCTGACTAAATCTGAATTTAAGACATGTAAAATTCAAATATTTTTGAAAATGTAACTCCCTCATTTTTTCTTATATAGAATTTACAGGTCGACTATTGTTACTGATACAATCGAGCTAGAAAGACAAACAATGACCCAAATCAGTTAGTTTGTTAATTTTATAAACTTTATCAGTGTAAGAAAATACACGTATTAAGTTTTTCTCAATTGCACACATACAGATTTTTAAAGGGATGCTAAAGGATAAATATCATGATCTCATTCTACTAGACCCTGGCACACAGTAGGTACTTAATATTGGTTAAATAAATATAAGCAACTTAATATATATGCTTATTATATGATGCTTTAAATTTGTGACAAATATATTACAAGGAAACAAATAGATTAACTTCAAGACTTTCATTTCACTTTTTTGAAATTCATAAAATTTTAACTATAAATAAGGCTTTTCTTTTAAGGAGATGAATTAAGAGGCAGGCTATATATCACTAGGGATTTGCCATGAAATTCCTTTTAAAAATGTGACTGTCTCATTGGGATTTAATCAGGGCTGTAAACAAGTTAGTATGGGTTGATTTTTCTGATATTGATTAGAGAGAGGCAGACAGGAAAAAGTAAAGGAAAAGTAATCTGAAGCACCGAATTCTTGCAGAAACCGGCTAGCAAACTTCCACAGGTAGCATCTGTCTTGCATGCATCTGAAGGAAAGTGCACAGTTTTAGAGAAAGTGGACCAATAGAACGGAAAATAGATTTACACAAGAAGACTTAAGATGGTAAAGCCAAAAGGTAGATCCCAAAGTATTCTGAAGACCAAAATGAAATTAAATAATTGGAAAAGGGGATAAATGAAAAATCATCAGGTCTCTCTCATGGGAAGTCAACTGTTAAAAAGATGAAGCACACTTTGGTGTTTGAAAAGAAATGGAGGTTGGGGGGGAAGGGTGGTTGAGAAGTTAGAAGAGAAGATCTTAAGGAGAAGTCATAGTCCCACGAGCTCTCTGGGTCCTATGTGTAGAGGCACAGGGAGAGAAAGGGCTACTTTTATTTTCTTTTAATGGATTCATACATACACATATATTTCCCCTATATTCCTAATCTGTAATATATATAGATTTTACTGTAAATAAATGTGTATACAGTAATACAGAGATAATAAAATGGTAAAACTGTAATTACAGCAATTACCACCTCAGGCCAAACAATTTAGAGGCAGCAATGATATACCTAACCCATTATATAATTAATAAATCACATGTAAGATTAATAATGGGAGAGGTTTCTGTGGTGTACAGTTAAATCTAGAAACCATTAGCATAAAGAGACATTTATTTCTTTCATAAAAAAAATTCTGACCCAACACTACACAAAATATTTAAAATTATATGTAACAATATACACATTCACAAAACAATATTTTAAAAAACATTTTGAATTTTGGCCCTATTTATTTAGAAAACAGCTTACACAATTTGGGATAATAGAATAGTTGTGGATAAAAATGGACTATGATGATTTCAGAGGAGTAGAGAATGTTAATGTTACTAGTCTCCTGAAGTGAATTTTTGCTGATTAAACCCTGAATTTCGAAATAAGTCTCCCACCAGTTTAGGCAAAAAGGAAGACAGGTTGGTTAAATACTTTTTATTCAAGTGTCAGATCTTGTTTTCATATAGGTAGGCTAGAAATCACAAATGAATAAAATTCACTTATTGTATAAATTTTGATTACTCATTTATATTAGAGAGTTATACTATATGGTAATTAATATAAGGATTATAAGTATTTCCCAGTATTGTTTGACATTAAAAAAAAATGCAAATTTATTTGTAGATGCAGATTTTTCTTTAAATAAACTCAAGGAGGAAGTTATTGCATGTACTTTTTTATAAGGAATCACAAATGACTTAAGAAACAAAATCTACATCTCTAATTTATTAAGACTCACAGAAATACTACTGAAGGGACAATTCTTGATTCTAGTCCACTGTAAAACATTAGTACAGTAAGAACATAAGTGTGTGCTAAATTCCTTATGCAAATAGCTTGAGTATTTATACGTGTGTTTGCCTGCTCATAAAATACACAATACATTTTGCCTGTCTGCTTCTGCTTCCATCTTCTCCCCAACCACCTGCCCTCAACATTGCTTTTATTTCCCCCATCTGAAGCATGATTACTTCCACTTCAAAGAAGTAATCTTAGTTATTTACAATCACTAAGATAAAAATAAGATTAACCTCTGAAATAGCCATAAAAATAACCTGTAGATAGCTATTTTAGACACAAAAGTTACTTTGTTGGAAATATATTCCCTAAGGGCCATATGCTTATAAGCTTATCAAGTCAATATAGGGGAAACAGGACAATAAAATATTAGAATAAATTGAAATTAACATACTTTTCATTAAGGTAAAAACGCTAAAATTTCCAAAAAAACACACCCCATCGTTACCAGGAAATATTATCAACAAAAGAAAATATAGATGACTGAATGGTCAGCAACTGGATGTATACTTAGCCACATGGTTAACACTATTAATTCCTCTAACACAACTGTG
The DNA here is from genome assembly GCF_054644295.1 of Miniopterus natalensis. Lineage (NCBI taxonomy): Eukaryota > Metazoa > Chordata > Mammalia > Chiroptera > Miniopteridae > Miniopterus > Miniopterus natalensis. Next base: position 28,900,708 of record NC_142083.1, read on the forward strand.
CCAAAAGCTAAGGTATTACTTCTAAAGACAACGACCAAGACCGTCAACTACCAACCTGCTTGCAAGACAGGTGAGAAAATAAGCAACCGAATCAGACAGTGAAAGTTTTCGTTTCTAAATTTCCAACATATTTGCAAGTTTCTTTCCTCCTCTGAAAGCGACCCCCAGATGAACCGCCCTAGTCCACATGGAGTTAAAAAACGTGAGCACCCCTGTTTTTAGAGCCGACAAACGGGACACAAAGTAGAGAACAAAACTGTCACCAACGCCACGCTTTCTCACAGCAGCCCTGGCTCTAGCACCTCGTCAGCAATTACTAACTGCTCAAGTGTCACGTCGACCCTAAGAGGAGCCGGGGGAAGGGGGCCCAGCACGTTACCAGACGGCCTCTGTCGTCTTCAGGGAGCTTGTGGACCGGGACCTCGGCTTCATGATAATACTCATTTTGGAAAATTAAAAAAAAAAAAAAAGAAAAGAAAGAAAAAGGGAGAAAAGTCTTCTGATTAACACATTTCAGCTGTCTTGCCACAAAAGCGGTTTTAAATATATTCCACTTCCCAGGGAGGCTGCAGGAGAAATGCACGGTCCCGGGCCCGAGCCCGCCTGCAGCCGCGGCTAAGGCAGCGCCCGGGACGCCGGGGTCCTGCCCGCGGTCATGCTGAGCTCACGCCAGCGCCGGGGCTCGGAAGTGACAGTTCTTTTTTCTGTTTGCGGTGCCAAGGGAGGAACTGAGTTTTCAATCTATTCTTCATCTGGTCACAAGGGAAGCCGCCGCGGTACCGGAGCCGCTGGATCTTGCTTTTTGTTTTTTGTTTTGCAAATCCGCAATGACAGGCTCCAAGTTTTCCAGCAGCCTGAAAGCGCTCAGGTGGGGTGAAGCGGAGGAAGAGCGGCGGGGGGACGGCGGCGCCGCGGCTCAGGGCAGCTCCATGGCGGGGCGCCCGCGAGGCGGCGAGGGAACGGGCCCTGCCTGCGCTGCTCACTGGAGTCGCGTCCCGCGCCCGCAACCCGGCTCCGAGCCTTTGTGAATGAGAGCTGCCATTCGGTCCCGCCAGGAAGCAGCTATTCTTCAAGGGCTGCGTGACGTCGGTAGGGAGGCAGCTCCGAACACCGCAGGGAAGTGAGAGGGAAAAGCCACAGCCGGGCCGGGCGCCCCGCCCCGCCCCGCCCCGTCCGTGCCTCCGCGGCTGGAACTCACGCGGAGGGGCAGCCCCGCCCGCCGGCCGCCCCGCAACCCGCCGGCCCGACCGACGGCCGGCAGCCCAATTCCTCCTCCGAGACACGCGGTCTGTACTCCGGGTGAGACTCCGAGCACCTGGGCAAGGAACACACCCCTCTGCCATCGAGTTGTTTGTTAATCACCCTCTTCCAAAAAAAAGAAAGAAAAGAAAAGCATTTTCTCCAAGTCCTGCAGTGAACATCCAAATTCTTGTCGGAGCAAAGTTGAGAGAACTTGAGGAGTTAGCAGCCGTTCATTGCAGCAGTTAATGAAATGCCCTGCTCCGGGCCGGTTGCAGATGCAAACTGCCTCTTAAAAAGTCCACCGTGCCGCAGGCATCATCGCACCAGGTTGTGCCCGAATGTTTAAACCGAAGAATCTAATGCACTATTGCTGGACAAGTGGCTACATGTACTGAGGTTGTTTCTTTGCACAATATTCTCTAAAGCCTATTTCTTTTTGAAAATCATATGCAAATTTCATTGATTTCTATACACCGAGACTCTGGTTTGTTAACTCTTAACAGCTCTTCAGTGAGAAATAAAGCTCCTATCGCACCAGCTTAACATTTTTATTGTGAAGACCAATCCCTGCCCCACCTCTTACATCTGAAATAAAAGCTGTTCTATTTTAGTAGATACAATCTAAGCTGATTGGAATTGCTCCTAAGAGAAGGAACAGTTGACCACCCTGGCTATTTGCACTGAGGATATATATTCATCTGGGTGTGTCAATTTCAGTCATTTTGGATGCGAATTATCAAGGGAAATTAATTAAAGCATTCCGATTCCTTAAATGACATTAGTTAGTGTGTTGGTCCTCTAGTCTGACGTGAATTTCGTATTTATTTAGCTTTTGTAGGCAGGATGTTGGAGTGCAATTGTGACCCACCCAAAGGACTTGGAAAATGAATGTAGTAAGGCATCCTGCCAGAGGCTCTGGCTGCTTATTACAACGAACCCTTCCACTCCCCCCCTCCCCCCCAGCTTCAAGGTGCATTTGCGATTTAGTCTCCTCTCAGTGACCCTCAGGCCTCTGGAGGTAAATGTCAATCAACTGGTTTCCATACAGTCATCTTCTTAAGCTTTTCGGTTTTCCTATCATTGCTCAGGGACACTCATGTATTCTCAGCTCTGTCACGTATTTAGTGTATTGATGGCACTTTAAGGCAGGTTAGCCAATCACATGTTTTTAGGAATTCAAAGAAAGGTTTGTGAGACTACTCATTTTTGAGGGGGAGGGGGCTCATGGGAGGAGCTTTTTCGTTTTTTCCTCCTTGCATTTTTAAGTAGGAAAAGGAAGAAACAGTAAAAGTAAGCAATTACTATTTATTTGAAGCCCTGTTCTCTTCCACGTAAGATTGCTATTTCCGGGGGGAAAATGACGGTCACAGAATATAATGTCTGAATGTTATGTGTGAAACTCTCCTGAAATAATCAGCCCTGTGCTCTACCATCCCCCAGAAAGCGCTCTGTCCCAGTGAGATTACTTAGCTCCAGGCCACTCCCTTCACTGTCACATACACAGAAGAGGTCAGTGCTGCCTGGAGCACTGTTCCTTAATTGCTCAATGTTCCATGTATTCCAAGAATCTACCTCTGAAAATCCTGGCCCACTTACTGGGTATTTCCTAAACACAGTATACTACTAGTCCCATGATGACTAAAACATCACTTCTGTCCCCAAAGAAAACAAGTTTAAGTGGGGAATCTGACAATATATGCAACTAAGCACAATACTCAAAGCTTCTTGGATCAGTACATCAAACCTACTATTACAGAGAAAGAAAGATGAACAATATTATTCAATATTATCAGGCCATTAAGATTCAAATGTTTAACATTTTGCTTCCACCCCTAATATTTAAGATAGTGACAGAATTAAAAAAACACACCAAATAGTACTTACTCACTATTACAGTGTTTTCTCCATTCTAAGGCAATTTTTCACATGGACATTTCTGAAATAATGTTTTGTAATTTGTGTCACATTTTTCTTCCCTTTGAAAAGCTTCTCACAATGGAGCAGATTCAGCACTGCCCTCCACATTCCTCTTAGTATACCCGTATATGATGCTGTAAAGGCTGACAAAGAAGCCTGGATCTAGGGAGGCTGGCCTGGAGGAACCTTGTGGCCCTTGTCACCATGTGGCCCTTGTCTGTAGGACTTTGAAGAACATGCATTTGATCCAGACCTACTATTATTTATAGCATTCCTTGATATATTGAATTGTGTAATGCTGCATAGACTTATATTTGGCTACTGTCACCACAACATTTCTTTTTTTATTGTTGTAACTTTTTTATTGATCTTAAAGAAGAAGGGGGAAAGAAAGAGAGAGAGGAACATCTATTGGTTGTTCCACTTATTTAGGCACTCATTGGCTGATTCTTATATGTGCCTTGGATGGGGATCGAACCCACAACCAAGGCATATCGGGGTGATGCTTCCACTGAGCTACCAGGCCAGGGCTCCACAACATTCCGGTGGCCTGTACCACAGATCTGTAAGTCCTTTGGGGTCCTCCATCTGTATATATTTTGTTGAATCAAATCACTGTGTAGCATGATGTTCCTGAACTTCAGGCACGTGGTCATGGCGTCCACAGGGGGTTTTCATAGCTAATTTTTAAGTTGATAATTTTGTAAGGCCTGAGAATGTTATAAATATCCAAATGACCTTTACCAGAAAAAAGGTTCCCTTCCCTTGATCTATACCATTATTTACTTGATTTTTTTTTCATGGACTCAAATTTAAATAACATAATTTTGAAAGGTAACTTTATTATTTTAAAATGTTCTGCCCACTTTCAAACCTTCTGTCTTATTTTCTGATTACAATAGATATTCTACACTTTCTAATTAGTCATGAGCAGATTTTTGAGAACTATGTCATAAACCAATAAAATATTCAGACCTGTCAAATGTGCTTAAATTCAGTAGTGTAGATCTGTCAAAAAACTTTTTAGGGAAAATGACCATGGAGCTGCAGTTCTTTTTCACAGTTCCCTGGTATTCTACATTGTACTCTAACATTAATAAGAACAAGTCACTTTGGACTCTGTAGCATTTCCTTCTTATTGAGTAATAATGCGGTATTTTGCTTCGAGAATTTTTCTCTTATCTTATTGCACTCCCTATGTATACACTGGCCTCAAGGACTTTCCTGTAGGCATGAACCTCCTTGGAACTAAATTTCTTAATTCCTCATGAAAAGCCCAGAACAATATTTTGAAGGCTTCTAACCTTCAAGTTTCCTACCTCTTTTGTAAAATGTCAGGCTACAATAATAATCATCACAATTTTGATGTAGTCCCTCTGCTTAATTTTGTTTTTGTTGACTATCTTATGGTATTATATCCAAAAAATCATTGCCAAGACCAAGGTCAAGCAGCTTTTCCCTATTCTCTTCAAAGAGTTTTATGATTTCAGGGCCTATACCCATTTATAATGCCTTTAATCCATTTCAACTTAATTTTTGTGAGTGGTATAAAATAGGGGTCCAGCTTCCTTCTTTTGCATGTGGATATCCAGTTTTCTCAACACTATTTATCCAAGAGCCTATCCTTCCCCCATTTTATGTTCTTGGTATCCTTGTCAAAGATCAGTTGACCATATATGCATGGGTATATTTCTGGGCTCTCTAGTCTGTTCTATTATCTATGGGTCTGTCTGCTTTGGTGTCAGTATCATACTGTTTTGATTACTATAGCTTTGTAATATAGTTGGAAATCAGGACCTGTGATGTCTCCAGCCTGTCCATCTTTCTCAAGATTGCTTGGGCTATTTGTGGTCTTTTTCATTTCTGTGAAAAATTACATTGCAATTTTAACAGATATTGCAATGAATATTTGCATGAAACTAAAAGGGTTCTGCACAGCAAAGGAAACCATCAACATAATTAGTTCGGGTTCTGCACCCAATCCAATGTCGGGGATGAGGGACAGGGCACATCCCCAAACCAACAAGCAATTCTTGGACATCAGTAGGTTGTCTGAGAAGTCAACCCAATTCTGACACTGTCTACCCAGAAATAGTATCAGATTCCATAGATTAAACTCTCAGTCCCAAGAGATTGCCCCTCCCCCTCCCCCCTTCAGATACTAGTTGCAAGTCCAGGTTGTTACCTGTGCTTCTGGTAGACTATAAATCAGAGGTTCCCATGACCCCCTCCTTGGGTTCGATTAATTTCTGGCTGACTCACAGAATTTAGGAAACCCATTTACTCACTAGATTATGTTTATGATAAAAGGATATAATGCAGGAACCACCAGATGAAAAAGATGCATAGGAAGGTATGGGAGAAGGGCATGGAGTTTGCAACTCTCTCCTAGCAGGCCACTTTTCCTCCCCCCTTTCTACATGTTCACCAACCATGAAGCTCTCTGAACCCCATCCTTTTGGGGGTGTCATTACAGGTATGACTGATTAAATCACTGGCCACTGAGGAATGATTCAACCTCTAGCCCCTCTTCCTTCCCCAGAGGTCCTGTGGGGCTTGAGGCTGAAAGTTCCAACCCTCTAATCACATTGTTGGTGCCTCAGGCAGGCAACTCCCTATCTTTAGGTAACCTAAGGGCTTTCTGAAAGTTATTTTATTAACCTAACAAAAGACCTTCAGGGCTCTCGTCACAGGAAATTCCAAGGAAAGAGCTGTGTGCCAGGAACCAGTGGACAAAGACCAAATAATTATGGTCATCTGATGACGGGATGAATACATTTATGTGCCACATAATGACCTTTAGGTCAATGATGGACCACATGTGTGATGTGGTCTCATAAGATTGTAATGAAGCTGAAAAATTCCTATCACTTAGTGAGGTCATGGGGCAATGCATTCATCACATGTTTGTGTTGATGCTAATGTAAACAAACCTGACAGTTTTGTAAAAGTATGGCACAAAACTCAAATATGGTTGTTATAGGTCTCTTTTAGAGATTGAAAGGGTACAATAAATTCATTACATAGGAATATTTGGATTCTGATTTAAATATCAAATAATTTAGACAATGATGGAAACTTGACGCTGATTTTAGATAATAAAAATGAATTATTATTATTTTTAGGTCTGATATTGGCATTGTATAAGAAAATGTCCTTTATTATGTTGTTGTTGTGAGTTGAGAGGTATATAACAGGAAAATATGTCTGGGATTTGTTTTAAAACAAAAACAGAGGGAATGGGAAGGACAGAGGAAACCAATATAGCAAAATGGAACAGCCACTGAAACTGGGAGATGGGTACATGGAGGTTCACTGTACTCTCCGCTTCTGTGCATTTAAAAATGTTCGTAATAAAACACTTAAAAAGGTGGAATTAAAAAAATGTTTAGCACAAACAATTATGTAGAGCACATACTTGGTAATGATAATAAATGACTATGTTATTGTTTTATGTGTTCATTATATTTTTAAAGTTATTTTAGAGTGTACTCTTTCTACTTATAAAAAAAAGTTTGCTGTAAAACAGTATGCTTGATAGGCTGCAGCAGTTTTGTGCTTCTCCTGTTTATTGAGTCTTTTGATTGCATCATTTTCTCTTGTGCTTGATTTAATCTCGTGTTGTTCTGTACAGTAACATGCTATTATAGCCTAGGAGCTATACCGTATGTCCTAAGTGTGTAGTGTGTTATATCATCTAGGTTTGTGTAGTGCACTCTATTATGTTAGCATAACAACAAATTCACCTAGCAATGCATTTCTCAGAACATGTCCCTGTCATTAAGCAGCACATGACTATATATATTTATTAAAAATTACCATATTGTTAAATAAAAAGGCAAGCTATAAATGTAAGAAGATATTTTCAAATCATATATATGATAAGACGTTAATATCCAAAATATATAAGGATCTCATACAACTCAATAGCAAAAAACAAAACAAAACAACCCAAATGCCAAATTATATGATTAAAAAATGAGCAAGGGACCCGAGTAGACATTTTTCCAAAGAACACATACAAATGCCTAACAGATACATGAAAAGGTGCTTAACATCCCTAATTATCAGGGAAATGCAAATCCAAACTAAGTGGAGCTACAACCTCACATCTGTATTGATGGTGTTTATCAAAAAGACAAGAGGTAAATGCTGATGAAGATGTGGAGAAAAGGGAACACTTGAGGACTATTGGTGGGAAGGTAAGTGGATACAGCCACTCTGAAAATATCATAGTTTCCTCAAAATATTAAAAACTGAACTACCATATGATCCAGCAATTCTACTTCTGGGTATATATCCAAAGGAAATGAAATCAGATCTCAAAAAGATATCTGCACTCCCATGTTCATTGCAGCATTCTTCACAGTAGCCAAGATATGGAAACAACCTAAAGAAGATGTGGTATAAAAATACAGTGGAATATTATTCACCTCCCCAAAAGAAGGCATGTGCTATTTGTGACAACATAGATGAACCTGGAGGACATTATACTAAGTAAAATAAGCCAGACAGAGAAAGACAAATACTGTATACTCTACTTATATGTAGAATCTAAAAGGAGAGAGAAAAAGAAATGTTGAACTCATAGAAACAGTGTAGAATGGTGGTACTCTGACTGGAGGGTGTTAGAAAGGGAGAGGTGCTGGTCAAAGTGGACAAGTCTTCAGTGATAAGAAGAATAAGTTCTGTGATCATGTAATAAGTTATAAAAATGTCTAATCACTATGCTGTACACCTGAAACTAAAATAATATCTGCCAATTGTAATTGAAAAATAAAAAATTATTTCGAAAAAGCAGCTCTGTGGATCAAATGTACAGAATTGTGACTCTAGTTGATACTATATTGTAAACAGTACTCACAATCTGATGAGAGCGCAGATCTTAAGCATCCTTACCACACACACACAGGTAGTAACTGTAAGGTGATGGATGTATTAATTAATCTGATTATGGTAATCATTTCACAAAGTATGGGCATCTCAAACCATCACATTGTACACCTTAAATATATATAATTTTATTTGTCAATCATACTCAATAAAGCTGGGGTGGGGGAAAAAGCAAAGGAGAAAGACTGACAATATCTCATATGATATACTCACAAAAAGCTAGAAAGCTAACAGCTAATTATACTTTAACGGTTGAATAAAATAAAAATAAAGATGAGAGTATGAAACAATGACATAGAAATCCATTAAAAATGGTGTGTGTGATTTAGAGGTGTAACAAGGGACATTTAACAGCCAGCAAATTTTAGATTTTCCAGATATTCAGGATTAAACAATCTGAGTTTGCTGCCCTTGTTTCTAATTTTTAGGCTCATAAACACTATGATGAGGGCGTATATGATAATATCATGAGTCTGTTGGCCATAAAGTGTGAAAAGGTCTTCAGCCCCGCTCATAACATGGGTAATGGTGGCTGGCTGTCACCTATACAACAGATGGCATTTTGGCTGCCTCCTTGGGTAATACTGGCTAACAAATGATCATTTTGAAAGGTAACAATATGTGAGACCTCAGATAATGTATAGATTTCAACATGTGTCAACAAAGTACATTGTCTATTGAAAGGTTCAGAAAACTGGTTTTTAAAAGTAGCATAAACATTTCTGCATGGCATCAGTAATGTTGACAGAAAATGCATTTTGTGTAATTGACTTTTAGAAATTTGTACTAATTCAAAATATTGGATTTCAAAGAAAATATTGGAGGTATAAAATAAATTACTTAATTTTAAACTTTCTAAGTGCTCTTGTATTTCCTTTGTATTCTATATCCATTATATATTTATGTAATAAAAGGATTTTTTGAAAGACATAATAAAACAACTAGAAAAATCTAGTTGCCAAATGAAACTCTGCTTCTTATATTGTGAGATGAATTGAGGTTTCCATTAAGACAGGATTTGGAAAATAATCTATCAGAAACAAATGCACACAGAATGTACTTTAATGATGATTTAATACCTGATACAGTAGACAATGAACAAAATTGAGTTATTAAAAAGCAAACATTCATTGGGCCTATTTAATTTACATTTGTTTAATAACATTTTTCTCTGCCTGTGTTAAAAGTAATGGTAAAATGGTCCAAGCAACTCAAGCAATTTCCCTTTAACCACACACTACAAGTAAGTTTTGTTTAAAGTGAAAGGTCTACTATTTGAGACAATGCCTATTAATTAAGAAAGGTATACAGGGTCAGGTTAAAAAGCAGCCTTTGGTGTCAGACTGTCTGGGTGAAAATCCAGATTCCACTAATGACTAGTTGTTTGATCAAGTTACTTAAACTTCTTTAAGCCTCAGTTTCGTCAGCTACAAAATAAAGATACAGTAGAGTTCTGTGAGGATTAAATGAGACATGTAAAACCCTGGCAAAGGGTTTGCCATATAGTGAGGGCTCAATAAATAATACCTACTATTAAAAATAAGCTTTAAATTCAATAAAAATTTTTTTAAAAAGTTTTAAAACAGAAGTTAATGAGTATGGAGGAAAGCAGGTTTGAAACTTAAAAGTACTGGGGAGGGGGAGGGAACGGGGTGGAACGGGTCATTGGGGAGAAAAAGGGACATCTGTAATATTTTAAACAATAATAAAATAAAATAAAAACAAAAAAACACAAAAAACAAAAAAACTTAAAAGTATGTTACTATGATGCTTTGATTAAAAACAATTGTTTTGTGTTTAATCTTTACATAACTCCCCTGATCCCTTTACATAATAGGTTGTAAACAGTTTTCTAGCCTCCTGTCTTACACATCTAAGCTTTATTCTCTGAATTGTCTCTGGGTTATCTTTCAAAGACACAAATGTTAAATTATTAATGTTAAATTAAATGTTAAAGTCCCTGCTTAAAAACCTTCAATAACTTCCTATTCCTTACAGAATCAATTATGGTCTTCTTCGTGTGTTAAATAAAAACTTCTACCATTTGGATCAAGAGCAGAGTAGACCTTCTGAATACTTTTGACAATCCAGTATGGGGTCCCTGTCAGCCATGACAGTTATGTCAAGTGCTATGTCAAGACTGAGGTAATGGGGTATAACGGGAACTCCCTTGGAAGGGGCCTGAAACACCCCAAACCGCAAATTTGGACACCTGGGTAAGGACTCTATATGGACACTAACATGAGTGGAACCTCTGCCCATTGTGGGCTATGAGAACTCAGGGCTCTGACCATTCCACGCCTGAGCCTGGCTGTAGCAGGGGTCGCCTCAGAGCCCTGCTGGGCTTCCACTGCGCCAGGCGGGTGCCACCACTGGAGCCACTGGCTTGAGACCAACACCTGCCTCTCCCTCTGCAGGGGCTGCCAGGGACCGGGCTTTGCGCTGCAAGCTTGCTCCAACGCTTCTGTCGCTTACACTCCTCCTCTCTGTGGGTAACCTGTGTGTGACTCTACTGGCTTTTTGGGGAGGTCTCCCCTAATAAACCTGGCATTGTGGAAAGACACAAACGTGTGTGAGTGACTTGTTTTGGGGATGCTCCTTTGCTCACGACAATATGCAACCTATGGTTCAGCCTTGCCCTTGGTAACTTTTTCATACCCTGTAATGGCAGCCACACAGCCGTGCGTGCCCTGCTCCAAATCTGCCGCCCTGCTTCCCTGGCCTCGCGAGTCTGTCACCTTCTAAGCCCCCGCTCTGCGAGCAAGTGTCCTCCTCACCCTTCAACATCTAACACAAGCAGCCAACTCACTCAAAAACAAACCTAGTTTAATCTTCTTGGCTTCACTCAATCTGTGAACATCTTGAGTTAATTTTGATTATTATTATAATAATTATTATGTTTTACTTGTATATAATGTATTTACAGTGTATGGCAGCGTGCAATGGAAATTCTAGAGACACCAGAGCTCCCTAGCCACTGTTCAGCCACTGGCTTTGACTGTGTGACCTTCAAAAAACAACCTCAGATTCAACGTCTTCTTCTATCTTCCTTCCAGTGCTGTTCTGGGGTTAGATGAGAAAAGACGTTGCCTCACCTGCAATCCCAAACTATCACTTTCAGATCTTTTCTTTGTCCATACTTCACTGGCAGCATTATCTTTCTTCTCTTAAATCTCTCTCTCTCTCTCTTCCCCCCCTCCCTCCCTCCCTTCCTTCCTCCCTCTCTCTCTCTTTGTCTGTCAGGAATTTCAACTCCTCTAGGCTTGCTGCTTGACTAGCCAACCTGTAGGCGCTGGTGCTAATTCCTCTCTCCCAGAGTGCTTATGAACACCACAATGTGGTCCTCTCCTCGTCTGGCTAAGGGAAAGGGATCCTGGCCTCCATAATGTTGGGAGTTCCTTGAAAACATGGGGTGGAGTCTGTTCATTTTAGTATTCGATGCACCTAGCACAGTATCTGCCTCACACGGCGCTCATTTAACAACAGAATAAATCTTTCCTTTGGTCAACAGTGGCAGATAAGCCTTTACAATTTCCCCCCCCAGGGCCCTTTTGTGGCATTTACCTCACGGCTGAAATCAGATATCAAAAATTGAAGCTTTGTCCCCAAAAGCTACTTTTGGCATCTCCTTTACCAAGACAGAGTTCCTATATCCTTACAATAAAAATATTTCTACCAAAGAAAAAGAAACTGGGTAAGAAATTCACTGGAAGAAGACTTAGGCAGGCACTGAGCTGACCCCAGTATCACTGTCAAGGAGGGAAAGATTCTTTCCTACGTATTTAGGAGAAACAGGCTTAATGTGGAGAAACTATTAGGCAATGTGCTACTCAACCCAGATAGAGTATTTGAATTCTAATAGGGACCTTTCGGAAGCTCAATTCAAAAGAATGGCTTTTCCAGGAAGAGTTTCCCCACATCTTGGCAAGACAAAGGGAGGGTGCTTGGGGCATCCTATAAAATCTGCCAGTCAGTCACCCATCTGCCAGCGAATCAGATGGCTGTGTCTCTGGGTAGGGGAGCTACATTCTGGCCAGTTCTCTAAGAACTTGTTTGGAGCCATCGTATTTTACATATATTAGCACATTTACTTTTACATCAACCACATGAAGACTTTATATACCCATTTATCAGATGAAGGAACTCAAGTACAGAGAGTGCTTCCCCAGCTAGTTGAGTGGAAGAACTAGATCAGAACTCACTGGTCCCAGAGGAAGGAATCTGAAAATGACAGGCAGAATTTCCACTCAGTGCTTACTCACCATGTGCCAGGCTCTGGGGAAGATGCTCTGCACATGTCATCTCATTTAATATTTAAAATAAATTCATGAGCTGAGTAGTATAATTTCCTCCATCTAACAGTTAAGGAAACAGGTCTAGAAGTTAAGTAGCATGCTGGAGGCCTTAAGTTGGCACTTAAGTTTGTCTGTTAAAAAAGCCAAATGTCTTCTGGGGAAAACTAGGACCTCAAGAACTAACATACCATTACAAATAGCATCTCAACAGAAGGATATTCTTTAAAAAAAAACTTGTTTAAGTAAATCTTAAACAAAGATGACAGAATAAAGAGAATTATCACCTCTGTTACAGGTTTGTTTTTTTTTTTGACATGACATTATAATCATTAGAAATTAATCATTATTTTCATTCTAAAAATTTAAATTTAAAAATGTTTCAAGCATTTAGATACCAGACTGCAGGTATATATAAATGTAGTATTCAACAGTAACTACTGGAAAAAATATATGCATTTTAATTTTATTATGTTGGTTCTTTCCTTAAAATGAAGACCTTTTCCTTCCTTACTCAAGAACAATTTCTACTGGTATATTATATTTACAGTTACATTTTGTTTTTGGAACAGACAGCTCCTGTATAAGGGACAGGAAAGCAGACTTAGATACTATTTAACCTGACCTTGCATATCAATCTGTGCTCTTCTGGGGAGAAAGAGAGCCTGTTCATTCCAGACATGCAGTGAACTCTAAAAAAACCCGTGCAAACAACACAGAACTGTGATTTCCAGAACGGCCCTAGTGTGTTCCCTGTGTTCTTAAAGAGAGTGCTCTGTCTGATATTTTTGCAAAAAAGTTGAGTGTTGAGGCAGAAGTTGCCTTATGGAAAGTTAAAGGCAAATGAGCTAGAAGACATAATGCCAAATCCTCTCTACTTCCAGGGAAGATGGTTATTCCATATGGGGCGAGACTAGGAGAAAGCTCTCCCATCCAAGCCCATGAAATTTAAGGCTTCGTCCAGCTGACAGGTCTTCTTTGAGTCAGACTTCCCCAGGACCTACTTTATTCTTCAGTTGACTTGCAGGCTTCTCTGCAAATAGTTAATCTTTTTCCTAAGAGTTGCCTTATAGTAACTCTAAGTTATAATTAATTTACAGTGATTTAAAATATCAATAAAATAAAAAAACAAGTTATTGCAAAGGGGAAGTAGCTTAGGCAGGGCTACCACCACCTTTGTAGGCCCCGCTACACATCATATCCAACACGTTAACATGGACCCACTTCCCACATTATACAATCTTTTTGCTATGAAAATCTAGACACGATCTTTATAATTTTGCTTTTGAAATTCTTTGGCCACTATTAAACTCACTTAACTAATGACTGGCCCTGACTTCTCTGCAACCACCCAGCATGCTTGAGAGTACTTGTGAAGCAAAAAATATTCAGCCCACAATTTTTTCTTCAAATGTAATAACATTTTAGGAATATTTATTTGACAATTATTAAAACTGACATAATGTTACACTTTGAACATTTAATTAAACTTTAATCATGATTTTATAGTTTTCTTTTGGTATTTTGGAGTCGCTTACTTTATTTTTCAGTTCTCAAATATTTTCATAGGCCCATAAAAAACTCATAGGCTCTGGACACTGAGAACCACCGTCTGCGCCGTGGGCAGCAGAGCCCTGGGCATGGCACCTGGGTGGGAAAGGAATTCTGGAAAGAAGTGATTCATGCAGGAGATACACTTACTATTTCCAGATAGTGTGCTATTTCCTGTACTATTCTGATAGTTCTGAGCTATGCTTTGCTTTGTGACTGGGGTGAGGGAAGGCATGGGGCATGCACTGCAGGGCTTACTCACGAGCCAGCTCATAGACGGTAACACAAGTGAGAAAAAAGCAAAAGATGGGGTTGCCACCCTTGAGGGCATAGCCGTTTTGTTGGGAGGAAAAATATTACTCCCCTTAAGGTTTTCTCTATAATAACTGAACACACGAGAGCGAGACGCTGAATCCAGGGTCTGGGCACTTGAATGGTCAAACTAGGACAATAATACTGTTGTCTGGTTGTACCGACCTTATTTGTTAAATTGTCCTTTAAAATGCCTGACTAGTGACTTGTGAACTAGGGTAGCTGCTGGGGCCCCGGCGTTCTGCCCACAGTGGAGGGAGGCGCACGGAGTCCTGGCGAGGGCCACCCTGCCCTTGCTGTCACTCAGCCCCAGAGATAGAGTTCTGAACTGGGATTAGGTAATACTATTCCCACTGTGCCTTTTCTTCCTTCCAGGTGGCACTGAAAGCATGGAAAGGGTCACTGAACCATTTGAAGATTTTTATTGGGGAAATCACATGCCCATAAAAAGCTCCTCTTTAAGGAAGCATGGCTCACTGTCCTGGAATGAGAGCCCCATGTGGCCAACTTAATTTGTAAAGAGAAATTTAAAATTATATGAGAGATCTTCTCATTTTAAATGTTGGTGCTAATTCAAAATTTAAAAAAAATAAAAATGTCTGGCTAACAGCGTGAAACCGAACAAAACAGGTCTGAGGTGGGGTGGTGGTGGTGGTGTTACCAGGTTCTCTTTCATCCTTGTTTGGGGCTTGTTTATTATTTTATTAATCTCAAAGAAACTCCTTTGTGCAGAGTGGTTAACGCAATGGTGAGCTAATTTCAGATGTTTATATTTTAATAGTAGGGATAGCAAATAACAATAACAAGTCACTGGGATTAATTTCTAATGGAAAACATTTCAGGCCTTTAACAAGGAAATTTTTGGCGAATAAATTGTAATGAAATGGGAAGTGCCCATTCCATCCATGCATAAAACCAATCCTAGTGGACTTGGTTGTTGTTTTTTTAAATTTGCATTGCTACTGTTTAGCTAATTGTTAACCAAAGTATGAGTGACTAGTTGAATGAGTAATATGGTTATTTAAACAAGAGAAGGTGGAAGGAACTAGCATTTACTCAGCACCTAATATCTACTTTTTGTGTGTGCCCCCCCCACTTGGTTCTTTATATTTTCTCTTCCAATATTGAAAGCAACCCCTTAAGGTAGTTGTAGTTATTTCTCATTGAGCAGCTGTAAGTTGATGTTTGAAGAGGTCATAGCTAACTCTTTTGAAGCATGCTGTCTTTTATACAATGAATGTTGATGTTGCCAAATATTAATTCAGGAGCTGGTAAAGTTAGCAATCAGTCACACACACACACACACACACACACACACACACACACACACACACACACACACACAGGCACCAGGATTTAAAAGCAAGGTTAAATTCACTATGCTGGACAGGGCCAGCTGTCACATGATACTTCACAGGAAAGAATTTGGTGCTGACAAATAGAACCCTTTTCACCTTAATCTGAGTCATCATGTGTCATTTTTAGGCACTGTATTTGCATTGTGTAGGGCATACATTAATGGGATCTCAAACTTCCTTAAATCTATCACAAAGATCAACACAGAGTTGGAGGTAATTAAATAAATCTAAGTAGGTGACTTAACCTTTCAGATTTTTCTAAAGGAGATGTGGGTCTAATGGGAGGGGCCAACAGAGATTAGGGGAAGATTAAGCAATAGCAAAATCTGTCTTGATTTCAAAGAAAGGGTAGAAAGTTGAAAATAAAACGAGTTCAGATATTTCCATGACAGCTTCAGTGTTAACACTAAGAGAATGTACCAACACTGTGACATTTGTTAAGTGTAACGAATGTAAAACGTGTAACATTCTGCAAGTGTAAAATGTGTCCTTCCAATCAAAATCAATTGTAATTATGTGATCAACTAATCCAACTTCTTATGAATCGCCAATGATGAAATACTATCTGTTTGAGTAATACCACATATTTATAAGATGGATCAGTAAAACTTGCTTCAGGGAGTTTATAATAAAAAAAGGGTGGATAGTAAGAGACTTATGCCCATGGAAAACACCACATTGTGATTTATTCATTTCATAGGTCTTATCATATGTGGAATTTTGGTGTTCTTCATTGTAGGCCTCACCTACTAGAACAGAACTTCAGAGTGCACAGAAATTGCCTATTTTATATCCTCTGTATCTCTAGTAACTAGAGCAGTGCCTGGCTTATTGGAAGCACTCAATAAATACTGGGCAAATGTATGAATGAATGACAAGGAACATGAATATTACGATAGGAAAGTAGAGAAAAAAAATCCTCGTAGGATGGAAAGTGAGGGCAGATTTCAAGGAGAAAGGATTCCAGATAGAGGGCTTGAAAGCTGATAGAAAAGAGGCCTTCTCAAAAATGGCATAGACCAAAAGGACAGGCAAGGCCTAAGAGATGCTTGCAGCAATGTAAAGTGTTATTCTATCAGTAAATCTTGATGAAGAGATTTGGGATTATATAACTAAAAAACTTAACAAAAATGGAATGGGTTCCCTTCTGGCTGGTGGGAGAGAAATTTATGTGAAGCGAGATACTGAAGCTTTGGGTAGAAGACCAAATAGCAAAAAACGTGATAGTGGGCAACCGGGCCCTGAGGAGTAGGTGGGACTTTTAAAGTTCCCTCTAAACCTTGGGATTCCAGGCCTCTGTTTGCTTTGTTGCTGAAATGACTTAGGAGAACTTCCTAAAATCCTTGAATTCGTCATAGATAGAACTTTGTCTTTTTCTTCCTAAATCAAAAGAAAGCTCAATTAACCACAAGGGTTATTTCATCTTTTATTTGGTGAAATCACATTTCAGCTGGTAGAGAAACCACTGTGTTACCACTTAGCCCTAGAAGTGGTGATTGAGAGTGACATTTAAGAAACATTTTCTACAGATTTCAGAAGACAATCATTTTGTTTTGAAGATTTATAATATGAGGAAATATTTTTAAAGCCCATTTTAATTAAACAGCTTGTAGAAAAATATCTTTGAATCTCACCTTAGAGAAGTGCTTTTTCAAATGGTAGTCTGCCAAGAACTTTAAGTAAACATGTGACCGTACAATTTCTTTTGTAACAAATTAAATGAATTTGCTTAATACTTAAAATCATCTTTCATGTTACATATTAAAAAACAATAATAGTTTTGTTTAAATTTTCAAACATATAGGACAAAAAGAAGGCTGATTCAAGATGCAATGAACACAGTGGTGCATATGTTCTTCCAAATTAGTATTTACATTCTTCTTTGTCATTTGGCCTTTTCAATCTCTGGCATCCACAGGAAATAGGATTCCATGGTGTAGGTCAGTGAGAGATAGTAAACATTTTTATATATATTACAGATTCACAGTGTTTGCTACATGTACCAAATTACACCTTATTATTTGCGTGTGTGTTAAGGTTCATATGGATTAACTATATGTTGGCAAGCAAATGTGTTATTTCTAGAAGAAATGGAAATGTTAATTTACTTTCCTGGCCAAAATTGGTATTGCTCTGAGTCAGTGTATTTCCTGATAGTGTGAACCAACACACACACACACACACTCACATCTCTACATATGTGTACATGTTTGACTTATGTCTCTTAATAATCTGAATACACTAAAGGCATTGTCAATCAATCAACAACAAATCCTAAATTCAGAGTTAATGTCTTAGTCCTATCAGTATCCCTTTTCAAACAAGGTTTGACTGTCTTAAGTTAAAAAACAACCCTGGAGCTACCACAGATTCCTATTAGGTTGGTCATTAGTTAATATTATTTAAAAGCCAGAACGGTCCTGAATCTTCAATTATATAGCAAGTATTTTAACCTGGGGAGGGGACAAAGGCAAATTTTTTCCAAATGTCTGAGACCAGTAAAGGATCTTTTTGACTAGTTTTTTCTCTAAATCCTTAGGAAGGAAAAAGGCCACTGTGAAGTGGTGATGCAGGGGAAGGGAAACAGAAATTGCTGGGATTTGGCTGCCATTCTGCTGAGTAGGAACAGGGAGGAGCTTAGAGGAGGGTTGAATGAGAGAGTGGGATGAGAATTAGAGAAAAAATAAAGACCTTTAACAATCACTTAAATATTTGATCAAAAGATACATAAAGATAATGGCACGAACTCTCACATTATGAATGCTTGTAGCTTCAGAGCTATGGGCCTTGCAATCATAAAGGCATGTTGGCATCTGGATTTACATTTAGAAGTTGTATAACCATAAAGTTTATGAAATTTTGAAAATTATATTTTTCTTTACATGTTTATGATCATGAAAGCTAGTCCTTTAAAAAGTATGTTTCTTGAACTTCTTTGAACAATGAAAGTATTTTTTTTGTGTGTTAAAGACCTAGCTTAAGGACTTGAAGATAGGAGAAAAGCTCCTTGACATTGGCCCTGGTACTGATTTTTTGGATATGGCATTCAAAGCACAGGCAACAAAGCAAAAATAAACAAGTAGGATTACATCAAAGTCAAAAGCTCTGCACAGCAAACCATCAACAGAATGAAAAGGCAATCTAAGAAATGAGAGAAAATAATTGCAAACCACATGTCTGCTAAAGGGTTAATATCTAACATATATATAAGGTACTCACTCAACAGCAAGAAAAAACAACAGATAATCTGATTAAAAATGGACAGCAAACCTGAATAGACATTTTTCCAAGGAAGACATACAGATGGCCAACAAATTTTAAAAAGGTACTCAGTATCACCACTCAACAGAGAAATGCAAATTAAAACCACAACAAGCTATCACACCCTTTAGGATGGCTTTTACCAAAAAGGAAAGAGGTAACAAGTGTTGGAGAAAAGGGAGCCCTTGCACATTACTTGTGGGGATGTAAACTGGTGCAGCCATTATGGAAAACAGTATGGAGCTTCCTCAAAGAACAGAATTACCATGTGACCCAGTGATCTCACTACTGGGTAAATATCCAAAGGAAATGAAATCCCTGTCTTGAAGAGATATTTGTACTCCCATGGGCACTGACGCATTATTCATAGTAGCTGAGACATGGAAACAACGTAAGTGTCTGTTGACAGATGAACAGATAAAGAGAACGTGGTGCATATGCACCATGGAGAATTTTTCGGCTACGAGAAAGAGGGAAATCCTGCCATTTAGGACAATATTGATGAGCTTGGGGCACATCATGCTAAGTAAGTCAAACAGAGAAAGACACATGCTATACAATCTCATATACATGTGCAATCTAAAAAAAGTCAAACTTCTAGAAGCAGAGAGTAGAACAGTAATTTCCAGGAGCTGGGGAGAGTGGGGAAAATGGGGAGATGCTGGTCAAAGCGTACAATTTTTCAGGTATAGGATGAATGAGTTCTGAAGATCTAATGTACAGCATGATGACTATCGTTGATAATGCTGTGTTGTAAACTTGATAGTTGCTAAGAGAGTAAATCTTAAGTGATCTCACCACCCACACCAGAATGTGTTCATCATATTGATTGTGTATATGTGCACTGGATGTGCTCATTAAATTTCACAGGGTATAGGTATATCAAGTCATTACATTGAACACCTTAAATATGTACAATTTTTGTTTGTCAATTATACCTCAATAAAGCTGGAAATAATAGATGATCATGTTCTAGAGCAAGTGAGCACAGGTATATTTTGGGTTAAAAATGGGGAAGAAGGAAATGTATAAAGGATTAGATGCTTCAGCAGGCTGAAACATCACAAAGCTCAGAGTAAATTTCTATCTTGCTGCTGGTTTGTATATAAACTGTACTCAGACGGGAGAAGTAGTGGAGAAGTTATTGTGGTTTATGTGAAAAAGGAAAAGGTTATATCCAGTTAGTGTTTAAAAACTCCCTATTAACTTATCTTCAGACACGGCTCTGCGCAGTGCATTCTGGAATGTGGTTAGTGTCAGTTCCAGTTGTGGATGCAGGAAGCAATTGTCACCAAACTCAGTTGACGACGGCTGTGAAACTTGGCAGTGACTGGACACCTGTCTTTCTCAGCTCTATGAAAATACCTGCTACTTTACATGTGAGCAGAGGTAGAGAAACGAGGAAACCTGTCCTTAGACACAACTTGATGCCAGGTTTCAAGTGCTGCCATCCCGTCTCAGGGAAGTATTTCCAAGTCTACTCCAGGGACTGAGGCAGTGGTCACTCAAGAAATGCTGGTCATGGCCTCAGTGCTGCAGGACAGACACACACCATTCCCTCAGCTGCCAATCCATACTGGTAATTTGAGACCTAGTGGCTGGTGACATTCCCTCTTCACATACCTGCTGCCTCTAGCAGGCCACTACACATCTGAGCCAGAGAAATTGTTTCTTGTATTTGCCTAGACTTTGAGAGCACCCACTGGCTTGGTGGGCAGCCACTGGCAAGAAGGGAGAACCCCCAGCCAAGGAAGACTTTGAGAAGACCCGACTGGTTGCCTCCTGCACATCCCCCACTGGGACCGGGGATCGAACCTGCAACCCAGATATGTGCCCTTGATCGGGAATGAAAACCCATAACCCTTCAGTGCGCAGGCCGACGCTCTACCCACTTAGACACGCCGACCAGGGCCAGAGAAAACCCGCCTCGCCCTTTAATGCAGCTGCGTTCACGCCACTCACCAGAGGCCGGTGTGTACGTATGATCTGCCCTCCCCAGTCAGCCAGAGGAAGGCCAGTTAAGGATTTTGTTCAACTCTATCAAAATCAATTAACACGTTGCTACCTTATAGTAGCACCTGCGCAGGGAACCAGCCGGCTTCCCCGGGGCCTTTTTATGAAGGAGACTTTAGGCTCATCCTACTTTACATCTCTGCAGCACAACATGACACCCCGAATTACTGGCATGCTAGTCTAACAAAGGCCACAGCCCCTTGAGGCACACAGAGTCCATTTATGTCTGACTTAGTTTGTGTGTTTTTTAAAAAAAATTCATAAACAACTTAAGACGTTAGCTCACCAGGCCCAGGCAGTGAATTAGCAGGAAGACGCGACACAAGAACAATTGGGACGTGGGTGAGAGAAGGGCAGGGGATGCGCTGCTCAGAGGAAGGAAAAAGCTGGAAAGCCCAACGCATTTCCCTTCATTTTTTCCACTTAGGTCCCTTGAAGTTATGCAACTGGATATTCTCAGAGCTGAGAGTGAACTGGCTTATCATGAACTGTTCATTCTACCTTCTGATATTTCCGGGCTCTGTTATGTCGGTTGATTTATACTCAGTTATTCCTCAGACCAAAGCAGACGGCTGCCTAAGGCACTCACTGTAAACCCCGGGAAGGCTACAAGATTGAGGCGCTGAAGAAAGTTTACTTGTCCCTAATCTGACTTCCTCCTTTAAAGACAGTTCTTCTTTTTGTGTAAAATAGGCCTAACCTAATTGAGTTTCGACAAGTGACAGAGAAAGGGAAGACTCTCTGAATTAGCTAATGGTTCTACACCTTCAGAAGAAATATAGAAAATACAGAAATAAAAAAAAATACAGAAAAACCCCTGTCTAGGGTACATTGGAAGGCACTTCAATAAATGTAACATGATTTTTTGAAAAACCTACTGAATTGTTTCAAATGGTCTTTTCTGTCAGATTAGAGGATGTTTTAGACTTCAACTAGTAACAATAGCGAACACAGGCATTTGGCCATCACTTACTCTGTACATTATGCACATTTTACAGATGAGAAAATTGAGGTAGAGTACAGTTGCATAGCTTGCTCAGGTCACATAGCTAGAGACACATAACCTACTGACTGGCAAGGACAGGAGACTAACTTGTTTTGACATGCAGTAATTAATTAATTAAAATCACAGAGTTCTCAGCATTCTCTTTAATTTTTGAAAGAAAAGGTCCCCCGAAGGGCAGTTACATACACAAAACAGGGTGGGGCAAAAGTAGGTTTATAGCTGTATTTGAAGCACAGAGTTTATTCTTGTATTATTATTTATTAATCATTGCATTACTTATTTGTATTGCAACTGTAAACCGACTTTTGCCCCACCCTGCATAAGCAATAGAGTTAAGTTGAAATTGCTTCAAAAACACGAAAGAAGTCATTAAAGAAGAAAATGCAGTTCTGAAAGGGGAAAATATGCTCCTATGGCCAGCGAAGTGGTGCTAAAAGTACGTTTACAGATTGACTACAACCTATGGGAAGAGAAAACGAAGAAATATGAAAATGTTCAGTTTTACGGTGGTAGAATGATATGCACAATTTTTACTCCTTATTTTACAATTTCCGGATGCATTATTATTATTACTATTATTTTTCTTGTTATAATTAACAACAGTGTGTTAAAGAAATAAACCATGAAGTCCAGCCTCTTTCTGCACAGATGGCTGCTGTTGTCATAAAATTTTAGCCCAATCTATGTGGATTAATTTGAATGGTTTTAACTCCAATGTTGGAGTTGGGGAACTCTGTCTTCTTTTATTTTAAGGATAAGAAGAACATAACCTTTCTGTCCGTTTTGGTCAATCATTAGTGAAGACGACACACAGGAAAATAAACATGTTATCATCTATGAAAGGTATTTATTTTTAAAAAAACCTCCACAAAGTTCCTGATTTCAAAGTGCTTAGAATTTAATGAAAGACAAGTTAAACTCAACTGCAGAACTGGTGTTCAGTATCTAGAGACTGCACACTAATTTCAAATACGGTAGAATATACATTTATATATCTATTTTTTCTGCCAGAAAGTTTCCTTCTTCCTCATTAAAAAATGCGTATCATTTTGCCAGGGAAAAATAAACAAAAAAGAAATGGTTTGGGGTTGACTCAAAGCTGTGAATATCTGAATTCTAATTTGGTTCTAAAGTCAGAAAAAAAGTCTACCCTTCTGGTATAATACTTTTAAAGCAAATGGAATCCATCATGCATGAACAACTGATCTCTGACCTTTTCTGGTAATTTTACCTATTGAAAAAAGTTTGAAACTCTCAGTTGTGGAAAGGAAACAGACATTTGCTCATAGTCCCTAGACACCAGCTCAGCTGACAGTACTTTTCCACTGATGGGGAGAAAATCATGGAAATCACATTGCTATGGCTGGTTTTAGACTGGCCCTATATAAACTTCAGCCATGATTCTGCATTTTTTCTTTTGCATAAGTAAAATATCAACCAAGAATGTATAAAAAATGTTAATAATATTTTTGAGGTTACCTATCATTACAATACCTGGTCTAGTTTTGTCTTCTATATTTACCAACTACGTATTTTATGCATTTGCAATACTTATACAAGCATAGTTAAAACTCTGCTGAGAAAAGCAATAAAATATTCCATTCAGAAATTCTTTGTACAAATGCTATAGTAATAAAATTTTTCAATGACTTTAAAATATCCATAACGGGAGAAATTTTGGAAATGTATTTTTCCATACACAGGTGGAATACCTTCTAAAATGACTTAAGTCAGTTCTGCAGGAACCAAGAGAAACACCAAAAAGTACAATAAAATAAAACTCTCCACATGGTTTCTAAAGCAATGAAGCAAAACAACTGCTAAGGGTCAGTAGAGGAGCCACTGTGAATGCTTGGTAACATCCCTTGCCACATTTTACTGAGATCTGTGTTCTTGAATTCCATGATAGCCAGGATTCCAACTGCTAAAGTAAGTGTGAGTGTGTGTGTGTGTGTGTGTGTGTGTGTGTGTGTGTGTGTATGAAAACTCACTTGTTCAGGGTGAAGTGTTGATAAGGTGAGATGTACTAAAGAAGCAGCCTAAATGAATTAATGCATGCAAAGCACTTAGAATACTGCCTGGCATTCAGTCTGGAAACATTAAGTATCAATACATAATATCAAAAAGGACATTGTTAGTCTATTAAAATATAAAATATTATCTGTTTCAAGACTTTACAAATATTCTAATAAGTATAAGCTATTATTTATGAGAAACCTTATTCAGGGGGAAAATAGAGTAAAATACTTTTAACCGTACAACTTACTGAATTTTAACTTAAAAACATTTACTTGTAATCATACTTATTTGATATAATTTGTTATCTATATTTTGTCTCTAGCAATCTGTTGAAAAAACTTTAAATGAGCTAACATTGCTAATCATCTCTTTAAAATCCAAAAACCATTTTATAAACATAGCACATTGAGATACGACAAATCAGAGTTATGAAGGCTGAAAAAAAGTGGAATAAGATTTGATAAAGAGTGTATGATTTATTAATAATAAATATTGGCTTTTAAAAACAGTGAGATTCAGCACACAGTTCCCTTTCTGATCTCCCTCCTTCCCCTTCTTTCTTCCCTTCCTCCCTCCTTCCCTTTTCCTTCATTCTTTCACCGAATAATGCACCAACCAATCCGGCAACAATGATTTGTTGTAGGCTTTTGTTATTTTCATTAATACAAACCAATTAAGTAGTGTACTATTTTTTAATTGATACATTTATTTGTAGCAAATAAAATGATGTAAAGTCATTCAACTTTTAACATCTGTTGTTCTAAGGACTCACCCCTACAGGAAAGCACTCATCAAGGTATGGAACCCAGGGGCCAGTAAAGCTCATATTAGACTTGGCCTGATGCCATCTGAACCTGTTTCACCACAGTTTACATCAGTTAATGCCACACCTGCTCTCTGATTTCCCTCTAACTTGGCCCCTCGTGGGTTATCACAGCACACCTGCCATGCTACCTAGCCTGCCTTCTCTCTCTCTCCCTGGGAGGGCACCCCTAGTACTTGTCCCTGACCAGGGCCTTCTTCCTCTGGCGGTGTAGTGATGACCCCTCAGATCTTCTGCCCTGCCTGAACGAGATACTTAGAGCAGGGCTGGAATCAGATTTGTTAGGCACGATTCCTGTGACAGCTAATATTTAAGGGCCTCAGTAGGATTTATTTTGCAAAGGATTAAATATAAATCTATTTCTTAAATCTGGCCTCTTACTCATCTTGGTTTGTGTCCCCCCCCCTTCTTCCTCTTTCTCAAAGGCCTCCGTCACCATCAAGGAGCGTCTGCAGCGGAAAAGTAGTCATGAAAGGGAAGCCAGGGCTGCCAACTGAGATGGCTATGGGGTGGCCAGAGAAGGAGCAGTCACACACTTTCGTCTTGGCAACGTGAAAAGGAACCTCGGGGCAGGGCTGAGCTGGAAGAGGCATGTCTTTCTTCCCCGTGTGTGGCCTTCTTGAGTCTCTGGTCATTGCTAACAGCACAGAAGCCACAGAAGAAAATGAGGAAAAAAAGTGCTGAGTGGAATTTGGGAAGTGCAGGGAAACAGGAAGTGCGCTCCCTCCCGTTACATGACCGTGTCACCAAGTATCAACACTAAAGACGGTCTTCTCAAGGCAGGACACGCTCATGTTCCTCCACTCCAGCACCATGAGACTATTTGGGCTTGGGAATTTATGGCTCAATGAATGCAATTATAGTCATATATCTTTAATTTAGGCGTCCAAAATGTGGCTAAAGCCTCTTAGGTAGGAAGTAAGTAGAGTTAGACATAACACAATTTGAGAATGTTTTCAATGACGGGGAAATTATGTTAATTCCATGGGCCATATGCTTTCTCAGAGATACTGACACAATAACCAGCACGATGTCTTAGCTAGGCTTTCATAAATGTGCCAGATTTTTGGAAGAAGGCCAAAAACTACATGTTAAGGAAAATACTGCAATCATTTTGTATTTTATTTATTTATTTATTTGCAATAATTTTTTATTGCTTAAGTTCTTATCATTCATTCAGTAGTGCTGGTAACTTATAAAATGAGATGATTTGCATAAGATAGAAATGATCTTTTTCTTGAAATTTTAGTAGAAGTATGTAGAACCATCTGAGTCAACACTTTTGATGGTTTATTTATTTACTATTTGTGGGGGTGGGGAGTAAAATTTATAACTGTTAATTCAATTTTCTAAGGATTATAGGTCTATTCCAGTTCTTTCTTTTAATAACTTGTTGAGTCACTTCGAGATAAGTTTTATTTTTATGCTTTTAAATTAAAACTTTATAAATGAGCACTAATAAAAATACTACAGCTTTAAAAATGTATTAAAATGTATAATTTCCTCCCTTGTGATTCTAGAGCTCTACTGTCTAATAGGGTAGCCCCAAGCCACCCGTAGTTATTAAATACTTGAAATATGTGTAGCCCAAACTGAGATGTGTCAAAAGTATAATATACACTTTGCTTTTTGAAGACTTAGTATGAAGATAAGAATGTGAGATAACTTACTAACAATTTTTTGTATTGATTACACATTGGGATTATAATACTTGGGAAAATACTGAGTTAAAATACATTCTTAAAATTAAGTTTACTTTTTTTTACTTTTTAAATGTGGCTACTAGAAATTAAAAATTACATATGCTACGATATGTATTATATTTCCATTGGGTAGCACTGTTCTAGAACATTCATTAGCTCCTCTCACGTGATGCCCTGCATCGTAGATACTGATATATGTGTAATCTCTGAAACATGTTATGATGAAAAAGGATACTCCTTCTCAACAGATGTGTGTTTTTGGAAAAGTCATATGACTTGTATGAGTCTCCCCTGCTTCACCTCTAAGGTGGCTCCATGAGATGAGCCCTAAATTCCTCTCCAATTCTGATATATTTAATGACTTCATAGTTTCCAAAGAGATTCCAAGGCTGTGGGATACAGTTCATGTGACAGTTCATTTCAGTTAACAAATCTCTCTGGAGTATCTATAGTACGTAAGGTCCTGTGATAAGGCAATTTTCCATCCAAACATCCCCCACTGCATTTAGCACTATTTACTATTAGAAACATCTTGAAAACTACTTACGGAATTACTGGCTGCATTATTATTCTGTTCTGTTTCATATTAATACGGAAAGGAAAAATGTTCTCTCTCCCTCTCTCTACACACAAGCACGCACACAGACACACACACACCCAGACGACTGGCTGGGAATGATACACCCTCCAACATCTTCTGAAAAACTGCGCTGTGATTCTTCAGCAGAAACCCAAGTGGCCACTGAGCCCGCAGCTGAAAAGGCCTCGCTCCTTCTGGAAAACGGAGCCGCGCTGAGGCTCCAAGCAAGGGCGCCCGGCTTCAGCCGCCTTTGCCCCGAGGCGGGTGGGTCACGGGCAGCAGCGGCTTCCGAGGCGAAGGGAAGGGGCGGGAGGCAAGCGCAGGCCCGCGGCCTTCAGCCGGCGCGGCCGGAGAGCACGAGGCGGCCGCGGCTCAGGCAGGCCGCCGAGGAACGCGAAGCCGAAAACCAAGAAGCCAGGGCCCGCCCTGGGCGCGTACCTGCCCAAGCCCACTGCTAACTTAATGCGTTTCCACTTTCTCCTGAGTGAGGGCTTCTAAAATTATTCTGTTCCTCAAAAACTGCTTATCCAGTTTGACTGGGATTCTTAAAACTTCTTGCCAGTTTTTCCTAAGCTCTGAGAGGGCTACATGAGGAAACGAAGCCTAATGCGTCAGGAGGAGTGTTAGGCCAGGAGCTAGGAAGCCTGATTTCTGGTTTTAGGGCGGCTACTGACTTTGGACGTGACACTGAACCAACTGTTTAAGTTTCTGATCAGTTTATCTGGAAGTGAGGATGACGTCCTATGTACTCTACAGCTTAGGGAGAGGGTCAGATGATAAGACAGAGCACTTACCAATACGGAAAAATTCTACAAATGTAAAGCATTTTATACACAAGCGTCAGAGAAGTCTTTTGTGAGCTAACATCTGATAATATGACATGTGATCCTAGATCCAAAGGAGAAGACAGAGGAGAAACACGTATAACACAGATATGGTATCTACTGTGAGAAACAGCACAACAGCCGTAAAACTGTTTCAAAGCATGTGGTGCGCTGGTTAATTGCACAGACTGGAGACAGACTCGCAGGATCTGAGGTCTGACTGTACCATTTGCTGGCTGTATGATTTGGAACATATCACTTTCCTTCGCTATTCTTTAGTTTTCTCATCTGTAAAATGGGATTAAATAAAAGCACATACCTCATGTGTTTATTGTGAGGAATAAAGGACTTAATAGATATAAAAAATTAGAATAGTGCTGGCACTTAGTAGGTGTTATATAAGTGTAGCTGTTATTTGGGAATTTACTCTATGATGCTTTAAGCATTTGTTTTACATTGCCTGAAAAATAGCATAAATTTCCCACATGCACTTCAGATGCTGGAAGTATCACAAGCACATGCTGGCAGAACAAAGAAAAGCAATTTTGGTACATAATTCACAAAAGGAGAGCCTAGATCATCTACACTTTTTAGAGGGCTTATGAGTACGTGGTGAAACAAAGTACACTATGTGGGACCTTGGTACAATTTGTGGTTCTCATTATTTTTACATTTTCCCCAGGTACTGACATAATTACTAAAAGTGTCTTGTATTTGCATTGTGATTTTATTTTAATTTTATTTTTTTAAATATATCTTTATTGATTTCAGAGAGAGGAAAGGAGAGGGAGAGAGAGATGGAAACATCAATGATGAGAGAGTCATTGATCGGCTGCCTCCTGCACACCCGTGATTGGGGATTGAGCCCGCAACCCGGGCATGTGCCCTGACCGGGAATTGAACCCCCATCGCCTGGATCCTAGGTCGATGCTCAACCGCTGAGCCACGCCTGGCTGGGCTGCATTGTGATTTTAAAAGTCGCTTTCACATCCATTACCTCAGAAGTTGAGGGCTATTATAGGTAGACAATGAATTTACTTTCACTCCCCCATCTCTCTTTGAGGAATCAATCAACTAGCTACTTGAGAAAAGAGGACTTGAGAACGGTGGGCTCCTTGCCAGACACTTTCTGGCAGCTCCTAAGGCCGGGCTGTTCATCTGAGCCAACTGCAGGCCTGGAAGGACCCAGAGGGGTAACTCAACTGCTCAGCAGACCTTGCTGACCCTGGACTGAGGCCGGGCCACACCTTCCAGTGGCAGGCGACCGTCAGTAAGGGAATCGTTCACTTCAGCTTCCCCTAGACCGAAGGCTATTTCTGATGCTTCACCGAATCCAAGAGGCTAAGGCAGAGAGGAGCCTCCGAGTCGGCAGGCACTTCCTCTAGGATTCTCACCAAGGCTGCACCAGCCCCTACCATCCTATTTGTTGCACTCCAAGGTGACTTTTCTTGAGAATGGAAAGGAAAGTCTTGAGCTGTTTCTTACCTATTTTGACCAACTGTAACATCAGCACTGTTGATTTAGAACCCCAAAGCCCTGACTGGTTCGAGGGCTTTGGTTCGAGGTTCATCCCAATATGCCAAGTTGTGGGTTCCATCCCCAGTCAGGGAACATACAAGAATCAACCAATGAAGGGATAAATAAGTGCAACAATAAATTGATGGTTGTCTCTCTCTCTAAAAATAAATAAATTAATTCATTAAAATAGAGCCCCAAGATCAGGCAAATATAGCAGAGATGAGAGTTCCAAGCAAATGTTTTCATGGCATCATCTGTTAAGAAACCCCCTAGGAAAAAGCATGGACACATGGCATCTTGTAAGGACCTGATTAAACCTAATCAGACTGCTTCAAAAAGCAACTGTTCTCAAAAAGTACATTGTGTAAATATTTACTGAAATCCTTAAATATATTATGACAATGAAATGTACTAAAAGAAGGTTAATCTTTTATCATTAAGCACAGTAAAATGTCAAAGGTCATGAACTGGATTAACAATTGTGATAAGACCTTAGGTTTTGCAAGTATAAAACTGAGCACATCTGTATTCAAGGGTAAGACAAGGTGATTTTCAGAGTTCTTTCCTCATCTGTGTTCTCTGATTTTGGTCCTTCCTCTTATCATTTGAACTTAAATCTTTAAGGGTTAAAAATATAAAAGAAAATAAAACACCTAAAAGCAGGACCTCTTTGTCTACTTATTCGACATCATCCCCTCAACACCTAGAGCAGTGCCTGAAACCCAGAAGTTATTAAAACATATTTATAAAATAAGTATCTTAAAAGTTTGAGTCATTCTAACCACACTAATATTTTAATTTATCTTTAGACATAATAGTCTCAAACACATTAAGAGAAGTTGATCGATATTAAACAACAGCAGCAAAAATGTTTTCCCTTGCAGGAACAGTGCTAAATTATAATTGTGCAAAGTCAAAAGACAATATACAAATTAATTAGAGAGCATTATGAAATGAGGCAAAGCCATTCTATAAAGAAATAGTGCAGTACTTTGCTATTATGTGTAAGGTCTCAGGATGAAAAATGTGAGTACTATTTTTAATATGTTCGTCACATTAATTAACAAACAATATAAACAATTTATGCAAGTACGTCATCTAAGCATTACTCTTGGGGACCAGTGGGACATTTCAGTAACAAGAGCTAAAAGCAGGGAGCACTCTCTTGACTTGGAAAATACTTCTAAATTTCCCCAAGGGGAAGTGTTTAAGCAAACTCTGGCTCAGAGGTGAAATATGTAATTGAAGCAAACTTTCTCTTGGTAAGGGAAATATGATCCTTCCATTGTTGTGAGATGGTTTGGAACCTGGCTCCAAACTGGCCCCAGACAACCTGTTCTTTATGGCACTCATATCACCTCCTCCTGCACCATGCTCTCTCACAGGAGGAGGGTGAGCACGCCTTAATGCTCTACCACTCCCCACTAGTGCCAACTAAAATCTGTTCTTGGGGGAAGAATCTAATCTCATATATTCATACTTGCATAAATTCAAATCATTTTACTTTTCCATGAAGTAAGGTACCGTACCTTTGCCAAAACTTTTTGGTCTTACCTCTATGTAAAAAGACCCAAAGACCCAAACAAAAACTTTTTTTTTCTTCAAAAGAATTTTAAGCATTAGACATCAGGAAGATAAGTTCTCTGAGTTTATTTGGTTTTATTTGATTTGTCTGTCATATACATATATGGAAATTTAGTCATACTGTTCCAGCTACTTAAAAAGGAACTACATAATTCATTCACTGGTTGTTCAAGCTGGGGCACTCTTCCAGATATACTCAACGTTGGCTTTTTTGGCCATCTCATCAGAGTTCTAATGTCTGACACACATCTCTGACTTTTTGATGGATGTCTCTGCCCTGAGGACTCACCACCTCCTCCACGGAAACACAGCTGAAGCCATAACCATCCTTGTCTTCCACCAACCTTTCTCACGTGCCCATTTCCCAGTCTTTCGAGCTCAGTTATAGCTGGCTTTTCATCTCCACACCTCATTGCACTAGTTGCAAGTTTCAGTGATGTTACACCTGTACAATGTTTCCAGAAACTACCTTTTTTCTATTTCCACTTCTTTGAATTTAGTTTATTATCTCATTACTCCCTTTTTAAACAAAAGTAATATTTACCCACTGTATTAGTTTATTAGGGCTGCCATAACAAATACCACACAAATGGCTTAAACAACAAAAATTTATTTTCTCACATTTCTGGATGCTTCTCTCCTTGTCTTGTAGGTGGCCATCTTTTACCTTTGTCCTCACTTAGTTTCCCTGTGCCTGTTCTAATCTCCTCTTACAAGGACACCAGTCATATTGGATTATTCCTCCCTCCCTCCCTCATATGACCTCATTTTACCTTAACTGCCTCTTTAAAGGCCCTATCTCCAAATAAAGTCATGATTCGAGGTAGTGGGGATAGGAATTCAATGTGAATTTTGGGAGAACACATCTCAGTCCACAACACTCTATTTTTTCTATGGCATATGCTCTCATCCAAGAATGTCATATTTATATTCCCCAAACCATTTTGATAGTCTCTAGAAAAACTGTGTTCTACAACCACAGACACATCCTTAAACAAAGTCCCTCTCTCCAGAATTCAAATCTACTGCCCGATGTTAATTTCCCCATTCTCTCATTCAAGACCCTTCACAATCCAAATTTCTGTTTTTAAGTTTATTTTCCTATGATTCCAGTAAAATACAGTCACTCTAGGTTACTCAAGCACAGGCCACTACTTCCTACTTCCTTTGCTTCCATTTGCATTTTTCTAAACATGACATCGCCCTGCCAGGCTCTAATGAAATGCCAGTGTAATTTAGCATCGCCTTTCCTAAATCACATACATACCCAGTTCCTTGATCCATATAGCCCATTCACCTTGCCCTCTCTTATTTCATTTCTGTGCTGGTTTTCTTGCTCTCTAAATCCTAGTACCCTTTTAACAGAGGGCTTGTCAAATCATGGGTACTGAATAAACCGTTTATTGAGTTGGTTAAAGCCAGCCTATTTGACACTAATTGTTTCAGAGATTAACATGATTAAAATATCCCAAACAACTGTTATTTATTTTTGTGTTCATCTTATGGATATGGCATAGATCATGGTGTAATGTCTAGGAGATAGTAATGGTTATTTTGATTACTTTTCTCAACCAAATAAATTTTTCGCTTTAAATATAGATTGTTAATATATGTATATATCTATGTACATGTATATATATTAATAGTCTATAATTATTATATATATATGTACATGTGTTCTTTATCAATTTTTTTTGGTGACACTTGTGAAAACTAGAAAAATGCTCTTATTATCTACATTATAGGTTAGAGAACCTTAAGGTCCATTATTAGCGACTGGCTTGCCTAAAGTTTTGTAAGATATGGCTTCAACACACTTTTAAATAATTTCTAGCTTATTTTCCATGCTACTTCACTCTTTCCAAAGTTTACGTTTGGCACAAAAATATTAGTTCTTTCCTGTCTTCTTGTCCTTAAGAAACCTTAACAACTTAAGGCTTTTAAAAACAATACATTAATAGAAGCCAAATGCAGCCAACTCTGCGAGTCTTGCTCACAGTCTTTCCAACTCCCTTAATCCTCGCTGCATTTATTATAGAGACTAGAAAGCAAAATGTTAGCTTTCTAACCTCTTTCCCATTAGAGATGGCCATATCGCATAGCTCTGACTAACAGGCTATAAGCTGCCGTCTTTTGAGGGCTTTGGTGAAGGCTTTTGTGTTTCTGATAAATGGGCTAGAGACAGCTGGAGCTTCCCTCCCCCCTTCTACCCTGCCCTCTCCCCCTCACTGCACGTAATGCAGACATGATATCTGCAGCTGCAGTTGTCCTCTTGCCATCATAAAGAAAAGACCAAGATACAGTAATTGCATAGATGCTGGCCTCCTGCAAATGGTCATAACATCATACCACAGTTGAAATGCCTCCAGTGCCACTTACTTAAAAGTATCTCTATTTGTCTGAGCCATTGCAAGTCCAGGTTTCTTATTATTTACAGCTCAGAGCACTTAAAAGTAACACACCAAAGTTAACAATTTGAGTTTTCCACAAAGAAAAACTCTTCTATAGACACAGAAGGTGCTCCCTAATCAAAATTCAGTTACATACCCACAAATCCAATTCCTTTGGTCAAAAGGAGGTGAGGGACAGTAGGCTGTTTTCACATAAATCACTCACCAGTAAGGGGCTCTGTTATTCTCTTTCTTTTCCCATGGCGTTTACTATTAACTATTTTCTGCATATTTCAAGAAGAGGAAAAAGTTAAATTAAAAATTAGATGGAAAAGAGGGGCCTTATGAGAAATCCACTGATAACCTTCACGTAAAGATTACCATTATCTTTCTCACCAGTAAAGACAGCATAAATGGCAGACAATGTTGCTGCCCATCTGATCTATGTAAGTATGTATGTACACATGTATTTATCTCTATCAGCTATCTATCTATCTATCTATCTATCTATCTATCTATCTATCTATCTACCTACCTACCTACCTACCTACCTACCTACCTACCTATCTATCATCTTATCTATCTTTACATTTCCTGTAGAAAACCTCATAACTGCTATCTATAGTTGGAAAGAACCCACTCATTTTTAACAAATATTCAGGAAGCTGAGTGTGCCTCTCTACGGCTCATGATCAGAGCAATGAAAATCAACTGATGTAACCCTGCTTTTAGGGCTTCAGACTTTGTAATTTATGTACCTCAGGCAATATTCATTTTTTCAGAGAGACTTTGGTTCTAGTCCTGCCAAGTCCTAAAGAGTTCTAATTAAAGACCCCTTGGGGAGTTTTTTCTTGATCTGCTGGATTCAAGATTCTTTAGTAAATAACCTGCTAGGATTATGTCTGGTAGCGATAATTTATCTTTAATTTTAATTCCTTAATTGTATTTTATACACATTCTTAAACTCCAGGACAGTAATCTCATTAAGTAAACACAAAACTATATGTAACCTATTATAATGAAAACAATACATTGTTAAAGGGTATATGCAAATCTTTAACCCTGCAGGTCCTGTTTATGCTGATCCAAAGCTGAAAAGTCTTGAAATAGAATAATATTACTGCTTATCTGAATAATAGATACCCTCATATGTTTAATCCTAAATTATAGGGCTCTCTTTTAGGTACAAAGTTTACACATAAAATGCACAGAATCCTTACACCTGTGAGCAGTTCTAAATTTAATAGCACCCTTTCTGATAGTCTTTGTAGGATTGGCAACTTATCTGACAAAAGCAGCTCTATGGGAAGGAATCAGGAGAAACAAGTTGGAAGAGGTGATCTGGAGGACTTTTCCTGAAGCTGTGTTTGAATGGTAAGTGCACTGGTTACGCAGTATTTAGATTTTATGTTAGCTTTGAGTACACTGGGAACACTAATGCCTCCCAGCCACTCCTTGGTACCACTATTGTTTTACTGAGGTTTACAGGGGCCTAGAGCTGGAACAGGCTGCAGGGAAACCTGTTTCTGTGTGGTGCACGCCTCTCCCTCTCTCCCTCCCTCTCTCTCGTCTATGGTGCAGAAGCTGTCAGGTGAGCCCTCAGTGCTTCTTCAGGGGGAGCTGCGCTGTCTCTAGGTGTAAGGCCCACGTGTTCCCGGGAGGAGGCGAGTTCAGGGTTCTCTGCTGCTGTCTTGGCCGGGAAGCCAAGGAGGGGAGAAATGCGCTCCGGGCGGCCTCCCCGCTCCAGCCTAAGTGAGAACTGACACTCGCCTTGGGAGACTCGGAGGGGCACTCGCTGATGCCACGTTTAGTGTCTGTCTCCCCTGCTCACCTGTCAGACTCGGCAGGGCAGGAGCCGCTTCTGTTTCACTCGCTGGTTTCTGCAGAGCCCAGCCCAGCCCAGTGTAACGCAAGTGCTCAGTAAGTTTATCAGCGGTAAGGCACTGGGAGGGCTTCCTGGGCTCAGAGATGGAAACCGGGCCTGAGGCACAGCAGCAGGGGTCTTCAGGCAGTGAAATGCCCATTTCCCAGACTCTAAATGAAAAGAGAGCCGGCAAAGAAGGACCGCACCTCGTCCACACTTTCGCTCAGGCTTTGCTACTAAATATATAAATATAAATATATATATTTGCCCCTAGAAAGGGGGGTGCCCATGCTTAGTTATTGTAACAGATTGAAGGATACAACCTGCAGTCATCATTTTTACTCAAGGAGATGCTTAAAGAAAGACACAAGTAAAATAACGATGAAGGTGGTTTTCTTGTTTTGTTCTGTTTTTTAAAGGATTTTGTGGTACCATTATGGTGTCTCCCTCTCAGGGATGAAGGAAAAACTGATTCTTTAAATAATGTCTTTCTGTAAAACGATTGGGGAAATTCCTGAAGATGGAAACAGAAAAGCTAGGTGGCAGCAGACGGCCTTGGTCTCATCACAGACTCCCCATGCCCTTGACAATGAGTAGGTATAAGCATGCTTACAATTAACAGCAGTATTCATATCAGAAGATTCCAGAAGTAAGTTCTTAAGCCACTCCCTGCCATTTGGAACAAGTGTGGTTTGGAATTTTGCCCAAATTTGTAATTCTGAGAAAAATGGTCTAGACTAGATGTCTATGACTATATTCAGATGATTCCTGTTTAAAAAAATGAGAATAGGGAATAGGCTAACTTCTGTGACAGTGACACTGCTGAGAGAACAAATTAGCTCAAGAAGCAATAGAAAGCCTGGGAAGGCACTTCAAAGTAATCAATTTGGTTGTATCGCTTTTTGCTGTGACTCTCAGGAAAGCTAATTTAGTCTCTGCAAGTAGTATCTTGCTGCCTGGAACTGGTACCCACAAGCATCGAATAAACTATTCCATGAACTTTGAGCTGCCCTTGACGGAAGGAAGAGCATGCTCAGCTCCAGGCCATCGGGGAGGTATTATTTCACAAGGCCAGACAGCAGAGAAAGCGATCCTGAGGGCATCGTGTAGAACAATTTTGCATTTCCTTTCCCCTACCCGTCAGTAACGGGAACAAAGTCCTTTTGCTATTACTGCTCTTTATGCATATTTATGGCTATTATCATATTTTTGGAAGTGTATTTTTGGTTGTTATTAGAAGCAGGTCTAGTTCATGAAAGTCTGGCTGTGAAACCTAGCATTATGACCTTCACAAGCCATGTACCCAGGTGACTTCTGTTTTCACAGCCGTTAACAAAAGGGGGGGTGTGGATGTGTGTGTAACGCCCACCGCTCAGAACTGCTGTGAGGGTTTGCCAGCTCACCGCGGGAAGTGGGCAGCGCAAGGCCAGGCCAGAGCGTGGCCTGAGTCCATCCAAACCTCGCCCCTTCTCTCTTTTGGAGTCTTTTCCTCCCCGCCCCCTTCTCCAGCTTCAGCGCATCACCTTAGCAGTGGGTGACGGCCCAGAGCCCACCGCCCAAGGGCACCTGGCCTGACATTCACCTTGTATTAGGGCTACGGCAGCTAGACTGAAAATAAAAACACGAAGTGGGGGCGATGAGTTAGATATTTCAAATAGACAGACATAAAACAATAAGGATCTTATTTTTGAAAATCTAGCAGCTTATCCAAAGTTGGAGAATGTCCTACACTGAGATATTACTCAGAAAAACTGCTACAGTGAAATGTTTTCCCTTTCCTTAAAATAAAAGAGTTTTAGTTGACAGTTACCTACAGTATCTTTAGAGTACGTTACATCTATATGCGGCCAAGCAGATCAATGACTTGATTTGTTGAGGCTTATAGATTCTAAGAGCCTCATCTTCTCCATCCTTAAAATGTAGCTGATTGTTGTTATATTTTTGAAACAGGCATATAATTTATGTTAAGTTTTGCATGCCTTATGCTGAATATTTTCCTGATACTATGTTGAATACATTCTATAGGAATTTTATTTATTAAAATTTCGTACTCAAATAGTGTTACTAAAGAAAACATTTAAAAACCCTAAAAAGGTGTAAACAGTGCACTTTTAACCATCAAAAAAAATTAATCTTAATATTCTAAAAAGTAGACAGGAAAGTGTGAATTCCATTGTTCACAGGTGTGTGCTGAGGATGACGCCAGAGGTTAGGGTTCATCCTGGCTCTCTGACTAAAAAGAAAACAGAAGGGTGTTAGGACTTTTAGAGCCTGAGCTACTCTTTGCAAGCACAGTCAGAGACTTGGATTAGTATCTTAAATTTAGCTAACGCTAATTGCTTTGCTTCCTGGACAGTATCTTGAGAATCTAACATCTACATAAACTTCTCTTAACCCCAAATACAGAAGTGCCCGCTTGCCAAAAAATAGGGCCATAGCATCTATTCCTTCTATACTCATTTTTCATAAAACGAAGAAGAGACTGCAGTTTTGCCGGGGCAGAATTTGGTAGTCAGGCGCCTGTTCAGTTGGCCATTACTAGCCCTTTTATATTCCCTTAATGGCACCGCTGGTATATTTTAAAGGCATAAGGCGCAAGCATAAGGAATAAATTCCCCTCTTTAAAGATGACGGTTGCAAATAATAGCAGCAGCAGCAAACACCTGACGTTTATGGGCTACTTACCGTATACCAGGTACTATACTAAGTACTTTCCATGATTACCTCACTAATTGCCACAGGAACTTATGAGCTGAGTACTATTATTATTTTCACTTGCAGATGAGGACCCTGAGGCAGGGAGAGGGAACACAGCTAGTGAGTGGGGGAACCAGCTAGTACCCTGACCTGGTCTGATTCCAGGGACCAGGACTAGCCTCTCCTAGATGAGCTGTTGAACCCAACAGGACTTGGGTACATTCAGAAGGATTTCATAAGGCTCTTTTCCTTCTCCAAAGTGATTTTTGGAAAATATTAAGGATGGGTGGCATGGAGAAATTTTAAGAGGTCATATGGGCATTAGCTTAAAGCTAAGAATAGCATGGGAAGGATGCTATAGGGAAGACACTTGGGAAAGTTCATAGGTTAAAAAAATCACGAGAACTACTTGCTTCATATATGATTTTATGTGAACGCTTAAAACAATTTCTCAAGGATTCTTTAGGTTTCCATTAATCTTTGATGCCCACCAGCAAATGTTGCTTCCCATGATACTGCTTTACGTTCCTGTGTGATTTTATGAACATTTGATTCTCACAGTAAACTTGTGAGATGACTAGGGAGGAAAAAAGTAGCCCTACTTACAGAGGCAAAGAGGGATCCAAGGCTACATGGCACAGTAAAAACAGAACCTAGAAGCAAGCATCCAGGTCCGCAGCCCCAGTCACTAGTAACTTCCATAACGCAAAGGTCTTTTGTTGTAATAGCCTATGGCTTGGTGAAAACAGTCTTCTCAGTGAACTAAATTTTGCACAAGGAAACCGAGGGCTCAACAATCTCACATCCGTGTGTAGTGTATTTTAGGGTTTGTTGCAGCGTCAAATCTAAAGGAGGTGGTTATCTCAAAAGAGTGTCTGGCTAAGCAGGGCTG
This sequence comes from Miniopterus natalensis, assembly GCF_054644295.1. Lineage (NCBI taxonomy): Eukaryota > Metazoa > Chordata > Mammalia > Chiroptera > Miniopteridae > Miniopterus > Miniopterus natalensis. Next base: position 28,939,447 of record NC_142083.1, read on the forward strand.
AGAGAATGCATGCCATTAGCTCTTGAGACTTGTTAGCACTGAGTTCATGTTCCTAAATTGTTTCTGTGGGGATCATATCTTGAATCCGAGATAATCAAACTATGGTAGACATAAAAGGGGCATAATTAGGATACTAACCAGGAGCTCTCCTGGAACTTTGCAGCTTCGAAGGCTCGAGGGGGACAAAGCAAGGGCAGAAGTGTCCCTGAGAAAAGCTCAGTTTCAGAATACAGAATAGCTTAATAACTTAAACTCTTACAATCTTATTTTTTACTTAACTCAATTTTTTACTGAAACTCTTATAAAATTTCTCACTGCGGTAGCAACTATTGAGTCTGTTTTCATGACCGTCAATGGCACTTTTTAGCACAATTTACAGAAAAAAGAAAATAAAAAATAATGTAAATTGAAAAAAACTTGTCCATGAGGTAACCAGCACCAACTGTGCAACAGTTTCTATTTCTGATGGCAATGACTTACTTGTTACCTTGCCATTGCTTTTCCAAACCCCAAGAAGTTCTTAGAAGTGTAGCTTCATTAGAAGCAAGCCCTACTCTGTCTGATGCAAACAGGCTCCTAGACAGTGATCTGTCTAAACAGAGCTTTCACTGAATCTCTCTGGGTCACACACTATGAATACAAAAATAAGCAAGAAATGCACCCAAGTGTATTTTTAAATCCTAGGTTTGATTCTCTGATCTAGCTAGAAGTCAGTCACCTGAACATCATATTATGTACTTTTTCTGAATATTTCACATTTTCCCGAAGTCATTTTCCCTACTAATCAATAATGAGAGACGGTAGGAGGTGGTTGAACATAATTCAGCATTTCCAGCTGGTGTTCTCCAGATAGCTCAGCACATATAGGTGATAATGATAGAGATGCGTGTGAAGGGAAAGATGTGGTAAAATAAGTTTGAAGAAAAAATATGACAAAATTAAAGTTTTTCAGGCCTTCACCAGGCCTTTAATATACTAATGAATGAACAATATTTGAGAAGAAAGCAGACTATGCAGCTTTTCTTAAAATGATTTCAGTGCAGAAGCATCGTTTTGCACACTGGTTGCACGGACCGGGGTCTTGTGAGTACACTTTGTCACATAGACCCAAATTCCTACCTTAGCTCAGAATTGCTGTGCAGCCTTGAAGGTTACTGGAATACTCTAAGCTTCGATTTCTCAACATTAACAAAGGTCATTAATTAAAAATACTGGGAAACTGCATTATGTCCTTGATATGCAAATAGATCTAGGATCTTCACAAGTCCCCAGATTCACTAGTATCACCACAGAATACACTTTTCCCTTAGAAAACTTAGTAAAACAAATATTCTCATAGATGCTTTTAACCACCTGTTACTTTACAAAGATATCTGCAGTCTTCTTGCCTTCTCTGAGTGCTCACTTTTATTAACAACCCTGGTTTGCCAAATTTTTCATTTTCACTCGATGAGCAATTTTGTACCGACTGAAACACTTTGTCAAAAATTCTAAAATCTTCTATTTTTTCTGAAAACAAGCATATGGTGAACTATGGTAGACTTGTTCATAAAATTTGATCTTATTTAGCACTTTAAATTTCATACTATTCATCATTTTTCTAAGAATTATTACTTTCTTAGCTGTTTTCTTTCTTGTCGCTTCTGTCTAGATTAGTGCTATCCAATGGAAATATAACGCGAACCACGAATGGGGGCCATATATGTAATTTTAAATTTCCTAAAAGCCAGATTACAAAAAGTTTTCTTATATAAAACCGATGTATAAAAATTAACTGCTTTCCTATATGCTAACAATAAAACTTCAGAAAAAGAAATGGAAAAAACCCCAACCCTTTTGCAATTGTAACCAAAAGAATAAAATACTTAGAAATGAACTTAACAAAGGATGGGAAGGACCTATATACTGAAAACTATAGAGCATTATTAAAAGAGATGGAAAAAGACAAAATGAAATGCAAAGATATTTCCTGCTCATGGACTGGAAGAATCAACATAGTTAAAGTGTCTATATTATCCAAAGCAATATACAGGTTTAACGCAATCTCATAAAATCTCAATGTTAATTTTTAAAGAAATAGAACAAAAAATCATCAGATTTGTATGGAAACAATAAATTACATAGAAGGAAACATAGGTACTAAACTTATAGACCTTGGTCTTAGAGAACATTTTATGAATTTGACCCCAAATGCAAGGGAAGTAGAGGCAAAAATAAATGAATGGGACAATATTAAACTAAAAAGCTTCTGCACAGCAGAAGTAACCAACAGCAGAACAAAGAGGCAGCCAACCAAATGGAAGATGATCTTTGCAAACAACAGCTCTGAGAAGGGGTTAATATCCAAAATGTATAAAGAACTCATACAACTCAACACCAAACAAAAAACAACTGAATTAAAAAATGGAGAGAAGACTTGAACAGACACCTCTCCCAAGAAGACATACAAATGGCCACCAGATATATAAAAAGATCTTCAACTTCACTATTAGGGAAATGCAAATAAAAAATACAATGAGATAGCATCTCACACCTGTTAGAGTGGCTGTTACCTACAAGACAGGCAGTAGCAAGTGTTGGCGCGGGTGTGGAGAAGAGGAGCCCTCATGCACCGCTGGTGGCAATGTGAATTGGCGCAGCCACTATGGAAACAGCGTGGCAGTTCCTCAAAATATTAAGAATAGAGTTACCGTATGACCCAGCAATCCCTCTTCTGGGTATCTACCCGAAAAACTTGAAAACATTTATTTGCAAAGCTATATGCACCCCCATGTTCACTGCAGCATTATTCACGGGGCCAAGACATGGAAACGACCGAAGTGTCCTTCGATAGATGGTTGGATACAGAAGCTGTGGGACATGTATACTATGGGATCCTACTCAGCCTTAAGAAAAGACAAGATACTGCCATTTGCGACATGGGTGGACCTTGGGAATATTAGGCTAAGCCAAATGAGTCAGTCAGAAAAAGCTAAGGACCATATGATTTCACCCATATGTGGGATATAAAACAGACTCAGAGACACAGAGAGCAGTATGGTGGTTACCCGAGGAAAGGGGGTGGGGGTAGTAAAGGGTAAAGGGGCCAAATATATGGTGACAGAAGATGATCTGACTTTGGGTGGTGGGCACACAATGCACTATACAGCTCATGTCTCATAGAAATGTACACTTGAAACCTATATGATCCTATTAACCAATGTCATCCCAATAAATTTAATAAAAAAAGTTTTCTTAAAAAGCAGATGGAATTAATTTAATAATATATTTTATTTAACCCAGTATATGCAAAATATTACGATTTACACATGTAATAAATATAAAAATTACTAAAGAGATTTTTCACTTTTGTTCACACTATTTGAAATTTTTTGTGCATTTTACATCGACAGTGCATCTAATTTGCATTAGCCACAGTTCAATTGCTCCGTAGCTAGTAGCTATCATGCCAGACTGCACAAGGCTGGATTAGGAGTCAGCCTTCTTCTGAGTGGCATTTTCTTACACAGATACTATGCCTTTATTACTTCAGAGTTATTGCATTGGAAAGAAGAACTGAGAATGAGGAAACCACATTGTGATGTGGATATGGGGTGATCCATGGGCTCATTCATTAGTTAAATAACTTACATCCACAGAAGAGCTTAGTTGTGTGCAGGATCAAATTATTACTTGTCATGAAACCCTGGAGGCCCTCATAATAGCCCAAATCACAAAAGCTAAGGGGTTATTGTAATTGTTTTGCAAGTAGAAAAAGCAATAATAGTGATTGGAAATGTAAAAGAAATTAAATTCCATAAATATATGTTGAATGCCAATTACATGACACGTGGCTAGGTCTTGACATTTCAGAACAGTTACTAGATATGAGAAATCCAATTTCCTGGCAGTGGAATGCATGTATGTACACACAGACATATATCCATATATACACATATATGTGTATATACACATATGTATGTATGACATAAATCCCACCTATTTTAAAAGGGTCAGTGGCTGGTGATTGTTATCTTCTTTTTTAAAAATAATGGGCACTATATAACAGAAAGCAGAGAATCAGTCTTGTCCATAAACAGTCTTCCTATTCATAAACTTACATTTGATGGAAAAAAAATTGTAGACTATTTCTGCAAAAAATAACTAACGAGTGGGCGCTGGTTTAAGGGCTATAGCTGCATTATCTCACTTAAGTGCTCACAGCAGCTAATGATGTAGGTGCAGAGTCAACTGAACAGAGTCCATTTAAAAAGTTTAATAGATATCATACAGCCTACTAAAGGCACAGCCACAATTTGAACTCAGGGAACTCTGCTAGTCATAAAGCTAAGCTACTCATATTAAGAAATGTTCTAAACATTTTCTTTCTAAGTAATGATTTGTTATCCAACCTAAATTAGGTACTTAAAAGCAATGCCAACATTTCTTATGACTGAAGATCTTAATGAGAAAGAACTTTATAAATAAATAGTTTTATACTTAGCATAACCTTTCATTTTATTTTGTCCCAAGAGCCATCCAGGCAAAGATTCAGCATCATTCCTTATCTCTGACAAATGCCAGAATCTACAACATATGGCGCCTCTTATCTGCAACATTTCCCCCAGTGCTTGCGTTTGTCTTTATTGTTGATATTTTGTGGGTTAGTGGCTCTTGAGAGATGACAAATACCTTTCTCCTTTGAACTGCAAATTACCATATTTGGCCTTGCTTTTTCATATAATTTTTACTAGTCCCTTTTATTTCTCTCATTTATTTCAGTTGAAACTTCAAAATAATCTAATTAACCTTAATAGTATCTAAATTTTTGTTTTGGTAATGTGACAGAGTTTATTTAACTAGTAGTTGCACATAAACCAGTTGAATCAACTGAGCAAGTAAATAGCCCATTAATTTCACATTAATCCATTTGAAAGTAGGCATCAGGGAGGTCTGTCTTGGAGCCCCAGAATACATAGTGTAAGGTAAGAACTGGTATACAACATTCTCACATCCATCCTTTGGCTTTCACTTAGTAGCATTCAAAAGAATAATTATCATTATTCAGTAGAATAATGTTAGCAATAGGGTTACTTTTGAAAGTCTGCCAACCCAACTTAAACAGCATGTATTGGAGATTTAAAAAACAATAAAATTTGGATTTCATATGTCTAGCAGATTGTACATTACTCAATATACATTTGTTGAAGGAAAGACTGACTTGCATGTAAGTTCATAGGGACATTTAACTGCTCTTTGACCTTTCTGGGGCTTGGTGTTGATTATGAAAGAATATTTAGGCACATATCCTGGGTCATTTACAGTTTTCTTAGACCTCCATAATGATATTTCTATAAACTTACAGAGATACAGTAATTAGAGTCTGTACATTCAACTTCACATGAGAAGGCTGAGGTCCAGAGAAGTAACTGGCCCAATGTAGTATAATGAGCCGAGAATGGAATCTAGTTCAGCTGGAACTGGTACAGTTCATATTATGAATACCATATAAATGTAACCTGGAGAATGTTGTATGCTAGGACTTTATCATTATGATAATAAAGAAAATTTATATTAAAAATAAGAAAGTATATTTTGTGTGGTGAGTTACATAATAAATGGTTAGGAAATGAAGTCTGAGATTGGACTTGAATATTAAAATCCCTGCCTTCAAACAATATACAAAATGGTTCCAGAGAAAGACTTTATCACTGGTGTTAGAGCAAAAATATTTTCTAACTATGCAGTCATCCCTTAGTTTTCATTGTAAACCAAGAAAAACTAAAAAATGTATACTGGCCCATGCCTTCCCTTCACCATAGTTCACTGTCACCAATAGTAAAGGGTGAGTAAAAATGTTTGAAAAGTGGCCAGTAATTACTGAATATTTAACGTAAACTTTGATATTTCAGTAGTATGGGATGATAGCTTCCTCAGAAGCATTATAAATTGTTCTCTGAGAATGGAAACAATGCTGGTGGGTCAGATTTAGGACTCAGCCTCTCAGATTCTTACTTTAGAAATGCCTTGAGGCTCTTTTTCCATGGTTTAAATCATTCATGGAAAACAAAGATTCATTAACTAATCTTTTGATGCAGAAGCAGATGCCCTGGCAACCTCATTCTGCACATCTCAAAACAAATCTCTCGCATTCTCTTTCATGCCCACCTTCCCTCTCCAGAGTGTCATCCCAAGACTGCTTCTGCTGATGTCAAGTGAATCAGGTGTAATTCCTTAAAAGCTCCACGTGTGTATTTATTTTAATAATTTCAAAACCTCTTTACAAAAGTCCCCATGATTTATTTTTGGTGTCTAAGCATTTTGTTAGTGCATCAATGTATTATATTATGAAATCTCTACTAGACCAATAAGAATTAGGAGTACTTTCGAGTTCTACAGAAAGAATGACAGTTCATTGTTGACTGATTTCACGTGGAGCCAGACATTTTGTATCTTATTTGCAAAATTTACTTTATCTGAAAAATTTACTCTAACATCTATTTCCTAAACCCCTTCTACTCAAATTGGGTGTGAGGCCTGGCAGTATCAGTACCATCCTGGAGCTCATTAGAGGTGCAGAATCTCAGGCCCTGCCCTAGACCTACTTAATCAGAAGCTGCATTTTAACAAGATCCCCAGGAGACGAGTGTGCACATCCAGTTTGGGGAGGCACCGCCCTAAGCCACAGAATTTAGTGTATCATTATAAACTGCCTGTTCCCTTCAGCAAAGGGAAAGCTCCTCTTCAGTTTCTGCTGCTAGGCCTAAGCTTGCTATTTATTTAAATACAGTAAAACGACTGAAAAAAAGAAGGAAGAAAAACCTTTTCAAGGCAAAAAGAAAGCCTGAAAACACCATGTCCTTTGCTTATTTTCCAAAGCTTTATTTTGTTGTCAGATTGTTCTCTAAGGGCCATCTCAAAATAAAGTCCCCCCAATGGAGGTGAAGCCTATGGTGTCTGGTGGCTGCTCTGTACTCAATGCACATTGGGCTGATTATCTACTTGGGGCTGATCTTTGTTCCTCGCAATCCCCCCTCAATGATTTTTGAATATTTTGTATCTTGCTGTCATCCCCAGAAGCAGGCAGGACAACAGGGAGTTGAAAACAAAGCTAAGCCATTCCACTTTTCCTTAGTAGTTTTGCTACAAGATTTGATAGTTTGAAATATTGGTTAAACATGAATTTTGTGGACCTTAATTTACCATCATAAGCTGCTACCTGGTACATATTGGAAACAATATTTCAGTGACCTGAAAGAATTAACATGATTTCTAGGTGGGCCCAGGGACTTATTTAGGCACTGGGAAACACTGGTTCTGAGGATTATATTTTTAGGAAAACCTCATTTCTGAGGAATCTAAAAGTAAAACTCAAATATAACAACTTCCAGAGCTCACTAGGGTAGAGATTAAACTTTAAAAGAGAACATTATAAATCATTAACTCCTTTCCCAGTTTCTAAGTGAGGTGAGCCTTATATAGAAACTTTTGCTTTTCTAAATTCATAATCTGAAGTATCCGTCCGATCGTCGTCAAGTATATATTATTTCATGTCATGGAAACTCTAGAATGACTTTATACCCCCTTACTCTGTCATTTTGTTCTACCTAATATGCCACCAATTAGAGAGCCTTAGGACTGGATTTTGAAAGCTTCAAGAAAGTGGTGATGACATACAAAAGAAGAGTATATGTTACCAGAATTTTTATGTAGAAAAAGAAAAAAATGACAAAGAAAGAATAAAGAATAAAGGAAAAACTCCTTTAAATGCATGGGTTAAAAAAAGTCTTTGAGAAGGCAAACCACACTTACAGTGCCCTGACGTACACAGCCTGCGCATTTGCTAGTGTGCCCAAACAAGCTGAGCTGCCTTAGAAAGTCCAAAAGAACTTCTCCAAGAAATAATTTCTGGAAGAGGAAACCTGATCTAAAGTGAGCAGAGGATATATAACTAGAAATAAGAGTAGGAAATGGAACTTTTGAAAATAGAATAAAAGATTATTAATTGGTTTTGCTAACAATGATGACGTGTTATCCTTTCTTTTTACTTATTTGAAACTTATTATTTACCCAGACAAATGAATCTTGATAAAATGTAAGACACTAAGATCACAGATTTAAATGGAACATGGTCCAAAGAGAGGGAAAGCTCTATTTCTGCACTACAGGTAGAGTTTTCTGCTACAGTCACTATTTCATAATTATGTACTACTATCCAGCATAAAGCGAAATAGAGTGTGAATGGCTGCCAGTACCCCTATTATTCCTGGAGAAACAGGTCCTACAGACCAGAAGATCCACTGCCATTAAAAAGGCATTATATTACACTGCTATTACTAAATAAACATTTATTAAGATGCTGTCATTGAAAATGAGATACCTAGATGGCCTACTCTTTGGTAAGGATGTGGAAAACTGGAATGCTGCTTTGGGGATTATAAAATTGGTACAATCACTTTGGAAAAGTGTTCTTTTTTTAGTTTTTTTTTTTTTTTTTTTTTTATGTCTGGCAGTGTCTAAAACATATGCATAATTTACAACTCAGAAAATCTACTCCTTGAGAAATAACCAACATGTTCATACAAACTCACACACATTCCATGCACATCTGTTCATCAAATAACATCTTCTAGAATGTGCATAGCAGCTCTATTCATAATAGCCTCACACTGGAACACTCAGGTGTCCATTAACAACAGAATTAATAAGCAATTTGCAGAACACTCGCTCCTTGCAATACTATCACAATGAGAACGAACAATCTGCAACAGTACCAAACAATACGGATGCTTTCACAACGTTGACTAAAAGAAGCCAAAACAGAAGAGTTTATATTGTATAATTCCATTCATAAAATGTTCAAAAGTAGGGAAAACAAATCTATGTTCTTGGAAGTCAGAATAGTGGTGACCTCTGAAATCACAGTGACTGGAAGCATGAAGGGGTATCCTTGGGAGCTGGTAATGTTTTATTTCTTGATCGAAGTACTGGTCATATTAGTAAAACTGGCTAAGCTTTGTTTCCTTTTTTTCTGTCTCACCTAGTTGCACATTCACACCTATTTTCTCATATCAATTGATTTCTCATAGTGCTAAGGGTTAATTTAACAAAGAGAGTCCCTTCCTTTTTTACCAACACTTAGAAGGTGAAGGCAAAATATATTTTTTAAAGTCATATAGGTCTAACACAAACATTAAGCCTTTTAAGCTCATTACAAAAACAAAAATAATTTGTTTTCCCTGGCAATAATTTCTTTTTTATTGATTGATTTGAGAGAGAGAGAGAGAGACTGATTTGTTGCTCCGCTTATTTATTCATTCATTGGTTGATTCTTGCATGTGCTCTGACCGGGGATCGAACCTGCCACCTTGGTGTATCGGGACAATGCTCTAACCAACTAAGCGACCCGGCCAGAGCCAATAATTCCTTCTTTCCCTTTCTTGGCATTTCTTTAAATCAGCTCTCCCTAATGTTTCTCATGTCCCAGCCCACACAAATTTCTGTAAGAGGAGAAATCTGATGTTTTGTGTCCCTGAGGGTCTAGGAAAGCAGCACAAACAAGAAGCTGCAGAGCCATTCTCTCCCTCCTTGACCAGGACAGGGCCAAACCATGCGCACCAGCAGCACCGCTGGGAACCGTCAACTGCATTTGCTCAAGACATTCTGAACTTTATGACAAAGAGATAAAGAAAGTTATGTGGTTTTTATCTCCTTATGATAAAAAAGATTTACCTAGTAATTTTCTAGGAAACAGTAAGATATAAAAAGAAAATAGTTATATGAGCAATGAAATGTTTTCATCTTTTAGTTCATTTGGGATCAGGGCAGCGACACTTTCTCGAACCCATGGGTGAGAGCTTTTTGTCAAGTACAACCCAAAGATGGCAGAAGAATATTTTTGTTATGATTTTCTTTCTTCTAAAGTGACCACCCTTTCGCTTAGGGAATGTACTTACGTCATCAAATTAATGCGATTCTTAAACAGGACATAAATCTCCCTTTTGGAGGGGAATGCTAACCAGATGCAGCCAGTTCTCATTCTCCATCCAAACACTGCCACTATGTGAAAAGAAAAATTCCTAAAAACCAAGGATATTTTACACTTAGACCTCTCCCCCAGCCAATCCATTTTGCTACCCTATATAAACAAATTCTGCCATTACATTCCTTTATCCATAGCAGCTTCCAGTGGAGAATTCACAAATCAATTAAAGACAAGTTAATTACCCAAAGGGATCAAGCGACCAGCATTAGAAGCATAATATTTACAGGCATCATCCTAAAAATTTATGTGTTAGAGAAAAGTTTGGTCTGGATAGCTTTCCTTCTGATCCAAGATTTTAAATTTATGGGATTACTTTGGGGGAAAAATCCATCACATAATTATTCTTAAGCAAACCATGTTTTGGGGACAGATGTGGATGGATATATCAAGAAAAAATAAAAAGGTACTGTTATAGGACATATTACTGCTATTGAATTTTAACTTCTACTTTTTCAACTTTAATATTTTCTACATATGAAACTTTGTGAGAATTACATAAAATAATATAATAGAATGTATACTTCTCCTTCTCTTCCCCCTCCTCGCATGGTGATGACAAAGGTGAAGCAAAGGCAAATTCACTCCGGAGATGGGCACCTGATCCGACCGACAGCACAGCCGGTAATGATGCCAGTGCCCACCTGGCTCCATCGACCTGATGCCATCCCGAGTCAGACCTCGTCTGCCCAGGGCTCACACGCACTCCTGGATGTGTGGAATGGAGATGTTTCAACTTACAAGGAAATAAATGCCATTTGTCATTTCCTTTATGATGCCGTCCTTGACTTCCCCAAGGGAAGCTCCTATCGCAGCCCCTATTTTATTTAGTTGTTAATGTGTTTATTTTCTGCCTTCTGCCATTAGAATATCAGCTTTATGAGAGCAGAGCCTTTGCCCATTTTACTCTTCATTCAATCCCCAACGTAAGGTAAATATTTTTCGGTGGCCGATAAAGCACTGGGCACAATGGTATGCTGCAGCTGCCCGTAGCAGCCGGCAAAACCAGACTGCCGAAATTTCAGGGGTATTTATAAGTCAGTTGTTATACTTACCTGCTATTAAAGTTAAATTATATAAACTTACAATTAAATAATTTAGGTTAAAAAGGATGGTAATATTCAAAGCTCATCCCTTCCTAATGATTTGACTGCATTTTTCTATTATCTATGCTCTTGAGGTCATTCACATCTGCTGTATCTGTATGTGCTACTGTGCATTTCTTGCCGACCCCACAGTTAGCAACCTCTGCAGCCTGAAATGGGTTGCTGCACAGAAACCAGCAAATATTACAAATAGACATTTTTTGGTATCTTCACAGAGAGCTGGCTGTTAACATTTATCAATACACTACTGACCAGACTTAGACATTTAACAAATAGTATCTGAATGAATGCATTCATATTTTATATAAATTCTGATTGCATTTGAGTATTTTCTTTATGTTCACATCAGTTCTTACTTTTTCAGAATTTATTTCATTAGCCCAGGACAAAGCTTATTTTTTCAGGTGGACTCCTAAGCTTTCTTTTTGGAATGTGGCATACATACTCGCTGCTCTTGGAGTACCTGTCTTTTGCATTTAATTTACTTTAAACTATTAAGACCTACAGAGGTCTTCAGGTTTTTCAATCTCAAGTAGTGGGTTTGAGAAGATGAACTCTTGGATCTCTTCAGCTTTCACCCTCTGTTCCATAAATATAGGGAAAGGAAACAGTATCCTCACTTCTGTCAGGGGTCTAAAAACATTTGCTGATCAACTCATTCATTCAATACATATACATCAAGCACCTACTGTATGCCACACACCCTTCCAAGCATTGATGATAGAAAGGTGGAAAAAGAAAAGACAAAAATTGCTACCACATGAGCTCACATTTTAGTATTAGCTAACTTTTATTTTAGTGCTGTCTATATACCACGCATTATATATAACTAACTCACTTAACCCTCACAACATCCCATTTTACAGATGAGGAAATTAAGGCACAATGAAGTTAAGTAACCTAACCAATGTCTCACAGCTATGAGTGAAAGTGTGGAGATTGGAAGCTCAGCAGAGTGGCTGTAGAGCCAACCTGCTCTCAACCAATACTCTACACCACCTTTCCAAGGCGAGGGTGTTTATATGTACACGTTGCTTATAAGGTAATTGTTTATAAACCAGCTGCAATGCACCATTCTGTGGTCCCAGTGATAACGGTTAACCTCTAAATGTATTGGACCAAAAAAAAAAAAAAATCCCCAAATTGGTGAAATAAGGGAGCTATAAAAAATGCTAGAAAAGAGGTGATAGGCAGGCCTACTTTTATGTACAGATTTCATTTATGGGCACAATGACCCTTAGATGTACGCATTTTTATTTTCTACTTACAGACATGGGGTCTGTTAATGGAGGTTGGGGAATTGCTTGGTCAGGAAAGCAGCAGAATTCCCATTCAAGCGTGGTCCGTTTGGCTCTAAAGCCAAAGTCCCACCCCCACCATGCTTCTGATCTCACATGTGCAATGATTGCTAGCCATACTGTTATTCTTATAATGACTGTTAGGTTGCTTATAAGGTAACTATTTTTCTCATTTCCAATTTAGCTAATATTACTCACAATTTGGAACATTATTAAGAAGACCAGTTTAATATTCAAGACAGTGCCAGTGGAAATAAATTGGCATGATACAGGATGAAGCTGACCTCTCTAGCTCAGAGAATCTTCTGGCTCCTCTGAACAGCTGGCCAAGGAGTAACATTTTGGTGGTAAAATACAACCACATAGCCAATGTTTCTGACCAGAAGAAAGGAGCCAGATGGAAGCAGCCAATGAAAAACCCAGGGAGGGGACAAAAGCAAGCCACATAAAATCATTGATTGGTTTCTTTTTTTTTTTTTGGATAAGAAACACATTATGACGCTTTTGTTTAACACTAGTTTAAACTAATATCAATTTGGTTAAATGACAGCTTAGATATTACTTAATAAGTTTATATTTTAATTGATCACTTAGCTCTTTTTCTACATCAAATGATGAGGTATTTTTTCTTCAGAGAAAGACTCTGAGTTAAGTAAACTAGGCTAGTTAAGTCTATTAGACTAATAATTAAGTCTCATGAAATTCCTCTGGTGAGAGGATGTGGTTGGCAAATGGGAGGTAGAAGAGAGACTATTTAGAAGTCTAGGATCTAGAACCGACTGCCAGCGGTCAAACTTGGGCAAAGTTCTTAAACTCTCTCTGCCTAGTGTCTTCATCTATCAAATTGAGGCAATGCTAGATCCACCCTGTGGGGATGTTCTGAGGGATGAACTGAGGTAATGCATGTACAGCCCTGGGAACACTTCCTGGCATATGTATGGTAAGTGCCTAGTACAGATTAGATCTTATTATTCTTACTTGACTTTCTGACCAAACTTGCGTGTGGCCTCTGATTCCTGAACCTTCAGTTCCTCCTCTTATTTGGTGGTAACTATCCCCACCCTCTTCACTTAACTAAAAGAAGTAAATGAGATAAGGGCACTAAAACCAAGTTACCACATCTGTCATATCTGAAAAGCTTTTAAAAAATGCTATGCAATAGAAGGTACCTACATGGTACTTGGAAAACTGCGTCCCACTGTGCTGATTTAGAGCCCTAAGACTTGGGCTCTAATCAGCATTTTCTGACAGGCTTGCGAGTTTTACTCAATATCCACTGATAAGCTACTACTTAATTTGTAACAAATTAACAAATTATGGTTAAGAATCCATATTTTCTGTGGTCCCTGCTCATATACTATAAACTCTCCAGATCAAAGTTGCAGATTGGAGCATAACCTTCTAAGACCATAGGGAATAATTTGAGATCATCTAGGATTTTTATTTAAGCAAATATTACTTTACATTTTCATGGCCTGATTACCACTTGTTCTTTTGATTCTAGATCTGATGGCTAATCCTCCTTTCTACTGATCAGGCTATTTCACATTTAAAAAATTTATTTGGCCTGGCCGGGCGTGGCTCAGCGGTTGAGCATCAACCTAGGATCCAGGCGATTGGGGTTCGATTCCCGGTCAGGGCACATGCCCGGGTTGTGGGCTCGATCAATGACTCTCTCATCATTGATGTTTCTATCTCTCTCTCCCTCTCCTTTCCTCTCTCTGAAATCAATAAAAATATAATTAAAAAATAAATAAAATAAATAAAATAAAAAATTTATTAGCTCTTCTACAAGAAGTTTGCTCAAATGAGTTTAATTAATCACCCATTTGGCAGCTTTGTTAAAATGCTGGGGGAGGGAAAGATGTTGAAACTTGGCAAAAACGAGATTTGGAGATTTTTCTGAGAATTTCATGACCTCTGTTAGTATAAGAGGCAAGAAATCTAGAGCCCACTTTCTGCGTCTGGCCTGGGGAACGCTACTGGAACCCTCGGCCCTACACTTAAATGCACCTTGGACTTCCTCCTCTGTTTGCACAGCACCCACTCCACAGTCACCACACAAAATGCCCCTTTAACATCCCTCTCTGAGAAGACAGAAAGCAGAAAGTATTGTTCTGGTTGGAAGACAAGACCATTGCTAAAAGAGCAACTTTCTATTTAAAGTTTCCTTAAACATTACTATAATTTTAAACAATAACATTAAAAAAGCACACAAAATGTCCTAGTGCTCTCTTGGGGAGTTTTCAGAGTTCATCAACCTGCTAAGTCTTAGCTCCCTGTTCTTTGCTTCCCAGATCATTTTTTCCCTTTTTTTTTTTTTTTTAAGGTACTATATTTAAGCCTCCAACATAAATTCACTCACATTATTTTTTTTAAATCTACCATGAGCAAATCATTTCCCCTCTTTCTCCTTTAAAACAGATATGAGAGGCGTGGCTCTAAAATAATGATTGGCACTCATTCTAGGTCCACAGGGGAAAAGTAGCCTCCTTATTATGAAATTCTCTCTGTCTTCATCAAATCAAATTTGGCTTAAAAACTATATATTAATCACTTAATTTTTTCTAAAAATTTACTTTATCCACAAAAGACAAAAATCTGTTGGCACTGAAAAACTACTTTCAAGTCCATTGTAAGCATTGTATAACTGTCCAATGTTGAGAATATTCCTCAGGGACCAACACTCATCAAGTGTATATGATTTGCCATTACGTGAACAAATCAGGCTCTTTCATTGAATATCAAATCTTATAGACTGGGCTTTCCTTTATCCTGAATGCTACAAGGGAGTGAAAATAATGCCAAAGAAAAATATTCCAGCTTAACACTAATTGTACCACCAGTACCTTGCATTAAAATCCATTCAATTTTCTTTTTTTTTTGAGTCACACTGCTTTATTTCTATAATTAATACAGTGCCATTTTGATATTATGACAACCCAATCATTTCCATTTCCCATAACATAAAAAGAACTATGAAATGCTGGGCTTTGAAACTGATTAAGAAGAACAGAATACAGGAAAGTTTCTATTTTTACAACACTATACTAGACATACTTGAGGATTTTAGAGTATATAAAATATTGTCCTCAGACAATCTCATAAAGGAGAAATGCAATAAAGAAATGTTGACTGATGGCCCATTAGTTCAGTTGCTTTAATAACGGAATCATATCCAAAACTTCTCAAAGGTCAAGATAAGTTTAAGCTACTTCCATGTTTCAAGGATCTTGTATATTAATAAAGAAATGAAAAAATGAAAAAAACAGGGTTGCAAAATTGTGGGTATTTTAAATGTTTACATTAAATAATTTAACATTTTAACTTCAGGAATGCTATGCAATGAAACCGTGCCATTCAGAAGATAAATGTAGAATTGAAGTGTGTGTGCATGGGCACACTTATGTGTGTGTGTGTACATATACATACATATATTGACTCACGGTGCACTTGAGGTGGTGTGGTCTGTTAAAAGTTTAAAGCTGTATGATAAACATCTTTTTTTTCCCATTATTGTTAGTGTAGTGCTGTGGTAAAGTGGTAAATGCATAATGTCTTTCTGAGCACTGAGGGACCTCTGAAAATGTGAGGTCACAGTGACCTACTGCCCTCCTCACCCTAACCTTCTACTGCGCTCTCAGCCTGTGACAGGCGTGATCACATCCACCAGCTGATTTTGTGACTGACGGGGTGATACCAATTAGAGAGTGTGGCAAGATGCTTCTTCAAATATGCATTAATGGCACTCTTGCTGCATGTAAGGGAGCCTCTGGCCTCAAAAACGTATAGTTCAAATGGAGAGCTAAAATAGGACTCATAGAACAGCAAAGACAGTGCATATAAATAATTATCATTTGGACAATTAATATTCAAATTAAAAGCAAATGAATGAGAGGCAAAGGAGATTGGCCCACGATGGCTGTTCAGGATGTTATCCCCACCTCCTAAACTTCATATGGAAGATGCTTGGTAGAACTACAAACACAGGGCATTTAAATACATGAAAAACACAACCCTTGGCTTGTTGTATTTTGGAAAGGATCGGAACTTGGCCAAAGGGAAAGAGCTTTGCCAGACCAAAAGGGCAAATTCCATAATATATTTGCAAATCATACAGCGGAGCTTAACTCTGCATTGCTTGAGATTTCTAAAATTCTTTAGCCTAACAGGCCATTGCTTTCACTCTACCCAGCAGCTAGATATTCATGATATTTAGGAAAGTCAGATCTCAATGATGAGGAGAGTCAGAAGCTACCATCTATTGGAAATACGCATAGTGAAGTTTACAAATCTTTCATGAGCACACAACATAGCACATGACATGCAAACAACAAGCATGACCCATGCATTCAGAAGAATGCAAAGCACAGAGTAGGCCTATCATTTCTAATGATAAACCATATCTATAACTGTAACACATTAACATAAAAAGAAATGCTATTTATTTTCTTTTGAAATGGAAGTAAATGAAGGTACTAATATTTTCAGCTGCCAACTTTTATTCCTTGTCAAAGTTTGCTTATGCATTGTTACTAGTGAAGTGTGTAATTTGATTTTTCTGATTTTATAGTTCCCTAAAAGATTCCAAGGGTACTATGTCCCATATTGTCTAAAGCAAATAAATCATTCTCATGAATGATTGTTATCCAAATTTTGAATGTTTTCTATCCAAGTAAACCAGAACACATTTTAATCCAAATTTAACACACCTGTCTCTATAGGCCCGGTGGTTTCCAGATATGTTGCATTTGGTCTAAGTAAGAAAGGCCTTATTCTCAAGATTCTGCAAACAATTTCACCTCTTTTTGCTCTTGATGAAATAGCTCTCAGTGCTAAAACTAACCAGCCAGAAACACAAAATGTGTGAGGAATCAATTTCTTTGTAAATATCTAGAATACTAAGTAGAGCAAAGAAAGAAATCAAAGAATTTTCTCAGTGTCCTCTTATTTATCTAGTTACTTGGTTAAAATAAACTAAATTGCATGTAAAACAAAGGTGTCACTGACAATTTATTAAGGTCATGAGGTCAAGATTTTTCATATAATTTCTATAGAAATTTAAAAAAACACAAGTATTTACTTTGATTTCATGGTGTCTAATCTTGGAAAATATTAAAACTCTGAATTATCACCTAGACCAGAGAGATAATTTCCATTTTTCCTGAAACACATAAAAAACACATAGTATTTGTTGTGGTTACTGGTTTGTTTAATCAAACAACCACCTTTTCCTGACATTCAAAAGGTTAACGGAAAGTTAGCACGACCAATTTTGGCTACAGCATTAAGTTGATTATTAGGCGTGCTAATACACTTGTTTTCCAGATGACAGTAGCAGGAATGCTTTTTTAAGCTCACCCTTTAACTCTTGAAAACAGCTTTTAGAGTTAGTCAACTTCCTTCTACTCCTCCAGGTTTCCACATACCCCTGACTATTTTAAGGTCTTCTCAACTCACATTTCTCATACTGCCAATTTAATGCACATTACGGGGTGAAAAAAACCAAAAGCAGGGCAAAAGCTTATTTGCAGGGAGCCTAAAGCTATAGAGAACGATGAAAACAATTCTTCCCAGCTACAAAAAGTAAAGAGCAGATACCTGTAGGACTTTGCGAAACGCAGTCTTGATCTAGCTCTTGGAGGTGGTCCTAGCACTGTGGCTCCCTGAAGATCCCAAACAAAGGCCATTTGTAAAGAAGGTGCCAGGATCGCTGGAGATGGCGGGAAGTCAGAGTTGGTGGAGGACCCCAGGGCTGGAGGGTCCCCCACTGAGCAGGAGGCACTTGGGGCCCGAGGGCATTTCCTCCGGGGCGTGGGCGCTGACAAGGAGGAGGCAGGTTGGCTGAGACGGGGCTGGAAAGGGTGGCGGGACTTCCTGCTGCATGACCCCTTTGCAACAGGCTTGCTTCACTCAGACCTTATCTCATTAATAACGTGAGTGACACTCCCTTGCAAATTTGTTTTTAAATTTAGCCCTGATTAAACAGCGCAGTCACATGCCACTCCTGGAAAGCACGATACACACATTGTGAAAGGTATGGCTGAAGTGGGTGAACCTTTTATATCAAGTGTGAAGTTAAAGTAAGCTTTGTTAAAAAAAATTAGTATGTTCCTATGACTGTGAAATTTGACAAAGTTTACTAAATTTCACACAATTAGCTGCCAAATTAATTTTCTTTATTTCAACTTCTCTTAATAACAGGATGAACATCATTATTAGCCACATTTCCACAAGGATTTAATCATCTCCAAATACCAGCACTTTCCTGCAAGTCAGTGTGAGAAAAAAATAGGCAGATCACTTTCAAAGGTTTTGGCAGCTTTTCCCTCGAGAAGATACTGTCACCTTGGAGAGTGAATCATAACCTGTGACTTTGACAACAAAGATCAATTTTCTTGTCCATTTTCTGTTCCCTAGAAATATTTTTTAACTTGCTGGTAAATCCCTTAAAACAACTTTCTTTCAAATTAAATAAATGATGAAAGCCAAAGAGAGCCTCTCACATGTTTTGGGAGCCCAGCTCATTTCAGGGAGGCATATGTTTCAAGATATTGTACTCAAGGAGTCAGAGGACCCCAGTGCCGTCATCAGTCCTCACCACCGAGTGGAATTTAATGTTAACAACGCAGCACAATTCCATCAGTCCCCGTCCAAACACTGCCCCGCCAGTGACCTCAACTGTAAACCAAGGCAGGACTCCACTTCTCTGGATAAGATTAGAGAGGCTCGGAGTGCCCAACAGTGAATTTAACCCGCCCTGAACTGGACAAAATCGATCAATAGTTGAGTTTAGTGATCATCACTGTATCTGCCAAATTTTGAGGCCCCTACAGCACAATCTAACTCTTATGTACCCAAAGGGTCCAAAATATGCTCAACTCAATAAACACAACACTCCTTTTCACAGCAGCATCCAGAGCGCCAGGGGTTCTTGAGAACACTACAGGTTCCATATCAGCTTTGGGAATGAGCAACAGAAAACGTTTTTACAGTTTCACCTCTTTGTTATCTGACAGATGGGCTGAAAGAGGGGGTGAGTGACTGCTGACTGAACAGCAGCAACCCTGGGGAGCCAAGAGTTCAAAAATAAACACACTCTCTCCGAATCCACTGGCAGTATTTTAATGCTTCACAGACCATACCTTTTTGTTTCTCTATACGAAGGCATAGTCCACAGGGGCAAACCTGGTGGTAACCTTCCCGCTGATCTCTGAGGACTTGAGAGGGTGCCTGTCCAAACCAACCTGCCCCTCTCTGTGTATGAAATTCCACTATCATCGTTTTGTTCCTTTATACTATTTCATTTCTATGTCAGGGCAGCTCTTAGGAAATGCAAACATTCCTGGCCCAGCTGACACAGAGCTGAAGAACTTGGCATTTGGCTGAATGGCTTCCTCTGAGGCTGAAGTCAGACAGCGTAAGAGAACTGTCCGTCCGGGAGGGGAGAAGAGGGGGGCCGTCCCTGAAAGCTGGAGGGGTGGGTGGGTTGGTGTGGAGGGAGGGAGAAAGGGGACACAGAGATAAGCAAGGGAGCAGGAGGGAAGGTGCTGGCAAAGGTTTACTGTCACCTTCCACGCAGTACCCAACTCTCCATCCGGGGGCATCTCAGATTTTGTAGGCGAAGCAGCACTGCGGGTTTATGAAAATGAAAGCTGCAGTCCACACACAGCGCTTCGGAAGCAGAAAAATATTACTTGCACTGCTACTGCCATCAGACTGGTCAGGGCAAGACGGGCCCTCCCTGCCGTGCGGGCGAAAGCCAGCAAGACGCACGTTAGCGGCCGCTTGGCCTCCTCTCCCACCGGCCTGCGTTTCCACAGGAGTGTCCTGCAGGCCAAGTGCTGGCTAAGTGCTAAAACAGAAGGGCGTGAAAAGAATGCAGAATGCAGGTAGGACAGAGGGTCTACCTTTTTCTAAAAGAAGTGTGAGCTGAACAAAAGGCAAACTGTGTCTCACATGAGTGCCGAGGCACTTCTTTCCTCTCCCCCACCTGCGTCTTGAAAGCAGGCAACTAGAAGAATCGAGAAAATAAAAACAATGACAGTAAAATGTGAAATTATAACCGGGAAAGTGGAAACCTCGGTCCTCTTTCCTAATGTGAAATTAGATAAAGATGCAAGAAGCATGTGCCAACGACAGCATAATTTCTTTCCTTAAATAATTCCTTACCTCCTCCCCCTGTGTCTCCTGTACAGACGTGTAATCTCCGCGGGTCACGGGGCCTCGGCAAGGTCACAGAATAAGCTGCTTATTTCTGAGGCTCCTCACAAGCAAAGGGAAGCCTTGATTTCAAGTATAGATATTAACACAGGAGTGGGCAAGGTAGGTTAATTATAATAATGAATAATACAATAATTAATAAATAAGCAATAATGCGATAATAAGCTCTTTCGCCTACTCACTACTGTAAACCTACTTTTGCCCACCCCAGTATTATTCCGAGGAACTGGCTAGGACTTCACAGACTTGAGAATTTAGACAATTGAAAACAATAAAAATAAATTAAGATCTTTGCCAGGATGAACCTTTGCTGTCACTCTATATTTCAAATATCTGTTATAACCTCCACTTCACATGCACTAAAGGGTAGACAAGAAAATGAAGTAGAAATCTTTTGAATATTTTAATCTGTTATATATTAAGCATTTATTTTCCAGAAGAACTTTTAATAAAAGCCTGATTGAATGACAGTGAGAGATGTTCCACTCCTGAGACAAACTATTCTTTTATATGTTGGAAACTTATATCCCAGGGAAAATCAGATCCTCAAATTTGAACTCTACCTCCACCCAATTGCTATCCACATAATTCTTAACCTCCCTAAAACCTCAACAAAATGCCCATTCCTGCCAATAAATTAGATAGTATGTTCTGCAAAGCTCTAAATAAGAAGGAGTCTTTGCTTCTTGAATATTTCTGAGATTTTGGTTCCAAGATTCCAGATGTTACAAATGGCAAATTTTGAGGGGTTTGGTGTCTGACACAGAAACTCAGCATTTCCTTTATAGGAGATAGCTACTGTAACTGAAATCGAAAATCCCCAACTTAAAAGTGGGTAAATTGAAACATAATCCACATAGGCATTTACTTATATACCAAGTGACTACTTGACAGGTGGAGGAGGAAGGTTTGAGCTAAACTTAGAGAAAGAAACAGTTACATCTGTGGAGTTGCATTATGTTGAAATACATTGCCTCAGGAAACCTGAGCAGGCAGAGATAGGGGCTCAGGATAATGCTGTATTTTGAAATAGTTCCTAGTCGCAGACTGGGAGGCAGCAAAAATTAACGAAGCAAGCAATTTCATTTCATTTTTATTTATTAACTACCTCTGATAAATGTTTTGTTATAATAATTCAACTTTCAGGGTGATCTGTTATAAAAGAGTGTGTCGAAAGAAAATTTTACAACTGGGCTTGTGAACTTCTGAAAGTTAGTATTAATTCAGTGTAAGTAACTGTGGTTTCAGCAAGGTTTTTTTTTTATTACATTAATGTATTATCATAATTAGTTTTCAATTATCATTCCAAATGGAAATGCTGCAAAATAATGGTAGCATTTTCTTGGAATTGCTTTCAAATAGTCATTCTCAGTCTTACATGTATCTACTTGATTTAGAGAGGTCAGTTATTTCATGTTCTGAAACAGAGGACAATTATTAATTAATGGTACCCTATAGCCTTAAGAACATTAGGAAAGCATTCTCAGTATAAGGTGCTACAAATACATTCTTTATTCATATATGTCCCAGGACACAAACAGAAGTAAAATGTAATTGAAGAGATAAAATTATTAAGTCACAGGATAAAACAAATGACAAGAGCCATGATTGGTTATAAGAACAAAAGATAAATAAAACTGGACTGTGAATCAAAATGCTTTACTATGCACTTAAGGTTTCCATCTAAATTAGAGTATGTTTAAAAACTTAGAGAAAGAAACAGACACCAAATGCCTTTGGAAGACAAGGCACCAAGTTCCTCCTAAATACTTGGATAAATGGTATTAAAGGAAAATATTCATGGAGGAAGAAATAAGAGGGAAGAGGAAATATAATTTATATTTATTAAGCATCTACTAAGTAATTGACAGAGTCCTAGGTGGTTTTTTAAAATTGTCAACAAGAAATATTCCTAGAGTCAAATTATTTAAAAATTTGAAATTAATATAGGGTAATTACTTGAAATAAAAAACTAAACATAATGTTTTTAAATGTGCATAAAAGTGTCTGGGGTCAGTAATTGTCTAATTGCCCAATTTTCTGCATATGAAGATTTTAAAAGTCAGAAAAATTATTTCTTTTCAATAGTGTACTCATTAGTGCAGACTGAAAAAAATTCTCCTTAACAAATGACTGCTTACTGAAAGAGCGGATACAGAATTTCATCCAAAAGCCACTTTCTCCAGGAAGCCTTCCCTGCTTTCCCACACTGGGGATGTCCACAGTACTCTGCACTTCCTCTTTGTCACTGGCAGCACATTTGTAAGTATTTTTTCAACATCTGGCTTCCCTGATAGATCTACACATCATTAGGGCATACATCATGTCCGCTTTCTCACTGGATCCCCAGTGCCTAGCAAATGACCTGGAAAAATAAGTCACAGAAATGTTTGTTTAATGAGTGAGCAAATCGATAATCTCCTGGCTACTTGAAAATAAGACACATCACCTGCATTACATATTTTTTATGCTCCTGAATAGAAACAAAAAATGTTACCAAGGGTAATTTAGGTAGGACTTATTTATTTTCTTTTTCTTCAGATGCTCTTCTCTGACAAACCCTTGATTGTAGCAATAAGTAAATAAGTAAATGAATGAATAAATAACAAATAATTAAAACCAGAAAAACCACTGTCATTGTTAAGACCAAATGAAGTACAGAGCTGTCCGAGAATTTTTTTTTTTCAATCTTCACTTGAGGATATTTTTTCCATTGATTTTTGGAGAGAGTGGAAGAGAGGGAAGGGGGAAGAGGGGGGAGAGAGAGAGAGGGAGGGAAGGAGGGAGGGAGAGAGAGAGAAACATCAGTGTGAGACAGACACAATAACTGGTTGGCTCCTGCACACCCCCCGACAGGGGCCGGGGATCGAACCTGCAACCCAGGTATGTGCCCTTGACTAGGAATGGAACCCACGACCCTTTTGGTGTGTGGGCCGACGCCCTAACCACTGAGCAACACCAGCCAGGGCAGAAATTTTATTTTTAACAAAATGAAACACCATTCGGCAAATATTCAGGGCAGAGGGGATTAGAACAGTGGTTATGCCACGAACTTGCCATGTGACTCTGAGCACTGGCGCCTGACCTCGCTGTGTTTCACTCTTATCCAAAGAGAACCACTGCACAGGGTTTTTGAGAGGGGTGGACAGGGTCATTTATATGAAATCACTTTGAAAATGACACACAAAATTTTAGGCACTGCTACCGATAATGTTTGTAAGCTTTTGGGGGCACTAGAAAAACTGTTTTTATATTGTTGGAAACATTTTCAGTTTAAAAAATTGTCCTCTAAGATGGGTTACCTCATGAGCATGGTGCACAGGGATACCATTTTACTGGTTTCACAAGATATCAATTGCTAGTTTTGATGAATAATTTTTGTCTCTATTTGGAATATTTTTATTTTAAATGCATAAGGACAGAGTACCAAGCTGTTGTGTTTTAAAGGTTAATCCTGTAACAAAATAATGTTTTACATGCAGCATGAAAACCTGCTTTTGGTTCTCTTTGCTAGAACTAAAAAAAAAATTTAAAAAATTAAGTGGCAAGGAAGTTTACTTAAAAAAGCTGATGGAATTTTTCTGAACCCAAAATCCTGGGTTTAACCTAAATAGAGAAACATTTCTATTTATTTTTTGAAAACTTATGGGATCCTGAAGACAGGTTGTTTTAAGTAGAAAAGCATTTGCTCCACTGGCTCCAACTCATGCTGCTCTTTGTTGACCACACACCAAATAAGGAGAGAAATGGCCCCTTTCAGCTTTTTAGAACTATGTTAACAAACAAGCAAAAGCAGTGATGAAATTACCAGACTGAAAAAACACGCAAATTTGCTCCCTTGGGAGAAAAAAAAAGACCCCAAATGCCAAGAATCTCTAAACAACAACAATCTCATGCGTTCAACTTTGGCACCGCAAAGTTTTTCCATGACAGTGTTCAATATCTCGCTAAATCTGGATGGCCATTTATTGGAGCCAACATTCATAAACTTTCCCATTTCTGGGCACTTATTGCTGACCTGTAACCTGCAGGTCCCCTTTCTCACTCCAACACTATCTGCATTGACTGAGTTTGTGGAGCAAACATCACTTTTCTAATTCCTCATTTTTACTATAATGGTATCAATGACTTATTTGGTACTTATTCTGTGATAAGGGCTTAACATATGTTATGTTATCCTCACAATAATAAATCTATGAGCTTGGTCCTACTTTTATTCAGTTTTAAGTAAGGGCATGGAGGCTTAGCAAGTTGAAGTAACTCGCCCTTTGTGATCATACAGCCAATGAGAGGCAGACCTGAGATGCAAACTGAGGTCTTGGGTTATAAAAATATATGCTCTAAGCCAATGTATGTCTAGAATGTAAGTGATTGAAGGAATAAATGAGGATGTGGCTCTTTCTTTGGAGTTAAGTCATGGAGGAAGTTCTGGATTTTCACAGTAGGAATGGGAGACAGGTACAGTAGCTATATAATCTTAATTAATCTTAACCGATTCTCAGGTAGACTTTATTATTGCCATTTTATAGATTAAAAATTCTGAGGCTTGGAGAGGTTAAATAACTTGGCTGACACTACAAAACTAATAAATGATGGAGATGTGAGTCCAAGTCAGTTCTGCATGTCGTCTCGGAACTGTCTCCACTGTAGCTAGCTAGCTCTGTAAATTCCTATTCTAGAGACAAGATTGGTCTGGTGCTCTGAGTGTTCTGGAAGCTGTAGGTGGGGGCTGAAAGGCTCAACTGTGATCATTAGAGAGTTACAGAGGCAGAGAGAAAGAGAGAGAGGGAAGGGAGGCCTAGCACGGTATAGTGAGGCTTGAGGAAAAGTGATAATGCCAGTCTTTGTATATGCTGTATATTGCTCTGCATTTTCCTTCTGTATATTTTACATAGAAGAGAAATATAAACACTTTTCAATCCATCCAGCCAATGGCAGCAATTGCTAGAGGCTAAAATAGAAATCTGGGTGTTTCAGTAACAGTGAAAGAAAACAGTTTATTTTAGTTATTTGTTTTTGTTTTCTAACAAGATGAATATAACTTAAGGCACCATTTTCTAGTTATCCCTCACAACCAGCTGAGAAATTTATAACCGATACAATTAGGGCATTAATATAAGGCAACAGGGCAGGTTCTGGCTCTAGCTTTCACTGCTATCACAAGTTTTACTTCTATTGGTTCAGAGGAGTTAACTGACTTTCCCAAGTTTGATAAGTGATAAATAATGTGGCCTTGATTAAAACTCTGGCTTACCTCTAGATTTTAGAGTATAAAACATCTCTAAATTAGGGACTTCCTCTATTAAACATATTGCCTTTAAAATGTAGAAGTAATGCATATGCACATAACTCATGGACACAGACAATAGTGTGGCGAAGGCCTGGGGCGTTGGGTGGTGCGGGGTGGAGGGGATCAATGGGGAAAAAAGGGGGCATCTGTGATACTTTCAACAATAAAGATAAATTTAAAAAATAAAATGTAGAAGTAAATTTGAGAAGACGGTTGTTTCTTCATTGGTCAGATGAAATCAAGTAAAATAATTGACTTCTAGCAAATTTTGATATAAATTAGACCTATTTTAGTTCGATATAAAAGTTATGGATGACTCAAGGGATTGTATTTACATTTGAAAATGAAATAAACTGCTGTCAAAGAAACAAAAGCATAACTGTGGATTTTTAAGCACTATCGGACATTAGGTAATGAAATGTTTGGGACAAGAAGCATTTTTCTAGATATTCTAAAAGTAACCCTAACCAAATCACAACAGCCTAAAAGACAAGGCCTAGTAAATTAGTTTCCACATGAAATTTTATTCAACAGCTAATCCATCCTTCCTTTTCCCTCCCTCCCTCCCCTCTTCCCCCCTCCCTCCCTCTTCCCTCCCTCCCTCCCTCCCTCCCTCCCTCCCTCCCTCCCTCCCTTCTTTTTTCCCTTCTCTCCCCTCCCACCATTCATAAGTATATATTAGGTATCTACTAGGTGGTAGGTATTATGCTAGTTGCATGCTGACGATCAGTGGTGAACACAATGCCCAAATGGAGCTTAGAACTGAGTGAGGCGCAGATTGAAACTCAAGGCTTATAAGAAGTGAACTGGGCTTATATTTTTAAAACATAACAGGGCAGAAGGAAGAGAAAGGATATACAATATCTATAAAAATGGAAAATGACTTCAGCTTGTTTATGAGATAAAGTATATAATTAGGGAGAAGGTGATTTTCCAGATGGCCAACATTTAAAACAAATCGAATGATATATTTTGTGTAAAGCACCTTGCCCAGCACCTGGCCCAGGAGGAACCCTCTCCTCTGCCAGTCTACTGGGTTAAACTGGTGAGGGTGCAGGAGAGATGCATTTATAAAGAAGTCCTTATTCCATGCCTGGTGCTGAGTGAGGGTCTAAGTCCAGGCTGAAGATACAACAAAAAAAGGGCGGGGAGGACCAGGGCCCTCCTTTCAGAGGTCTGCAACTGGAAAAATCATCTCACACCATAAAAACCATAGCCGAGGCTGGTCAGTATTTTCTCAATCAAATGTATCAACAGTGCTCACAACATTTAAACTGAAAAACTGTCCTTTGCATTTTTTTACAAATAAAGAAAAAAATACACATGCCATAAATAGGGCAATCAGCTCGGCAACAGTCCAGAAGGAGCAGAATTATAGATGTCTCAAGCACAAACATGACAGGGCATATCGCACCTGTTTCAGAAAAAGAAAATGTAGAAGGTGGTTCTTCCCATATCAAAAATATATTTTTTTCACAATAATATTATGAAAATTTTGAAAAATACATAAAAGTTTAAGGGATTTTACAGTGAACACCTGTGCATCTACCACTTGGATTTAGCCATTTGACCAGTAACATTTAAGAGATTGTTTCTTAACAAGTGATTGTTCTATTGGACTTGAGCAATGAGAACTGTACTGTTATAATAAGGTTCATGTGAATCATATTTATGGATCATGCATTATGTTGAACCTAAATTATAAGCCTCTATGCTTTATTTTTGAGCCTACTTAAAGGGTGGACTTTGTAGAGGAAAAGACAATGCGTTTCGTTTCCATGTAACGTAAAGAACATAATAAATTTGAACTTCTAAACCTTACCAACAAAAATAAGTTAATGATAAAAAGTAAATGCTAAAGATATGCTCAAAGGTTATGAATTATCAAAATCAATATCCATTTAACTGATAAAACTGTCAACCATGAGGTTTTATTTCATTTTAGTTGTAGGTAATGTTTTCTGAATTATTTCATATGGGGTAATTCTTAGTAAATTAAGAGTTCAGTCAGGTGGGTAGGAATGGGATGATTGGGATTATCCACAGTTACTGATATTTTACCAAATATCCTATAAAATCTTTAAGTCAGAAGATACTTCAATAAATGAGAACTTTTTGGTTTTTCTGTGTATTTTATTGTTTCTTTTTCTGATATTTTAAAATAAATAGTATATAAATGTTATGCCTTGTTATGGACAAGAAAGAGACTCTGCTTTTGCAATAAATGAAAAAACATCCCCACCAATAATGAATCTATTTCTGAAGTGCCTATGAAAAGTCAGCTTACTACCTTCTCAGCAACTTGAGATGCAGCTCACGGTCAAATGACATCTCGAGAGTAAGAGAGGAAACCTAGTTTTCGTCTTCATAGAGCTAAAGAACTCACACAAATAACTACTGAGCACTAGTCCACGTTTGGAGTCGGACACCTGAGAAGGAATAATGCAGGAAGAGCGGTGCCGCGGGTCGGCGCCGCTGGCGAGGGCTCCCGGGCGCTGGCAGGACGCGGGCATCTCGGATTCAGACCACCGGCCCCTCGTGCGCACTTAGGGGTGCACAGCTACAGCCACGCGCAACCCGCTCTGGCAGGTCAGAGGCGGCAGCAAACACAGCTACACAAGGCACCGCAGCACTTTTAAGAAGATGCCAGTGTTACTACTTTAAGAAGTGCCTTATAAAGCACACACACAATAGAATATTACTCAGTCACGAGAAAAAGAAAATCCTGCCGTTACAACAACATGGGTAGGCCTGGAGGACATTATGCTAAATGAGATAAATTAGACAACAGATAAATCCCATACGATATCACTTATCTGTGGAATCTAAAAAAGTCAAACTCATAAAAACAGAGAGTAAAATGGGGCCACCAGGTGCTGGGGGTGGGGGAACAAGAAATGTGTTGTTTAAGTACAAACTTGCAACTACTAGGTAAGCCAGTCCCAAAGATCTAGTGCACAGAATAGTGATTACAGACAACAATATTGTACTGTGAAAATCAAACTTGTTAAGAACCTGAATCTTAACTAAATGAAATGATAATTAAATTAAATGATAATTATGTGACATGATAGAGGTTTTAGCTAACACTATAATGCCAATCATATTGCATTATATACATATAACAAATTAGCATGCTGGTCACCTTAAAATTACAGTGTTATATATCAACTATCTTTCAATAAAAAGGTGCATTCTTTTACTTTGGAAAAGCATTTATCATTTAATCTCAATTAATTAAAATATACACCAAAATGTTGACAGTGTTATCTCTGGGTAGTAGGACCATAGGTGTTTTTAAACCTTTTTTCTGTAATGTTCAAATTCTATAAAATAAACGGGGATTACTTTTTTAATCAGATGAAACTAAATATAGGTTACTAAAGACTTGAGTAGTAAAATTTCTTTTTTATCACCAGGAGCTTTATGTGTTTAGTTTGATTAGATTTTAACCAAAGGTCATGAATAAAAACTTTTGAATTGATATTAACCTACATACACATCGCCTCACTGTTTACACTTTGCTGAGAGGTAAAAGGGTCAAAGAGAGAAGTGCTGGGAAGACAGAGAAGCATATACTCCATTGGAAAAGCTGTGACATTTAACAAAGAAGACAGAGCAGTCAGTCCCCCAGAGGTAAGAAGAGCCAGGGCCAGAAAAAAGCAGAGGAAGAAGCTGAGCTTTTTATAGATTTAGAGACCCATTTCAAGCCAGCCTGCAAGGAAATACTCAGCTATGAGAAGAGCTAGATGTCTGCACAGTGCCCCCTTGTGAACAAAGAGCCAAGAGCTTCAACTAGGAACAAGGGGCACTTACTCAGCTTCATCGGGTGATGACTGACTTCCAAACCTTAGAGAGGGTTCGCATGTGGGTGTGGACGTGCGGCCGTGGCGTCCTGCTTCTCTGTTATTAAATGTGTGCAGAAGTATTCCATGTGCTTGTGCCTCTTAATGGTAATGCTTTAAAAATAGCTTCCTGAAATAGGAAATCAGTATCTGTCTGTCCCCACTACAGAAACTTGCTCTCTTGGTCTGATGAATACAGTCTCTCCATTTGACAAAAAAAAATTAACAATTGGAGAATATATTAAAAATAAAAAGCTTTCAATTCACCTTAAAACGATGGGATCATTATTTATACCTTGGAGAAAACGCAGGTTGGTTTCAGACCACTGCAATTATTGCAATAAAAGTTAGTCATATGTCTTTGCAGGTGGAGGGTCTTGCCTTCAATTTGTAAAAAACACAACGTCTGCAAAGCACAATAAAGCGAAGCGCAGTAAGAGGACAGCCTGTAAAATGTGAGGATGCTTATGAGCGCCATTTGGAAATTTATTAGTCACCTGAAACTTCACATGATAGCCAGCGATAAAAATATTACCACTTTAGTAATGTGAGAACTGGGAGCATTTTTATGTGCCTGAATTAGCTCTTTAATTAGAATAAAAATATTATTCATGTAAGTGATTCTACTGATTTACAATTATCTGGATAACTGCTCAGCAGGAAAAATCAAATTCTGGATGCTTCCTGCAAAGGGGAAATTACTCTAGAATGTGATATAACAGATGCAGGAAGAGTTGTGCTTTATCTGATATTCTGACTCAAAATGTGAGAGACAATAATTTGGTTTCACATTTGGTTAAGTGATTGACTGGAAGTGAGTACAGTCTTCACTTTGCCTGCTGCAGGCTAACTATGTCATATGGAACATGCTCTGAACCCTGTGCCGGGCAAGTGGAAACGTATGGATGAGCTCAGACCATTATTAAAAAGCAATGACGACACCAAAGGATGGCTTGGGGTGGCTCTCCATAATCTTCATCAGTTTTTCCAAAGTGACCCCAAATAAACATATAGGGAAAGGAAAAACAGTATGCTTCCGATATAAAGGTGGAGTCAAGTCCCCAAGGTCCCCTTCTTTGCACTCAAATTGTCATCACTATCCAGGCTCCTACCATGTAGATATTCTGCTGCGCCCTCTACTAAAAGCTCAGACTGGTCATTGATGAACATCACTGTGTCCATGTGGAGAAGAGAACCTAAGGAAGAGAAGGGATAAGTGTGGAGAAACCTACCCATATTCAGTTCTTGTGCAAAGGGCTTTCACATAGGCCTGTAAAACACTAACGCCTCCCAGTTATACTTCAATCCCTGACATTTCCCCTGATTTCCAAGATAGTATATCCACTGCCCTCCTGGACATGGACATTTGGATGTTTAATAGTTTTAGGCTGAATTCCTCCCAGGCAGACCACACAAACCCCTGGTGTGGGTACTTCATTTGGAGAGGAGGCAGGGAGGTAACTGTAAGAAGTTAGGGGAGAGAGTAGTGACACAGGAGGGGAGGAAAGGCAATAAGGCGTGTGTTAATAAGCAGGCGACCACTGTGAGCAGATGGAACTCAGTCTTCCTGGGAACCCTTTGAAGGACCATACACACACGCCTCGGGACTGTCTCACTGAAACATGGGACCATGGGGTGCGTAAGCATGCCCTGGTCTTTCAATGTTTCAGGGTTGCCCTGGGACTGTTAAGTCCCAAGTCCTTCTGGATCACCCTTATACAATCTAGAAAGCTCCATTTTACTGGAAAAAGCCCCCAGGTGCCTGAGATGAGAGGCTGACAGAGCATGCAGGCACTGCCCGCTACAGCTGCAGATGAACTCGGTGGGTCAAGGGAAAGGGGGTGGGGCTTCAAGTATTTGCCTCTCAAACTTAAGATGTCC
Source organism: Miniopterus natalensis (assembly GCF_054644295.1). Lineage (NCBI taxonomy): Eukaryota > Metazoa > Chordata > Mammalia > Chiroptera > Miniopteridae > Miniopterus > Miniopterus natalensis. The sequence goes on from NC_142083.1 coordinate 28,971,111, forward strand.
AATCTGAATTTTTGGTTCATGTCTCTGTCACCCCACTAAACCTACTCTTACCTCGTCTTTCCCCAACTCAGCAAATGAAAACTTAAGTTTCTAATTTTTTTCAGGCAAAACCCTTGAATCATCTTTGACTCATTTCTTTTTTTCTTACCCTATGTGAAAATCCATCATCAAATCCTGCCAACTATGTTTTCAAATTGTAGCCAGAATCTGGTCACTTCTTACTACCTGCTCTGCCACAACCCCAGTCCATCCAGGTCACCACTGTCTCTTGTGCAGACCATTGCAGTGACTTCTTAGCCACTTCTCCCTTGCTCCAAGTCTGTTTGCAGAATATTCAGAGTGGTCCTTTGAAAATGTATGTCATTGCTCTGCTCAAAACCCTCTACTAGTTTTCCAGTTCACTTGGGATAAAATCCAAACTCTTTACCAAGGCTTATAGAGCCCTTTCCTATCTCCCTGACCCATTTGCCTTCTCCTCTCCCCTTGCCTACTTTGTTCCACCTATACTGGTCTTCTTCCTCTTCCTTGAACACAATGTACCTGCGCCTACCTCAGGACCTTTGCACTTGCTATTTCTCCTTCCTGAAATGTGGTTCCTTCAGGTATTTGCCTCTTTTCATTTTGTTAAGATCCACAGGTCAGTTTAATAGAGAGGGCTACCTATTCTGACTATTCAATCTAAAAGAGCACTGCTATCACTCTATTTCTTTATTCTGCATTAATATTCTTCAGAAAACTTATCATTATGACATACTACGTATTTTGTATGTTTGGGTATTTTACAGTCTACTTTCTCCTGCCAAATGAAGTTTCATTAGAGCAGAGACTCTGCTTTGTTCACTGCTGTTGACTAGCAAATAGAACAGGTCCTGTTAGTGGTAGGGGTTCAATACCTATTTGCTAAGTGGATGAATTCACTGGTCTGACAGCCGTATGAGGTAAATATTGATACTTATTAATCAAATGTTTATTGACACTGTGACGGGCATTGCCCAATAGCAAGTATAAGCAAGCAGCTGCTGCTCTTCAGGAGCATGATATGCCAACATGGGGAGACAAGGAACGTCCAGTGCGCGGTGACATCGCTGGAGCTCAGGGGAAGCTTACTGGGAACAGCAGCAGTCAGGAAAAGGTAGGACACAAAGGCTGCTACGAGACTGAAAAACTCGGAATGTTACGTTAAGGCAGAGACCTTTGTTCCACTTAGAATTGAAAAGTCATCAAAAGTTCCTAAACGAAGGAGTAAAATAATGACAGCAGAATTTTAGAACCATGAATATTTGGTTCTGTTTCAAAGGCTATGAGCGTGGAAAATGAGCCAGGGAGACGTGTGACAAATGTTTCCTCTTCACACCCTCCTTTCTCTCTAGACTTTGGCGTGTGTAACCAACACATTATTTTTTAAATCTCTTTATAGGTGTTTAATTGATATACAAAACCCTGCACATATCTGATATACAGAATTTGATGAGTTTGGACATATGCATACACCTGTGAATCAAGGTAACAGGCACATCCATCACCTCCAAAAGTTTCATTGTATCCCTTTGTTTTTTAGATTTGTTGTTTGTTTCATTTGTGTGTGTAATAACATTTACCATGAGACCTACTCTTAAACTTTTAAGTGTGCAGTATGGTCTCGGTAACTAGAGGCACTCTGCTGTACAGCAGATCTCTAGAAGTGATTCATCTTTTCAACGTGGTGTCTGGACTATCATTCCATGTTTTTCCCACTCAGTTGGGAAGCTTTTTGTCCTTCCTGTGAACATTCACTAACATGCTTTCGCTGCAAGGGGTCTGCCCATGGTTTCTCTGGAATTGAAAGCGAACCTACGTCAGGTGTGGAGAGTTCAGGTTCCCCCCCCTTCAGGCTACCTGAGAGCTAATAAGCAAAGAAACGGGGGAGCTAAGGCTGGGCACGCACGTGCTACTGGGAGCGAGGACATGAGAAAAACGTGCCAGCGACACCTGCAGCGGCTGACAGGGGTCCTGTCCTCTGAACCTGGCTTCTTCTCGAGGGCATAATGCGAATGGCAGTCTCTCTGAAGAAAGAGAGCTCTGCGCTCAGCGTTCTCACGCCCGAGGGCCCCGCGGCCTTGGGTCCCCGGGACTGCCCAGCACAGCAGGAACCAGACAATTATATGTTAAATGAATCCCTGGAATTTCTCAGAAGACGTATTCCAGGGAAATTGCATTATTTGGGTCTAAATTCTGTTATTCCTTCTTATAATGAATATTTAATTCTGCTTTGTTCCAGAAAGGATTAAAGGCTTCTGTATTTCCTTCGGTAATTAGTTCAGATAAGCCAAGTCATCCGTTTCCCTGCCTACCCAGCGGACAGCAGCTAATGCATACATCTTCACATCTTTATTTACACTTCTTATGTTTGAGCACTATCTCGTATACACAAAACAGTATCATTTGAGAATATAAGCTAGTGTACTTTAGGATGTCTGACAAAGCTTTGTAAAAAATTCCAAGCGACTGATCTTAGTTTATGTTAAAGTCAACTTGATTCAAAAGCTACAAATAAAGAGTAAATTGTATAGAGAAAATGAAGTCATAAGGGTTGTTTGATGGCATTAGCTAGTTTTAATTCTATTTTTTCACTCAGTTCATCAAATAATTTGCCAGGAAAACACGTGGACACAGTTTTCAGTCTTCTCGATACTGGGGATACAGCTCTGAGAACTTCAGAAATCCATAGCGAATTAAGAAAAAATTATTTTGTATGGCTCAAACTTTGAGCCTTTGCTCATGCCATGTTCACCTTTTCAGATGTCTTTTTATCCCAGTATTTTTAAACTATAGTCACCATGCTACCACCACATATCTTTAACAAAAGAAAAACTACATTCTTTTAGTTAATTCATGATACTGAAAATGTCACGAGTAAAGGCTGACCTGAAACTAATGACAAGCTTTTGCTTCGTGCCAAAGGACTGAGGCATTTTTGCCAATATTACTTATGGGATTTCCTCTGATATTTTAAGCAAGGCCATTCCAGAGGAATTCCGGGTGCGGGGAAGAGTCCAATGTAGCATCCTCAGTCTCCTGTTTCTCTCCCTGGACCCCCTCTATGCACGCTCCGTGAGGTCCACTGGCAGGGAAAGGCCGAGTCAGAGGGCAGATTTTGAATGGAGAAAGGATGAGAGGAGTGTGAGTGTGTTTGTGTGTGTGTGTGTGTGTGTGTGAGTGTGAGTGAATGTGTGAGTGTGTGAGTGAATGTGTGTGTGAGTGCATGTGTGTGTGTGTGCGCTTATTTTGCATGTGTCCTGATTTATCACAGTCTAGGAAGTTTACAGGGAGGTTTTGTCCTAAATCTCTAAATCGTAGGCCTTTCCAGCAGACAACTGCTTCCCTGGTCTTTCCCCACCTCTGTGCCCCTCTTACTGCCAACTGCATGGCAACTCAGCCACAACACAAAAAGTGAGACAAATCAGCCTATCCCACAAGCCCAAAAAGGGGACTCTATGGATGTGTCTGCCTAACAATCAATAATTCAGTTAAATGGGTTTCCTGATGCATAAAATAATATAATTTTCTTATAACCTGCTGACTTTTAATCAGCACTGACCTAAGAATCATACCCAAAAAAGTGCTGTGAGAATGCTGATATAGCTCTCTGTTGGAGTAATATTTATTTTTTATTACTATATAAATGATGAATATTCATATAGAACATTTGAAAAATGGAGAAAAGTAAAAAAAAATAACAAAAAAACACAGAAAAATCATCCATACCTAGAGATAACTGCTGTAAATTATCTGGCTCATTTTCTTCCTTATTTTTATATGTTTATACACATATTTATGCATCTGATTTCAACATTCAATTGAGACTTTAGTACAGATGATTTTGAATTCTGTTTTGCATTTCTTGCTTTACTGTGATTTTCCATATCATTTAAAGTTATTTGAAAACATTTTTAATAGTTGATAAGATTCAATTTGCTTAGTCTAATATCAAAGTTTATTTAAACATTAAGTAGAAGATTTAGAATATATGCAAGTTTTCAATATATTAAGTACTTTTGTGGCAAATATCTTTGAATATAAATCTTTTTAATATCTCAAATTACTTTTCTAATCCAAATAGCTATAAGTAGAAGTACTAGATTAAAGGGTATAAATATTTCTAAGACTTGAGGCTCCTGATGACTTTTAAATATTTGAATGAAATGAAACAAATTATTTCAAAAATCAATTTAACAGACTATATTTGTTATGTATTACTCTATTATGATTTTTTTAAAGATTAGTAAAACATAAGATAACTGAAACTAACTTGTTATTTACTACAGAGAGGGTTTTCACCACATGAAAAAATTAGTCAGAACCTATAGCAATAAAAAAATGATTCTTCTCTTATGAGGTGAAAAACAAATTTCACCATCTAAATCCATAATTTTGACCACATTTTATGACAAGGCAAAAAGCAGACATGAGAAAAATATATTGGCTATTATTATAGCAACGGAGTTGGTCAACCACTTCAAGTTCTTCTGGCCAGTGAGGTCACTGGAGCTGTAGGCCAACATTTCTGACAAATTATGCACATTGAGGTCACATTGCTCTACTTGAGGCAGTTTTTCATAATTGTAGTGTTCTCTTTACAAAAGAATTCTAGGCTTAAAAATATCCTTTTGTGCCCTCTAGTGTTTAAATGCATCAAAACTTTTGAGACATTTATTTCTTATTTCTAAACTATAAATTCCTATATATACCAAGTGCTTGTCTATATCAGAAGGTGGCCAAAATATATATGGTTGCAATATTTTTGAAGTTTACTTAAAATTTTTAATTTTAAAGGAAGTTAGAGCAGGGACTAGAAAACTACCAAGGGGCAAATGCCACCCACCATCTGTTTTTGTAAATAAAGATTTATTGGAACACATCATGCCCATTCATTACATATTGTCTATGGATGGCTGCGCTTGCTCTACAATGGCATAGTTGAGCAGTTAATCCCAGAGACCTTAAGTCCTGCAAAGTCTAAAATATTTACTATCTTGCTCATCATAGAAAAAGTTTGCTGACCACTGGGCTAAAGAATTTCTCTGATACTTAGACTGGATGAAGAAAAACAATAAATATATTTTCCTAAAGATGTCATGCCATTTTATAATGTTCTTTATTTCTACTCCTTACCATCAACCACTCAAACACTAGTTAAAGAGAGTCATGGGGCAGCTGATTAGCTTTGTGGTTCAAGAACCAAATTTTTATTTTTTCATTGAAAACATTTGCAGTACTTGACTTTCATAATATATACTCAGGATGATGATATTAACTCCATCCTGATGACTTTTATATTGGTATGATTATGTAGGAGAGAATGTAATGAGATTGAAGTTCTTTACCCATCAAGACCAGGGAACCAAGAAATTTCTTGCCTCCTGTATTATATCATCTCTTATTGAGTAGCTAGAATGTAGACTAGGAGTAGATTTAGTGCCCCCAACTCCATTTTTATACATCTAACAATAAAACTGCAATTACTTTTACAAACAGTCTTTCAAGAATAAAGTAAACACAGCATTTGTAATTCACATGGTGTTTACTTCAGTTTTATGCTTGACTCAAATCTCACATAATCACCTCTTTCATATATGAATAAAAGCATAGTGCACAATACTAAGGCCATAATCCTAGGCAGGCAACTTAGCAGGCTACCCTCCTTCCCCAGTATAAATCCCACATCTTCCTAAGCCCCTCTGATGTTTTCTCTTTTGTGTACCTAAAAGCTTTATTTAAGTTTCCTTCTTCTGATGTGAAATGGATGATATATAGTTCATTAGAGCCCCCCACTCTCCTCCCCCTGCCATGTAGTTTCCAGAAAGTGGATCTATTTTATTGCCTTCTAACTTAAAATTTCACTTATGATTCAGAATGGTTACAGCTATTCCTTTTTCAAAGATACATATCAGCAATACCCTGGCCAGAGATTTTGCACAATAATAGAAGAAAGCATAAAACCAAAGGCTTATAAAAGTGATTGAAAACAGTTTCTGGTTGATTACCTTGCTCATGAAGACATTTCATTCTTGTAACACACATTCATGGCCATTGTAGTTTATATACCTGGAGCTGAAGGTTGCTGCCCTTCTCAGCCTTACAGTCCCTCACTACATGCATGTTCTTCTTGTTTTTTTGTTTTTGTTTCTTTTTGCATATATTTATCCATACCCTGCAATCCCCTTCCTTGTATCTGACATAGACATCATTTCAACACAAACTCAAATACAAACCCTGTGTAGACTTATTTTATGGAATAACATACTGAAAGCTCCTGAATCAAATACTTAAACTACAATGTGACCTTTCAAATATTCGCAGTTACAACAACAAAATGCATGGTGAAACTAATCATCTTTCAGGAGCAAAATTAAAAGCAATTAAAGTAAAAATAAGGAAAAAGTGACACCATACCTCTACTCCATAAGCAAAATAAATTATTTCCAAACTTACCTGCAAAAGAAAAAAAAAAAGCAATAAATATCAAATCAGAGTGCATTTAATTCTTTTATCTGTAGTAAACTAGGCAAAATTATCATCATAAACATAGTTAATTCTTAATTATCACGGTGCAGATCATTCTTTGTGGGTAATGCCTTCCAGTTCCTGTAGATGCCAATAGGGCCGGCAGTGACATTCTCTTAAGACCAATATGAATAAAGCCCTCTTCCATATGCAGTCTAAACCTAGTAGATGAATTTTTACAAGCAATGGGGAAAATGCCTCAGAGTTAAGTCCTAGTGCTCCGACAGCCTGGGAACTCCACCATTTCATATTCCTTGAGATTCAGTATTCCTGCCTATGAAATGAGGACACAGCCTTTACCTAGTTGGATTGTTCTGAGCATTAAGTGAGGTCATGTTGTAGAAGCTCGATAAACATTAACTGCCTTCTTGACTTCCTGCAAGCTTCATTTTATGTCAATACTTCGTAGAAGGCTAGGTGTTTAGTGTAGTATATAAAGCATGGGAGAGCTTTTGGCAATTTGAAATGGATAGAAAAGATAAATCCTACATTTTCATGTCTTATAATATCACAAAATTGGTTTATATAAAATATTAGCCATTTTCTATATGCTCAGCAATTTATATCCATCGTAAATGTAAGCATTTCAATCATAGGTCAAGCAATTAATTGAGAGTGTAGCAAGTCTCTAGCAGGGCCCCCATGTCCCATATATACACATACTACGTCTCCTGCTGCTGTCCCCTTCACTCTCTCACAATGGCCTCACTAGCCTGCTCTCCGTTCCTGGAAGAGCGAGGATTGGATCCAGCCTCAGGGCATTTGCTTTTGCTGCTCCTTCTGCCCAGGAATCCACACTGCCCATCCCTCATTCTCCTCAAGGCTTATCTCAAGGGCCTTTATTCCCTGAGGACTAACCTGACTTCCCCATTTAAAATTCTAACCATACCCTTGGCCTCTAATTTTAACTCTCCTTCCTTTGCACTGGCTTTTCCCAGCACTCTAACCTTCTAACATATTGCATAACACCATACAACTTACTATGTTTATTGAGTGTCCCTGCCCCTAATACCCTATATAAGTTACACAAAAACGGAAGCTTCTGTATTTACTGTCACTATTGGATACCCAGGACTACCAACAATGCCCAGTAAATAGAGGGTATTAAAAAATATTTGTTTAAAGAATGAATACAGTATATATAAAAGAGCTAAATGTAAACATAAAAGTATACATATATTATACAAATATTTTATTTATATGTTTACATACATTTATTTAAATGATTAATTTGTATAAATATATTTGTCAATAAATATTTATATATTTATTGCACAAATGAATATTTACCTAAATTTTAATCTAGAAGTAAGTCCTTTTACTTTTACTTAATTTTGATAAGAGAAACTGGGAGTTATTAGAGCTGTTGGCTAGTATTTCCAGCTGTCACCTAACAGGCCCACAAAGGTATTCTTAATAAGCCTCTGGAGTTGGACAGGGCCATGTGACTAGTTCTGGCCAACCTCATGAGTCATGAATGACCAAGCCCTTCACCCCTTCCTTTCTCCCTGCCTTAGAGACCAACCCGCTCCCAGGGGGCAACGCTCATCAGCATCTGAACGGCAGCGGAGGGCTCTGGACCAGAGCTTCCAGCCAACGATCCTTATTACAACATTCAAGGCTGTTAATGCAGCTTAACTCAAACCCTTGTGACAAAGGGAGAAATCAGGCACATATAATTAAGAAATTACACACAAAGGCTTATTTAAAAAAAACTTTCCTTTCTGTACCCCTTGTGAATACCCCTTTCCAAATCATTTTGTTTCTGCTAGAACTTAACTCTAGAATTCTAAGTGATGCGCTTATAATGTTCTTTCTAGTTTTTGAAATTTTTAGCTATTATCTGTTCAATTTTTGTTATACCAAAGATTTAATCGTCTCATACTGGTCCCCCCTTCCCCTTCTTTCATCTAATTAAATCACAATTGTTAGTTAAATGTATAATCACTGTTTGCATATATTTACTATATACATTTTACTTACTGCATATGTAATATAATTATATTCCCCTCACGGTATAATTTCTATTTTGCTTAGAGTTAATAATTGTCTTTGTCCCCTACATGTGCAATTTTCTTTTCCGTTAGAGAATGTTCTTTCCTAATCGTAGCTGGTATCTGCCACGGGGTCAGCTGAGGCCTCCTCTGAGCCTTTAGCCCTCCTTCGCCCTTCCTCCGAGATCACGTCCCTGTGCACACCCTGCCCGCCGGCCTCAGAGCCTGCTGCCTGCCTCCCCGAGACCCCGACAGCCACGCGGGGGTGCCCTCCCCCCCATTTCAGCCCTGCGCTGCGGCCCCACCGTGTGCCACATGCAGTCAATTCCCCACACTAATCAGAAGCCATAGTTTTTAGATTAGTGGTGTAATTGCTCTTCTCTAGTAACATGGATTTTAAAAAAAGTTATCTATTAAAAGCAGAAAAAGGTATAAGAACACTTCCCAAACTACTGCATAAAATATTTATTTATTTATTTATAAAATACATATTTGAGATGTTAAGAGTTCAGTTATGTAATATAAAGAAAAGGCTAGAGAGTCATATAATGTGGAAAATGTTGACTTGACAATTTTAAAGGAATAATTTTTTATTGCAGATCGTATAAGCAGCTTGGATAGAATAACTGGAATGTGACTATTCTAGAAGGTGGGAACATCTGCAGAATAACTGAACTGCTCCCACCGACATCAGTTCCTATCAGAGGAAGCCAGCTTTCAGAACATTATTTGGGAATTGATGCACAAGGCATCTTAAACCCAGTTTTACCCCAACCACAGTCTTCCCATTACTCCTATAGGGATTCTCTCACCTCAACCGGAGAGGTAAAATGAATCGCTCATCACCTGAAGAGCAGCATGACTATAGTGAGGAATGAAACATGTTCGTTCACTTCCAGGCAAGTGTTTTAGCTGTTAGATCAAATTGCCTGCTAAATTAAAATTAATCATAATATTTGAATTATGATCACTTAATGTAAAATTTCTTCTCCCAGAATAGTCTACACTAAAAGTCAATTTCTCAACATCTTGAAATTTGCTCAGGCAATCTGTGTATATTTTTAGGTCTATCTTTGTCTCTCTAGTTCAGCTTATGTCAAAATGTTCCCTGTGGAGATCCATCCTCATTAGATACTCAGAAAACAAACAAAAAAGTTCCATATTTAATACAGTTTGGGATATTCTGCATATAGTATCTCTTTTCTGGAGATTTAAAATATTTAGTCAGCCTGTTAAAGACTCTAGGGATCTTACAGTTAGTTATATATCAGTTTAATTTTGTGAATCACAGCTTATGGGGCCATAGAACCACTTTGCATGTGGCTCCTATTGATATTATATGGAACTAATTCTACAAAGCCTACTTTGGAACATAATGACTTAGGCTATGAGGGTTCTTAATAGTAAGAGATGAAGAAAACAAACTATTCTGAATGTTAAAGGCAAAAATAAGAGCTCCACGGGGCCTGACCAAGACAGATAATTTTTGTGAATGCACCTGATTTCTCAATAAGAGGACACAGAGAACTAATAATTGGACTATATTTATGTACTTAGGGAACAAGGGCCTTTCACAATGTATCAACCTCCTACTGTCATGACTTCATTTACCCATGGATGTGGGTTCAAGACTAAGCTGTAATTACCAAACACATCTTCTGTTTGGGCCAGAAGAAAAATCAAGGATCTTTGTCACACCGTGAATAATATAAACCTAATATTAAAATTTTAACTTTGTTGATGTCAGGAATTTTAAGGAACTGTAAACTATAAAGATTAATATTTAGCTTAGGGACTTAAACAATAGAGCAAAAACATTTTATCATGATTTTATTCATCTACCTATTTATTTTATGAAATTACATGAGGTTTTAGATGAAGAGAAAACAGAATGGAAACTTTGTTTTCACCCCCAGCCTTTCAGATCTTCCCGTGTATTATGTAGGAGTTTAAAAGGTGAAGTCAATGAACAGAACGAGTGAACTGCAGGGCAGTTTGTGAAGCACCTGAAATAATTTCCAAAACTGTGTGTACATTTGCATTTCTCGAGGGACTTCTCTTTCCTTTCTGATCACAGTTTTATAAGATTTCTCATAAGACATGTTTATGATATTTAGTAATATCTGTGTTCAGACCTTCATTTTAAATATTTTAAAAATTTAGAAACATTGTAGAGTCTACAGTTAGTTTATGGGTGTTGGTTAAAACATGCTTAATTATATAAAATTTCAATATACTTTTTAAGTTTTATTCTGCAGCTAGGGCAGAGAGAACCATTTTATCTAAAGATCGTATTTGGACTGAATTGCCCACAAGATGGCTCTCTATAATCTTGGATATGTGAATTTACCAAACCAATTTCCAAAAATCTAGTTCTAACATCATCTTTTCACTTAAAAACTGCTCATTCACAATAAAGGATTCTCCATCATTGTTTCACTTCCATGCTTGAATACCCAGCAATGACTGTCAAAGTGTTTGTTAATATTTTGGGGGTGAATGGGTTAATGAACAGATGCTTCAGACATTCCAGGATTATTCACTGCTTTATTAGAACATTATTACTTATCTGCTACATACACAGGCCCTTACTATGCATGGTGGTGGATTTTAAAACAAACAAAAGGAGATAAAGCTTAAAGAGCAAATCACGGTTCTTATCTCTTTTGGGGAAAAAAAGTTTTGTACCAAAATATTTAAGGGAATATTTAAATGGAAATGATTGCTACAGACAAGTTATTAATAATGCATAAGGAAGAGGAGGCATCAATGTGGGGTTGGATTAGACAAAAGACTCATGCAAGACTCATGAGAAGACGGCAAAAAGAAAGAAAATATTCCACAGAGGGCAAACAGCGCAAGAATAAGCTTGGGGTTACGTGGCCAAGACATGGAAGAAAGTCACCTCCTTGCAGTTAAAGCGACGTGATTTATAGAGAGTGCTGCAAGTTATTCCAAGGGGAAGGGAAAGTAATTAATATTTCTGAAGGGCACAGTGATTCATGCTGTGATTAAGTGCTCCCTCTACCTTGATGATATACGCATGTGCCTCTTACAATGGTACTGGAATGGTGATGCTGTATTTGGATATTTTGAGGGTAGGTGATCCCTTCCAAATTCTAATATACAATCGCCTAGGGGGAGAAAGGTCCTCAGAGAGGAAACCAGAATTAAGAAGGTGAGCTGTTTGTAAGCATAAGAGGAGACTACTCCTGTCTGTCTTGATTCTCAGTCTCCTGGGTGAAGACTGTCCTTCAGAGCTCTCTCGGGTTCAGTGTGACGATGGCCTCCGCTGCCTGGTGTGCACTGGAGGCCAGAAGGAAGGCTTCGCATAAGGTATCACATTTGAGTAAAATATCTCCTATAATAAGTCAAATTATCTAGTTTCATGTTGTTTTATATTACATATTTCCTTCTGTCGGAAAAATCTTGCTTAAAATTTTTTGCTTTGTCTTAGCTGTTGACAAAGAAAAAAGAAGGATTTTTTGTTACCCATATTTGGATCAAACTGTGTTAACAGGAACAATCTCTCTCTAAAGAATGATGATAACGTGAAGACAAAAATGAGACAGACCTCAGAAAAAAGAACCCATGCTAGGGGAAGACAGATGAAGCATGGGGTCTAGCTGTCTCCCCCCACACTGAGAATTTTCCTCCATTCTAGCATTGAACTCCAAATGCATAATTCACATTGTCTACTTAGCACCCCTTATAAACATCTCAGCTCATCCTGTTCATAACTGAGCCTTCGCTCTTTCCCCTCCAAGCCTTCCTCTTCCCACGTCTTGTCCCACCTGTTTTTGACAACTCCATTCTTCCACTTGCTCCGCCCCAAACCTTAACCAACCACCATTATTTTAAAGATGAAATATCCTCATTGGTCTCCCTGCATCGTCCCTTACCCTCCTGAAGTCTATTTCCAAATTAGTGGTCAAAATGTTCTTGTTAAAGCCTTTTCAGAGCTTCTTGCTGGCTGATTATTTCACTCAGAATTAAGGCCAAAGTCGCTAATAATGTTCACAAAGCCCTACAGGAACTGCCATCCTCACCCCTTCCCCTAACTCCCTGATGTTTCATCTCCAACCCTGTCCCCCCTTACTCTCCACTCTGGTTCTTCAGCCCAGCCCTCAGGGCCTCCTCATTGTCCCTCAACCGTGGCGGCGAGACTCCTGGCTTTCCTTCTGCTTAGGGCACTCCTCCCTCATCTCCTTCATGGGTTTACTGAAATGCCATCTTTTCATGAGATCTTTCCTGACTGCCCTACTTAAAACTCTGCCATAGACACACAATACTCAGTAACCTCTTCCCTGACATATATTTTTTCTGAGCATTTATCACAAAATCAGTCTCAGTATCTGTCATCTATCTATTTCTAAATTATTTTTTCTTATTGTTTTCCTTAAACAAGAACATAAGTGTCATGAAGGCAGAATTTTTGTGAGTTTTGTTCACTGTTGTATCTCCTCCAAGACATGGAATAAAGTCAGGAACAATGTATGTCTTCAATAGATACTTATTGAATAAGCTGTTTTTTCAGGTCGTGATTCCTGTGTTCTCCTGAAAAATCAGAAAATCTGCCAACACTGGCCTGTGTTTTCACGTGGCAACAGTTTTTAAGAGCTTAGAAGCAGCTGCACAGGCAGGTGAGGGTGCACTTCCCCTGTGGCCAGGACACCGGCTGCCTTCTTCATCTGCAGGACCTGCCTGGCCCCTGGCCCTGTGTGAGTTGTGACTTCTGCTGGGAGAGTCCTGAGTGGAGAGTGACAGGATCAAATAAGGGCTTTCAGTACCTCACCTGGAAGCAGGGGGTAGGACAGCTGTGTTGAGCCTGGATGCAGACATGCCAGTGAGTATCTCCTGTCCGAGTCCAGGCAGGAATAGCTGGGAGCTGCGTGAGGTTAACATGCCGGAGCAGGCAGGAGACAGGCAGCGGAGTTTGAAGGGAGGCTTAACAGAACTTGAGGGTGGGTTGAATATTTAAAATGAGAGAAAAGAAAGATTAATGGTGACTAAAATTTCTGGACTGATTGATTAGGAGAATGGTAATTCCTGATTTTAAAAGAGAACTTGGGAAAGTCAACTTAATAGATCACAGGTTTCAAAGGTATTTGATAATATAAAGGAACTTTGAGGTTAATGCCAGAGGTAACGATTCAATTTTGCGTAGTGTTTATATACTGCCTATGAAAAGGCACATTACGATCAAGATCATCTCAAGAACAGAATACATAGAACAAGAGATAAAAATAGGGTATGAAAGAGAAGGTTCCCAATTATAGGTTAAGTGGTTGAAATAAGATTTAAAGGCAAAACTCCTTTCCTCTCCCCACCAAAAGTACACACAGCTATACAAACACAAGTGCTCATGGCCTAGTGTGCTGCTTCCACACTCTATTCCGTGTGTCCCACCTTTCTCCGTTCCATTTCTAAAATGATCTCACTCTGGGGAAGACAAATTAGAAATGATACTGTGGACTTTTGAAGTTTCCTTCCTATTGCTTTCCTGACTTTGTATTTCCAAACCATATATACTCTGTGAAAATGTCTCAGTAAAATAGTTATATCTGGTTTTTAGAATATTAGTTTTAAAAAGACTGTCTATTTTAATTCAAACACCATGCAAAATCCTTCTTCAACAAAGGTCATTTACCAAGTACAGTTCCAAGAATATAATAAGTGGTCTCCTTTCCTCTGATACTTGAATAAAAGCAAAGTTTTATATTTCCAGAAAATAGGTGCTTTAATTAAAATGGAAGTGTGATAAAAGTTACCTTTAAGCTCTTTAAAACAAGTTCAGCTTATATAGATTGGAAGTATCATTTTTATTCTGTTATTAAGGGCCACTGCCTTGTGGGGCCTCATGTTTCAGGTCTGGGATACTCATTTCTTTGGGTTGAAGGTATCATAAGGTTTTTTCCATCTTTAGTGCTCTGAAGAGATTTCCTGTGAATTGCTAAAATATAGTCTGTCATTTCAGCTGCAAACAGGCTCAGAGAGGCCTGCTCTCTGTATTGGCAGATAACTGACAGCAGATGGGATCAGGCCTGCATCCTGTCTCACCGGCAAGGAGTCAGCCTTAGAAGAAGGGCTGTGCCCCTGAAGCGTTATGCAGGTGGCTTGACTAGCAGCACTGTGACTGTCATAGTTGGTGAAAGGCAAATTGGCAAATCACTATACATAGTAGGCAAAATGCCACCCTCACAATTCCTGGAGGCATATTTTCCTTACTTGTATCTTATCTTTTTGCCAAGGGCAGGCTTCTGGGCCAAGATGCTTTGCCATCCCAGAATTTGTTTCTGCCCAATGTGTAGAAAGATAATTACTATCACCACTAAAGCATGTGTTGTCATTAATATTCATTCCACTAGTGCTATCAATATATGCAGAAATGAGCACAAAAGTGAATTAACAACTTCTTGAGCATATACTATATTACAGGTTCACTATGCTATATAATCACCCGTTTTTTATTACTATTAGTAGATAGTGCTTATCAGAAACAAGGCACAGCTCCAAAGCTGTGAAAGGATATTAAAATATATTAACTTTTAAAATCCTTATAACAGTCTTATGAGCTTAGCATTACCAACCTCACTTTAGATAAAAGAGGAAATTATAATCACAGTTATTACTCATAGTAATATTAGCAGTAACAATAGCTAACATGAGTATTTACTATGTTAGATACTAATGCATATACAGGGTAGGGCAAAAGCAGGTTTGCAGTTGCTCATTTGAAAAATAATACAATAATTAGCAAATAATAATACAAGAATAAACTGTTTTGCTTACCCACAATTGTAAGCCTACTTTTGCTCCACCCTGTATATGTATGTTATAAATGCACGTACATATATATGTACGTACATGTGTATGCATATACACACACATTATAGTATACACACACACACACCCTTCATTCTCAAAATAGCCTGGTATAGACAAGATGTGAGTCTGGCATTACATTTTCATTTAGAAATGATAAAACTAATAATAGTAATAGTTAATCATGCTAATAATACTAAAAACAGCTAACATTGTGAGTTTACTATGTGCCAGCATATTATGTTTCTGCAATACAGGTGTTGTCTCATTTAGTCTTCACAGAGCTTGACATTACCATCCCAGTTTTAGAAATGATGAAACTCCTTAAGAATCCAAGGACAAATAACTAACAAAGGGGAGCCTGGGTTTT
This sequence comes from Miniopterus natalensis, assembly GCF_054644295.1. NCBI lineage: Eukaryota > Metazoa > Chordata > Mammalia > Chiroptera > Miniopteridae > Miniopterus > Miniopterus natalensis. The sequence goes on from NC_142083.1 coordinate 28,986,843, forward strand.
AACTCAGATAGTGAGTGCAAAGCCTGGCCCCTTTACCAGTGCGCTAGACTATAGGCAACACATTCTAGAAACTCGAGTGTGAGACAGGTTGCTGCCGTAAGGAGTTAACACCAAGGTAAATATGTTTTACAATATATTACATCAACTGGAAATTGCAATTTAAAATCTGTTCTTTGAGGTCCCACTGTGTGCAAAGCTGTGCACTAAGCAGTGGGACGAATGCAAAATGGAGGTTATACACAAACCCCAGCTTCACAGGAACTTGTCATCGCCTGGGGGAGAGAGACATGTGCGTGGATAATGAGTGAGTGCATGAGCTGGGCAGAGCTGGGCAGAGCTGGGAGGGGGCAAGTCAGAGGTGATCTCTAAGCTGGAATGCCAGGCTTATGGTGTGGAGCTCGGGGTAATACATTAAAATATTTGAGACTCTCACTGGGCTGTTCGTCTCTCTATTGACTCCATTTACATTTACTTCTGCTGCTGTTGCTCTTGCAGCCATTGGTTTTCTCAAGTAACAGAAAAGGGAGAGGGAGCAGCGTGAGCCGCTGGCTGCTGCTTCTCCGCCACAGGACCGTGCCTCCCGGAGCAAAAGCCTGGACGCGGGGAGACGGCCTGTTTACTCCGTGCCCCGCACGCCTGTCTTTCAGGAAGCCTGGCAGGCAAACGGGCCAAATAAACTCGCCCTGAAAGCACTTCATTTGAGCAAAGCACAGGACTTTTCTGTCAAATCAAAGAGCCCTCCTATCCTGTATTCTGCCAACCGCACTGAAGGTCAAAAAACTCTTCTGGATGCTGTGGGCGATGGGAGTTTTAGACGTGCGGAGCAGTCTGGGGCTGCTCCTGAACGGTTCAGTAATTCTCAGTGAAGGTGTGACTGTGAAGAAGGCAGTGCATTCTGCAAAGCCTCGCACAAAAGCCAACTCCGTTATGCTACCGTCTCACTCGAGCAGGGGCAAGAATGGCATGGAAGTCATAGGTTTTATTTTACTCTATATAGGATGATGATGGCATTATTTAGGAGTGAATTCAATAGCTCATAGTCATATAGTGACTTATTTTTATGCTGATTATTTTACCAGAGTATCCTGTTCACTAGAGAGAAGACTGGAGGTGGAGAGTGTTATTTATAAATCATTTTTAGAGTGAGAGCTGCAGTAGGATAATCTAATATCTGAATATCACACCTGCCTTCAATACCTGCAAACTCACTCATCACCAGTACTGAATCTGCTGGTTTGACTGGCCAAGTGTTCATGTCTCCTCTCTCCTGACAGGTTAGGGGAAGCCAGCCTCACCTCTGCCAATAAAAAGCACCACAGATCTGTGCTCTTCAGTAAGCGATGATGTTAAATTTATCAAGTATTAAAGGGGAAATGGAATATTCCACTCAAACAATACTAGTATAAGACATTTAACTGTGATCATGGTAATAAACACGGGCATTATCATATTTGGATATTTGGTTCCTTTGGTTCCTTTTAAATTTACAAAAGAATGAAGTTACTTTTTTTCAATTTGTACTACGCAGGCCTAGAACAAGAAGCAGGTCCTTTGTGCTACCCCTTCACTGTGAGTATCTGAAACTCTTAAGTCCTTTCCTCTGGTATTGAACTCCACACTTCTGATTGACTTTCCACTATAGACAATGAGAATTTCACATCCTTTCACCATCTCACTTCCCCACTTCCCTCCTCTACTCTTCTCATATAGTTACATAACAATTGTTGGTTAAATGAATATTCAGGTCTTACCTTACTGTCCCCAAGGAGTATTGTTTACTGATTAGCCAAATAGTGTGTCACGATTATGTTTCATTTATTGAACAACCACGCTCAAGGTCAAACAACCTTTTGCATTTTTCTGGAGTTATAAAGTGCCTCCATTTTTTATTTGCTTAATTTTATGTGGCATTATCACTAATTCTTCCAGAAATCTCCAAAATAATATTTAAAAGCCCTTTGTAAAATATTTTCTGCCTGGGTTAGATATATCAATTATTTTACCAGTTCCCTCACACTTGACTGATGATTAATCTTTAAAGACTTACCTCCAAACACAGTTACATCCTGAAGTACTGGGGATTATGACTTCAATATATGAACCTCAGCCCACAACAGAGATCATGTTTAAAAACGTTTTTTAAAAAAAATTCTTAACACTACCCCGGGAATCTTTAAAGTATCCTGTATCCCTTTACAGGATAGCTAGGCACCAGACTAGCTATCCAAATTAATGGTGTTCTCTGTGAAATAGCACACCATCAATTCATTCACTCATTAGGTAATAATTACTGAGCATCTATTTTTGCAAGATTGTTGATTAAGCAGCACAAGAAATACACAAGTGAGTCAGACCCAATTTCTGACTATGGAAGGGTTTCTTTGAGAGGGATAGGAGCAGGAGCCTTTGTCTTTCTGCAGTAAATTTTTGAACGATGCTTTAAAAGTTAAAATGTTTAGCAACTCCTTAATGGTGATTCTTTCAAGAAAATTTAAAAGAATGTTTTCAAGGGGGCACTAATGTATTTTATCTTTTACAATGAATGCAATATTTCAAACTTATATCTATTTTTTAAATCACTTTTGTTCTCCAGAAGTCAGACACAGATCAAGTTTGCTTCATTACTTTTGCTTACCACCGGCTCAACTTTCACCTGAGAACAGAAAGTTGAGGATTGGAGGACACCGAAAGGATCCCCGTTACACTTACACACCCACCTCCACCCTCCCCTTAAGGCAGGCTGTGGAGCCTGGGGGGGACAGCTGGTGGCAGAGAGGAGCTAAGAAGAGCTCAGCACCCGCAGGACATGACACACCTCAACCAGGCCTGGCCCACGATTCTCTCCCTTGGCAAACACATGGAGTTGAAGCGCTTGGCTACACCTCTTGTTTCTAAGGGGTATTGATCCATGGAAAATATTAATGATTAACTAAACTGAAGCAGTAAGAGGCCGTTACTTTGTACTGCCAATCTTTATCTTGACCATCTACACAAACTGCGTGCAGGATGAGTGTACACAGTAAGTGAACGATCATGGTATCTATCAGTCAGCCATCCCGGCCCTTCACCAAGGCTGAGCACCAATTCTGGTCTAGCCGGGGCTCCTCGGAGGGCAGCCACTCTGCTGTCCCCAGAGCGTTCTGTGCACATATCCCCCTGCCCTACGGATGGCTGAAGGTGAAGATGATAATTTATATGAGGTTGTCTTTCCTCTTTGTAGCCCATTTTCTATATTTGGGCATGACTGGTGCTGTATGATGTGAAAGTCAGATGTGACAACCAGCCACCCTTGAAATTTGCTGATGCTGGAGAGCATTTGGGAAAAACCATCCAAACTTTACGATTCTTCTAGTCAGGATGTTATCGCCTGCAGGAAACCCTTGCTATGTGTCATGTACATACACGATCGGCACTTAGCTCTTTTTCAGGAAAACGCAATTCAAGTGTCACCTGTCATTGTTGCTGGCAACGCCACGCAGAGGGGCCTAACAAAACCACCGTAGTTGTCTTGTTTGAGGCACTCTCCACCCCACCCCCCACACACAACCACGCTACACAACACGCTTCTGACAGCCATCCCCCCTCCCCACGACCCCTAGGCCTGGGTGCAAGCGCACGCAGGTCACAGAGACAGGCGATGAGCAGCGTAATGCCAGTCTCGGCAGAGACCCTCATGGATGTGAAATACGGGAAAGAATAAAGTTGAACAGATTTGGGAAAGATGTGTAAATACAGTTTGAATTTTCTGCCTCTATCAATTTAAGATCTGGATTGACTTGTGACGGACTCAGATGGTTCAACTCTTAGCCCTTCATAAACAAAATAGGGGCATCACCAACTTCCTCATAAACTGGTGCTTTCCAATGGGGATTAAAGGAAAGCATCTCTCTCTCTTTGGGTGTCTATAAATACACACATATATCTCTGTATGTGTGCTCATAATTCAACCAAGTGCTAGCTGCAGCCCAAACACATGGAGTCTAGCTTGAAATAAAGCATATGTTGTATGCTTTATTTCAAATGAAATCTTCCAATAAAGGTTATTTTAAAAGCTTCATGATTGGATGCCCTATGATCAAACTGACAAAAGCAGAGCTCACATACTCTATCTGAACCCTCACTGAATAACAGTTTATATATTACTATTTTTTTTAATTGATTTGAGAGAGAGAGGGAGAGAAACATCGATTTGCTGTTCCACTTATTTATGCCTTCATTGGTTGATTCCTGTATGTACCCTGACCGGAGATTGAACCCGCAACCTTGACATATTGGGACGATGCTCTAACCAACTGAGCTAACTGGCCAGGGCCATATATTATTTTTAGTACTCAAGAAAACCCTGAAACGTAGGTTTTGCTACTCTAAAATTATATAGAAAAGGAATGTGAGGCTCAGAGAGGGTAGGCAACTTGGCCAGAAAAAGAAAAACAAACAAACAGAATCACTTGGGCCCCAAACCTGGCCTCCTTTTATTAGGCCCTACAATCCTGATTCTGCAGTGTGGTAGGTGCACAGTGCTCTGCAGATGTCATAATGGCAGAGGAATAAACTGGGCCTGGAGGAAAGGGTAGAATTTGGGCAGGTCAAAAGGAAAGCAGGAGGGGGCATGATGTAAGCCAAGGCACGAAGACGGAAACACAGAAGGCATATCGGTGAGTTGGCAACAAACCTGTTTTTCTAGAGGTAAACTAATATGGATGGGAAGCAGGATGTGGAACCAGAAAAGCAGATCGGGAGATAAATTTTGGAGGCCTTGAATGCCACACAAAGGAATGTCATTTGCTATCTCATACAAAAACAGGGAATTTTGTGAGGAACCACTATGCTGTATTGTGTAGATGCCAAGACATAAAAGAAAGAAACAAACAAACTGCTATGAAATGAAAATAGCAACAAAATAGCCTGTCCTCGTGGAGCTTAGGCTCCATCAACTCCAGTGGGTGGAATAATGCTCTGGGGCTCTGGCAGAAGTCTGAGCGGAGGACACTGCAACTCAAGGGAGGGAGTTATCATCTGGACCTCCAATCCCTGGCATAGAGGTCGCCAAGAAAGGCTTCAAAGAAGATACGATTTATTCTGGAAGTGATGAGACATGAAGAAACAATTTGAATAATGGAAATACAGGATAAAATGCCATTTTCAGAAGACTGACTCAACAGTAGCTTACAGCAGGCACAATGTGAGGTAAGGGTAAGAGGCTAGAAACCACGCTCATGATACCGGCCACTGAAGCTGCCCAGGCAGGAGGGCGGGGCGGGGCGGCAGCAGTGGGGGCGGAAAGGTCGGAAGGCACGAGCTCGCCGAGGGTGATGAGAGAGGGGGGTTCAGCGATGACTCTGCGGTTCTGAGTTTAGGTAAATGAAAAAAGAAGAAAGGTGAGTTCAGGTTAACCAGACTGACAGCAAGATAGCTATGCAGTCAGAAAATCAGATTTGGAGTAGGAAGAGCTTACCTTTCTGCATTTGGCCCAGGACCTACCTGCTTTACAACCCCAAGAGATTAGAAGTTTACTTCTGGCCAGACACTCAGACATATGGTATAAAATGTAACAGCAAGTACATGAAAACAATAATAGCAACAATAATAAAGGCTGATTTTATTGAGGGCTTATTATGTACCAGGCACTGGGCTAAGTGTTTTATATATTATTGGTATTATTTCATTTAATCCTCATAATAACATGCAGATGTAGGTACTGTTATCTCCATTTTACATATGTGGAAACTGGAGCACAAAAAGAGAAATGAACTTGCCCAAGATAACAGTTCATGAGCAGCAGAGTGTGAATTCAAACCCAGACCATCTAAATAGGGACTGTCCATTATGGCAGCCACCAGCCACAGGCTTTGGAACTTGAAAGGGGGCTAGCATGATGGAAAAATTAAATTTTTAGTCATATTTAATTTTATTAATGAATATTTAAAATTGAAAACTGATAGTTGATTTGGTAACCGGAAAACAAATTTTAAGTATGTTTAAAATAATCTAAGCATATCTATATTTCCAGTTGTAAATTTTATGAAATCGAAATACATATTAAGTATGATTAATGAAAAATTAGCATCTTAGTTGATATATAGATAAAACATACACAGGATTTCAAAGACTTAGAATGAGGAAAGAATTTTAAATATCTGATTAATAATTTTATACACTGATTACAAGTTGAAATAATATTTTTATATAGTGGGTTAATTAAAATGTTATTGAAATTAATTTTACCTTTTTTTAACTTTTTAAATGTGGTACCAGAACATTTTAAATTATAGGTGTGGTTCACATAATATTTTTATTGACTAGCACTGGTCTAAATACTTATAAATAAATAAATGAGAGGTCAGTTGTATGATGGGACAAATGAAAGTTAATGGGACACAGGCTATTCCTTTTACTATTCTGGGTCCCTATTTTTTGAGAATGTCTATAGAGAATATAGAAATTGTCTTAATTCAGTGGGGACAGTGATCCCTGGACCTGATCGCATTGTTTATCTCCCTATTCTCTTGTCTGGGTCAGCTCTTTCAGTTTTCAGAATAAACAAGAAGTCCAACTGCCCTATCTTGTATATCTTATATTTGTTTATCTCTTGAAGGAGAATTATTTTGCTCACAGCTATTTTATGTCTTTCAACCACAAGCTCTATCTTTATGTCAGTCTCAATCTAGAACTGATTTCTCAGAGAATCCCAGAGGACAGTCCAACAAGAGCTCTTGGGACTGTTCTGAGAAAAAAATGACTAGAAAACTAGGAGTTATTCAATATCAACATATAGTCTTGTATGCCTAAATTTTTTTTATGAGGGGTTATAGTCTGATAACAAAACCTAAAAAGTGTGTTTGAGAACTGTTGACAATAATCCAGATGTTTGCTCTTCTTAGATATGTGTGATAGATAAAAGGTAGAAAATTTTAACTACAAGGGAGGAAAAGGGTGATAGCTAAGCACTGTGAATCTTTGGGTATAGCAAAAGTTAAGGCAGTGCCACTTACCAAGAAAACAAATATAAAATTCTACAAATTTTCAGGCATTCAACATATGTCAAGCAATATGTCCCCAAAGTTAAAATCGTCCAGATGTTTTAAAATGGTAAGAGTAAACATTTCATTCCTCATGCTCACCAAAGTCAGACGTAGGGAACTCATATCTACTTGCAAGCTAAAGAGAGTAGTGCTTTTTCCATTCTCTATGACGCTATTGTGACAGTGAATTGATGGCCAAATGCCACTATAAAAAACTCTGATAAAATTATATGTCCATGTTTTTATGATACATGTATGAAACATTTCAACTTCCTAGAGATACTTTAATTTTTTGAGAATATTGTGTATGGAGTCTTGGTGCAATAGATAAATCAATCAACTTCGCTCCTTTTTAAATTTCTAATTATCGTTTTAAAGTATTGACTATGCATTCTTTGTAACAATCCTTCATAAAAGAGATCTTAAGAAATAAATGTTCCATAGATTTTTATTTATGTCATATATATAATATATTAAGAGTATGTATGGAATACCAAAGTGTCATAATCTATAATTTAGAGCAACGAGGTCCTCACGTTATAAGGCAAATGAAAAGCCAATTCCCAATTCCCTGGCGAAGAGAAAAAGCTCTGGGAAAAAGATAAACAAGTCCATTAGAGAGGACAGTAAATGCACTTGAAACAGCTTCAATAAAATACGCAAGGTCCTGGGAATATAATGTGTCTTCTGATAAAACTGCTTTCAGAACTACTGAAAGGGAATAACACATAAATGCCTACATTTAGCCAAACAAGACAACAGTGTGCCTATTGAATTTTCAGTAAGAAATGTTTGGTAAAAAGAAAAGGTTATTTTAACTTTTTTTTTTTTTTTTTTTTACAAGCAACACATAAAATAATAGAACAGAATCTCATAGCTAATTCTCACTGTGTGGCCATGAACATCCTTCTTTCCAATGACTGTGTAATGGCATATTATTTTCGTTGGTTCCTTCTCTGTTCTCCTCCGTAATTCCAAAATTATGTAGTTCTAGCCATAGTCAACAAATCCCTAACCATTAGGAAAGTTTTGGTTGATTTCTGGCAATTGTGCCACTTAAACATTCTCATTTAATTTTTATTGCTGGGAATGTAATAATAGCAGAACAGATCAGTGTGGGATTAACTGTGTTTTGTTGTTAATATTTACTTCTTGTAAGCATTTTTTGGTTACAAGAAGTTTCAGGATTCAATATGACAATTTGATTTGAATTTAATGGTCAGCTTAAAAACAAATGCATTTTACAAAAAGCACTTTCAATTTATGTATCTTACAAATTAGCCAAGGTCTGAGTGATCTCAGATAAAATATTTAGGAACAAAGTCTGCTGTATTTTGGATTTTTCTATAAATTATTTATCTACTATTCAAGCTGCATTTAGAGATCTGCATGATATAGTACAGGGTGAAAGTAAGGTTCTGAATTGGAAACAAACAAGGAATTGACTGTGACTTTGAAAAAATAAAAGTCTGTTAAGTTTCAGTCTAACTCATAAATGCAGATGTTCTCTGAAGATGTTTGCTTGGCCCTCTGCATTCAGATCTCTAACCCTGACCTCTTCTCAGTCTTTGTTTGCTCATTTTCATCAATTTGTCCTGACAAATTATCAGAATCAGTCTATCCATCAATAAGTCATTATCTTCACTTTCAAAACTACTGCCCCTTTTCCTCTTCCCTATTTCTGTTAACTGTTCAACTCTTCTGCCAGAAATCCAAGATTAATTGTGGTATCCAGATATCATCATGGAAACAGCATCCTATTTTCCTTTCTTACACAGTCTTGCCAATCCTTCCTCCATTTGTCTCCCTCCTATCCATTTTATTACTATCATCACCAGTCCCTGTTAGGCCGTAATTATCTGATCCCTTCAAAAATAAAACTTTACCTGATGAGTCATATATAGTGATTGCAGACAATGCAGAATATACAAAAATAACAGAAGTTAATACTGTGATGCATCATCTTGTGCTAATTACCTCCAGTGTAGGTTAACTCCCCCAACTCGTCTCCTTACTCTAGTCAACAGCTCCTCCAAGGTATGTCTTCGCTAATGTCATTTTATTCTTTCTTATGCAATGCTAAGAACATAGGACTCCCCTGTTAAAAAATCTCCAATAGCTCATCTTGGCTTAGAAAATATTCCATTAGCTTTGTTTTCATGGCCTAAATATATAGTTTCACTCTTTTTTTCCAATTTTATTTCCCATGATTGCTTCTCAAGTTAATTAAGTTTGGCCACAATCATTTTTCCCCATAAATGTTCTCTTATTTCCCATATCTATACCTTTTCCAGAGTCCCAACACCACATAACTAAAAGCAAACTTCAAGACTAAATGCCATTTAGGTGATAAAGCATTCTATGACATTCCCAGTTGGAAGTAAACTCTCCCTCATCAGAGCTGCCAAATCATTTTACTTGTGCTTTCCTCATGTGCTTAATATAATACTGTCTCTAGTACAAAATCTAGACACACGACTGGAGCTCAGGTACCAATTCCAGAATTTAAGTAACTCTATGGCCCTGAGTAAGACCTTTGAACTCTCAGGGTCTCAGTTTTCTCATTAGTCATTGAGTGCCTTCAGGAGAATGCCTCATTCGTTTTTATGACCCTGTTTTAATTTCTAAGCCCTTCCCTGAACAGCTCAGCTGGTGACAGTGTTTGGCCCTATGCACTCCTCAAAGACTATTAAACTTTTTATGTGCTTGTAAATTTTTTGTTTGAATTTCTGTCTCAACAGTTAGGCTATAATTTTTTTGAAGGATGGAAACTTGTCTGGCCCAGTTTTGCAATCCTAGCATAGAGCTTTGAACTCAGTTCCTATTTAACAAATATCTACTGAATGAATGAAAGCATGAGTGAATAAGAAATGAATGATGACTGAATTTATTGATATCTTGTAGAAGAGTTATTTATGTTTAGTACTTGTCATCCCTCTTTACACTCTGCGCTCCAGCGGGCAGACTCTTTGTGTGACCCATCTTTGTCTCCTTAGAGTTCCATGTGCATGACATGGAATAAATATTTGCAAAAAGTTGAGGAGAAAATGTAGTTAAGCTGGGTCATGAACTGGTATGCTCACGCATATAGATCTTTCCTGTATGACAGCTTTTTTTTTCCTTCCCTGGTGTGCATGGAATCTTAATATCTGTTTAACTCGGCAAATGAGGCTAATTATACTTACTATCAACATCAAAGTTCCTTCTCAAATTGAATACAAGGATGTCTATAAACATAGATACACATCTTTTGATGATACAGCAATACAAACTTTAGTGGGGTCATATTTTACTTAGGTTAAGTTCTAACATTAGCCCTTCCTTACGGCAAAAATCTGGTATAGACAATATTAACATAGAAAATCCCTTAAATCACCCAAATATAAAGCAAGATGATCACACTATGGCAGGCTCATAAGCACTGAGATGGGGAGAGAGCAGAAGATTCATGTTTCCCACCTCGCACTTACTAGTGGCACAGATCCATTCGGTGTGGCGACAAGTGGGGAAGTGAAATCACCCTATTGGCTGCTTCTCTCTCTCCTATCTCCCGTTTTGCTTAGCATGTATATTTGAATTTGCATTATTAGGTGCCTGGATGGTGCAAGTCTGCTGAATTGTTCTTTTAAAGTATCTCCTTAATCACACACATGTACATTTTCTAATAGGCCGGGAAGATAAATGGGTCTGTATAAATTTCATTAGCTACTGAGTAACTTGACCCTGACTGTCCTTGTCATAACTTAAACGCAGGTCAGACATGGAGAATCTAGTGTGGTATAGTCAAAATGGCAATTTAGCTTTAAAAACTGCCGGCGATGTGAAGGTTAACTTTAATTTTCCTACTTTGTTTTGCAGCTTCCATAGGCCTCATCACACTGAATTTCTGGCATCTATCAGCCTTAGGATTCAAATTGTGTTCCCCCAGAGGAGGGGAAAAAAACCTTTACTGACAAAAAGAAATACAGGGAGAAGCAAAATCTCTTGCAAGTCAAAATGACCAAGAGCTCCCTTGCTACTAGAGTAAGACTCCTATTGCAAGCAATAGAAAAAAAACTGGATTGAGTACTCTTGGTGTCATAGCCACTGGATTCCTAAAATATTAAAGAAAGAAGGGGGACAAGGAGGAGGGAGGAGGAGGGAGGGGGGAGGAAGGGGGGGGAAGGAAGGGAGGGAGGGAGGGAGGGAGGGAGGGAGGGAGGGAGGGAGGGAGGGAGGGAGGGAGGGAGGGAGGGAGGGAGGGAGGGAGGGAGGGAAAGAAATTGGAAACTCAAAGAGAACAGAAAGCTGCTGGTATTCTGGATGTTGTTATATACATGAGGAATTACCATGGTAACACCAGTATCACATACCCAGCTTACATTAGGTGCCGGTGTACAGGGCTCAGAATAACAGCAGAAACAAGAGCACATATTTTCAGTCTAGGTGGTTGGGACCAGGAGGGCAATTACAAATTTAGGAAAACTGCCCATTGAAAGGGCAAGTTGAATAATTTTGTCTGTTTGACACACTTTGAGACTTATGTAGTTATACATACATATTTTTTTCCTAACTTTGCCTGAATTAAAAATCAATGACTAAATGCCACATATTTACGGTAATTACTCATGTATTATGATAAGCTGAAGTCTAAGCGTTTTGTGAGCTGGTTTACTGTGAATTCTTATAAAATCATAAGCTTAGATTTTAGGAAATCTTAGTAGAATCTGAAATGTTTAAATCATGCAAATTAGGCAAATACATTGTTTTCTGACTCAGCCATTGCTTAGGAAGAACTTGTATTTTTATACCTGGGGTCAGTTATAAAACTTTGGAACTAAGTACCTACCACCTAAAGGGTTTTGGTGAAATTTACTAGTACGTATTGCAGAAAAGTAAAAACCACCATAGCAATGAAAACAACTGCCCCCCCCCTCCAAAGCCCTTCTGAGTAGATTATGTGGAAATACCTGAGATCACCCTAATAATAATTCCAGGCAGTGAGCACGATACAGATTTAAATGTGAAGAGTGGACATTGCTACAATGAACTCAATATGTTTCTCCAAAAGGTACATAGTTAGTGTCTCTGACTGCTTTCTTATTCCCACCTGGAAAAATAAATTTTGTAAGAACTGAACGAATTGCTATCATGTTCCAGGCCTATACAAAGCACTGGACACACCGTGGTTTAAAACACAGGCTTAGGCCCTGTTCCCACGGTCCCAGGATTGAATACGGAAGGGGGAACTTAGGCCAACGAGTACATAAATATGTGATTACAATTGTGAGAGCTCCTGAGAGGAAGACCATGGTGCCAAAAGAGTATATGCACACGTGCCACACACAGTCTGGGCCTTTAGGGAAAGCTCCCCTGGGCACGATGAGGCCTGAAGGATAAGTAACACCCTGCACCACCAAGAACCACATGAATGAAGCCCTGACCACCTTTCAAAATTTAAAACACGTTCCATCTTGTCTGGGAAGCTGGTTGACTCTCCCTTGGACACCTGCAGCTTCCTTCTCATCACACTTCCCTCCAGGGTTCCTCTTTCCCACCACTGGCAAGACTATCCTCTTTGCTCCTCTTAGGGCTGCAGAAAGCATGGTGTTCCAGATCAAGTCCAAAGTCGTCATTCTTATTTCAAAGGCTGTCAGTGGACTTACTGCCCAGCCCTCTTTTTAGTCCCTGTTTCTTCCAGACCTTCGATAGCAATATATAATCCGTTTGATAGCAAGGTGCTGTCCTAAGCCTGGAATACTTGTCAGATGCACTACCTCATGTGGTGCGGTTTACAAAGCAAAATAAAAAGTGTTAATAGAAGTTTTCCCTTTGTAGCACAGGCTTACTTATGTAATATTCTTCTCTGATGCAAGAGCAAAGCCAGAAAAACTAACTTTTTTTTTTTTAAGTTGCAAAGGGTGGTTAAGTAATTTTAAGTCGCTAATTGGATATAGAAATGTGACTAACACAAGAAGGTCGCTGTGATTGTGTAGAGGCCCCTGTAATTCACTGGGAGTGAACATCCAAATTACTCTAAATAGCCTCATCTTGCTCTTCTTGTTAAAGGAGAGGTTGTATAGTTAGGTGATGGGTGAATATTAAACTGATGCAGAAGGACAAAGGTCAGCATTTATGACTTTTTATTAATCCTTTGCAGTTGTCAATGAATTGGAAAATTGACCATTTTTAACTTCAGTTGTATAATATCACCCACTGTTTATTTGAATGTTTTAAAATTCTGAATGATAAGACACAAAGAATATGTTTTCAAGTTGTACTTCCCATGAGTAAGTTAAATAATTACTTAAGGTCTCTCTCCAAAAGGAAACGAAATAGTTGGCTAATTCGCCTTAAGAAGCACACTCTCACGCACTTTCTCTCCGCCACTGCCCCCCTCCTATTTCAGACGCCCTCTCTCTAGTTTCTTTAATGCTCGCATCAGGGCTTCGTTGAGAGTTCTCCACAGAACAAGTTACTAGTCATTTTCAGGCCTCATTATTCCCGGAGAAACATTTCCCAAATGCTCAGACTGTATTAGGTGCCTATTTAAATACCCTTATTGGGCCCTTGTTCCCGTTTCAGCTGTGCTCACAATTGTCATCGTGTATTTATGTATTTTGTAATTACACTGAAACTGTCCCTGTCAGGATTTTACTCTGCTTGCTTCTACTAAGCTACAGATCTATTCGCTCTTTTCCATTCCAATTTATGCTACGTGCCATTGCCAAGTTATTCTTCCTAAAACAGCTGCTTCTATCATGCCTCTCTCAGAGAGGAAGACAGACGGAAAATAGAAAAATAATTAAGGTTCATTATGATAATGCTGTGATAGACATATAAGAAAAGGAACAAGTGCCCTGGCCAGGGTGGCTCGGTTGTTTGGAGCGTTGTCCAGTGCACGGGAAGGCTGTGGGTTTGATTCTGGGCCATGGCACATACCAAGGTTGCAGGTTCGGTCCCCGGTCAGGGTGCATATGGGAGGCAGCCGACCGATGTATCTCTCTCTCACATTGATGTTTCTCTCTCTCTTCCTTCCTCTCTAAAACCAATAAAAAAGAAAAAAAAAAGAAAGGAAAGGAACAACTGCTAGCTGGTGAAGAAACTTCCATTTGAAAATAGGGAATTAGGAACAAATTAATGAAAAAGACCTGCAGGATGAGTTCTAGTTTCTCACAAAATGAGGGTAGAGGGCAACTCCAGGCAAAAAAATAAAAAAGGTATAGTTAGTAGTTCTTTATACCTAAAATGCAGAGTCTCCATGGGTGATGAGGGGATTTACACGGGCAGAGAAATAGGGAGGGAGTGGATCATGATCATTTGGAACTGAGACTTTTTTGTAGGCAATAAAAAGCTACTGGTGCAAGCATGGACGTGTCATGACGAAATTTTAGAAAATTAATCTGCGATGACAGGAATAGGATGACAGCAGGATAAAGAGAGCAATGACCGGGGTAGCAGCCTTTCAGGCAAGAGAGACGCAGGCGTAGGCCCAGGATGATCTGCCGGGAAGGACAGCAAAAGGAAGGAGGGGAACGCCCCTGACACCAGCTAGGGACTGAGTGATCAGGCTGAGGCAGTGGACGCAGGCGGGGGACTTCTTGGTCTGTACCATAAATCACCAAGGAAATGGAAGGTGGTGAGGGTCCCTGGGTGATTTTAGTCTGAAATACATGAGCTTGAGTCCTCTGGAGGACACTTGGGTAGTAGACAATTGGATATACGGCTCTGGAATTGAGAAGAAAGTGAGGAGCTGAAAATATACATTCTATTGAAATTGTTCCTGTCAACAATTTTTACTCAGCTAGGGAAGGCGAGAAGAGATCCTGAGGATAATTAGAAGTTTACTTAGTGAAAAGAAGCGCCTCTCACCAAATAAAGCACTCGCTTTCCTGCTGTTTCCCCACATGCCTGTGGCTCAGGCCTTCACAATGAATGGGCCCAGGCACAGGGGCATGAGGACAGTCGGCTAGGGTGCAACAGGGTTTCATTAGACCAGTCCAGTAGGATGGTCACTTAATATTCTTTATCTTCTGGGTAGTTTTACTTAGCATTTTTCACTTTCCCTTGAAAGGCAGATCAATGACTAGCACCTAGCCTGGAGCCACAAGAATGTATTAGACCATTTATTCAGCTTTCTGTAATGAAATCTTAGTAGTACCCCTAGTGGCAGAATGATAGGTCCTGACAGTGCAATAAAGCCACTAATTGAGACAAATCAGAAGACAGGAAGTTTGAATCACTGAATATTTTAGAACATTTTAAAAGTGTGGCAGTTGTCTATTTTTAAGCAGGCTAAGACAGCATTATCTAGTGGTTACCATGAGAAAGGTAAGAGAAAGTGTTTTCATAAATACATAGAAAATATCAATTTTCAGAATATAAATAACAGGCTTTGAAGTGCTTCGAAGTACTCCCCGACCCAATTGGGTACGTAAGAGTTTCTCAATCTCAGCACTATTAATATTTTGGGTCAAATAATTATTTGCTGTAGGGGTTGTCTTGTGTATTAAAAGGATGTTTAACAGTATCCTTGTCTCTACCTATTTGATGCCATTAGCCCCCCCACCCCATATGTGACAATCAAAACTTTCCCTACATATTGCCAAATGATCCTGGGAGCAAAACAGCCCCAGTTCAGAACCACTGGTTACATTGATAACTAATTAAATGTGCATTTAAAAAAGACTGGATTAAAGCAAATGTTGGTCTAGGCCTGTTTGAATGATTATAGATGCCAAATTTAAAAGGTTCTATTTAATGAAGTCTTGTTCACAATGTGTAATTGTTTCCCTTTGGTACAGAAATGAGAAGTACTTTTTATACTTTGCAATGCCTCACCCCTCAGGTTCAGACTCATTAATGGAATACACTTTTATGAATATAAGATCACCGATTATTCAGGAATCATAGTACAGTTCCTATCTTACTTTACAGTCATTAGTAGTAAATTATTTCTATGGACACAATTTGCTATGTGCTGAACTATGTCAACCCAAAATTCATATGTTGAAGCCCTAATCCCCAGTACTTCAGGATGTGACTGTATTTGACATAGGTCCTTTAAAGTAGTAATCGAAGAGAGAGACCTCTGGATAAACCAAACCTGTTGACAGCTTGACCTTGAATTTCCAGCCTCCAAAACTGTGAGAAAATAAATTCATGTTATTTAAGCCTCCCAGTCTTGAGTAAATGAATAGTTGGATGATTGGTCAGAAATCCAAGTGTGCAACTTTGTGTTCTTCCCCCAAGGAGAAAACAGACTGATTAATGTAGACTCAAAGTCATTCCTGTCTCCAAGCTCTTTGTACCTGCTTTCCCCCACTCTGATAATAGGGAGAAAACACCCACCTATAGGAGTTAGGAAAACAGAGGCCAGAGAGCGTCTGAGAGAAGCGGGTAGGAACAAGGGAAGCCCAGAGCAGCGCAGTCTCCGAGGCCTGCCAGCCAGGCACAGGGGAGAGCCAGTGAAATGCCCAGAGAGGCTGGGGAGACAGCCCTGTGCCGGCTGCGAGAAGCAGTGCCCCAGAGCACAGGTGCTTTCCATACTTTGGGGCGCTGGTGAGTCAAGTCTCACCTCTTTCACTGCTCCTCGTTTTTGTTTTCTATTTCGCTAAAAAGTGGTTTTTGTGTGTGTTAGTTTTACGTTGGAGCAGAATAAACAGAAATGAGCTTCTATAGCATTGCATAGTTGCAGTATTTTTTCCCCTCTAGGAACTCCTCTTTGTCCCCCTCATGGGATTTTTTTTCCTTTCCTAATACCCAAAGCTTTACAAATATATATATATATATATATATATGCTTATGAATACAGAGGTGAATTTCAGGTTCTGCCTTGCTGACCTGGTAATAACAGAGCCGTGATCCCCAACTACTTAAGCCAGAGGTTTAAAGACAGAGAGTGGTGTTTGCAGCTTCTACAGAGAAATCAGGAAGGGAATTCAACTGATCCAGAACAGCGGGGCGAAAGCATGGCCAAAGACCCCATACGGTGGCACCCAGGCAAGTGACAGAACAGGTCTGTGACAAGAAGGGTAACATCTGCTCTCTCATCATTTACTTATTAAACATTTATTGTCTGATCTGTGCTGGGCTCTACGCTGGGCACTACAGCTATAACAACAAACAGGACGTGATCTGCACGCTCAAAAAGGCTGCAGCCTAACTGGGTGAGGAAGGGATAGAAGAGCAAGATTAAATTGGATTACTCAAACTCTATGTATTAAAATGGAGGCGTAAAACTGTAAAAAATTAAAATTCTTTTTTCTTGCAAGAGTAAAAATAGAGCCCTAGGGTTTGTAGAAGCTACAAAAAATAAACGGAAATTTTTTAAAAAATCACAACTGTACAAAATTTTTAGGATCACAGATGGCAGGACTGTCATTCTCTTCCACATTGAACTTAATTAGATTTATTAATCTGTTTTGTTAATGTCTGTTTTGCTGCTCTTGAAATAAGAATTCAGAACTATCAAATGGCCACGTGGTCACACTTCTAATAGTGCTAATTTTCAATTTGGAAATTATTTCCCTGTGTTCCAAGACAACATGCTGTTTCTTCAATAAGTCATTATTTTAATAAGGGTACACTTGAATTTAAATTGAGCTATATTTTGCATGGTTCAAATTTTCTATTTTATTCTCATTTAGTGAAATGCCAGATTTAAGAAAAAAAATCTCATCTCAAGCTTATGCTTCATTGAAAACTAACCCCAAGGCATTTCTGAAGGTCTGGAAACTTTTTTTAAAAATCACTCAAATGCCTGAATATTAGTTCATGTTTATAGTAGGATCACATCTGGCAAAATGTATGCTTTATATATGAGTTTAAATGTGTATACTTAGAAAAAGAAAAGTAGAAGAGCAAGATAATAATGATAGTCTTCAAGTAAAAGAAGTTGATCTTAGAATTTTGAATTTCTATTCCAAGAATTCAAAATGTTAGGAAGAACTGGCATTTTCACAAAGAGACCGAAACATCCTTATAAAATGCTTCTGCAGTTCATTGTGAAATACTGAACAAAATGATTTTGTATGAAACCAAAACTGAGGGGTGGTTTTTGGACCCATTGGTCAGCCATGTCATCCCTGTTCCATTACTGCATAAAAAAAGCTGACGACAGGAAGGGTCTGATTAGTGCAGACCTTCCCTTCCTTGGAATAAAAACACTGAGCTTGACTTAGAAATACCTAATTATACACCAAAGACTTGCCTGTAGAGTGTGTGTGTGTGGTGGGGGGTTTGTGGAGACTGTGAGCAGAATTCTAGAACACTAATCTAGGAAAAATATATAATTTTATTCTAGCCTCCACAGTGACAACATAAAAGCGAATGCTTTTTGTAGAATTTTAACGTGTTTATTGCACATTGGCAATAAAGCATGCTATGGCTAGATTACAAGATACTGGGTATCTGGCATCAAGAGGCATCAACAAATATATCCCGTTTGACTAAATCATCTTTCAAATATGCATCCTGGATGATTCTGACGGTAATGCAAGCACCAACAATCTCTCACGTTTTACAGATCTACAGACCCTGAAAGCGGACCAGCTTTTGCTAAATAGCTAAACTAAGAATATTTTCTAGCTTTCCCCTTGGGTTAATTTTTTTCTAACTACCCAGTATGCCGAATTTTAAAACGAACCTCTCACCCTGCCCCTCCCAGCTCAGCAGACCTGCAAAGGAGTTATCAAAGGGTAACAAAACACATCCTCCCCGACCAGCAGCCAGAAGAATGGAAATCAGTTACCGTCTCCTCTGTGGCTTAATATCAATTGGCTTGTTGGTGGCATAAGGCGACCCGTGAACGTAGGCACTTCGGAACCTGGCCACCTTCCCCAGCGGGAGGTACTCACAGCTGGCCGGCAAACTCATTTTATCCAACAGGCAGGGAGCGGGGACAGGTCCTCGCAGTCAGGCCCGCATGGGGAGGACGAGCCGGTGCCGGGTCCAGGCAGGTGCTGCTGCGGGCCCCACGCGCTGTGCCGCGCTGTCCCCCCGCCGGCACGGGAGCCTGTTGCTTCGTCCTGCCCAGCTCCGTGCTCTGCACAATTACCGGCTGAGCAGATGAAGCAGAAACTGTAGCTCCACACAACCCACTTCCACTCCAGCCAAAGCACCGAGCAGGCAGCCAGGCTGAATGCTGTTTTGTCTAAGGTCTAAAAGAACATCAAGCTAATGTGACAGTGGCTGGGAAATCAGGCTTATTTACCCATACGCCACGCACGCATCGGAGAGGGGGCAAATAATCAATTATTTGCTGTATTTTCAAAATGGGAAAATTGTTTGCTGAAGGATACTTAGAAACAGAAATGGGCGCATGGAAATGATGACGGGTGGTTTTCCAATTTTCTGGTAAAAAACTGTGGGTTCTTGTCCCTAAATTACCATTCATAATAGAACTGAATTTAGCCCCTCAGGAACATAAACATTATAAGTAAAGGGCTTTGTATTTAATAGCCTTCTGACCTTGATACAGATTTTTTTTCTTATTAGAAACGTTCTCTCAGAAATGCAGCCTCTGTTTGCTTGTTGATGAGACCTATAGAAAAACTGATAGGAAATTCTAGTTGTTTTAAGCCAATGTTTCATATCAGTGAAAGACAAACTGGAGAAACTGTAAATGATAGCAAATAATTCTACCTAAGGCAGCAGAGTTTCAGAGAAAAGTTACAGCTCTAGTTAGCTCACAGTTTTACTAATCCTTGCCCCGTTTCTTAAGTGTTACAGCAACAAAACCACTGAGGCCCTTGTGCATAGCCTAATGATAGGAGTTCAGAATATTGTGCAGAGAAATTTTGATATTTGAAAATGATTTCTTATCCAGGATTTGAATAAACACAACCTACTTATTTAAGAGTCCTGGGACCTGGGCAAACATAAAATGTGCTGAGAGAAAGCTATATTTTGTTCTGCAGTGAGCAAATTCAGACACTGTTTCAGTTTAAATAACAGGATTCATTTAAATTCAGAAATTTTTGAAGTTTGAAAGGAAAGATAATTTTCCATTTGACAGTAAGCATTTTTATCCAATGATTCTTCCTTTGTAATTTTTTATTACAAAATGATATATGCTCATTTTAACATGTCAGAGTTGTATAAATAAAAGTGCCTATTGTTTTTCCTTCCCATTAATCCCATCTTTTTTCCTTATGCTAATTCTGTCAATGTATACATACATATATGCACACATAATACACACACACAAACATATAGTATAGAGCCTTTCCTTTTGTGTGTAAACTGGGCTTGTACTATACATAATCCCCTATAAATATTTTTGTACTTAAAAGATATCATGGACAATTTTTCAGTCAATACGTAGAGGTCTAGTGTGTTCTTTTTAATAGTTACGTAAGATTCCATAGAATGGCTGTCCCATTATTTACTCAAGTAATCTTTTACTGACAAACAAACAATTTTGGATTTCTATAAACAATAATCACATTTGTTAATATGTTCTTACTAATTGGTCCTTTTATTTCTGACAGTGGGCTGCTAGATCACAAAATGTGTGCTGTTTTTTCTGTAATAGGCTATGGCAGGTCACACTCCTACAAGTCATGTAGGAAGATGTCCATTTCCCCACACCCTTAACAACACTATTGCCATTCAAGTTCTTTTCTTTATGGCATAAAAACAAGGTAGCCAGCTCTTTAAAATGTCCAGTGATTCCATGCAGTTCCTTACTAAAATAAAACTGTTACTGAGGTGCCTGCAAAGGTAAGGGCAGTCCACCTGTACTGAAATATGCTAGGCAGAAGTCTGGAATCTCATCAAATGAGAGAACACCCAAGCAAAGCACAGTGAGCAAAGAAGTTTTTGCTTCATTTGCATTATTAAAGGGATAAAATATAGAGGGATATCCTAACAACTTTCCACCCTTCAGTATATTTTTCTTAATCAGGATAATATTTCATAACTTGAGGAACCATCACATGCCTTTACAATATGGAGGTAGGTAGTGCCTAATGCCTGACTACCCACTAACTGTGAGGTACAATCATGCATGATTTATAGTTTTTTAATTTAAGAAGCCCATTGGACCTATTCCCCCATCTCAGAGTCTTAAGAACAAATGCACATTATTTCTATTTGTAGCTAATTTAGAGGTCTTTGTCCAGTACTAGAGGATAAGAGCCGCTTCACATAAGAATTCCCTATAACGGGTAAAAATTTTAAAAAACCTGAAGAGTAAGATATAAATCTCTCTGGGAGGGAAATACGTGACCTCTGATGGGCAAAATTCCTTGGTTTTCTTAGCAGGGGCATTTTTGCTTGTCCCTGGCAATGATTCACTAGGAGCCTGACAGGGTCTACTTGGGGTTACCTGTACTTCAGTTGGAATGAGAAGGGATTTCTTTAAAACCCAAACGGCGAAGAATCTAGAATATGTTAGAATGCTGGCCAGTTAGTAGGAAGTGGCCTCTGAAGAAAAACAGAATAATCCTATCTTCTACAATTGCCTTTCTCTGAGGCTGGGGAGAGGTAGTTGGGGACTTTACCTTCAGGAAAAGAAAAACACACTGGAGAGCTTAATTTCATCTTTAGATCAGAACCATAGTCTACAGCAGATTTACAGCAAAATAGGGCTCAAATCTCACTAAGCAAGAACCAACCAGGCTTACCTACTTACATTTTTTTTGGTTTTACATACTGGGGTTTCTGTGGCAGATGGGCATGGAGTTGAGCACAAATCTCACCCATCACCCTATGATTCTAAATGCATGAGATCATTAAGGACAGAAATAGAATTAGGGTATCAAGAACACCAATTTTCTTTAGTATGCTAGAGTTTGTGACACTGGTAATGTCTTTAACAATAATTAAAAGCAATTGCTAATAACAGTAAGTTTTTTTCTAATAATTCCAATATTTATTACTGAAGATTCTTTCAGCTGTTAGCTCTACCCTGGCATGAGTTAGGCAATTGGATAAGCTGGAGGGATTCTTTCAGGATAGGAGGATACTCTGTTCATGACCATATCAAAGCACAAGAACCCACTGAATCACTTACTCTTGCTCGGAAGGTCTCCCTCCCTCCCCAGAATTTGTGTTCCCTCCCTGCCTGCCATGCCCAGGCTGGGGAGCAATGCTGCTGGGTTCTACTCTATCCTTGATCTGCAGGCTCTTCTCTCTTCTGACATACACACTTCCTGGTGAATATATCCAATCCAGTGGCTTCAAATATCCATTATGTAATGAAAAACTCCCCCCCTTTTTTTTTTAAGAATCCATACCTTTCTGCTATTATTATGAACTGTTCATAAGAAAATTCCATTTGGAAGTCTCAGATAACTCATTCCCGTCTGTATAATGTAATTCACATCGATTCTCTTTTCCTAGCCCCCCAAAACAAATTTGTTCCTGTGATCTCTGGCACTGTCACCATTCAGCCAACCGTAATCAGGCCACGAATGCTATAGACATGGAAAATATATAATATTGTATTAACAATAATTATTAGCCATAATATTAGTAGTAACAATGGGTTATAGCTAACGCTGATCAGGTGATTTTTCTTTGCTAGACACTGTTATTGGTAAAAATTAACCCTGAAATCTTCATAAAATTGTGTGAGTTGGGCACCATTGTTATACTCATTTTGAAGATGAGAAAAACAAGGCATAGAGGGATTAAGATACATGTCCCAAGTCACACAGAGTGTTAATGGTGGAGTCTGGGTTAGGAACCAGTTAATCTGGCTCTAAATACCAGGACATGCTATGCTTCTCTACAGATTGTACTTTCTTTCATGTCTCTCTTTTATCCTATTTTTCTTAGAGTTAATACTTTGGTCTTTTTCTCCTCAGTCCCATCCTTCACTTAAATGCCAAGTAGATCATTTTAAAATGGAAATCTGAACATGTGATTCTCTTGCTTGAAATCATTCAATGGCTTCCAGTTTCATTAGTGATAAAGTTCAAAATCGAAGTCCCAAAGCTTGGCACAGAGACCCTCTACGGTCTTGCTCGGACTCCCGCTCCTGCATGGACCACAGTAATTCGGGTAGTGTCCTGAGCACAGCCTGCTCTTTCACATCTCTGGGCCTTCACAGACGATATGCCCTCTGACTGGAATTCTTTTTCTCCTTTCTCTATCTGGATAACTCCTAAAGTATCATATCTTCGAAACAAAACATTCTCTATTCCTCAGTCTTATTTAGATGCCTCTCATCTATTTCCCCCATCTACACATGACTCTAGCACATTGTTGCAAACCTGTTCATACATTTATAACTCTTCTCTGTGGTACTACAGCTTCCTGAGCTCAGGCATTCTGCCTTATTTGACTTTGTAATTCTAACATCTAGAACAATACGTGCTTGTTACTTAAGGGAGCTGAAATTTTAAGATACTGGATGTTCCAATAACCTGCTTAACTCCCTCATTCCCAGCTATTCTTCCAGAATAATAAAAATATTAACTACTGAAATATATTGAAAGTCATTTTGTTTAATACAGGGGCAGGTGATTAGGCCTTATCCCAGTATCATTGAACAGGGACAAGAAATTCTATTGGTTTCAGTTTTCACGCCCAACAAAATCCTATGACTGCTGATAATCTTATCTTAACAAACCTATTTTATATCCAGAGTTTAGGTTGAGTTAACACGGCAATAAAATTAACTGAACAAAACAATGAAGTTTCAGGTAGGCCCACACAATTCATCTCTCCAAGCCTTTTATACACTGTCTGAATATGAAATAGTGTGACATTTGCTTTAGGATGCATAGCAATGGAAAGAAATGGGTTGAATATACATGGTGGGCTCTGACAACATGACTTCTCCAACAGATGTCCTACTTCCCACACCTTTATCCTTAAAAAGCACAGTCTACTTGCCAAAATAGAAACTGTTGCCAATATTGAGCGGCTAAAGAATTTTCCACAGTAGAAGCCAGTGGGAAGAATTAAAATGCTTTTAAGCTGTTTCCCACTAACCAAGTGTCTCACATCATTATAAAATCTGAAGAGAGAAACAATCACGCTGCAAGCCCTTACTCTGTCAACAAGCTGGTCGAGCAAAGGCAGGCGTCTTTTGGTAAAGATCGTTCTATATTTGATTGCTGGGTGGTTTTTAAAAAAATATATGGCAATTCATTCTTCTACCTCAGCCAGTTAGCCAGCCAGCCAGCCAGCCAGCATGAATTCAATATCTACCATGTATATATACAAGAAGTGGGTGGTATAGTTTTTATCTAGAAAATAAAGGTCATATAACCCATTTGATGTTCAATTCAGGCATCATGACAAAACTTACTTCAAATAACGACCCTATGAAATAGAAATAAAAAGTGGCACAACATCGGTGACCCTATTTGAAACCCTGTGATTGGCTAACATCACTTCAAGTTTGTATTCAACCTAGATCACCATCTACTTCCTTATAGTGTATTATTAATGTTCTGTCTCAAGTATTTTGTAAATCGCAAGGTGGCAGATCCATGGCTTACTCACCTTCGAATTCTCCAGTGTCTGAGACACTGCTTTATACATAGTAGGTGCACAGCAAACATTTGTTACAAAAGGACTGGCACCCATGTTTTTTCTTCATTATCTTTTTAAACCAGGGGGGCCGTATGCTTCAGTTTACTTGAAGAGTGCGCAGCTATTGTCCTGGAATAATTATTAAATAGGGTCTCCTTTTACTCCCAAGAGTATCATTGGGTCATAAAGTATCTGGTTATTGTTTGGCTCTGGAACTGTCCACTTACAAGGCTGGCTTGGCCACTAGAATGAAGCAGCTCAAAGGCAAAGGCTGAGTCTTACCCATTATTGGTTCTCTAAATCTATCTCTGTTCCTCACTTCCTCAAGGGTCGGCGGGCCTGATGACCTAACAAACAGTATCGTCGGAAACTCATAATAGATTTAATCACATTGAATAAATGTACAGAGGAAACAAAATGTGAAAGAGTAATCTGCATAGAGGTCATTAGACAGGCAAATACTGACATGAACATTCTAAATTTAGATAATACAGAAGTTATCCCCTGTATTAAAATCCATATAGCAGTAAAATGTCATTGCTTTCGTTAAATACCTCGAGACCCCTGGGTTCATTCAGCAAAATTCAGGACTAATTTGTAATAGAGGGAGAGATCAAGAACAAGGGTGTTGGTTTTGAATCCAAGTGACTTTGGGTCATAACCCTGCACTGCCAACAATGAGCTAGGTAACCCTGGAGGAGATATGACACCTTTCTAGGATTTGTTTCCAGGACACTTAAGCTTTATTCATTCATTCAACAAATATTTATAAAGTTACTATTGTAGGTGTTGGGAATCCAGGAGCAAAGAAAGTAGACAGGTATTCTCGCCTCCATGGAACTGAGATTCTAGTAGAGGTAGGTAGATGGACATATAAGTAAGTAAAATACATGAGCGGTGGTAAGTGATACAAAGAAAAATACAGCAGGGAAGGGACGCAGGGAATTCAGAGATAGGACACGGAGGAAGACTGCCTCGCTGGCATGGAGCCCCTGGGGGTAGGGTCTGGGGGGGTGAGATGACCATGGGGCTGCTCCCGTGTGACTGAATCAAAAGGGGTAAGAGGAAACGGAGACTGACCAGAGAGAGGAGGAGGCAGGTGCAGGCTGGGCAGTGCTTGCTACACTGTTTGTGGAATGAAAAAGTGAGTGAACTAATGAAGGCCTTCAAAAGGTGTTAGCTCCGATCCTGAGAGACAGTGAATCCATCACCCAAGAAAGTATCTAATGAAGCCTAACGTGACCTAGGATGTAGCCATTATTAAGATTCTACAAGTCCCTAAACTGAAACATTCCTCTGAATTTATGGAAGAGATTCTTTTTTTTCCCTCTGTCATGATTCATTCTTTTGTTGATGTTTGTGATGTTGGTCACTAGGTAATTAATGATAAGCAACTGTGATTTAGCAACTGCTAGAATTTTCCTGTTAAATTTAATCCCAAATCCAGGTAGCACAGAACTTAAAGGCAATTACAGAAAATGTAAAGTGGTGATAAATTAAGAGTAAAACAGTTACAGGTAACACAGGCTCTTATTAACTACCTTAATTATTTAGCAACCGAGGCTGGTGGTAAAACTTTTAAGCATTACCTTCTCTTTACTTAGTCCCCTCAGACAAATAAATTCATGGATTCGTCACTACCAATAATAATTATAGCTACTACCTACCGAGCATTTAATTGGTGTCATCAGGAACTGTGCTAAGAACTTTTCATGCAATTTCTCATAATGGAAAGATTTATTAGCAGTGATTGGAAACGTAGTCCCCTCCTAATGCGTGAACACTCTCCAGGGAGAAGCAAGTACTCGGTTGTGCTCCAGCCCCTCCTGGTATCTCAAAACCCTGCCTCACGAGGCAGCATGCTCATCTTTGAGCTGCTCTAAATATTGGGAAGTTCTTTGTACCAAACTAAATGTCATCTTTCTACAAGTGCTCTTTCTTGATCCTAGATCTGGAGTCATTCAAGAATAATACTGATTATTTTTTATTGCGACAGCCCCATCACTATCTGATGACAGTTTTCACACCCTCCCTTTTCTAGGCCATATAGTCTCAGGTTTTGTTTTTTTTTATTATTCCTAACATGCCATCATTTCTAGATGGCTTCACTATCCTAGCAACACGCTTCTTGGGTTATGCCTGCTTGTTGATTCCCCTTAAAGTGTGGCATCTGAAGTTAAACTGACACTCTAGGTAAGCTGTATCTATGGTGGGGCAGGGAGAGGTAAGTGTCTCGAACATGTGACACCAAAAGCGACATCCTTTGCTTTTCCTTTTAACTCCCCCCCCCATTTTATAGCATTAAAATCAATTCGCTTATTATTTATTTTGCCCTTAGAAGAGCCCAGCAGAGTGGGAAACTTTGAGAGACACAAAAGGAGAATCGGATGGCCCTGCCACCACACAGCTCATAATATTTTTGAGAGAAAAGAGTCATTCACATGAATACATTTGCAGTCAGCATGAGACAATGCGTAGTGTGTGGCCCCAAACACAAAATGCTGGAGGACCTCAGGGAAAACAAAGTCACTATCCACGAAGGGGCTCTTCCTCCACCTCACTCCAGGCAGACGGCAGGATCCCCAGATAAAAGTGACTGCACAGTTTCTAAAACATGAATCTGACAATTTGGTCATGTCTCCCGTGAATTTACACAAAGGAGTAGATAAAGACAGCAAATATTATGCCCAGTGCTTACACAATGCTATCGTCAAAGGCGGCCTACGTTTGCACTTTATTTTTTATTTTCATAAAGGAAATGACAGAATTCCTGAACTGCATGTTCCATTTAGGAAAAAGCATGTACCTGGTTGCTCTCCTTCCCTTACGGGAAAATCAATATGTGCAATTACATAGAGAAAGAAAAGGCTAGGTCATCCGGATTCCCAGTGTCATTGCTCTACGAATGACAGTGCAGTATGTAGACTTTATTTAACATGTGATTATTTTGCTATCACAGACAATGTTAATCCCCAAGAGAACAGATGGTACAAGCATATTTTAAATTATTCAATGAAGTGTGCTTTTTAAACCACAAATGTGTATTAGCAGAGTGGATATGTTTGGCATTTAACCCTTGCTTATGTTTTTGCCCTCATATATTTTAAGAGATAACCCTCGTCAACCGAGAAGTATCTCTTTCTTTCTCTTGACCTTATGGACACTAAGGTGACAGAAAACAGGTAATGGAAAAAAAATCATAAAATTTAGCCTGGAGATGCAAAAAAATCCAAAACACCCCCCAAAAAAATGGAGAGAGAAGGGAGGAAGAGGGAGGGAAGGAGAGAGGGGGAGGGAGGGAGGGGGGAGGGAGGGAGGGAGGGAGGGAGGGAGAGGGGGAGAGAGGAAGAAGAAGAAGGAAGAAGGAAGAAGGAAGAAGGAAGAAGGAAGGAAGAAGGAAGAAGGAAGAAGGAAGAAGGAAGAAGAAGAAGAAGAAAATACATAACTTTTCCTGGGTGGTAGAGCAAGGTGACACTGAAGAGGCAACCTTTTCTTAGTAAGTTACTAAGAACTAAACTAGTTGAGATCAAGTAAGAAGGTACCTAACCCCATACTCAATTGCCTTTCTTTTATGACAACCTCTTCACAGGAAACATACCCTAATTTTAGCAAGTGACCTGAGTCATTCTTACAGGCTCACAGGAGCCAGGGTACTTTGTTTTGGGCTATTTATTCTTGGAGTGTGATGAGAAAAACAGGAGCACCTTTCTGGAGTTCTACAGGTAGCAGAAGCAAGTCAAAGGCTTGACTGGAGACCTTTGGCCTCGCTCACAGCTGCAGACAAGTTGGAGTATAATATTTATACTTAAACATGAAAGAAACAAAAGAAAACTCTATGGCACAAAAAGGTGTAGAATAGAGTGGGTGAGCTGATTGTCCCTGGACCACAGATGGCTAGCAGGCCTGATTTTGGCCAAAACAGTGTTATTACTATTTTTTTTCCTTTTGAACCAACATTTAAAACACACAGGAAATGTCACATAAGAGTTAAGATTTGAACTTCTTTTAAAATTTACAAATCTAAAACAAGAAGTCACCCCGATTTCCTACATGCAAATTGAAACCAGAGCAGAGTATCAGCTATCTCTTTTAGATGGGGCAGGCGTTCTTCAGTTAGATACAATCCGCACCCAAGTTACCCAAGTCAAGGAAATTTCCTCCTGGCTTTTATAAGCATTTTACTTGAAGACATTTCAAGTGAAACTCTGAGTTGGTAATGAAGTAAATCTGCTATCACCTGGTCAAATTCTAATCAAAATATTAGCACTTAGCTAGAGTGAGTCCTGGCCTTCCCACCACAATTTACTTACCGTTTCCAGGAACTGTTTTCAAACTCTTTACAAAGCTTTATGGAAGCTCTAGAATTAGCCCATTTGTATGTATCAGCAACTCTCTCCTATGTCATGAATAAATGTTTTTACTTACTAATACAGACCTATATTTAAAACCAAGATCAATAAATACAGTCAATATTTGTGAAGGAAGAATCATTCAATAGCACATTTTTCATTTACTGAAAAAACATATATTGAGGTCAATACCGGGAAATCTTTTCTGATTGGGACTGACATACATTGCTGGTCTGGTTTATGGTGACATGTCTGAAGTTTCCGATAATTTTGCTGCCAACATTTATATTTCATTCAATTGACACCATACAGGCTAAACTGCCTGAATATATGGATCCTGCTACAATTTGTGTGTAATTGTAAAGACAGCCAATTATTTTATGAGAATTTAAGAAGACTGTCTACATGGCCTAGATAATACCAAATGATTTAGTCAAAATTATATGAGATCATGCAGACAAAATAACATACTGACGCAACATTCATAAAGAATTTTACCTTAATTCAACAAGACTACAACTGAATCCATCACCTTGTCTTCCCCTGGATTTGCCTCCCACACTTTTCCATCTACAAAGGCCTAGCCATCCTTCAAGATTCCACTGGGATTTCTACTCCTGCAGGACTGCTTGTTAAAATGGAGTGAGGTGTGAGGGTGCAGAAGGCAAATAAACACGCCCTCATTTATCTTTTAGTTCATTAGTAGTCAACAAATGCTCATTAGGGTTTCTGTAATGTGCCACCCACACAGATTAATATTACATTGTTCCTGCTCTCAAAGGCCCACAGTCCAGGAAAGAAAGGAAACAAGTAAACCAAGCGCAACAGAGTGTGTTCAGTGCTCCTGGCTAGATGTATGAGTTTGAGGCCACAGGTAAGAAGAAAAAGAATAGTAGCTTGTCAGAATGAGAGAGCGACGTTAAGCATGGCATTAGGGGGTAGTACACAGAACATATGCCCCAAACTTTAAGTAGTTTTGTAATTAACTTAAAATTCTGATAGATTGTGTTAGTGTCAAAATATTTCATGGCTTTCTGACCCCATTCCAACGCAAGGATTTTACTTTCTATCCCATCAGTGCCAAGCTTGGCCGGGCAACTTACTATGGCCAGTGGCACGCAGTGAGAGATCTGTGGCGCTGCTGAGCAGAGGCTTTAAGAGCCATCGCGTGGCCCTGCCATCTCCCCACGTCTGCTGCCTTCTCAGGATGGGCCGGTCTCAGAACAGGCTCAGGGTGGGCTGTTCGTTAATGGAGGGGGTAAGAAAACAGAGGAACACCCACCAGCTAAGAACATAAGCTGGCAGCAGCAAGAAATAAAACTGCGGTTATAGCCACTCAAATATCAGGGCCGTTTGTCGCCTTAGCATAACTAGTCAAAACTGACTGAAACAAAGAATCGGGTCACAGTAATCAGGGACCGATTGTGGAAAGACACTTTCATTTACCGTATACAAAGCAGGCTGACAAGGGGAGTCTGAGTTGGTAAAAAATATGGCATTTTGGAAAGTCGAATGGTACCTTCTCTAATTTCTCATGATTTTTTTTTTTTTTTTTTTTATAATAAACTCTATAAAGATCCTCTGGCTGTCATTTGAGGTAAGAATGGCCATGCCATGCTTCAGTACTCCCTCAGCCACACTGAGAAACAAGTCCTATTCAAGTCCTATTTACCTGCTCCGGGCTCTGGGCTCTGTTCTCCCAAGTGCCTCAGGCACCCCACTAGTAAGCAGCACTTGGGGAGTGCAGGTTGAATTGGGAATGAAGTTCCTTCCATTTTCAACACACTGGGGTATCATTGCCAGGCTCATTATAATAATCCACGAAAATTTACAACTGAGGTAACTGCAGCTACAATTCAAAAAACATCTTTATAGAGGTGACTCTCAGATGTGGGTTTTTCCCTGTGCCAACACAGAGAGCAAAGGGAAGGATGCTGTAGTTTAGGGACGAAAATTTAAAAGGAGAAAATAGAAAAGCCTTTCCCCAGGTGAGTCTGTTACACTCATGACACTAATTCCAAGCTGAGAGCCCTGCTTTACAGGAGATGGAAAAGATGACTGATCACACAACAATTTGCCAAAAGATACAAATATTAACGCCATCTGCAGTCTCATGCTCAAGTGTGACCAGCTTTACTGTGCCTTCCTACCAAGTGTTCCACTTTGCCCAGTGCCTCCTGGTCTGCCTGAGACCTGATTCTGAGTTTGCTCATGTTTTCCTGTGAAATTATTAATAGTCCCCATTTTACTCCTGGACAGTGAATTATCTGGCCACTCCAAATCTAGGCTCATTACCAAGAAATGTTGAAGCCCAGGAAAGTCTGTGCTAGAAATTTTCTACAGAACTCTATCATACTAGGTGTATGTCTACCCCTTGTCTACTTCATGTCTACTGCTTATAAAATGCAAAAAATATATATACACAACCCAACAAAATTTTGAAACCACTGTACAAAAGTATTCCTTATTAACTTTGGAGACCTTATATTAATTATTCATATTGAACTTCCTTCTCTTACCTCCCTTTTCTTACCTATCACAAATTCCTTGTAAGGAGAGAGACGACATGTATCAAATGATTGGAGTTGGGGATTCAAAGAAACAAGTTTCTTTTCAGTACTTTAAAAATGCCTATATTCTTAACTTGGTTAAGTTGTACAGATTTTCTCAGTCTAACATCTTATGCTGTGGGAGGGTGCTATGCATAAAATCTGACAATAGCAGAAAAAGGCCACCTCCTTCATAGTCCACCCCACTCTCAATGTTCACTATGAAACAGCTAGGAAACTGTAGAATGACTTGATTTCCTTGAATCACTTCAACTTCTATGGCACTATCTGCAGGACTCTGCTTTTCAAAAGCAAAGATTTGGACTAGTATCAACATTTCAGTTACCCAAAAACACACACATGTTCACTAAATGGTAGCTGACTGGTGGAATTTAGTTTCTAGGTGGTGTTTGCCATTTGGCAGTAATTTTTTTCCAGCATTCTGGTTATATGCACCATACTGACATCCAGAGCAATGAAAAATTTCTGGTTTATTTTAAGATAAAATGCTAAGCCAAAAGCTCTATTCTGACTATGCAAATGATATCCTAGTGCCAACTGATTAGCATTTTTAAGGCAAAGAATTTGGATGAGACAGTATGTTATGCATATTACACTTGGTGTGAAAGCAATTTATGTATTACCTAAGGATTTTGTGGCACCATGGTCTTTCTCTGCCCGATAAATTGTACATAAAATTGACGGATCTGTTATTTAAGATATTTTTTAAACCCATCTTAATTCCTATCAAGAAATAAAAAACTCAATTTACCAATCTGTCAGTATTGGCTGGTAATAGAAATAAAGACAGGTCAGCATTTTGGCACGGAGTGCATCGTTTCCATCCAGTGGTCCAAAGGGTGACTTCGCGTGGGGCAGTTTAGCAGCATAAAGAGTGCAACGCAGAGGCCAGGCTGCAAGTGGATCTTAACTCAAACCCAAGCACCTTGCATACATTTTAGATTCTGAGAGCTACGATTCAGTTCTCTCTCCCATTTTCCCCAAAGACTACGGCAAGTGTTCTTCTCAAACACTTGAATCCCCACTTGCCACACGTGGCAGATGATTTCCCCCTCAAAGAGAAAATAATTATCGAAGTGGAACGTTCTCCACGTCCGGACAACAAGCCGCGGAATCTCTCTGCACCCGCCTCGATCATCTCCGCTCTCCCTCCTGCGCTTTGGGTCTCAGTCCCTCCTACACCCCCAGAGGCCCAGCTTCCTCCATCACCCCTTCCCTACTTTCTCCCACTTTACCAAGTCCTTTCCATAAGGATTCAAACGAAAGCAGCATTTCCCCACCTTAAATACCCCCTCAAGTCCTACTTCGGCCAGCCAGCTTCAGCCCTCCTCCCCATTCGGAGCCGAATTTCTTGAAATTCGTTTCTTTATTGCCACCACCTTGCCAGGCCCCTTGCACTTGCACTTCAACCCGCCACAGTCTGGCCTCTGCCCCTGAAACAGTGGACATTTCTCACCTGGTGACCAATTTACCTTCATTTCACGAACCCCAATAAACATTTCCCAAGCTGCTGGCCGCTCCCTCCTTTCTGAGACACTAGTTCTCTTGGCTTTCATGACGCTTAATTTGCTTGGTTTTCTTCTCAACTCCGTTCAAGCCTCCGTCTCTTCTCAGCCGCCTCTGTGCCCAGCTGCGGGCATCCCTGGGCCCAGACGCGGCCCTGCTCTCCTGAGCTCGCCCGCACAGCCTCTGGCGGGTCGCACGGACTCCCCAACCTCCAGTGCCACCTACAGACGGGCAGCCCCCAAGCAGTTTCTCTAGTTCAGACCTGCCCCCTGACTTCAGACACATGGATCATGCTGGCTCCTAGGCAGCTCCAGCTGGAGATGTTCCACACAAACTTCAAGTTCAACCATGGAACCCTTCCTCCTGCAGGGTTCCCTCTTGCTGTGACTATCACCCCATTTATTTACATAGTGTCCTATTGTGAATATAGGGAACGACCCTGACTTCTCCCTTAATCTTGCCTCCTAGATCCTACCAATGACCCAGACATGCACACTCGGCCTCTTACCTCTATTTCTTGAATTCGTTCACTTTCTTCCTTGCCATGCATTGTTCTGCCACCCCACCATCACCATCTGCAACAGTCGTAAATGTTTTTTTTGCCTCCTTTCCAAACAATTATATACTATAGCCACTAACTTTAGAAAACACGAATACCAGATACAAGCCAAAGAAAGAAATCAGACCACCTTCTTACACCATACACAAGAATAAACTTAAAATGGATTAAAGACTTAAAATGCAAGACTGGAAATCATAAAACTCCTAGAAGAAAACAGGTAGTAAAACCTCTGATATTTCTCTTGCCAATATTTTTTTCTGATATATCTCCTTGGGCAAGGGAAACAAAAGAAAAAAAATGGGACTATATCAAACTAAAAAGTTCACAAAAGAAGCTATCAACAAAATGAAAAGACTACTTACTGAATGGAAGAAGATGTTTGCCAATGATACATCCAATAATGGTTAAAACCCAAAATTTATAAAGAATTCATACAACTCAACACCAAAAAAACAAACAAACCAATTTAAAAAATAAGCAGAGGACCTGAATAGGCACTTCTCCAAAGAGGACATACAGATGGCCAACAGACATATGAAAGGATGCTCAACATCATCAATAATCAGAGAAATGCAAATAAAAAACACAAGATACCACCTCACACCTGTCAGAATCGCTATCATCAATAAATCCACAAACTACAAGTGTTGGCAAGGATGTGCAGAAAAGGGAACCCTCGTGCACTGTTGGTGGGCTTGGAGCCACCAGGCTGAGGCTGGAGCCCTGGAGCAAACACAGCCACTACCCAAGATGCTGCCTCAGGCAGGGAGGTGGAAATACCCTGGCTTTTCTCTCTCCAAACCCTCACCAGTGTCTCCAACATACCAAATCTATCCAACAACCTACAGACATGGGAGCCTGGGAACCACATCCTTCAGGCGTTAGCCTTCTACAACAGAAGGCAGAGGAGGGGAAGAGAAGAAGAAGGATCTGAGAGTACATGGGCCAAAGCCCAGAACAAAAACATCCATTACATTTAATGTCATTACTTACTAAACTGTTTCTTCTACAAACTACAAGGTCCACGAGGCAAGGACTATGCTTCTCACACTTTCTCTTTTTTCTAGCAGAGTAATTGATACTCAAGAGACATTCAACAAAAATTGGCTGAATGACTAACTGAATGCAACCTCATTGCTCATATTTTCAGATGGGGAGAGGGAGGCCAAGAGGGGCGAAGTACCTGCCTGGGGTGCTGTACCTGCCTGGCGCCCCTTACCTCTAGGAAGTGAACCTTCAATTTGAGGCTGGTCGACATGAGTGCATACTCTTGTTGCTACACCACACTGACTTTGTGAGCTCCTTTTCTATTAATATTATTTTGCTTTCTGTGACAGGTTCTCACAATACACTGATTTTTAAAAACATGCAGCTATTCATCGGTGGTTGTGACTCCGCACTGATACTGCTTCTTTCATTCTTTTGCTTACTGATTATCCACTGAACAAACATACTGAGGGTCTAATAAGTTTGCTTAAACTGGAAATTCTGTGTGGAAAGACACTATGAATTGTATACATCATTTTGTTAACAGAGCTTGAGACAGTGGCTTGCACTCAATTAGCACAACAGGCCTTCGTATGTATATTTGGTAAATGGGTTACTGCATAAGTACATTTTAAACAATAATAGCTGCCTAAGATTCAGAAAGACAGCTCTTGACATTAGGAACCCATGGCAAAACTTCACTGGAAAGGGTCTATGAATTAATCAGCAGACACAGAATGGTATTGACCTTCAGAGGATGTATTACTGAGAAAATGTAGGCACTGCTTGACTCTTTCCTGAACTCAAACTCCACATTGTAAGTTCTCTGGGGCTCTGTCTGTGGCTGAGTTCCCTATGCATTCCATGTTTCCTAAATTACTTTCCATGCTTCAAAAAGGACATTTTGGAAAAGAATTACACAATTGATGAATGAATGATTTTAAACCTTTATCGAAGTTTAACTATGTCAGTGAGGCCCTGAGAGACAGATGGGCTGCCTCTGAACATAAAGAAATACACATCTATTTGGTAAAGACACAGGTGTTCCTATGACCTCTAAAATAATTTGGTTGACATTTTCCCTTTGCTAGTTTTAATTTTTTTATTGTGTAGAGTCTTATAGCTTTAAAGATAATAATCAATGTAAGTAATAATTTCATAAAAATGAAAATGATTTTAAAATAATAACAATCAACTATAGTGCCTTGTGACTAAACCTAAGTCATCTCATTTCCTGAGTGAGGAAAGAAGATTGAAAGTATCCCATGGACTGAAGAACAGGGATTAGCTTGAAAAAATGAAGTAGTGGTCAAACAGGGCAGTGAATTAAACCACAGGTAGAAATTAATCAAATGGCCTCCCTGGTAATAATTGTTTTTGGACATGGTAAATCCTAATCTCTCCCCCGCTGAACAAAGTGACATGCACAAAAGGAATGCAGAAAGTTTAACTGACACTATTCTGTCTATTTTCACACTGCAGATCTGCAATGAAATCTGGTTTCTTTCCCTTACATGAAACTTCTCACTGAGATCGCACTGTCGGATGCCAATCACATTTTATTAGTATGAAAAGACAATTTACATGAGATGCAGAAAGTAGATTAGAAAAATTAAGTTTTTAAAGTTAGTTTATATTTATCTTAATATAAATAACTTACTGTATTTTTTCTTTCATGATTAAATTTGTAATGAATAAATAGTCAATGCTTAATTTGTTCTTTCAAAATAAAAACTAAGCAGTATGGAGTTACCTCCAAAATTAAAAATGGGACTGACTTAGGACCCAGAGATTCCACTTCTGGGAATATATCTGAAGAAACCCAAAATACTAATTCAAAGGAACATATGCATCCCTATGTTTATTGCAGCGCTATTTACAATAGTCAGGATTTGGGAGCAGCCCAAGTGCCTATCAGTAGATGAGTGGATAAAACCGCTGGGGGACATTTATACCATGGAATACTACTCGGCCGTAAAAAAAAAAGAAAAAGATAAAAAGAAATGTTACCCTTTGGGACTGCATGGAAGGACCTGGAGAGCATTATGCTCAGTAAAATAAGCCAGGCAGAGAAAGACAAGCACGATGTGATTTCACTCACACGCGGAACTGAATGAATGAACTGAACTAACAAGCAAAATAGAGACAGGCTCACAGATAGCGAGCAGGCTGGCAGCTGCTGGGGGTACGGGGGGATAAATGGGGGTGGAAGGAGGCTTGACTTGGGGTGGTGAACACACAATACAGAGTACAGATGATGTGTTATAGAATCGTGCACCTGAAACCTGTATAATTTTAACTAGTGTCACCCCAATAAATTTAATAAAAAATAAAAATAAAAAAAAAAATAAAAATAAATATTTTGCCTTGTTATATATCTATGCTTTTCAAAATGTGGGATATACTAAATGCCTCAAAAAAATAATAAAATAAGAACTATCATCCAATGACTCTCTTGGCTGAGCTCTCACTTTAGTTTCAGTGTCACCGAAGCAGAAAGATTGCTTACTTCATCTCTTAGTAATCTAAGGAGGAAACTGTGTTAAAGTTTAAGCAATGGTGTCTCAACAGACCAGGTTAATTTAGGAAAGCATTTATTTGGAGGGGTGGGGTATCTTTCTGAGAGGTAAAATATTTTTACACAGGTAAGATAGAGGTGAGCACCTGAATTTTTTTTTCTATCTTGATAGTTCCAACAGTACTTACCTATCTCATGTTCATATCCAGTGGCTCTCAATTTTGGTTGCAACTTGGCCCCTATCCTGGCCGTTTAATAGAACTGAAAGCTCCCAGGTGGGGGCCAGCATTAGTATTTTTAACATTTCCCAAGTGAAACAGATGTACAGTTAAAGTGGTACTCTAACAGGAATTTGGAACATCTTGGCTGGTTAGGTGAGTCTATGATACTGAAATCATACCAAAGCTAGCTACCAAGTCCTAGTAATCCAAAAATTAATTAACTTTATGGCCCCAATTAGGCACCCACTTAACTTATTGAGTCTATTCAACTCTTTTAGCTATGGAAGGAGAGTCGACTCAGTCCTGTGGGGTCCTTAACTAATCATAGATCTCTGCCATCTGATGAAGCCAGGGACACACTCTGTCAAATACTGCACAGTTATGCAAAGTTTCACATACAATATCAGGGTCTACAGCCCACGGGAAGCCAGCATCCATTCCTCTACGGCACAAAGCTAAGAATAAGTGACTTACAATCAGGCAAGCTCGAAAGCAGTATAAGACAGGCTTTCTAACACTTAGAACTGCTCTATGATGTAATATTAAAAAGGTGTTAAAGGAGAAAAATTGAAACACGTGGAAATAATATAGAAAAGTGTTTAGAAACATAAGTGAAGAAAGTACAGGGTAAAATTATATATACATTTTGATTAAATGTTATGTAGCTATGAAGTGGAAAGGAATGGGAATATGAAAAATGCATAGGAAAATGGATTAACATTTTATTGTAATTCTTTTAATAAAGTCACAACATAATTTCTATAAAAATGATAATGGACAAATAGTATGCTAATTAAAAAGATGATTTTTCTTATCTTGCCTTTGTAGAAGATATGGTAGGATTAGATTCCATCAAATTACTTGGAAGAAGGCATTGCAGAAACCAACTGTGTTAGAAAATTAAACAGGGGTCACCAAACCAAGAAGCGGGGCCAAGATGCCAGTGTTGGTGTTGTTACTATTCAAACCTACCCCGGAGTAATGATTCAACCAGGACACCACGGGTGGTACTGCCCCAAAACGCCCTTGCCAGGTCACACTGGGCTGTGTGGCCAGTGAGCTGGCTGTTGGCAGCTTCTCCCTGCTCTCATCTGGAGAGGCCCTGCCCACACTCAGCTTCCCACGAGCCGGGGGCTGCACTTTCCTGGCTGAAGGGCGCGCAGTTTCATCAGGTCTGCGGGGGCTGGGAAGCTGGCTTTCCTAGACAGCTCCTCTAAAGGGCTGGCGTCTAGACCTAGGCCCTCCAGCGGCCAAGTAGGTTGCCTCTACCCTCTCTGAAGTTCCCCTTTACAGCTGTCCTAGAAAGGGGTCAGCAAGAGGGTTAATGCAGGGCGGGGAGCCACAGCCTCCTCTCTTCTTACCAGCGCTTGACTGGCAGTAAGTCACTTGGGGCCTGCTCCTTAGCCCCTACCGCCTGCTGCTGTGGCAGAGCAGCACTTCCAGTACATGTGGCCACCACGATGGAACCACTCAAGGTGGGGCGGGGAGGACATTAGCTTTCTCAGGCAAAGCTAGGCATAAACTGACCCAGCCTGTATGGACTATTCTCAAAGATCTAGGGCTTCTCTTGGGGAGTGTACTGCTTTTTCTATTTGCAAATTCATAAACAGAGCAATCTGTATACTGATGTAGATAAACAGCGAAGACATTTTATGTAAAAAAGATTTCTGAAAGCATATTGTAAAATTCCATTTCAGTATAAAAATTATATATATTTATATGTACCAAAAAGTCTAGACATGCATACAAAAACTCTTAGATATAGTTATATAAAGGGAGGGGAAGGAAGACGGCAAGCACATTTTTATCAAAGTCTTCCATCTCTGTTTGGATTTTTTACAAAAAGGTTATAATACATATATAATCAAAAAAGAAAATAAATATTAAAATATTAAAACTTCTTAGGTTTCTTTTAGGCACAGTTTTCAAACTTAGTTTCCTATAAGACAATATGAAACAGAGTCATTTGGTAATTGAGAAATTAACTCTCTAGACCATTCTGGCTGCCTAAGGCCACAACGTTTTGGTCCTTTTGCCTAAACAACTTATAGACTGAACTTTATATTTTTTCCACTGGTTTGGTCATCTACCTGACTTTTTAGCTCAGTCAAAAAATTTTAATTGGTTTATTTGTGTAGGCCTTAACTAATCATTGCGTCAGAGAAAACGAGACTTTTTCCTAAGCATTGTTCTTTGGATCCCCAATTTATATTTCTTAATATGCTATCTTGTGAACTGGGCAGATCTTTCTGGAATCTTGTGATCCGTTTCATAGGCTCTCATTAGAATCTTCCACTCATGACCCTATGTAGTCCCTATTTCTCATCCATTTTAAGAGTTTTTAATGGAAAAACAGTATTTGCAATTTAATGCAAAAATTACCGTATTTTGTTAACAAACATACTGGCCCGTGTGGCTGGTATCTGCACTCTCTCATCCTTTTTTTTTAAATCCTCACCCAAGGACATGCTTAGAGAGAGAAAGGGAGAAATAGCGGGAGAAGGAGAGAGAGAGAAACATTGATGAGGGAGAGAGAAATATTGATGAGAGAGAGAAACATCCCCCGACTGGGCACTGAACTGGCAACCTTCTGGGGCACAGGACGACACTCAACCAACGCAGCACTCCAGCCAGGCACCAGCTCTCATTCTTAAGAGGTCAGCCATGCTATGATGGTCAGGTTAGGAAACGGAGGTAAACAGTATAAGACAGCATTCATAAAATTGTTTAGAATGAACAAGTTAACACATCAGTTAAGGCAATTATTTAATAATCAAGTGTTCTTTTTTTAAAGGTAAAGAAATAATCACTTCAGAGAAGAACAAATAGAACAAATTTACCTAAATTATCCCTATATCTCTTTCCCAAATTATTTTAGTATTAATTATATTATTATATCACCTACTTAATTGACACAGAGCAATTTACTTGGATTCCCGGGTGAGATCAGCTAGTGCTCGAGACGGCACCAGTATATCCCAGGGGTGTCTTGGTTCAGGCTGCCAGGCAAGCAGACTCTGGGGGACATACATTTGCCAAACCATGTGCTGGTCCTCTAACTCCAGCATATCAGGATAGTTCTGAGCATCCCGGGGTTTTGAAAGTCAGATGAGTACAATTCCAAATTATCATTTCTTTTCGCATACACAGCACTCAGTCTTTGTTAAACGCATGCGTTTTTCTTCCTAAACATCAAGCATATATGTCCAGCAACACTTCTTTGTCCGTACACAGAATTTACTGCGTACGTTTGACTTGTTTAGGTCTACATCTCGAATGAAATCTACTAAATGTGGCTGAGAGTAAATAACAGGAACCTGGACTGGTATACCGAAGATATGTCTTTGGATATAAACTTTTCAGTGATGCTATATTTCACAGATCAAACTGTACTGTGGTATGTGGAACTGATTGTTTTCTAACATTCCATCGTTGCTAATAGTATGCCATAACAGTATTTAAAAAATAATAAGCAGAATGACTAAAGGGGGAAATCATCTTTAATAAGATAATTATAAGCAATCTTTAGACACATTTTCCTTTTTCCACTCAGTATTTATTTAAACTTCATACTTAGAGACACCTGTATCTTTACTCCTATATATTTTACATATAATGGTTTGAGTGCTTACAATGACTGAAGTCTCTTTACTTAGTCATTAAATTCAATTAAATTTATTGTATGTTCAGTAAGCACTGTCCTAATTCAAGGTTAACATGGGGGCCTCTTATTAGGTCTTAGATAAAATTTTTTATTTATTAACTGGACATTTGAATTGGGAGGGAGGGAGGACTCAGTTAAAATGACAGGTTGGAGACACATTCACATCACACTGAAACATGAGCTCCGTTGTGAAAACACATGCACGATATGGGATTCCTCCATGTCCTATATTCCTGACATGAATCTTTATCAATTATGGTAATCCATTGTTTCAGAGGATTAACATAGGAAGCTTTAAGAAGAAATGGAAAATTAGGTTAAATTCACATACACAGCATCTCCAAGTAAGGTTTCTTGCCAGTGAAATAAAGCAAGTTTCTCATTATTAAAATCCATGCCTGCTGCTAATTTGGTTCACAGGATGTTTTGAGGATCAAAAGGTGTGGTTGACCTTGTATTGAGTCATATACTCATTAAGCTTTCTGCTCTAAAGCCAGGTGGTCAAGGGTCCATCTCTAATAACAAAGGTGCTCCAAAGGGATTATGACAATTATTCTATTGTTTGAATTTTCTATTGCTACTGCTCAGCGAAATTAGTAGAGAAATTTTGCCAGAAATTATTTTCAGTTAATTGGGTCAAATAGGCAGCTGTACTTGGAAGTTTAAATCAACATTCCTTTTTAAGTGTCACTGATTCAGAAAACAGAATCTGTTGGGACCTTAAAGGATCTCAGGTTATTTATAAAACATATGTGCAAAATCAATGCAATAAAACACAACTATATGGTGAAAAGGTCTATGTGTTTGCTATAAACGCACATGCTCTGAATTTCTATTTTCTTGCAAAAGCATTGGAAGACAAAACAAATCTTTTCAAAATGCGAATCTGAGTATGTTATGGCCTCACCTTCCCATCCACTTGAGCCATTTATTGGCTTCCCATTGTTCTCAGAAGGCAAACTCCTTACAAGGGTCTGCCTTGGTTGTTCCCTCCTCTCCTCTCAAGCCATTGTCTTCCTTTCGGCTCTCTGAGTCCCAGGCTCTCAAGCCTGCTTTTGGAAAACTCTGCTCTACATACTGCTTTCCACGTCAGCACTTTGCACGTTTTGCTTCCCAGATACTCATCTTTTATTTACGTCATCCTCCTGCTTCTCCTTTCCACCATCACCATCAACACCATCACCATCTCCACCACCACCATCACCACCACTGTCATCACCACCATCACCACCTCCACAATCACCACCAACACCACCACCATCATCACCACCTCCACCATCATCACCACCTTCACCTCCACCACCACATCTACTATTATCACCATCAGCACCATCACCACCATCATCACCCCCATCATTACCACCATCACTACCACCATCACCCTAACCACTATTACTGCTAGATAGAAAGCCCCGCGCGCACGCGCGCACGCACACATACCTTCAAA
The DNA here is from genome assembly GCF_054644295.1 of Miniopterus natalensis. Taxonomy (NCBI): domain Eukaryota; kingdom Metazoa; phylum Chordata; class Mammalia; order Chiroptera; family Miniopteridae; genus Miniopterus; species Miniopterus natalensis. The sequence goes on from NC_142083.1 coordinate 29,029,161, forward strand.
GTCAGCTCACTTGTTACATACTAAGATAAATATTTCATAGTAAGAGAAATATTTCCTGATATCTCCCACATAACCTCAAATGACAGGTCTCCCTGTTACAAAATCTTCTAGCAATATATAATGCAATATTTATTATTGCTTTAATTTTACATATATTTTTGGACTTTTTAGTTAATACCCATCTCTCATGAAAGTGGAAACTCTATATGTTTCTTCTGATTATTATTTACCCAACATCTTGCATGAAATCAGAATACAATGGATACTAACACCTAAACACTGTTGAAATGAGAGAATACATTAATCCATCAATCAAATCTTCACCACTTCTCTACGATATATGATTAATCCATTGAACAAAATTCAATCTGAAGTAGGTAGGGATAAAGGAAAAGAACCTTTGTTGAACTCAAGTATTTTGCAAGGACCTAGTTGACTGCTTTTCTTAATTTAATATAAGTAATTACCCAAGGAAATAGATATTTTAATTCCTTTTTACAGATGGAGAAACTCAGACTCATTTGGGCTTTAGTGACTTGCCCAAGGATACACACCTAGTAAGAGAAAGCAACAGAGTTGTGCTGAAGTTTGATGGGCTTTGTATTTTCTTAGGATTCTTATAAAGAAAACATTTAGAATCATGTTTATAGCTCCACTAAATGAGCATTTGCATAATTTGAATTTAGGACAATTCTATTTTAAAGCACTAAAAATACTTTTGAATGGACTTAGAAACTGTGGAAAAACTGAAGAAAGTATACAAACAGACTGAACTCTTTAAGTCTGAAAAATTAATGAGGTTATTGTCTTAAATATAAGTTAGACTGCTTGTGTTTAGAGTTATTAGTAAAGAGTGAAACAAGATCTCAGTACTTAAAGCATGATTTCAAGACCGAAATTTATTTCAGTTCCAGAATGCTCAACTCACTACCTTGGGACCATTAATGAATTCATGACTTTACCCTCCAAGAACCTCCCTCTAGTTCCAAAGACTCTTAATTAGGTAATTATTTTCTACAAGCCGAAATTGTCTTTCTGTGGTTTGTGCCTGGGTTCAACGCCCTCTACAATTTCACCATTTGCTGAGATCAGCATTTCCTTTCACCAGATTCCCTCTGCTGATGGAAATGCTGATGGGATCCCTAGGAAAGAAGCAGACAGTGTGCGTGTGAGCACTGCCTGACCACAAGGCCTATGGCGTTGGTTACTTTCTGTGAAGATAAGGGAGCCGAAGCCAGCAAGAATTGGCAAAAGGACTATCGCTTGGTTCTCTTAGCCTATTCTTTCCAACATATTAAACAACAAATATTTATTATTTAATATTATGTACCCAGGCCTCTAGGTACTGTGAGTGACGTAAATAAAACTTAAAACATGATCAGTCCTTATCTTTGAGATTTATATACAAACTGGGGAAGACAGAACTAATTTACATGGAATGATTAGGAAACAAGCAAGAAACTATCATATGGATGATAATGGGCTGAAATATGTCGTGACCCTCCCTCCCCCCCAGTTCATATGTTGAAATCCTAATCGCAGAATGTGAATGTATTTGGAGATAGTGTCTTTAAGGAGGTAATTAAGTTAAAATGAAGTCTTTAGAGTGGGCCCTATTGCAATATGACTGGTGTCCTTTAAGAACCGATTAGGACACATAAAGGGGGAAGAACATGCCAGGACACAGGGAGAAGGCCATCTACAAGCCAAGAAGAGAGGCCTCAGAAAAAAGTGATCCCAGCTGACACCTTAATCTCCGACTTTAGCCTGGACAAGGAAATGCACTCTTTTTGTTTCAGCCGCCAATCCATGCACTTTTTATGGCAGCCCCAGAACACACAGGGACTCTACTGAACGGTGGTTTCAGGGCAGGGATAGACCAGTACATGTTTAATGCTTGAGGAAGGCTTTGTGCAGGCTCTGGGGTCATAAATGAACACAGACAAAAGCTAAGCGAAGCAGAGGCAGAGGTATGACATTCCAGGAGAGCACAAAACTCCATGAGGTAATAAGCAAAGTAATTGGCAGAGACAATAATTCAGTCATTGGCAGCAGTCTCTAAAACCTTTGAACCTTTGAAATTTGTTCATATTAAATATAATTATATTTCTATTCATATCTTCATTTATATTAGATAGAAAATTTCAATTTACATTAAATGTAATGTGTTGTTATTGAAAGGACTACGTTGACATTGATATGAACATACAGTATTTACCATACATGTTTAAATCTGGAAACCCATAGCCAAATAATGCCTGAGGACAACCAAACACCATTTAGGCATTATCGATTCAACTAGATCTTATATGCTATTTGATATGTACATAAAGCTACACATGTAAAATGAGAAACAGAAGATACACGCAATATATGGAATAAATTATGTTTCAGTCTATTGGTATATCTCTCATTCTCCAGATTATACCTATTTATTATCAAAAGCTTCACAAACTTTTCTAGATGAAGCCTATACATCTATTCATGATCATATGTCACTGAAGTAACTTAAGTAGATAGTTTCACACCTATAATATGAAAATTAAATGCCAAAACATTATTTTTTTTCCTATTTTTGATTTCCTTTTAGAAACAAACTGACAAACAACTCCTCAACATTGCCCACATCTGTTTCCATTTGAGATGTTATGAAAATGTTTAAAAGCTGCATTTAGGGGAATAATTTCCAACCTGGGAAAGGCAAGCCATCTCACAACCATCAGCTGTTCATCTACCCAATAAGCAGGTGTGAATACATATTTCATGAACGTGCCTTGTAATCTTCTCCTTACCCGTACAGCAATGACACCTCCCCCATCACCTTGTCCTGTGAGTCCCCTTCCTTAGAAAGAAGAGGGATGTTTGAACGCCAATTTAAATTCTTACCGGTGGCAGGTCGCAGGTCATTCTTTATGGTCCACATTTATTTTTTATCTTTTGTTTTTTGTGTTTATAAGCCGTTTGTTTAACATCAGGCAGGTGCCTTTTCTTTCAGCATTAAGGAAGAGGGAAACCAAAAGTACTTACCTAAAAAACAAAACACAAAAAGGGAAGCATTAAAGTGAATTCGTGGGCACATTGATTGCCTGACAAAGCCCCAGCAGGGATAGAAACACCTCAGGCAGCTCATGGCCCTGAACTACCAAGCAGAGCCACGAGAAACAGCCAAGGAATGTGCGTGGAAGGTGTGCACTGCTCTGAAAGCTAAAAGAGCAAGGGGTATTCCTTATTAACCTTAAAATGAAGAGGTAAAGCAAAGTTGTCTTTTCTTTTCAATATTCTAAACATGGCAGTAGAACATGTTTTTTAGTATAACATAATCACAGACTCCATTCTGGGGAGTCTAACTTCTCATCTTTCTTTTGCAAACTGCCTAGAATAAGGCTTTCATCAACATAAGCCCGGAGGCCTTGATTCTAAACCTTACATCTCCCCTAATTCAGAGCTTCAAGGTCATGTCTCCCAGCAGCATTGGGAAGAGAGGACAGGGACATGCCCGATACTGGCAGGTTGTGAGAAAAACAAAGGCTCTGCTAAGGGCTATTGTCGTGACTGAGACCCTGGGCTTCCTTTCATCTGAGACAATGTAATGTTGGTAGAAGGGTACAGTTTGTGAGATTCTGAGGCATGATTAACACAGAATCGGAGCTAACGCACAGAGTGGGGCACAGCATCAGCAAAGAACAGTAAGTTTTACCTACAGTGTATGTGGGAAAAGCTACGTTTAAATCGTAAGTGGCAAATGCTTGTGGTTTTCACCAGTGTGCCAGCTTCTGTGCAGGAGTGACTCTCTGACAGTGCAATGCTCACAGAAAGTGCTCTACACAGGGAGTGCAGGAAATGTGCCTGGCGCAGCTTTAGCGGGGGACAGTTCTGGAGTAGGTGGTAGAAGGCACAGGACACACCAAGCGAGGAAATTTGTTCACTCTGCCAGTTATCAAAAGCCCAAGGGACAATTCCTTTAGAAGAAATATTTTCTCCATTCCTTTCTTGACAGGAAAGAGCCAAAGAAGAGAGAGAGTCCCAAGAGAAAATGGGACTTTGAGAGATGAGCAGAAGAGCTCCGACCTTCAAGGAGGAGAGAACATCTGCCCATGTGGAGGGGATGGCACAGCTAGAGGAGCTGCCTACTCTGGTGCTGACTGGTAAACTGAGGCAGAGGCAGAGTCTGCAAAGGCACCACTTCTGAAGCCTGCAGTGTCATGATCACCTGGGCTGCTTGGTCAAAGTATGACTCCCAGAACCCCCCCTAGGCTTACTGAGTGTCTCTGAAGGTGAGATTTTGCAATTTCTATTTTAACTAAAAACCTCAGGTGAGTTGGATGCAGCCAGCCAGGTGCCAGTCTACACATCCTATAGCTCTAGGAACCATATACTAGAAGGTGTGGATTGTCTCCTTGTTAAGTGCTCCATGCCAGAGATCATTCTCTGAGGTGGCTGAGCTACATCGTTCTGCCAGAATGTAACAGAACATCACGATTTAATGTAATATCAGAAATAGGGGATCTGTCTCTTCCTTATTTATCTTCACCAACAAACTGCTGATTAACACAACCTAGCATAACACGCATTATTTTCATTGTCCCGTGCTGCTGTCCATTCCCAGGAGACAGCGATTCCTGACAGCAAGGTGCGCTCTGCAGGCCCGCTCATAGAGGGCACTGTGTTCCCGCTGGTTCATTCTGCTGCAGGCAGTTGGTAACAATACCCCCCACCCCCACCCCCCGCCACAAACACACCATTTCATCATGAATTGATCCAAAGAATAGTTTTAAGTATTAGAGAGTATAGAGAAAAATCTCTCTAGTGCAATCCCTCACGACTCTGAGTGAGCTTTGATTTAGCATCATTTATCCAGCATCTCCTGACCTAGGATGCCTTCGTTTTCACCACTACCACTTAGCTAGTCCTTGAGTTTTTATCTGACTCATGCAAAATGAGACGTTGATTTTTTTTTTTTTTTTCCAGAAAATGTTCCGATTGCGTTCTAATATTTCTTTTCTTTAGCTATTTAGAAATCTTGATTTCACTTCCAAGATGTTGTGGTATATTTAAAAGGATGAAACAGTGCTTCACAAGGGCATATAAAAGGTCATACTAGATACAAAGAGATGCTTTTACAAGACTAAGGTGTCCCAGTACTAAATGAAATATGACTTAAAAAAACTAGTCTTAATACTGTGAACTGACTCAATATTAATATTTATACTCACCAGAGGCTAAATGGAAATGCTTTTCTGTTTATTTGCAGGTGAACCTGTACTGCCATTAAAAAACTTTGCACATGTCTTGGCATATAAGCATTCATTTTGTGTTGTGTAAACAAGTACTTTTACTATCAAAATTAAATCAAAGAATTAATAGGGTTGGCCAGAAGCTAGAAGACTTGGGGGTGGAGTGAGAAAGGAGGTCATTAGAACAATTTTAAAAACATCTCCTCTACTGCAGAACATAAAAATGGAGTAAAGATAAAATATTAACTGACACAGGGCACAAAGCACCACAAAGCAGCACAAATGGCTTTAAAAGCTTCTGTAAATCCCAAGGATCATCATAAGACTCACATCTCTCTACGTTTCTTCAAATCATGTTATTCATTTCCTTTTCTCCTTCCAACTGCACAAGTGACAACAGCTACAACATGCATCATGCAAAAGGCAGATGGTTAAAAAGGCCTGAAGAACATAAAGTGACAGGCAGCTCGGCTCTCACCCTGGCCTTTCTGTAGTAGCACACAGAGAGTTGTCACTTGCCCTTTATTTTTAAGGTGGCAGCATAACATTTTTTTTTTTTAAATATATCTTTATTGATTTCAGAGAGAGGAAAGGCGAGGGAGAGAGAGAGAAACATCAATGATGAGAGAATCATTGATCGAGCCCGCAACCCAGGGATGTGCCCTGACCGGGAATCGAACCCCGATCGCCTGGATCCTAGGTCGATGCTCAACCGCTGAGCCACGCCCGGCCGGGTGGCAGTATAACATATTATAGCCCCAAACCTATCACCAAGTAGCCAAGCTTCCAGAGGTAGCTACTTTGTGTCCAAGGTAATTTGTTTACAGTACAGATTCCATTTCTGTATTTATGAAAAAAGGTTAAAAATAATAACTGGCTTTATTTCACATGAAAATGGTTTTAAAATAACTAATAAATACTAATATGACATAATTATCCTGCCAGAGGCAGATCAGGAGGCAGGGCGATGAGAAAAATACAGGAAAAGAGAAGGGAAAGGCTTTTTTTTTTTTTTTTTTACAAAAAAAGAAATTACATATTCCTTTCATTCTGCATTCTGTCTTTGAGAGGACAACGATTTATTAGGTTCAAATTAAGCAGACTTTGTTCGCGTGTAGCCAGTTAAATGACAGAGCATAAGTAAATACAAATCTCAAGTAAATACGCCTTTTTACTGAAGCGCCCACTGCCAGTTTTATTGTTCACAATCATACCAAGTACACACAAGACTAGAAGCCGAGTTTGGACACAGTTCTTCAGATGCAGAGGCTGATTTTATGCTGAAAACCAAAAGGAAGAGCCGAACAGCTGAAGGGAGACAGCCTCGGTCCACCCAGCTCCCAACCCCAGGTGGTTTTCTTTGTTTTCAGCCACCGTAAATCATTTCCCCCAAGGCAACAACCCATCTCACTTGCTGACCTTGCTCTGGAGCAGCCTGCCTGACACGGAGCTTTCTCATTAGCTTCCAAAGGCATCCTGTGTGTGTCCTTCACCTCCTGCAAATGCAGGAGTACAACTTTCCATCGCCCTGACTTTTAATTTCCCCTTCAAAACAGGAATTGCATGAATTGTTTTGATGGGCCATGTAAGTCTCTCAACACAATTCATGAAACTTGTCTTCCAATATGGTTTAAAATTAAGATTGTCAACCAGTTCCTAATGCCTACCTAAGAGCTATGCTGAAGACAGCTCGCTAGCCGCACCCCGCCTAATTAAAAGGCTAACATTTCACAAATGAATTAAGAAATTACTGAGGAGTGAGTACTACCTGTTAACAAATTTAAAAAAAAAATAAGAATTTTGACTAGAAATGCTCCCAACATACATGGGAAATAAAGACTAAAAGCACATTATGGGAAGAAGAGTTACCTTCCTACTTTCATCAACCCCTCCTTTAATCCCACCGACACTATAAATAGGAGTGTTTCATCCAGTAATAAGCATAGGTTTTCCTGTCAGAGAAAACCACGCTCATGACCCTTAATGGAGTTACATCCAGTTTGATTCACTTTGTTTTATCATCAAAAGAAAAAATATAGAAGTAAAAAAAGTAATGGCCCAGAAGAAAGCCTAGAATATACATAATGGAATAAATTGTGTTTGTTACAGTGATTAAGGGCAAGTTAGTTCAAAGTACAAAGTTTGTCCAAATCTGGTCTAAAAACAGTTCAAAGCGCCAAATTTTAGTTTTTTAAGTAAGAAACAAATTCTGGGTGGAGCCTGGCTGTTCCTTACAGTGTTAAAGAACGATCCTGATACAGAAATCTGTGACAGGCAGGTTGACAACTCTGAAGCACTTCTTATAGGCAACTGGACACAGTCCCTAATCTCAAGTATAAACAGGCCCTACGCTAAGCACGTTCCCTAACAAGTGACTTCTTAGCTGTAATGTGGGGTTTACTGCTTTAGAAAATTTATCATTTCATTACTAGTTCTCACAGTTTGAAAGTACTTTCTTAACACCTGCACCTCCCAGTGGTGTGCACCATGGTTCTTCTGCTTCATTATTTGTGGGACGTGCACTTTGATATTTCCTGCATCTGCTCCATCTCGTTTTCTCTTTAGCATAGGATATTCTCAAGACTGTTCTAGATCTTTCATTTTCCTATATGAACTAGCTTGGTGAGCCGATTTACCCTCACAGTTTCAACTACACTAATGCCTCCCAAATATACAGCTGAGACCCTGATTTCTAATCAAAGCTTTGCTCCTTAATTTTCAGTGGTTAGAAGACATCACATAATTCATAATTATTATAGCACTAATATATGCCATTAACTCAAGAATTTTTGAATGACTATATAGACACAAATAATTACACCTAAAGCCTGCAATCAATTGTATTATTTAGAATATTGTAGCCAATGCCAGACCACTTCATATAATTCATCAATGTCATCTTTCCTTCCTATGAGAAACAGTCACGAAGATTTTGACAGAATTTCTATTTTAAATTTATCTTTATTGTTGAAAGTATTACAGATATCCCCCCTTTTCTCCTCCATTGATCCCCGCTCCCCAGCATCCGCCCCCACTCCCCAGGCCTTCACCACACTGCTGTGTCCATGGGTTATGCACATATCCATATAAGTTCTTTGGTTAATCTCTCCCCACCCACTCCCCCACCCCTACCTTCCCACAGGGATTCATCAGCCTGTTCCATGCTTCTATGTCTCTGGATCTATTTTGTTCCTCAGTTTATTTTGTTTATTAGATTCCACATTTGAGTGAGATCAAGTTTTCTGATTCTTCCCGATTCAGTTTTACATGATCTCACTCATATGTGGAATCTAAGAATTTCTATTTATTTTGCAAGAATGAGAATTTCTTGCTTGTTGCAGCTACCTTCTCAAAATGTTCCTGCTTCAACAAAACCCCTCTGTACCAGGGCTTCTTAATGTCTAGATTTCTAGATGTTATGACTCCTGACAATGGATCTGCATTTATTTCATATGCGTTTAAGAAATCTGTGAAGCTAGGGCTCCTCTAACCTGTCATCATCAGTCCTCATTACTCTCAAGCAAATGGCCAGGCTGAAAGAAAGGTGCAAACTATTTAAGATGCCCTAACGTAAACTGTTAGAGGAAAATGACCATGGGGTTTGCCAAGTTTCTCATCACTTAAACATGTCACTCCAAGTGGAACAACAGGAGTCAGTTCTGCTGAATGAAATATGGAGCAACATGGCAATTCTTCCTGTGACAGTTCCCATATAGAGCCGAGCTTAGAATTTATAGACAAATCAGAATGTATTCTGGATATTGCATTCGCACTTAATTCAATTTTCCCATACAAGTTGATCTTGACAAGAATTTTAAAGTAGAGAGAGGCATGTTCCTATGTAATTTAAATCGCAGTACATGTGTTATTGCAAGTATAACTGACCTAGGGTGACATCATACTAACAGGACTGATTCAGTGTTATGCTTCATTTTTTAAAATTCATGCTTGTACTTTATTTCTTCTGAGTTCATTATATGCCATTGTGTACCTATTATTTTAAGTTCAGGTGTAGTATATAATATAGTTAACATGGCTTAAGCCCAAAGCAAGATAATTTGGGCTTGGAAATGAGAGAAAATAAAAGCATCTGTATGTCATAAAGGAGGCTGAAACTGAGGAGGGTGAATGATGAGGGCCGTGTAGTTTCTGTCCCTAGAGAATCAGAACAAGGGACATGCCTCCATCACCCCCTGACTGCTTCCGCAGTGAGCTGGAGAATTTTAGGGTGCAGAATAAAAACTTCAGAATAAGGCTCAAGGAAGCCCAAAGAGGTTCATGATTTAGCTTAAGGGGGTCTGTGGCCTGACTAAGCCGCTAAATTCCGTGCTCCTCCGTACACCTTCCAGAGAGTACGGCATTTACTCAGCTTTACTCAGGCTCCTAAGAGGGTCTCACTCCAAAAGCAGGCTGAGAACCATGCTGGATCCAAAGTAGAAAATTATAACACATCCTCTTAGGCTGAGAACCACACTGGATCCAAAGCAGAAAATTATAACACACCCTCTTAGTTTGATTCTATAGCTCTCTTGGGGATGGCAAATCTGTAACTTTACTTCTACTGTAAGATCAATGTGGGGCATAGCGAGAATTTTTACTTCCGCCACCTGAAACTGAAAATTAGCTTTGCCAAGCAGCACGCAACACGGACTTGGATGCTAATTAGGAAGTAATTAGAGTTGATCTCAAAGGGTTTGAAGAAAATGTCTTAGAGGGGCTTAGGGTTCTATTTTCTACCCCATCCCTAAGGTCTGCTTGTGTCTGTCTAAAAAGATGAACAAAAAGGCTGGCTTAGCCTTCTACACAGTGTTCTTCTTCTTCTTCTTCTTTTTGTTTTGTTTTGTTTTACTGTCAGAATCAGAGATGTCCACAGCCAACTGCTGTGGGGCCAGGCTTGCTGATTGCTGCATGTCCCCAAGCTTCTGGGGTGTTTCCACTGGCCACCCAAGCCCTAAAGGAAATTACAAGGCAGGGGGATCCTTTCAAAAAACACTCTTCTTCCCATCCAACATTTCTGGCTGTTTCCATTTTATTATTAAAATCATACAAAATAAAGTCATACAATGAACATGTAAAGAATCAAAACTAGATGTTTTCAAAAACTTCCCCAAGCACAAAAAAGACACAAAGCAAGGCTCTTAAAGCAGGGTTATGTATGGCACAGTGTAGAGAATAAATGAGTAGCAGGAGTTTCTTCCCACTAATCTAGCCTCCCTTTCTCTCCTCCATTTTATGGAGAAAATGGTGAAATTAAAATTTAACTGGGTTCTGCTTCTGGCTAGGATAAAATAGCTTAGAAAAATGCAACACTTCAACCAAAAATTCATAAAAGTGAAAAAAAAAAACCCTAGCCAAACAAGCAAAACCTAATCTAATGTGACAGAAGCCAGAATATTAGTTACCTTTTGCAGAGGGGTGGGGGGTGACTGGAGGCTGGCACCAGGGGGTTCTGAGAGACTTGATAATGTTCTATGTCTTGGTCTGAATGATGGTTACATAAATATGTTCATTGTGGGCATTCACTGGGCTGTATACTTATAACTAAGTGCTTTTATGAATATAGGATATATACTTCAATAGCATTTATTTTTTAAGTGTGAACTGATTATAACATTTTTAATCAGTTAATACCTGGTGAATGCCTGGAAATACATCATTTGCACAATGCAAGCATATGTACATTTCTCTGAGATCTTTAACTTTTGGCCATTTTGCTGAATTTGTTCAAATTTACCCCCACTGGAACTATCCTCTGGCACTGGTACATAGGTACTAGCCTGAGATGAGATCGTCTTTGGCTGGCAAGTACATGAGCAACACAGTCTCAAATAAAGCACTGCCCATTTGGCATTGCATTTGCCTTGAATATGGGTTTGGGTTACATACTTTAGGAAACCACATCGCATGTGGTCAAATGTCCATCTCCCTCCTCCCCCATAACTCAACTAAACATCAACTCAACATCAGTTTCATGAGAGGGGGAAACAGGAGATTTTATATAGAATCTATGTAGCCTATAATTATAAAATAAATAACCTGCACTACATTTTTAACAGACAAAATTTTGAAATGTTACTTACAAACTATATTTTTAAGAGCATTACAACATGCAACAACAGATCATTTTAGAAGGTAATTGAATTAAATCTCACAATAAGTTTCAACAATCTATAGACAAATATTCAGAGATAACAGCAATATAAAAAAGAACACTAAACCATCAGTCTGCAAATACAAACTAAGGAAGACAAAAATTATACCATTATCAGATTCAAGAATTTTCATTTCTATTCACAGCTGGCGGGGAATATTTTAAGGCACCTGTAAAAACCACCTATAGAAATGAAAAAAAAAAAAATTCTGCTTTAGAAAAAATAACTCGGTGGTGATATTGAGATAAACATTTTTATTATAACTTGCTTATGTACTGACTGAGCATCAGTGGCTACTACATTGATTATACTCTCATAATATAACCAAATGGGTGTGACTCATATAAGTCACTGTTTTATTCTTGAAAAGTTAAAAAAAAGGAACACAGTAATGTTATAAAGATATTAAGAAAGAAATTTGTTCACTTATATATCACTTATATAGACTAACAGTGTATGTGCTTTAATGAAAAGAAATGGATATGCTTAGGTTCAAGTAACAAATCCTTAGAAAATTTAAAAATACAGGATTTAGTTGGGAACGTTTAGTACTTATCATATGGAAATATCGTATTTTATTTCCTTTTAGGCATTAGTAATTTTTGCCAGAGTATTACCCAATTAGAAATGGTAACAATCTGTATAAGCACAGACCTGAAGTTTATAGCCACATTACTTTTTTAAAGATAGATTAAAAACATCCAAACTAAATTTGGAAATCAGATTGCAGAGGAAATATTAAAATTACCTAAAAGAACAACCTGTTTATGAGAATGTCTTGTGTCTTTTTATATATGAAAACTGGGTATGCTAACTACAAATCATTTCATCTCCTTATTAAGTTGGGTACAGAAAGATCTATTTATAATGACTTGGTGAACAAACTGAACTACCAAGCAAATAGAGACAGACTCACAGATAGAGAGCAGATAGACAGCTCTGGCGGGGAGGGAGGGAGGTGCTGGTGGGGGATGGATTGAGCAAAAAAGGAGAGAGAACTCATGGACAGGGACAACAGAGTGGTGGCTGCAGTGGTGGGGGACATTGGGGGATGGGGGGAGGTGGGAGAGGGCAGAGAGGGGATAAATGGCAATGAAAGAAATTAAATAAATAAAAAATAAAACTCTAGTTTACTAGATGTTCAAGATACTGTAGGAAACAGTTCAGCCATTACATACCACAGAGATTAAAAGCTAGTGTTTGTGTTTACATAACAATTTTAATTAAAATCTATGACAAAATTCTATAATTCATTTTTTATTTTGAAAGATAATAGATAAAATAACTGAGAATTATTTATCTGTATTATTTTAATAAATATAAATATTAAAAACTATCTACTGCATTTAATTAATTAGGTGTTCCTGCAAAGTAGTTCTTAACATATAACCTGCTCATTTCAATGGATTTTTAAATAATATTTTAATAAACAAATTACAACTATAATACCATAATAATAATATCTTAAAATATAAGCTATATCGATATGCATAATTAATTGTTAAGTTAATCTAACCTTGGTAATTCTTTTTAATATTTATTGCTCTTGGCTGATGCACATGAAGCATCTAATGAAATATCACATAAAAAAGAATTTAATTGTTAGAGTGACAAAAGTATTCAGTGCACAAGACATAACCATGGACTCTGAGTCATCAGAGATGACTTGAACCCTAGTTGCCTATTAGAATTACCTAGGGAGCTTCCTAAAATACAGGTGCTCAAAGACTGATTCAATTGGCCTGGACTTCCACATTTTTTCAGTGTTCCTCAGGTGATTCTAAAGCACTGGTAAGGGCTGTAAGACCCATGCCACAACTCAGGCAGATACTGCACCAAGACCACAGTCTGCCCTTACTAGCCATGGTTAAGTCTAAACGATTCCAGATCAATACCTAACTACATTTTAGACTAGTTTCCTTTGAGCTGTCCTCAGAGGACAGAGAGATGAAATAATACAAGTTTTCTATTTATAAATTCTTCCATCCTTGATAACACTTTCATTTGCATTTTTACCTTGGGTCAGGTCAGGTTATTTCAAACTGTGGACTCATGGGAAATGGGAAGGTTTTCAAATAAATGGCATGGGTTGTGAGAAATTATTTTAATTTTTTTTCTATTTTTCAGTTACAGTTTACACTCACTATTATATTACTTTCAGGTGTATAGCGTAGTAGTTAGACATTTATGTAACTTATGAAGTAATCTCTCCAATAAGCCCAGTACCCACCTGATATCACACATAGTTATTACAGTGTTATTAACTATATTACCTATGCTGTATTTAAATCCCTGTGACTCGTTTGTAATTGCCAATTTGTACTTGTTAATTCCTTCACCTTTTTCACCCCATTCCCTAACCCCATCCCATCTGGCAATCATTAGTTTGTTCTCTGTATCTATGAGTCTGTTTCCACTTTGATTGTGCATTTACTTTGTTTATTTATTTTTAAATTCTACATACAGGGTGGAGCAAAAATAGGTTTACAGTTATTCATATGGAAAATAATACAATAATTAATAAATAATAGCACATGAATATACTCTGTTTTGCCTACTCACAACTGTAAACCTACATTTGTCCCACCCTGTATAAGTGAAATAATATGGTATTTGTCTTACTCTGCCTGACTTATTTCACTTAGCATAATACCCTCTAGGTCCATCCATGTTGTTGCAAATGGTAAGATTTCATTCTTTTTTATGGCTAATATTCCACTGTATGTATGTACCACATCTTCTTATCCAATTGTTTCCCAATAAACACTTACTTTGCTTCCACATCTTGGGTATTGCATGTAAAATGTCCTTCTTTGTCTCGTTATTATAGCCTTTGTTTTAAAGGCTTGTGACAAATTTTAAAACTCAGAGATTAGATTCATCACATGTAATAAGAGTAGAACTTTGTGAAACTTTTGTCTCAGTTAAGTTTACATATATATGTGTGTGAATACATATGCTGGGTGATAAAACATATTTCTGCACTAGGATGTTGGGCTCTCAGCCAATTGCAATTGCTATCCTGTTTTCGCAGTCAGAAAACTGATCAACTTATATAATGTCATGAAAAATAAGATTTTATCTAGTCATAATTATAAAGCAATATTGAACTTATAAAAATATCTTCTAATAGAATAACCATAGCATATATCATGTAAATGCAGATTGTGTTAAGGAGGATAATTAATGCAAACTAATTTCTCATTTCCACTGCCTTTTTATCTAAATATTTTTTCTAGTATTTTGTGGCATATAAATTGCTCTTTCTACTCACAAAAGACATTTTTGGAAGTTTTATTTTTCAATTATTTTTCAATACCCCAACATTTTATGTGTAAATACTTCAATAACTTCATTAAAGGAGGAATTCTCCAATATTTTTTTCATGAATATTCTAGTATTTTTAAAAGCTTATGAGTTTTTCCACACAAATATTCATATTTTAAAATTATTAAAGTTATTAAAAAGGGTGGACTAATTTACCTAAGAGAAAATGATGCTTCTTTTGGCATGATTACTATCCAGATACATAGAAGTATGTATTTCTCTTTGGAAAAACCATCCTCTCAGGTTGTACAGGGTGACAGCGGAGATAATGCTCCCCGGTGCTCTCCAAATGGTCTGAGATTTGATAAAAACACTGTCTGTCGAAGCCACAGGTTTACCTCCTTTATCTTATTTTGACGACCACCCAACACCCAAGTTCTGACCTGGTCCAGGCTACCTAAGAACATTTCTACTTTTCTTCATTCATGATGGCACACAGTCACATCACCATGGTGCACAGCCACGTGGGGTCACTGAGAGTCACCTGCAGAGAGGTCAGCTTGACTAACATGCCAGGACAGGGCACCTACGAGGCCAGGCATTACTTTGCAGTGTGTTATTTTCCCATTTGTTTGTTCCGTTAATCCTCACTCGAGGATATTTTTTCCACTGCTTTTCAGAGAGAGTTGAGGGGAGAGATGATAGATAGGTAGGTAGGTAGAGAGAGAAAGAGAGAGAGGGAGAGAGGGAGAGAGAGAGAGAAACACTGATATCAGAGAGACACATAGACTGGCTGCCTCCCAAAAGGGACAGTGAGCAAACCCGCAACCCAGGCACATGCCCTTGACTGGGAATCAAACCTGCGACCTGACCCTTCAGCGCAGGGGCTGATGCTCCACCCACCCAGTAACACCAGCCAGGGCAGGTTGAATCTTACATTTACTAGAAAGAGAGCGGTGCCCTCTTCTTATTATTAGGGCTAACGTTAATGATCACTACCTAAGTGGGCAAACCTCAGCAGCACAAACACTGAAACTGAGCCAGCGTAGCAGAGCATCATGGTTCCCGTCGGAGGACCACACAACCACATTTCCAAAGGCCACGATGTACTGGGGGTTGAGGGCAGGCACATCTGGGCTCTCGCTTGGGCCTCTTCACCTTATGGGGTATAGTCCTGACTTGGCTCTGCTGTCTCCCCAGGTGGGGCTGTTCTTCCCAACCCCAAGAGCTACAAAGAATTCCAACTAAGCAAAACCATCTCTGAAGAATACTGGGGTCCAGGCTTCCCCATGACCGGCAGGTTCTTAGAAGGCAAGTCAAAGCTGTGGTTCTCCAGGGCCTTCACACCGCTCAGTCCAAGCCAAATGTATTTATCTTAATATCAGTACTAACTGGTGATTTAGTATCCAATAAATAATGTTTATGTTTTTATGACAGCATGTAATGGTCTGTGCTTGCCTAGAGCCAACCACTTAGCATATCTTTATTCTTCCACACTGGCCCTGTAAATGTCGTATCTAGGAAAATGATTTCCCTGTCACTCAAGACTCTTCAACTATGGAATTCTGTACCTTGAGAAAGTCTAGGCAATACTTGATCACTTGAGCTTCTGTGGAGCCAGATTCTATTTTCTTATAGTCCACACTCTTATTATTACTCTAGAACAAATAAATGTTATAGGTACCCTAGCAATGCTTGTACCCCTTCCTCCAACCCATCCTTAGTTAACAGCAGTAGCAAATCCAAGACACTATATCCTCACTCCCATGATGACACTTTTAATCCCCTACATTTCTGTGATGCAGTAATACCAGAAAGAACTTAAGATCACAAGTTAGAGGCTACAGTTTAAGCCTCACTTTTACACAAACCAGTTGCCTGGGTCTGGCCTAATCATTTAGTCATTTTTTCATATTTTCTCTTCTGTAAAATGTAACTTGAGTCAGCTCTGAATTTCTCTGAGTTCAAAAATTCCATGATTCTATGATTCACCAACCGCTATTTGACAACCAGTAATATCTACCATGATGCGTGAGACCAAGCTAGTAAACCAGTTAGTTAAGCAACCACCATGGCAAACTCAGCTCTGTTTTTGATCTTGAGAAAAATTTGAAGAAACCGCAGTCTCCTATGGAAGCCTAGAGCCTGAGGATAATAGAAATAAAAGCAAATGCTGTTATGGTAATATCTGACAGTGTGTTTTTATAGTCACTAGCATAGTGCTTAATTCATGTACAGTAGTTACTTGTATTTGATTGATGTATAGATGAAGATGATCTGTGTTACATATTAGTATTCAGGAAACTAAGGAGTGACTATAAAGTGCATCCAATGATTTGTGCAATGTGCCAGCCATCTGGACTTTATTTTCACTGTATGTCACTGCTATTTATTAAAGAGTATGAATGATTAAGACACAGACATTTGGCCCTGCTTATATACTCACTTCGCAAGTTTTTTTTAATAAAAGGTATACCCAGGAAATTAACATTTATATTTGGACATAAATGTCTGGTTTAAAATTTGTTTAAATCCCTATGAATGAGGTTTTACAAAAAAACCTCTCTTTCCAAGAATCATGCCTAAAGCCACATTTCTACTAAACTTTGCAAGTGCATATTTTTAGATTTACTATATAGGTAGAGATATTTAATGTACAGTTATATACAATCTTGCTGCAGAATAGTTTTTCTAGAAAAAATGCCGAGTAAAGACCAAGAAGGGAAACTTCTAAAAGCTTTTATTTTTGCATAAAATCAGTCAACACTGTCAGAAAATGATTAATACTCAGACATTCCCACTATTGTCAAAATAGTGCCCAAGGAGGTGAAAGGCAGGATTGCCTTGGGCATTCCCATCTCCCTGACGTCAATTCACATCAAATTCGGATAACTTGCTATGCCAGCTGCTTGACTCTCCCTGGTTCTGAGAATCCAATTCTCTTTAAAACCAGGTTGCCATCTAAATACCATAGGAGCTACTTTGCAATATTGGCAGAAGAGTTTAAGCTTTTTTGAATGCCTTCCACCACCCCACAGCAGCAACTCTTTCCTATTCTCTTTCATTACGATCACTATTGTGATAGAAAATATTTATTTCTGAACTCCGTATTTTGCTGTAGAGCTAATCCGTGCCTTGTTAAAATTTACCTCATACAGGTTCACGGATATGGTTTGGCTGCAGGCTCTGTAATGAGTGTGCCACCTCTGGGATTCTGCAAATGGCGTTGCCTAGGAAACCATATTATTGTATTCGTTTGCTCCCCTCCCACTTTCCCCCTCCCCAGTCTTTTCCCTATGTCACTATCTGACGTCACAATAGATGTTCCACGGTTGTTCTTCGGAAATATGAAAGGCTTTCAAATATTTGAAATATCATCTTAATTATTTCTCCACTAGCAGTTGTAAACTTTTCATGTTAGTTACCACAGATGTTTTTCTCTGCCATCTTAAATCAATTCTTTACAAATTAATAATATAGCTAACGTAAATCAGTTACCATGTGCCCTATCTATGCTTTATACATGTGTATTATTTCAGTTAAAAACCGTAACACCTTTAAGATATACATATTGTTATCCCAATTTTATTGGTGAAGAAATGTAGGCCCCTAGCTGTTAGGTGACTCGCCCAGTGTCACACAGCTTGCAAGTAGTAGAGCTGTGGTTTAACCACAGTCAAGTTAAAAGGTCTGTGGTCTTAGCCACTGGTATATGTTGCTTCACCTTCTGAGCATAGAAAGCACAAAAAAGAAACAGTCTATGAACATTTAAAGAATTAAATCTCCAATGCCTCTGCCACTTGCCTAAAAACACTAGGTTATCATTACATGTTTATTGTAGGTCAGTATTTGACACACTGTGTTATATTGGGGAATGAAAAGAAAATAATAAAATCTTTGTTCCCTCCGCTGAGAACTTAACTTTATAAATATAATTTATTTTGCAAAAAATATGCCTTCTTGTTTTAGTTTCCTAGGCAGGAGCTGCAAATTCAGGAATGTTTAGAAGGGAAAGTAAGATAATAGGGCTCGTAAATCCACCATTTAAAAATCTTAAGATTATCTTTTTTGTCCCTGTGATCTAAATTAAAAGAAGAGAAACAAATAAAATCCTAGTCAATATGGAGACAGAGAAGAAAGAAACTTATATATTGATAATAGAAGGGAAAGCAGAGTCCCATAAGAGATACAGAAATGATGTTCTTTCAGGACCAAAAAAGGCTTCATGAGAAGGCATTTCCAACTGTTCTTAGACAGGTAAGTAGAGCTACTGGGAGTGAAAAAAATGGGAGTGGAATTCCAACAAGAAATAACATTATTAGGTACAGAGAAATGGAAATGACTAAAAAAATCACTTAAAAATGTCATTAAAAATTGCATGTGTTAAGCAGAGACTAAAAGGACAAGAGTGACTGTGACTGGGAGGTCGGGGTCAGGAGCCAGGCTTGCTCTGGGACCTTGGGCAAGCTCCTTACATTCAACTTCCTCAGGGGTCAAATGATGCTATGAGCTCTCTCATCTCTTAGTTAGCTGTTTGTCTACTAAATTATACACATTCTTTTTCCAAAGAAAGGGTTGAAAGCAGTTTTGGTGAGGGACTGGGGGCAGGGGGTGGGGCGGGGGGAAGGGGTCAATGGGGAGAAAAAGAGACATCTGTAATATTTTGAACAATAAAATAAAAAGATACATAACTAACATTTTAAAAAGTAGATCAGGTAGAGAAGAAACATAAAAAAGAGCCAGAAATGGGGCTAACACAAAAAGGTACATCAGTAAGAATTATCCCTTGGCTACGAACTTGACTGTAAACTTTAAAGCAACAACTGAAACCTAGTGAGCTGCGCAACTCAGGGAGAGGAATACCTGGCGTTGCAGGACCCAGTGAGGTCCTGTGAGTGACAGTGTTAAACTCCCTACTTCCTCTGCCCTGTGCAAGAGCTGGTGAGGGAGGAAGCCTGCCAAGGAGGTTCCTTCAGAGAACTTTCACAAGCACCCTGCCAGCCCCTCTCCCCCTGCTCCCTCCCTCTGTACCCCAGCCGGCCCAGACTCACAGCGGGCATCACCCCTCCACCCCACACTACCCCTGCCCTCTGTGGGAAGGATTCTCGAGATAATCACGTAGACTTGGCTGTGGCTGCCCCTGGTTCCCTCAGACTGCAGCAGATCATTACACCAGTGAACAGACATATGATACAGATCTTACGGCATCAGCAAAAGCAAAAAAAAAAAAAAAAAAAAGTTTAACAGTTGGAGCAAAGTAAAATAGTAGAAAAATAATAATAATGGATTTAAAGTGCTACAATATTCGATGCCTATAGGCCATCCAGTCTATAGCTTTCATTTCCCTCTTCAACCTCACATTTTCATGCTTTACCAACAGCAAATAATCTGAGCTATTCAGCTCACACAAGCTGAGAGAAACATGAGAGCGAAGAGATGTGCACCTTGTAAGGTTTGGAACACAGCTACTTAACACATCAGGAACGAATTTAGAGTAGATAAGCTGTTTAAATACACACCTGAAACACCATTACGGGGACCAGCCCTTCTCTTTGCTTTGTATTGCTGCTTTCTAATAAAACTGGAAATGGTGACATTAGTGTGTGCATAGCTGTGCACACTGCTTAGCAGTTACGTAACGCTGAGATACGCATTTATATGCATTCATATAAAATTAATAAGAATATTTTGGGAAGAACAATACACTTTTTAATAAATTAAAACCACTGCGACAATCATTTTTTCTTTTGAAGAGTCTTCAGAGAGCATTCAAAGTATGATTGGAATATTCATTGTTTTAGGAAATTAGTATGAATTCAAATACAAGAGGTTTTGGATGTATCAGGATTAATGGTTCAGCTGGTAAGTAAAATTTAGGGGTGAGTGGGAGAGGCAGATGTAGACAACATCTGTGCTTTCCAACTGAGCTGAGTCAAAAAAGGACAGACTTCTGTGGTAAATAAGCTTTGGGCTGTTTTCCAATCCAAGCCGATTTCTTTATTTTAATATTAATAAGAACTATGCTACTGCTCACTCCGCAATACCATTCTCCACTTGGGGCTTATACTTGCTTAGGCTCTTTCGGTTTTACAAAAACACAAGCCTCTAGAAAATATTAATTAGCCTCTCTCTTGGTATGTGAGAACTAGTCTTTAATTAAATGCAATTTAAGTCGATAAATGGAATTACTTTGTTTTTCAGACCTTCGAATTTCTAGGGAGAATCACATACAATGATTAAAAGTCATATCTTAAGGAATCCCTCTTGGAAAATACAGATTAGTTAGGAGTAAGAATCTGAGATATTTGCTATTTTAATGAAAGCAGATATGTGGAGTTTCAGCATTCATTTTTTTCTTCAATGCTTTAATATCCTCAGCATTTGAACTAATAAGATGTGGGGTGCTGTAGCAGTAGGGATGAATTCTTTTTCATTTCCTAGTCCCCCCATGAAAAAGAGCTCAGAAGGACTCATTAATGAGAATGAAGTGACAAAAATTGTTCTGTGGTTGAGTCTCAAGGGAGATTTGACAATATCATACATTTTTAGTTTTCTCCTTATTTCTTTACACTTTAATAACCTACCAACTCTTCTTTCCCCATGCAGTTGTTTTCTCACATATATAGTAATGACAATAGTATCTAAGACTTCAACTTTTTAAAAGTATTTGTTTAATAAAATTCCTGGTATTTCTCTAGAGATAATGAAATTATAATAACAGCATTGCTTTAGTAAAATAACTAACATTTTAATTGGTCATTACTGCCCATGTAGCAAGGATACATTTCTCAAATATTTGCTTATTTCCTTAGACTCTCATATGCCCACAAAAAATGAGATACTCTTACAAGTAAGGCAAACTGATTTTTTTTTCTGTCTTTTAAAAATCAACTATGAAGTAGGCACAACTATGAAATAAGTTTCCACATGCCAAATGAATTTTTAGATAGCATATGGTTGGAGTTAGTCAAATAAAGGTATTAAAAATATTTAATATATTGACTGTTTTCTAACCCCACCACCACACACAAGTTTTTTTTTAAGTGACCATAATAAATATTGAGTAGTCCCTTTATGCCAGTCACTCTGTCAAATGCCTTGAAATACGTCATCTCACTTGTTCATATGAGTCCCATGAAATAACATATTATGATTCCCACTTTATAAATGATGCTAGAGGGGTAAATGGCAAATGTGGAAAAGAAATAAAACCAACTAAAAATGGTTTCTTAACTTTGAAAATATTCCATTCAGAGAATATATGCTTGGGCAATGAATCTAGACCACCTACACATGCAGTATTGCTTATTTGCTACGTTCTACATCTGTCATTTTTGTGGATTTCTTTACACACCTGCATGTGTGCACTACAATGACTAATAACATTAAATTGAAGTAAATGAAGCTGTTATAACCAAATTATCTTGTTCTCCTGATGTGGTACAGAAAGTAATTGAACAGGTGAGCATATATTTTATAATGCACCAAAAATTAATTGGCAACTGATATGGTAGCACAAAAACTAAAGGCTCAATCTTTTTCCCCCCGCATAAAGCAGCCCTGCCAAGAATGTCGCCACGGGGGCTGTGAGGCCTCGGGCAGCACAGGAGGTCTGCCTGGCAGGGCGGAGAGCAGGCGCTGCAGAGCCCAGGCACGGAGAGGCCAGCCTCGGTCCGGGCACCAGCTAAGCGAGGCTGGGCCAGTCACCACACCTCTTTCTGAGCTTATTCTCCCACAGCTTGAACATGGAGGGGCAAAAACGTATTTCAAGTATAGCTATAGAAGTTCATTCCTAAAAATTATCTGAAGCATATTTACCATATGATAAGACGGTTAACATTTTTTCTTCTGGGCAATGATTACAAAGGTGATTTGATATTGCTTTCTGTAACTTTCTATGTCTGGAATATCTCATTCAAAAAAAGAATATAATGAAAAAATAAATAACTTGACGATTGATAATAGCTGCTTCTCGGGGGAGGGCTGAGGTGAACTTCCAAGCAAATATCCCTTCGCCCCTGCGGTTACTTTCTTGGCGATGCACAATGACCTTGTGCCTCACCATTTGCAGTGACTGGTGAAGCGAGTCAGTAGTGACTGATAAAATACTAATTCCATATCTACTACTCAGGAAAGTCACAGAACATTGAAAGCAAATTCCACTTAGAATTTTTAGAAAACCTCTGTACTCTCATTTTGAATAATAATTGATATACAGGTTATGTAACATTCAAATGTTTTTCTCAGTATTTGTCTAAAAAGATAAAATAAAAACAGTACTTTCACTATCACTGTTTAAATGTATATATATCTATACAGATTAAAAAAGAAACTCAGATACTTTATTTCTTACCTTATCTAGCTATCCAATTTTAACAATAAATGCTATGACTGAATATAATAAATAACATAGTTAAAAAATTAAACTGAGATTGGTTCCAAGCTATATTTTTTTTACTTGAATAATTTATTTAAGGCCTACTGGCTAAAAATACACATTATGCATTAGACACACTTATTTTTTAATTATTTAATTTTAAATTTAATTTACTGGGGTGACATTGGTTAATAGGATCATATAGCCTGACTGGTATGGCTCAGCAGTTGAGCACTGACCTAGGATCCCAGGAGATCGCAGTTCGATTCCCGGTCAGGGCACAGGCCCGGGTTGCGGCTTCACTCCGAGTCAGAGGCATGTAGGAGGCAGCCAATCAATGACTCTCTCCTCACTGATGTGTGTCTCTCTCTCTCCCTCTCCCTTCCTCTCTCTGAAATCAATAAAGATATATATATATTTTTAAATAGGTTTCAGGTGTAGATTCCTATGAAACATGACCTGCATATTGCGTTGTGTGCCCAGCACCCAAAGTCACATCATTATCCATCACCATATATTTGACCCCCTTATTAAGAGAAACGTTTTCTTTTGCAGGTGACTATAATCCTTTGTAAAGATTTAAAAAATAATGGTACGTTGGTGAGAAATGATAAGGCCTCATTTTTCTCATCTTCTCATTCTGAAATTATACTGCCTAGTAAATGACCAGAATCTCATCCAGTTATAGAATTTAAATAGAAATTAAATAATTTTTTTCTCCAGTAAACAGCTCATGTTAGAGTCCAAATAACAGGTGTCCTGGATGATTTAAATATATAATTGCAATGTCTTAATGTGTAGGTAAGATATTAGGACAGAAACGGAATTATTAACTAAGGATCGATGTGGCAGGTATTTTAGGATCCACCATAATAGGTGATAAAACTGATTATATTTGTGAAAATACATCACTGTTTAAGTTGGATTCATGAAGGCACACAATCTCAGAAGGGTGTGCACAATACCGAGATATTGGAGCTTTATGGAGGAAGGTGGATCGCATGTGTCCGTGCATAAAAGAGTGATCTGATCACATTTGACCACATTACAAAACAGGTCTTTTTCCCAGTTACAATAAAGACTACTTCAAAAATTAAATGGCTTAATATACAGGTGTGGAAATAAGATTAGAAACAACATGAGCTCTGTAAACTTGGCTTTGACCCTAGTAACTCCAATTAAGATTAGAGAAATACTTCCTTTAACACTCTCAAGCATGATATTGAAAATGCAACGCAACCCAGTTAGACAGTGTAATGCTCTGAGTGTTACTACCTAGTGTGATATCGAAAACATAATGCAACCCAGTGAGACAGACAATGTAATGCTCTGAGTGTTACTACCTGGTGAGTTCAGACCGACAACAGCAGGGGAAAAATCATCTAAGCTGCCAGGATTCTTTGGGCTCCATTTGCGAATGTTGCAATGTGTCAAATATGTAATGAAGAAGCTTTCTAGAAGTTGTATAGTCATTAAACTTCTGAGGCATTGCCATGTTGGTATAAGGAGGGATTATAGAACTCAAAAATAAATACTAGCTAGAATTAGAATACAAATTCAGCTCATGAACATCTGTTAGGGAAAGTCAGCGTCTTAATTTGACATGAATATCAGATCTGTGAACACAAGGGAAAAACTTGAAACCTTCTTTCTGGTCTATGTGAACTCTTACAGAAAGTGAGACATCAGGAGAAAGTTAATCATAGCTTTCATTTCATTAGGGTGCTTTAAATTCTTCTATACCCAACTTCTGCAATTTTATTCTCTGTGATTTTCATCAATTATTACAAAAATAATTTGTGACAAGGTATCATAATACTCTTCTAAACTATTATTAACTATCCCTAATCTCCATCTTTCAAAAGACCAGAGAAAGTTCTTAATGTCTAACAACAGACTCTATGCACCTGCATCAGGAATCCATGGCGGCCCAACCAGCAGCCTGCCTCCCGCAACAACAGGCACACAAAAATATCACCTAGTAACTGAAAAAGACTTTGAGGTTCACCCAAACCTTGTTCTTCACTTGGAGCCTCACTTAGAATGAATGGGTTTGTTCTAAACATTTCTGTAACAAAAAGCTAGTCAGTCTCTTAATACAGTCTCCTGTGCAAATCCCCTTCAGGCAACTCTGCAATTACCAACTAAGGCAGAAAAATCTCTGGCTGCTATTTTTGTCAATATGTTCTCTCTGCTGTATGTAGCCCAGTTTAGCCTCGCCTTCTCCACCAACAATTACCCCCTAATGACCTTCTCAGGGTCTTCTTTAACCATTGTGATATTGTAAGCAAACCCACATACGCCCTTGATCACTTCTGAAGGTAATTCGTTCATCTCCTTGATCACACTGAAATCAAGCTTTCTCCTGATGACACCAACTTTCAAAACATTTTATGGAGTGGTTTCCTTGTTTGTTATGCTTTTTGGAGTCCATTAGCTTAGCTCCACTCTTCAATAAAGCTTCTCCTTTGCAAACACATGACATCTACTTATATTACTTTCTGTGTGTCTATTATTAATCAACCTCTGAATGCTTTTCTAACTTTCATGGTAAAATTTATCATCAAACTTCAGCAAGCCTCATCACAAATCCTCACCTCCCTATCTCCGTTCCAATTCTGTCCTTGAGAAGTATAGAGACGTCTCCTACCCTGATCTGACTGGTTATGATATAATTTTTTATAATGAAGTCCATAAATTCTAACTCTTCCCTGTCTCCTTTCTTGGTCCCTTCTGATCTTCTCTCTTTCCCCATTGTCACTTGCAGTATTGTCTCCCTTTCCTAGTTTGCTGTCTTATAGCCTGCCATGCTGGACCAAATTACTTTCTTCCTTATTTGGCTTAGACTCCAGAATTCAATTTTCCAACTATACTCACATCAGCACTCTTGACTATCTTATCCTTGGTGTCCAGAAGTCCCACCCTGTGAGACCCAAACTCCCTTCCCATCACAGCATCCTTCCCAACAATAACAAAGTCATATGTTACAACACTTGTTATACTTATTTCCCTAGTCTGTTTGCGTTATAATTTTGATTATGTTTGCGCAAATAGTTGTTGATTTTCAAAAATGTTTTTGGGTAGTGTAATCTGTCAGCCTTCTATTTCCAATAACAAAAAATCCAGTTGCGTATCCTTTATCTGTGTTGGGACACAGATGTTACACAGATAGATTTGAAGTTCAAATTTGGTCACTTCGACAAAAATTTTTTAAACACAAATGCACTAGGCAGGGTGGATGCATAAAAGAATAGCTCTTGACCATAAGGAGTTTGTAATCTTTGGTAAAAACAAACACAAATAAGCAAATTTCAATATTACATGACAAATGCAATGAGAGCTCTCTATCAGCACATAGGAGCACAGTATTAAATGATTCTTGGAAGGCAGGAAAATGAAGGGATGCATTAAGAGGTAGATGGAGTTTGACTTGAATCTCAAAAAGTCAGAAAGTGGTATCTGAGAAAGAAAGAAAAAAGTTGAGGTTCTAGAAGAAGAAAAAGCAGGTGTACAAGACAATGAAAGCAGCTAGGCATAAACAAAGAGTAGGGTGACCTATGTCCTGTCACCTTTTGAACATACATTTCTCATAGAAAAATTAATAGCTCCCTCATTTATTCTCAAAGAGTCCCTGTTTCAACAATAAATTAGATCATATTAAGAGTACTGAAAGGAAAATGCTGAAAGAATTTGTTTGGGGGAGTTATTGCAAACCTTCCTACAGATTATGGACCCTATCCTGTAGTTTCCTGAAACCCCTGAAGATTCGTAAGCAGAAATGTTGCCTGGTTAGTTTTATGTTTTGATAGTTTTCTCCAGTGGCTGTGTGAGCAATGGATTTAAGTGGAGAGAATATTAGAGGAGCTGTTACAAGGGTCCAGTGAGAGCTGATGAGGACCTCAATGAGTGCAGTCATAGTAGAATTGATAAGAAAGGAAGGACTTTAGAAATACCAGCATTTAAAATCAGCAAATTTGGGTGTTTGATTCAACGCACTAGCTAACTATACCATGGAAATAATGGAACAACAAGAGGTCAGGGAGGTGATGTGCATTCAGATTTTGACAGGTTGTGGTTGAGCTGCTAATTGGAATGTCAAACTGAATAGACAGAGAGTCTAAATTTTAAGCTCCGGAGAGCTTAGGGGTGAAGAGAAAGTGTGAAGAGGCATGAACATGTTCTTGTCAGCTAAATTCTGAAATTACCTAAAGTTTCCCCAGGAAATTTTAAAGTACCTTTGGAAACCTGAAAAAGCTGTCTTGTTCTATTGATCCCTCTATGTCCTTGCACTGGTGTCCCCTCTACACGGTGGTCCCCACTTATCCATGAGCGATATGTCCCAAGACCCCAGTGGATACCTGAAACCATGGATAACACCAAACACTATGTATACGATACTATGTTTTTCCTATACACAAATACATACCTATGATAAAGTTTAATTTATAAATTAGGCATAGTAAGAGATTAACAAGCTAATAATGAAATATAATAATATACTGTAATGAAAGTTATGTGAATGTGGTCTCTCTCTCAAAATATCTTATTGTACTTTACTCGCCCTTTCACTTAAAGGAAGCACTGTATGGCTTCTCTTTGGCATATCGGAGTTGCCAGCGTCACCACTCTTGAGCTTTGGGGCCATTATTAAGTAAAAGAAGGGTTCCCTGAACACAAGCACTGTGACTCCACAACAGTTCATCTGATAACTAAGATGGCTGGGCGTGTGTACAGCGTGGAGACATGACCATGGAGACGTGAGTCCCGTTCTGGATGGGACAGAGCTGGACCCGAGAGATTTCACTGCACTACTCAGAATGCCATGCAATTTAAAACTTATGAATTGCTTGTTTCTGGAATTTTTTACTTAATACTTTTGAAATCACAAAAAGTGAAACCACAAATAAGGGGGGAACCACTGTATTATAATTTCCCAGAGGCTACGGGCTATCCTTCCTTCCTCTCCATATCCCTCACGTCTCATAGCATAATGGTGTATCTCTTAGAAGAGGGCAATCATTCAATAAATGCTTATTAAATTAAAAGGTCCTAAATAGCACAGAATACCATTTCAGACCTTGGAGGACAGATAAGTATTGACTGGATTAAATTTGTGTGGAATACCAGAGGCCAACAGAAAACTACAGGCCCACATGCGTACATTCCATTAATAGTTAAGTACGAGACTAGAGCCCAAAGCAAAGAAAAAGAGGTCAGACCTGCATGGCACGACTTTCAAAGGTGAGCGACCCACCTAAAAAATTGCCTACAGTAATAGATACCTGTTTAATCACCTCTAACTTGACAGAGTCAGGTCTCAAGCAATGCAGCTCAGATTCAGAAAACTGTAAACTTGGGCTCTGAGAGATAGGAGTTTCTTCAATATATTTCCACCAACTAAAACCTGGAGTGAATACTGAAAAGATAGAAACATTCTGTTCACTCTGGGGACAAGATAAATTACACTTGGATAGTTATACGAATTCAATTAGGAGAATTGAAAGCTTTATGATTTTCCATTTGGATGACTTCTTTATTCCCACAGACTTATTTTTCTTTTCCTTTTGGTGGTTGTTTTGTTTTTGTTTTTCGTCTCACGAGACTCCTTAGAGAACAAGGCAAGAATTTTTCTCCTTAGATTGATACAGAAACTAAAACATGGGGAAATTCTGGTGGAAAGGGCAGACCAACACCTGATTCCACACTATTTTTAATCCTGAATCACAAAACATAATGAAATAGACGTGTTTCACAAAACACGAAAAAGCCTTAATTTATTTTGCTAATATTACTTTTATTTGACTGGATTTGAAGAGTAGATCTATCTTTTAACTGTTATTTAATTATAGTGCAGTTTCTGGGTTTGGATAAAAGAATCCAGAAGAACCCAAAGACAGTGTATAGCATCCACACATGTACTTCAGACAGGGTTCTGCTGCTGAAGACCCCTCATTTCAGTACCATCCAGGACAGGAAAAAAGGATTCCGGAATGTTAACGTCATGCTCTGGAGCTCTTCAGTAATTTTGGAGTTTCACAAAGTGAGGGGAGTTTGTAGGTTCATCATCTGTGACCACTCCTGAAGAGTAGCAGGGTGGCTGCAATTAGATTCTCAGACACCTGTGCTTCCAAGTAAAAGGCAGACGAAAACAGCAAAATAACTCAGAGAAACGGATGGACATCTGGGGGCAGACTCCCCCCTACGGAAGGATCTCACTACCCCTGGTCCACACAGAGGAGCCATGAAACCTAAGACTGCGCCAGACAGCGGCGACGCCGCCCATCCGGTGATAACCTGGACTATAACTAGGTGACGTCTGTTCTGAGGAATTTAGGGGCGACAACCGTGGCTAGTTTTAAATGACAACTGCCCCGTGGACTGGAATGCACGGAGCAGGGGTTATTCCAAATTCAACTAACTTGAGGTTTCATTTCCTCACTTTCAAAAACATTACAGTTTATGTTTTCCGAATTCTTCCACTATGTTTTGCTGTGAATTTCAAGGTTGGTTTCATCCTGGATTATGACCTTTTAGTGAACTGCAGTGTAGCTCCAAGTGCTGTGGGTTAGTCTACCTGACCAAGAATGCGATTTACTCTCTTGATATGAACAAATATTTTCTTTGGGGCAGAACTTTATAGAACCGAATGTGATGAAAGATGTAACAAGAAACAAATAAGAAACTGATGACTTTCCTCAACACCACAATGCATGTATTCTGTTAAAATATATTTATTTGTAAAGATTCTGGAGGTCTAAAGCAACATACCCAAGACATTAAATATACTTCTCTACTAGAGACCTTATAATAATGCTTATCTGTTATTATTCTGTATTCCTCTTTTTTCAAGTTATGAACTTTTCTTCTTTAAAAAATATTTGAGGAGGAAGAAAGTTAAGTTCAGCAGGTAACTTGATATATATACCCTCACCTGAGGATATTTTTTCCATTGCTTTTCAGAGAGAGAGAGAGAGAGAGGGAGAAAGAGATAGATAGAGGGGGGAGAGAGAGAGAGAGAGATGTGAGGGACACACTGATTGGCTGCTTCCTGCATGTGCCCCGAGTGGGGCCAGGGAGCCTGTAACCGAGGCACCTGCGCTTGACCGGAATCGAACCCAAGACCCTTCAGTCCGCGGGCCGCCGCTCTAACCACCTGGGCACAGACTTCTTCAGACAAACACAAAACATTACATTTTTTATACTGGATCTGGGATGTGTTGGGGAAACGGTAAAATATTTGTTGAATGAAAAAAAAAGCAACCAATAGTAATGACGTGATAGGTGCAATGTGTACATCATGCCATGAGAGAGCTATCTAGAGTCCCTTTGAATCCCAATACTGCTTTGTCACTTAGTTATCTAAAAAGTTACATACTGTATTATTTCATAATATAATTAGATCAAGTACCAGTTATATACATATACATACTTAGTAACAATCCATTTTGCATTTATTAATAAGAAATAGTATATTATTTTAAGTAATTTAGAGCAAACAGAATTCTTCCTATTAGTATAACTGACATTCGGAGGGAAAACACAGCATCCCCATCTAAGAAAATCTGGTTAAATAATGTGTGTCAATCAATAGAAACATATGTTTTTAAAAAATTACCCTCGTTTTCAATCCTAGTAAACATTGGTTTTGTAATCATTGCTGTTGATTTTTCTGTTCTCATACATCTTGATCCCTGTAATAAGGAGTCTGACTCCCTTTTTTTATGTTTGCTGACTGCCCTCACCTCTCACCCTTCCCTCCTCACCTCTGCCCTATACCTGGGCAAACTGGAAAACTGGTGAGAAACTCAAGCCAC
Organism: Miniopterus natalensis; assembly: GCF_054644295.1. Lineage (NCBI taxonomy): Eukaryota > Metazoa > Chordata > Mammalia > Chiroptera > Miniopteridae > Miniopterus > Miniopterus natalensis. The sequence goes on from NC_142083.1 coordinate 29,060,005, forward strand.
ACAAGCCTCTACCAAGCAATACTCTCAGCTTGGACCCCACCCCTTAAAATCCATAAAATTTCCAAGCCAGTCAACTTGCCCTGCTCTCTCCTAAGAATTCTCAATTATGTACGTAATAAATGTTTTCACAACTTCTTAGGGTGTGTGCATGTGTGACTGTAGCATCATTAGTCTCGATATTCAAACCGAATTTTGGGTGGGCACTCATCTGAATCTACCAATGGCTAAAGCGGGCTAATCTTCCAGATATTGGTTTTTTGGTTTTCCTCTTCTACTCCTTTCTTTAAGCTAAAATAATAACTTTTGTACAGCAAGAACTCAGAGGAGAGTATGGAAGTGATACTATTATTAGTAGAAATTAAAAACACCCACCTGCCTAATTCTCAATTGGCTCTGACATCAACAGTCTTTCTAGAATATGCTCAAACAGCATTATTAGCAGAAGGTGCTGAGGGGAGCAGGAAATTACTCTTTTTATGCCTAGATTCGATTGGCCTCTTGCAGCGCACTAATATAAGGGTATGTGGCACCATTTCCAAAACTAATGTTAAGGAAATTAATGTGGACAGGGGAAAAGAAGATTTTCAGCATTTAAATAGCGTATTCTCAAGAGGAAAAAAATGCCAACTATGGCTTATTTGTAACACAATTGCTATTTAAAAATACAACTTAGAATTTACTATGTGCCAAGTATGGTGCTAAGAATTTTGCACATATTATTGCATTTATCATTATAAAAATCCTATAGATTAGATGTTATTACTACTGAGATACATCCAAAGTCTATAATCTCCTGTACTCATTACATGGCTTCAAATCTACATTGTTAATGCTATGAATTTTCTTGCTTCCTGATAATTTTTTGAAGTAGTATAGGCCTTTATGGAGCTAATCAATGGGCAAGCTTAACAAAGGAGAACCTTTTTGTACTGTGACGTAGGGAGACATTATGTGTCACAACTAACTGATGAAATATATATAAACACGGCATGGTATGCCTTACTCATTTCAGCTACATTGCTCTAAAGAAATTTACACCATGGTCTGGGATGTAGCAACACAATTAAATAAATGCCTTTATATATATTTTTAGTAGTTAACTACTGAATTATATCAAAGTAAATATTCTGGGAGCTATGAGAAAGTAGAAAGAGATGTAAGTCATGTGGTAGGTTTCAATATGTTTACAGTTACCCAAGAAGATAACATGGCCCCATAGTTTGTGTAGTTTTATAATTTGAAGTGTTAATTCATTACATTAATACAAGTGGTTTTATGACAAGTATGCTTGTAATGTATCAATATTTAAGTATTACTTTTAAACTTCTATTGTCCTGAGTTAGTGTCTAAATTTATTTATATCCTCTGTCTTTGGAAAAAGAAAATGTTTCTGTTTAAAATAGCTGATTGTCTAAGAATGTGTATTAAAGCTAATTATGCATAACCAATAGGTATATAATTTAAGTGGAAAACAGCAGGGGGAGCTCAAACACTGGTAGGACAACTTAAAGATTGACTTCAAGAGTACTGAAAAATTATTTGGAGACAGTTTTGAGGAGGAGAAAAAGAAAGTTAGAATAGAGATGCACAGTGAAATGATTAGTTTGTCTTTTATAAAGTCTGAAATAATTCCCAGCAAAATGGCGAACTAGTGACACAGAAGAACTTTTTCTAGTAGAGAACACTCCAAAAAACTGGATAAAAATGTCCAAGAAAAAAATGTTTAAACATGCACAAAATCACTAGGCATCAGGAAAATGCAAATTAAAACTACAACCCTATACCACTCCATACCCATCAGAATGGTTGAGATGAAAAAAGACATAATAACAAGTGCTGGCGAGAATGTGGAGCAACCAGAAAACTGCAGCAGTCTGGGCTGAAATCTGAACTGGAAAAACTACCTGGGGAAGCTGTTGGCAGATTCTCCTAAAACTGAAAAAACCCGTGCCTCGTGATCAAGCCATTTTATTTCTGGGTGTCTTCCCAACAGAAATGTACACTTATGTACACCAAAAACATGTAGAATAATGTTCATAGCAGCATGATTTGTAATAACTTCAAATAAACAGGCTGATGGAACAGGATAGTAACCCCAGAAATAGACCAACAGAGGGTACTAAGACCAACACACATCAAAGGTAGCACTACCATTCAGCAGGAAATGATGGGGTGTCCATCAGTGGTAGCCATGTGAAAAGCATATGTATAACTGGATTACTTCTCACACCATATACACAATTTAATTCAATATGTAAAAGGACTTAAATGTAAAAGGCAGAACATGGAAGCTTTTTAGAAGAAATTCCTGCCAATAAAAAAACCACTTCTATTTCTCAAAATGTTTCAACAGTAAACCTACTGGAAGAAGATATTTCTAATATTGATGGTCAATAAGGAATTACAGAATATATAGAAAATTCCTAAAACATCAATCAGCAAAGGATGGCCTAGGCGAAAAATGGGGAAAAGACGTACATGGTGAATCACCAATAATCACATTTCTAAATGCTCAAAATTCAGTTACCAAGGAAATTAAAATTAATACCACAATTAGTATCATTTTATAACTACTAGATGGAAAGAATACTTGCCTGGCAAAAAAAAAAAATCACTTTGCTTTTACAAACGATATGACTACATATCCCACTTGCTCCAGCACTCATTGAGAATCACTAAATTTTACACACACACACACACACACACACACACACACACACACGCACAAATACACATACGCGCACACACACACACACACACAGACATTCAAGGTTAAATTGGTAAACATTTTCGAAGTCACTTATAAATTATTGTCCATAACGTCCTCATGAAAAGTGTTAAAAGTCTTTTTCAATGTTTAAACTTGTTACTGAGAAATGAGAAAAACTACTAATATTCTTAATTTAATATAGTTAATATTCTTTACAAAAGAAAGAAAAAATACTTGGCCACAAGACTTTCACATTTTAGTATTAGATGAATTAAAAAGGTATAACAAAAAAGGGATTTCACCCCCATTTTACCAGCCCATCATTAAAAATTTCTTTAACTTTGTATAAAATACATTCATACTCCTTCAAATTCTTTTACTGTAAAAGGAAGGTATTACAATTTTAATATAAATTACAGTAAGTGTTCTGATTGCCAATGCCATTAAGAAAGGCAGGTCAAATTCACTTAATTTTTAAGGCTCAAACACTTACTTTTACAGCCACTTTTCAAACTTTGTTTTAGGCCCTAGGACTCCTTTGCTGTGGTTTACCTACTTGGACCACAGTTTTTTGAAAAACTGAGCAGCATTCTAGGGTCCCGCTTAACAGAACGACCTTGGGTGCCACGGCGTCAACACCCGGCTCGGCCACATGCTAGCTGTGTGGCCTTGAATAAATAACTGTCTTGCTGAGCTTTGGTTCCTCCCTAGTCGAATGAGGTTGACATGACCACCTAGTTGTAGGGCTGTGGCAGTTATAAGAGCTAAAACACAATGTGTTGAGAGCAGTGCCTGGTACACAGCGGGTGATCTGCACATGCCAGCTAGTGTTACTTGCATTATGCACATTTAGTAATAGGTCACATTGAAGAAAATGACGTCAAAGCAATGGTCATTTCACGCAATCTAGGTCGTTTTTGCTCGATTGTATTTTAAACTTAAAAGCTGCAAGTGAAAATATAATGCTAGCCCCATTTATAATAGTAAAACAGTGCAAATAAGATCCTCTCTGATATCACTATATCTAAATATATTAAAGAAATTTATTACCTCCTGTTTCCCATTTTCATTAAAATGTGCCAGTCTAATACATTTTTAAATAGCTTCCAGTCTGGTCAGTATTTTTAGCAGGTTTTAATTCTCAGGCATTCAAATTGGATGTGCTGGAATTTGGCTCCAATTATCGCCTGATTTTGTCCTAGTGATTAATTCTCTTACCAGATTGAATAAATATGCATATTACTTTTACTAGTGGCAAAACATAGTGATTTCGGTTTTGCAAGCCAAAATAATGTTTACTCTCTGTTATCATTTAGTTCAAAAAATATAATCATAAAGCATGCTTAGGTATTTTTGCTGTCTGAATACTCTGACCCCAACCCTTACTGTGTAGGTGAGTCACGAGGAAAATGACAAATGCATGTTGTTAATTGCCTGTTGTGTCAGTGCTGGGATGTGTAATGTGGTGGTTGCGTAAGAGGGGGGAACAGGACGTGATCACTGACATCAAGGATCTTATATCAACTTAAAGAGACAGAATTAAAAGACCCCAAACAACAGTGAGTCATCCAACAGTTTCAGTTTAACATATGATGGGGTAAAGGAGTCTAATAAAAAATAAGAGAGAAGGAAGTAGGAGTGCAGTAGTCAGGGAATGTTTCATGGATGAACCAGGGATTGCAATGGACCTTGAAGAAAAGTAGAGTTTGTGTAAATCAGTTACCCCCCGATTTTAGGCATTAATTTGCCATATCCACATTTCCACTTCATTCTTTTTGTTGTTTCCCCATTCTATTACCTATTTAAAAATTTCTGAAGTAGAATACTTTCTGAAAATCCTAAATTGCCTTTATTTAAAGGGAAACTTTACAGCATTACCATAAATGGAAAGCCCAAACCACTGGTCATGAAAACAGGGGGAGGCCTCTGAAAATAAATACATGTAAACAGAACCACCTTACTAGTTTTTATCCAGAGAACGCTGCTTTCCAAAGGCTCTGGACTAGAGGCCAGTTTTGCCTTTTTAAAAAAGAGATATTAATCAGATATTAAGAAAATGTAGAGACTTATTTATACTGATATGAGACTTTCTCCTTTCCCCCCACACCCTCCTCCTTTCCTCCATGCCTTCTTTCCAGCCTCTTCTCTTTCCACGTTTCTCTCCTTTGCCCACATCTTCCTTCTCCCCCTTCCTCCCTCCCCTCCCCTCCCCCTCTCCCCTCCCCCCCTCCCTCCCTCCCTCCCTTCCTTCCTTCCTTCCACAAATACTTACTGAGCACCTGTTATGTGCCAGGTGCTATTCTAGGTACCGGTGAAGACACCTTTCAGTCAAAGAAAAACGTAACATGGGTAAGAGGTATAAAGGGGCTCAGGATTTCCTATACAGCTTTTATTTTTAAACCAGTAAAGCCCTCTTAAGTCCTTAAATCTCAACTACTAAGTCACTGAATAATGTCAATATTTTCATTATTTTGCTACTTTTAAGAGACAAAAAGAACTATTCATGACCATAAAATATGTACATATACATTTACATATGGAACTCCCCAGTTTCAAAGGCTGGCATGGAATTATTCCTTAGATATACAAGGAACCCTGATATTTCTGCCGTTTAGAGATATGCTGCCATCATGAAAATGCACTGTGTTAACTAGGTGTATTTCAAGGGATCCAAGGAAACAATAGGGGATCACTCCTAAAAAAAAATCTCCACTGCAAAATAAAACTAATGGAAACTAAGGACAGGGGGAGCAGCAGTGAATGATGTACTCATGATACTGGGGTGTACTTTACAATAGTCAAGTCGTAGATACAGTTGCTCACCACACACAAACAGCTTCACCATGGACTTTTTCACATAAATGGCAATCAAGTAGCAAGAGGTGATCCTCCAACACTAGATTACTTCTGGGTGTGTGTCAGATGTTTAATCTGTACATTAACTTGCTTAGGCTACCAGAGTAACTCTTAATGCACTGAAGCTATAATTTAAGAGGAGCATTTTATTTCCATGAGAGCTGGAGAAATCGCCAACAATTTTTAACACTTGCTTATTAAAGTGTGAATTCCATGCAAAGGATCTTGTGGTCAGGTGAGGTTGCTTATGCCACTGGATATTAACGACCTGCAGGATGTGATTCTGAAACTCCTGTCACTTTCAGAGCATTGCACATGGAGAACTTCCTCAATTCACAGAGGGCCTCTATTGCTCCTGGGATGTATTTAGTTAACCTGAGTAAGAATTATCCTTAAAGGGACAGAAAAGGACAAGAAAAGAACAACACTGACTTTTCAACATTCACAAGGCATAAGGTTTAGAAGCGTTTGGCCTTGGAACAGAACATCTTCTACCATTGTTAATATGAGTATTTATTAAGCACCATCAGTGGGCTTAACTCGATTCCTGCCCAATTAGCTTGTAATTTAATTTCTAGTACTAAATGCAAATCCTCTAAATTGGGGTAGTTAGCTTTTGAAATTGATACTAACCAATACTATTATTGTCGGCGGCTCTCTAGCGTCTGCCTTTCTCACTTTTTCCCCTTTTACCTTACTCATACATTTCGTTCACATACAGCCCCCTCCATTTTTTTCTTACTAAAAAGATGTAAATCAAGTTATACCTACAAAAGCACAAACTTTGTGGTCAACAGAGGAGTTTAAAATCCACACTACTCTTTGGCACATGTGCATGTATAGAACCTAACACATTTATACAGCTATCAGGTATTAGCTTCAACCATGTAGACATTCCTAGGATATTTATACAAACAAATAGACTTTCCATTTGTTTCATACGCATTTCACACATCTGGCCTTCCTACACAGTCTGTGAGGGGGCTCCGTCTACGTCCTGGAGTTGGCTCACTGCCCAGGCTTCTTACAGGATGAGATGGTGTACCCATTCTGCGCGACAGTCGCTCTCGGAAGGGTCAGGAGCGTCAGGGTCATAGGGGATCCCTCGCTAGTATAGAAAGTGGAAAAATGGCTGCCCCTAAGCAAACTACTTAAGAACTTTAACAAGTAAGATCCACTCCCCTTTACCAAAACCAAACTCCTGTGGTCATAAACATGTTCATTCTTTAATAACCATGAAAAATAGCTGCAAAGCAAAACCGCCCTACCATCGCCTCCTGGGCGCGAGCTCCACGGCGGAGCCTGCGGTGCCTCCCGAGCCCCTGCGGCGCTCATCTCCCGATCGCATCCTCCTGCCATGTCACCGGGCCACCAGGCCCGCGAAGCTGCTGCCCAGCTTCAGAGAGGATGTGCTGCAGCCCGTGTGCAAACCACAGTGAGGCAACGGGGAGGCGCGGCCCGCCGCTCTCGGCAGCGAGGGCGCTTCTTGGCAGCCGGGACTCACTGCTTCTCCGCAGACACGCAGCAGGGCAGCTGGGGGCCAGGCAGGGACAGAGGCTGGAGCCCGCCACCTGCCGCGCTCCTGGTGGTTGGACCACAAAACATTAAAACGGGGCTTTTGTTAAAGTAAATAAGTTAATGCTTACTTCAATGCACTTTTTCTCTACTATGATTTTAGAGAAAGCCAGGGAAAGCTAGACATCTATATTTTTATTATTTATGACAATTATGGTTCTAGGAAGTCAGCGTCTCTTGTTTCTAATACCACAGGAAGCCTGCATGTTGGTTAGCCTTGAAAATGACCAAAAGGATCTTTTCCCATTGCTTAATTTGATTTCTTAGTTTCCTTTTTTTGGTGACAGAGCCATTGCCCTATCAATTTATATATTTTATTCATATCCATTTTTCACAATCACAAAGGATGCTTTTGGGAAATTTTTAGTTAAAAAACTATCTTTTTCTTCTTATGCCAAAATGAGAGAGCTTATAAGAGAAAATAAGACAAAAAGGTGAATATTTAAAAGTATTTACAATCCCACTTACTCTGAAATAATCGCCGAGTGGCTTGGTGGTGTGCGTGTGTGTAGCTGTGTGTTCATACATCTATCACTTGCTCTGGGTATAACCATATATATAAATTTGCAAAGTTACATATATGCAAATAAGCAAATGCATTAATTTAGGAAAATCATATGGTACTAAAAATACTTTCAGTAATGTGCTTGTTTTTAATCCTGTGAGGCTTTTGAAGTACCCAAAACAGTATCCATTATCCAGCAATATGTTTACCAAGTTTGCTTTTTTGTTGTTGTAAATCTTCACCTGAGGATATTTTTTCCATTGCTTCGCAGAGAGAAAGGAAGGGGGGTGGAGATAAACATCGATATGAGAGAGACACACCCATCAGTTCCCTCCCACACATGCCCCGACTGGGGGCGGGATCAAACTGCAACCCAAGTATGTGCCCTTGATGGGGAATAGAACCCAAGACCCTTTGGTGCACAGGCCAATGCTCTAACTGCTGAGCCACACTGGCCAGGGGAAGTTTGCATTTTTTAATCACCAAAGAAAAGTATATTATAGCTGGCAAATGAAAAGTTTACTTGAATGTTATGCTCCTAACATTTGAGAGAGACTAGAATGAATGAGGCTTGATGTACTTGATTTAAACGAGATAAAGTAAAATCTAACTTCCATATTCAAGTCTCCTTTACAAAGCAGAGTAAGGCCCATTCTCATTCTTCAAAAAATCCTACATATGCTTAAGGAGTTCAGGTGTCGGCAGCCAAAAGGAGTAATTTTATAACCTTGCTTCTAAATTGTATACAATTCTTCCTGTTTCAATTCTGTCATCACAGACATTTAATTAACAAGAGTCACTGTAGCAAGGGGTTTGTCTATAATTTGATTGAGTCACCCATTTCTGAGTCATCTATTTCAGATTTGTTTTAAAATCAAAAGAAAGATACTTGGCTAACATACAATCACCATTGGCTAGGACCTGAAAAGAACAAACCAATTATAGCCTTCTTTGATGCACCCCTAGCTTCATTCAAACCTTCTATTTTGCTAACAAAAGTTACAGTTTCATTCATTAAAAGGCACTTCCTAAGCATCCTTCTGTTATAACTGAAACACCAAGTCCTCAACTCACCCATGTTTCTTAGTTAACCATCAACCATCCTCCGTAGTCTACAATATTAATTGTACACTTAAATATAAGCAAAATTTTACAAAGGAAACAGATCTTGGATAACAGAAGTTGGTAATCTAATAGAGGAATTATAATTAAGTGACATATTTAAGATCACAGACATGTGTGTCAGAAAACAAATTCATACTTAGTAACATGAACTACAGAGATCCTAGCAGACATAAGATAAAGCTTGTTTAAGAAGAACTAAGGGGGCAGTGACAGACTTTATAAAGCAAAGGGGTCTGGTTGGGGGACAGAGTAAGATGACTTCAAGCTGGGAAGAACAGCTAACAGAAAGGATGCTAGATTCAGGATGTAAAAAGAGCTTAATGGCCCAAATCTAATAAGATGGAGTTAAATAGGGACATATTTGAGGTCTTGCCCTTTGGTTAGAAAAACAAAAACAATACACGCCTGAGTGACAACCAAGGGAGAAGGAGTTGGTGGCTAAGCTGAGCATACTTAGTGACATGTATGTCAATATGACAATACAAAGTGTATATGATTTAAAGTCACAAACTTGAAAATGTCCAGGATGAGGTAAGTAAAAAAAAAAAAAAAAAGGTCTCTCTGATGCCCTGAGCTCTTTGGGTCACATAGGAAATAATTTGCTCATCTCTGGGCTAGAAATTTTAAAAAGAATGTTGTGAGTCAGGAGTTAGCCTAAATGAGAGTAGCTAGGAAATGAAAAAGTAGATGCTATAGCACCAGGGTATTTAACATAAGGAGTAGAACCCATAGGGGACAGACCTTATGGTCAAAGATTCAAGAGAGTGGAATTTCACTTGCCCTGTGGGTCTCCAAGCCTCAGAAGTAGGAGCAATGTGACTTGGAAGCTCTGTGGAGGCAGAAGTTGGTTCAGTGAAAGCAAGACCAAGCCAACAATGCAGAGCTGGCCAAGCACAGAAGAGCTGCTGGGAGAACAGCGAGTTCTCTGTGTGAGCATCCTCAGAAGGAGCAGGCACTGGCCTTTGAAAGGTCAAGTCAGAGTGTGCACCAGCCCTGAACCAGAGGGCACTGGTGTCTTCTTCCAACTTGAAAATTCTGATTCCACGAGAGGTTTGTACTGGTCTTTGCCTTCTGCTGTATTTTCAATTTACCTTCATTTGAACTAATTAAGCTTCTGTACCCTTTACCACTCAACTTAAACAACTATATCTTTAAAAATATGTTGACCAACTTAGGGTTTTGAAATATAAACAGTATATGGCCAAATATTTTCTAAATGCTCATAGCATAACACTAGCCTACCTACTTCTCTGGAGCTATCTCCTGAGGCACGAGATAGTAAGCTCTCTTGATGAAAACAGCTCCTCATAACATGATGTACTAAAGAACTGAATTCATAATAATGTCAGTTCATATGGACCTGTGGGGATCTAAAGAACATGAAACGCTTGGTGGCATGTTTCATACTGAGAGTTCAAGGTACTGCTCCCACTGCAGTACTTTTTATACTTAATGTGCCTAGGGGTCACCTGAGATCTTGTGAAACTGCAGACTGTAACTCAGTAGGTCTGGGGTGGGGTCCAAGAATGTGCATTTCTACCAAGTTCCCAGGTGATGTTCATGCTCCTGGTTCATGGACCAAACTTTGAATTGTAGGTAAAGCATAGTCCCTGTGAAGCATCACTGCAGAATGTTTATTATACCAGTAATTACCTGGGTATCTCTTTGCTTTATATATTAACAAATCTACTGATACAGATCATAGAATTTCTATTCTCCTTTCATCGAACATTAAAATATATGCTATAATAAAACAAAATTTCAGACATCTAATTTCTTTTCAGGTATTTAGAGGATGACTATATAAAACCACTGACTTGGTCTTCTTAATCAGATTACGTGGAGGTATCAATGGACAATCCCATCAAGATTAGTGGCTAAGACTGCACTGAATTAGTAGTCTGATTTTATTTTATTTACTTACTATGTGAAAGACAGTCTTTTTTCCCCCTAATATGTCTTTATTGATTTCAGAGAGAGGAAGGGGAAGGGAGAGAGATCAATAGAAACATCAATGATGAGAGAGGCATTGATCTGCTGCCTTCTGCAGGCACCCTGCTGGGAATCAAACCCGAAACCCAAGCATGTGCCCTGACCGGGAATAGAACCTCGATCTCCCAGATCATAGGTTCTGAGCCATGCCGTCCGGGCAAGACAGTCCATTATAATAAAATAATTGCAATAGCTTTCTTTTTTCTTTGCACTCAACTTCCCGCCAGACACAGTATCCTCAGGGCCATCCCCAGGCTGAGTGCGGCTCACTTGGACAATCTTAGCAGGTTGTGGGAAAGCAAGAGGTTATAGGGCATCTCATCTCCAAACCTCAGTCTAGTCCAGGTTTTTGACCAATTTGGGCCTATTACTGAATTTCTCTACACTCCCCTTCTGCCTAAAGCCTGCCATTCTCAGCACCATGTTACCAAAGGATACTGGCAAATAGTACAATGGCACTGAAGTGACACACTACCCGCCTTATTGTTTCGTTTCCCATAAAAGGAGTAGAGCATGATTTGTGCAACATACTGTCTTATATAACACAAGTTTATAACCAGTACCACAGTAGAGAGAATAATATGCCAGCAAAAAGGTATGGAACTTTTGTTAATTTTTCCAAAATTAGGGGTTGGAACTTTTACCATTTGTAGAGTATTTGTGCAAGAAAAATAAGCTTCCCCAACTTTATTAACAAAATTTATGAATTTTTAAAAAAATCTAATATCCCTTTAAAGAAGAGGTTGCCAGGAACTCAGATGCTTATATTTACCACAAGAGTAAAAAATCAAAAGGATTAGCATAGAATCTTCTTTTTTTCAAATCTGTGATGCTAAGATTAGAAAACACATCTTTTCTCCAGGACTGACTTGGTTAAACCTCCCGAAGTGGGCCCAAACAGCAACAACAACGCAACAGTCTTAATACAGATGTGGTTTGTTTCTGTGAGTCTGGGGCTACAGATGGGGATTTGGAGGCATTGGCTGCTTGGTGACAATCAAGCTACTCACTGTTAGTCAACAGGCATATGCACTGTAGTGAAAGCCCTACTGACACACTGTTAAGCCAATGCAGCCTCTCTCCACGCGTGGTCTCCAGGCCAGCAGCATCAGTGTCACCCGGGGACCTCTTAGAACACAACGGGGCGCTCAGCACAGATCTACTGGTTCAAAACTGTGGGGAAGGGGCCCAGTAATGTGGGCTTTACCCGCCCCTCCAGGTGATCCTGATGCTTACTAAGGTCTGAAACCCCTTGGCTAAAGTCATAGTGAATGCCCCTTTGTTTTATTGGCCTAAAATGTTGTGCCTCACTTCTTGACACAGTAGCCGTGTTTAATGGTTTGTATGGAAAAGCACAATTGCTTGTTAAAAGGAGGAAACTGGGCCATGGCTGGGTGGCTACGTTGGAGTGTCATCCCATATACCAAAAGGTTGCGGGTTTGATTCCCGGTCAGGGTGTGTACAGGAGGCAGCCAATCGATGTTTCTCTCTCACACTGATGTTTCTCTCTCTCTCTCTCTCTCTCTCTCTTTCCCTTCCTGTCTCTCTAAAATCAATAAAAACATACCCTCAGGCCGGCCTGCATGGCTCAATGGTTGAGCATCAACCTAGGATCCAGGAGATCGAGGTTTGATTCCTGGTCAGGGCACAGGCCCGGGTTGTGGGCTCGATCCCCAGCAGGGGGTGTGCAGGGGGCAGCCAATCAATGACTCTCATTATTGATGTTTCCGTCTCTGTCTGTCTGTCTGTCTCTCTCTCTCCCCCTCCCTTCCTCTCTCTGAAATCAGTAAAGATATGTTTTTTTAAAAATCAAACATATCCTCAGGTGAGGGTTTTTTAAAAATGTGAAAATTGGTTAGCTATTTGGGCTAAGTCATATCTAAACATCATGTAGGCAGACTATTTTGAAAACCAGGTATTTGAATCAGCTGAAAACATGACAGAACCTCCCTCACAACCTGAACCTAAAAGTCTCTAATTCTTCATCAGTTCATATAACTAAATCACGCAAATAAACATTATTTATTATATTAAATGCTTTTCAGGTATTAACAGAAATCTGGAATATTTTATTGGAATTATCTCATAATTTAGATGTGTTTTTCAGAGACTGATTCCCTCTCTCAACTAGAATCAAAGAGCCTAGAGCTGGAAACCTGAAAGAGCAAAACGAAACAAACAAAATTGTCTTACATGCAACTATATTTTAAAACTTCAAGAATCTTGAAAGATATGGGCATTTTCCTTTGTGAGTTAAATAATCACAAAGCACGTATGTTGTTTTATTTTAGTGACTGGAAGTACCATTTTACCTACCTAATTGCTATAATAAAGGTGAAGCCACAGCACTGAGAGGGCCCAGAGAACATAGCTCATTCTTTCTGGAGAACCAAGGAGTGTGTCCTGGAAAAGCTACCATTGAACTGGGACTTGGATGGTAAGTTTCCAGGGCTCAGAATGAGGTTGAGGAGTTTTTTCACAAGAGAGACACTGTGTGCACAAGAGCACTCCATCATGAAGGGGCCTCATGGGGGGGACCTGCAAACAATAGAGATGCACCACGCAGGACGTCCTGTGTTAAGGGGTTTGGGTTCATTTGCAGGCAGTGCAGAGCAGTGAGAGTTTCTGAGCTGTGGCTTCACATAGCACAGCCTCTTGTTAGGAAGATGTGCTCTGGCAAAAGCAGGAGCTCTGAACTGAATCTCACAGAGACTGTTGTCAGAGAATTCTGGCAATTTCTAACTTGACGAAGGGCTGGGCCAAAGCAGGGGTGGTGAAGGTGAAGACAAGAACTGGAGAGACATTTGAGCTGGTTTTACATGGAATGGCAGGGGGCAGGGGGTGGTACAAACCAAGGAGGAATCTTGACCTTCTTAAATATTTCTTAACACTGGGTGTGATGCTTATTTTGCATTAATTATCCACACAAACTGTTGGAGGCTAAATAAGGCGCTTATGCTTGGATTGGAAGAGGGGCCTGCCTCACATGTATCCAGCTGGTTCAAATGATCACTTTTCAAACTGACAGGGACAGGCGGAAAGTGGTACCACTGGGAGAGGAGAGTAGGCATGGTGGATGCATTTCTTAACCAGCGGTTCTGTGAGTAGACCTTGGTGAGCCTTGAAACCAGTGGACTTACAGAGGACGTTAAATATACTGTCCCTTGGGTCCTGTTCCCAGAAATTCTGATGCCGTTGGTCTGGATGTCTGTCCTGGGCATGAAATTTTTATAAATTCCCCAGGTGATTTAGGTGGGTGAGAACTACTGCTTGAATATGTAAGTGACACCTTTTTCAATTGGCTAGTGTAGCTTTAAATTTTTACTCTGTTGATTTGCCTAATAATCTGCTGTGATGCTAATGAAACCAAGTGTTATGTATTTACCTCCTAGGGGCTGATGCAAAAACAAATGAGGTAATGTATGTGTGAAAGTACATTTAGCTGGTATGTATTATTAGCACCAGTGTTTCAAAAATGTCCTGTAGGGAATAAATCACAGGGAAAATACAACAAAGTAGCATAGTTTCTTCACTTTTATCTTTAACATGTAGGCTATAAATACTGCATAAACACTATCTTTCACAACTTATAACGAATACACCCTTTTTATTGACATAAGATGAGAGGCTTTTAAAAAAGGCATCAGAGAGCTATAAATGCAAACTGGGTTTCAACACACATTTGGGAAGCTTTAACTTGTCTTCATAAAATCTTCTTCTAAATGGCAGATTCTATAAATCCTCAAATGCCTAAATTGACTTTGCCGTGTGCATGTTAAATACTCAATAAAGGTTCTGTAAATGCCCGAACAACACCAGCACAGGTGTGGTGCTGGTATGTTTTACTAATACATTGTTTGGGGCTGACTTTGCTGAAAAAGCTGATCTCCAAGCCTTAAAGAACTATGACTGGAACAGCAGCTGCAGCATCTGGGAAGACATGTAACTACAACGCTCTGAAATAATTCAAATGCCTCAAACAAAGAATGAAAATATTTCTTTAGGGCACTGATGTTAATATAACTTTAACAATTTTGAGAAGAAAGAGCCACAGAGAAAAAAGAAGAAAAAAAATGCTGGAAAAAATGTTCAAAAGAAAAAAGTATATAAAAGAGAGGAAATATCAGAACAAAGGGCTCAGTGGATTATACTTTTAAATAATGATACAAGATAAAAGAATCGATCATGAAAGTGATCATTTTGGATACACAAATGTGGAGTATGTCAGATACTGATAAAATTCTATTTGTGATGTGTGATTACAAAGGGTAGCTTTTACCTACTTTTAAAGTTTCAACATGAATGTTGTACTATCCAGGTTTAGGTCCAATTGAGATTTCTTAGCTCTGTGCATTTATAATATTTCACACCCCCTCCCACTTTTTTCAATCTCATAGATTTCAGTTTTTAGAGGACATTTTCCAAGGTCTTTATTCAAATTACTATTACAGGCTTTTTGAAACAAACTTTCTTTTCAATATGAGGTTACCACATACCTACTGCGGTGAATGACATTATGGAAAAAATTTCAGGCAATTCTGTATTCTTTGTAAATTAGCTAATCTAATTTGGAATATCCCACATGAGGTAGAACTTCAGCTCTAAGTATAATACTGCTACATATATTAATGTCCAATATATAGTTGGCATACGAACCATTTGGTAAGCACAAGGAAGATCCACCCCAAATTTAAACAGGCTTATCCTAATTTTACAGAAGATACAACATAGTTTATTGGCTAAATATGTTATATGTGTATGTGTATATGTACTCATACATACACATACATATTTTACTAATGGTTAAGACACAGCTATGATAGGCTATGAGGATTACACTGCATTGGCTGGAAGAGGGCATTTATTAGTGAGAATAAGGTTTTTGATGATCTGATTAGGACAGGGAGTTCAGGACATGAAAATGAGAAGCCAAAGGACAAGACTTAACAGTTTTGACCAGCCCCCAACCTATTCAGCTTTCATCTGTATTATATATAAGCAGGAACTTTGTATTTTAAATAGAAGCATCACAGTTATTAATCAAAAAGAGTTTACATGTAGTGTATCACAGAAGTAGGCTTGATTGTCCCCTTGACAGACCAAAGTAATGCAAGTATTTAAAAAGAATACATCATCAGAATATATCATGCTTGCCTCCGAACTTTTCTAATTTGGTAACATGCAAACATCAGTGGGCTTTTTACCATTCTCAGTGTTGTTGATGATAATGTTTGCTCTTGTGATTCCAAAAGGCTGGTTGAACTTTTTGTTTGTATATTAATTCCTCTAACAATTTTCTATGTCAAAAATAAAATAAATTCAAAAGTTCCATAATTGTGGGGAGAATTTTGGGAAAAATTTATATAGTTCATAATTTATATGAGAGGTTTCTTTAGTTTTTGACAACCATTACCTGTACATGCAATTTTTCAGTAGATAGGGTGCCCTCCATTTCTTTTTTGACATGACAAAAGAAAGCTTCTAACATTCTAATTCAAATATTTTATTTGGAAATGCACTTCTGTAATTTCATTATAAAATTTTTAAAAGTTGCATGAGAAATGTAATTCTTATTTCTCAAAATGTGAATGCTTACTTCACCCTTCAGCTATTATATTCACCTATTTGGTTTTTAGTGTTGCTGTCACCAAATAACAAATCTATAGTAAGTATATTTACACTTTACTGATACAAGGAAATTATCCCTAATGTAAATGAGAATAAGACTATTTAAATTCGGCTTGGACCATTCTAATTCTCTCATAGTTTCTCTTGTTGAAATAAAATACCAATCGAAAGTGAATATGTGTGGCTAGTTGGTAGGTATGTTTCATTGAGCAAACCAAATTGCTTTCTAGAATTTCCTGTAGGAAAATACAGTGACTCTAAAATTCACTTAGCACTTAAAACTGGCATCAAGAGTGGTGCCCAGTCACCATGAGAGTAATCGAGGGCTGGAGTGACAGTTCCTTGGCTTTGGCTTCTGCATGATAAAGCATGTTGAAAGCATTTGTGCGGACAGGACAGAGTAGGCTAGGAGAAGAGCCCAGATCACTTACACTACAGGCCTATACTGCATTTCCAACAGTGTGCTCATCATTTCTACTTGGACAACCACAGAATTCTCAGGCTCAGCATGTCCAGTTGGAATTTATCCATCATTTCATCCTAAAACCTGCTGCCCCTCCTGTGCCCCTAGCTCAATGAGTGGCCCAGCGTTGCTTGAAGCGTCTCCCTCTCACTTGCTTCCACACCTAATGAATCACCAGTTCCACTGAGTCTACCTCCTAAATAGCTATTTTCTAAGTCTTTTCACTTCTCTTCATCCCCTCCTTGCTGCTCGTTCAAGCTATGAAGGCTTGTCTGAATTAGGACAAGAGTGTCTCCATCGGTCTCCCTTTCTCCAGTATGGCGCTTTCCCAATCCAGTCTCTAAAATGCAGCCAAATCCTACAACCTCAAAGACTTTCCATTTTGTTGGAATAAAGCCTAAACTCCTTAGCATGGCCAGTGAGGCCCCCTTTTATTCTGTTCCCTGCATTCTGCTCCAGCTTCAACTCCTCTCTCTCTCCTGAGCCTGTGCAGCGGCCACATGCCCTCCAAGCTCCACCAGATGGAGCCAAGAACTCAGTGCCTTTGGACTTTACAGGAGCTCTTCTCAGCCTGCCCTGGAATCATCTGGATAACTTCTACTCAGCCTGGAAGTTATAGTGCCTCTTCCATGAATCCTTCTAGACTACCCCATGCCCATGCTCTCAAGTCCAGGAGAGCTGCTCTCAGAGCATCCTACACTCTGCCTCATTCCGGGAGTTACTGCATTTCATTGTGACTGCTTACTCTTCTAGCTTCACCACTGGACCCTGGCTTCACAATAACCAGGGCTATGACCTTCTTGCTCATTTGTCCAACCCTGATGCATCAGAGTGAGAAGTCTGTGGGAGGTAATCCACAAGCATTGGTTAAATGAGTGAATCCGAATGGAATTAGGTACAAAGGCCATAGAGTTCCTGTTTCTGTTTATGCCCTTACTATCTGGTCAAAGTACTGCAGGAAACAGTACATGATAATTAGCTGTTGTCTAAAACAGTTACTTCCCTGCTATACAATTTCACCACCACCCCAAATCCAATCACTAACTAAATTTAAATCTATTTGACCCTACTTCTTTCAGCCTTGGTAAGAACTGTAGCAACCATCATCATCTTTAAGAAAATTAAATTACTAATATCGGTCTACCCATTTCTCCAAGAAAATGAAATTACTTCTCTACAGAATTAAAACATCATTTCCTTGAACTTGATGAAGCAGCCAATTTTCTTTTGTGCTTCCTGCCTCAAAAAAGAGTATGTGTCTAGACGGAATATTAGTGGAGTTTTTCCATGAGAGCCTTTTCTGCTAGAACAAGCTCCGTTATTCCTACACAATTACATAAGTAGCTCACTGTGCCTCTCTGCTTACCTCTTAATTTCAAAAAAGAAAAAGAAAACTAGGCGATACAAGTTTTAACCCATATTTCCAAGCATAGAATTCTGTTTTTTTTAAAAAAAAAAGAACACCATGGATTTACATACTACTCTCCAAAGTTCAAAATATTGTTATAATCAATTTTTAAAGGTGACAAACCAGTTTAGTTATTCTACCTTCGCTCTGCAGTATTCTTTGCAGTATTGGTTCTCAGCTTTTAGCACACATCGTAATCTCCTGGAGGGCTTTTTAAAATGCTGGGCCTACTCCCAGAGTTTCTGATTTATTAGTCCTGAGACTGGACCAGAGAATTTGCATTTCTGACAACTTCTCAGGTGATATCCATGCGGCTGGCATGGGGACCACCCTTTGAGATGTAACTGATACATTCAGCTCATAGCAGAGAAGCACATTTTACCTCTGTCTATGGAGCTGATATCATGACTTTCTGACATGTACTATCTCACTATCTCTTCCTTTTTATTGTTGGTCTTCAGTATCTAATTCAGTTTTGCTGCCTAAATATGTGAAGCATGCACTTGGTGCTGAACCTTAACAGCACAAGAGTATACCATTTTCTTAAAAAGGAAAGAAGAGGTTTCTTTCTGTAAGTTAACAAAAAACCTCTAAGGAGGTTTTACCTTCAACAGCAAACGCGTTTTGTTTCAATTGTTATTTTTTTATTCAGGAGCCAAGCTGGCAATTAAGCTGGCATAAGGAGTAAGAGTCATTTGTTTAATATGATGATAGCGTAGGCCCTTTGCAAACCCTGGAACAATGAGGGCCCACACATAAGCTCCTTCCAAATTCTAGTTCCTTCTCTGCTCTTGCTCTCCAAAGGGTGGCTGCTCATTGTGCATTCTCAGAGCCACAAAGGGGAAGATTTTAAATCTTGTCCCATCCTGCCCCACATTTATTGCCTTAATGTATAGGAGCAATCTTAAGTAATCTTTAAACAGTGCAGAACTAATCATGAAGTCCACCAACCAAGTGGCACTTGCAGAATCTCTTTGCTCCACAGGCTTTCCATTATCTCTGTGTTTCTCTGTAGTATCATTGTGCTGAGAAGAGCAAGTTGAAAACTCCATCTGGAGTTGGGCTTGGTAGAAGGGTTATTTTTGTCTTGTAGACTTGCTATTTCAGTCTTCTTAGAAGGAAGAAATGTCTTAGGAAGTTCTATTTCTCACCAATTTTGGCATAAGCTGAGTCAAATAATTTAAAGAATTTAAAGAAAGAGATGTCCTTAGTAACAGCTTCTGAAGAACTCGGGCACACCGTGCTGTGACCCTGACAATGTACCAAATAGGTCCCCACTGTTTTCGAAGGTTCTTTTTGAGTGGAGACTGACTTGTTCACTGCTTTATCCCTACAATTTAAAATAGTGCCCCAAATAGAAAGCATGCAATATATAACATTTATTGCCCGATTGGCTCTCACTACAACTAGCATAGGTGATGCATGATTAAATTAAAGCAGTGTAACATGACACCGACATTCATACATTAAATAATACCAAAATAGAGAGTGCTTCTACAAATGAAGGAAAGGAATCAGAAGCTGTCTTTCTTGTACATAATCTCTTCTAACCTCCAGTCTACAAATACATCCATCACCAGAGATCTGGCAAATGTTCAAAATAAATATACATTTACATTTCAGGACTTAAATCCCTGGTTTTATACTCAAACAGTACCCAGATTAGTAAAACATTTTTTCAATTAAATTGTCTGCCAGTTTGTAAGTGTAAAGAATTCCCCACGAGAAATCCTCCTTTATATAGGGAGTACAGTTTTGGCTAAATGCTTTCTCAGAATTGTGTAAGAAGGGCATATAATTATTAGGTAGACAAAGGTGACTGCCACTTCTTTTTAACACCAATGGTGTCCTCAAAGCTTCTCTTCCATTTTGCAGTTATGAATGTTTACAGCCCCTTCAGATAAATTTTCTCACTGTAGCCCCAGTCTATGCGAGTTTATGAAGTAATCCTGCCAGGGAGGGGTCCATTACAAGAACTTCAGCTATAACTAGTTCATGTCACTCAGACCTGCATCTGTCTAGGAGCCATGACTGCTGGCTCCTGCACCCCTGAGGTCTACCTCATGGACACTGGACCCCGTGTCAGACGTTCAAATTAGGACAGCCTCGTGCCGCAATGATTTACTGCTCCTTCTACCTTTGGATCTCCTGTAACCCAAGACAGCCTAATCCAAGCCAAGCTCTCTTATGCCCTTTGGATACTGTTCCTCTAATGAGTCACAAGACTGGCCTCCCCTCTAGGGACAAGCCAGTTCTTCCAGATCTCATCTAGCACCCAAGTTCTATTTTTTTTCTGTCAGGTTCTGATTTCTTTCCCAGCCCCTGTTGCTAAAAATCCCATTGAACCTCTCATCAACACCACAAATCCTGGCAAAGAACGATTTCGCTGTCTTGAGTTCATTTTCAGAACTCGGGACATAATAATAATTACTAATTTGGCGACCAATAAGCTTTTGCACCAGGGGACAGAAATTGGGGTGGAGGGAGGGCCTAGGAGAGGCCCTAAGTGCTGAAACATATTTTTACAGAATAATGTAGGTGGTGAATTCTCTTACCCAACCAGGAGCAAACTGATGTACTATTTTAGCACTCCTGTCATTCCTACACTGAATTTTATTTTATGGGAAAGTTCCACAATTTTTAACATACTATATCATCCCCTCATGCCAAGATGTCTCATATTTTAAGAATTATAAAATTCACTCATTGAAAATTTTGGCATACCATGTGCTATGCATTACATATTTATGTATCTTAAAAATCCTGAACAAATCTCTCTTGAGGTTCTGTTTAAAATACAACCAGAAGCACAGTCAAGTATGATAGGAAAACAGAGCATCGACCCCCAGAAGACTAGCACCTGCCCCAGAGGTGCTAGAATTTGAAATGCTGTTGAAATTACTATGGAAATCAGTTATGCAGTATATAAGAACCAAGGCAGGCTGCCATAGTTTCTTCTACTGGACAACATTAAGGTCTCAGAAAATGTCCAAACCTCTTCTAGAAATAAACATCGATTGAGAAGAGCAGCCCGGAGCTTTCATGAATGCAATCCATCTACATGCTGCCAGCTAACTCATAACCCATGACAAGCGGGGGGCCAAGCAAGAGTTATTTATGTCTCTTCTTCTGGTACAATACCAGGCATGCGGCTGAAAAGGATCTGCTGAGTCACATCGTGTTTGACTGAGGAGTGACAGAGGAGTTTTCTTCAATTAATAGCCAGCTGCAGGACTTGAGCTAATGCCAGCTGGGCTTTCGTCATGAAGTGACACAAACATAAATTATTCTGTACTCAGACGCTGGCTGTGATGCAGTGAATTAATCCATCCAAAGCTGGCGGAGCGAGGGGGGCGGGTGATTATGATGAGTTTTTTTAGCCTATTTTGGCGGCTGTTTATGGATATCTGAGTTTGTGCTAACTGTTAAATGTTCTACTTGATTCATTTAGGTTCAGATACTTGTTTGAATAAACAAATTGTTAGAAGGGAGGAACCAAAATGGGTAGAAAAGGCCTCATCGAGGGCATGTTAATTTCTTTCATTGATTAGTGAAATCCATAAACATATTCAAGTGACATGGCCAAGGGGGAAGTAGGCAAAAAAGGCTGCATGAAGGGAGCCCAGGGGAGGACACCCTTGAGGGGAAAATGATGACCACAATGACAGAAAAGGAATCCAGAATAGGTTTTAAAAGTCAAATGCCTGCGAGGACTTTCAGAGGTGATTAACAGGCCCAGCTACTGGGACTTTTCTAGCGAGGTGTCTGTCCCGGTGGTCACAAGTCCCTGTGTCTTCTGGCTGCCTAGTCACATTCCATCTGTCTGGATGGAAGAGCGCCCACCCACAAGCCAGACCTTTTCATTATGGGGAAGTTTCTGAGGTTCCATGTGTCAGGCAAACTTTGCTTACCCATCACTTCATGTAAACACCTCCTCTATGGGGACGCCTTACAGAAAAAGCTACTTGCAGGCTTCTAACCAAAGAAATGAAGCTCAAGAAAGAGGAGCTACGTAAGAATCTAGACAGAAAATAAGCCCCGGGAATGAGCAAGCGGCAGCAGCTTGACCTGCGAATTCTTTGCTATCTGTTTGCTCCCTCAATTTCCAAACTGTAGCCCTGGAAATATAAACACACAATTCTAAACACTCGCAGGCCCGCGGCAGCAAAACGCCACAGGCCAGCTCCACAACCGGGGTGCGCAGGCCATAGATCCTGTGAGTGGCGGCGATGAGGTGCGGAAAGGGACGGTCACCGGTCAGCACCTGGCACCAAGGAGCACTGGGCCCAAGGAAGAGGTGGCTGGCAGCAGGTCCTGGACGCTCTCATTCATGGAGGAAGGAGCCCAGGGATTGAATTACCCGCTGACGCCAGTCCTACCCACGTCAGAGGGCAAAGTGCCGCGACTGCCAAAGGCCGCGGTGGCTTTGGATCCAGGCGGAATTGCTTGGCGTCTCGTGGGGACAGAGAGGAGGCCTGTGCGGGGATGAGCAGGGAACCCGGCTGCCCAGCAAGTCTGGTAATGGGCACGCTCATTTGCACGTGGATTTTAGAGGACTCAGGGGACAACGGTCATAGGATTTGACTCTCTAAATCTGTCAGCATGAGAGATAAACCTAATCTGGCCACGTGGGCCTGATGAGAAACAGTTTGCTTCTGGCAACACAGAAAGAGAAAGGGCAAAGCAGGAAACCCACCACTGTCAGTGACATTCAGAGCAAGAGTCCCACAGCCACACGCATCCTGCTCCATCAGGGTGGGGAGCCTGGGAGACCCTAAGCTACAGGCTGAAGGCCACCTCCCAGTGTGGGCCGGGGGAGGGGAGCTGTTAGAAGCTGAACGGACAAGTGCTTTTTCAACCACCATAGGCAGCACCCATGGGTGCCCGCCTGAGCTCCCTTCCAGGTTGGCCAGCTGCGGGCAGAGTACAGGCGCGGTGTCCAGGTCTGAGCAGTGCGTGGCCATGTTGCCCGAGCGTCCGTGCACTTCTCTCAACAAACGGACTCTTTTCACAAGAAGCACTTCAGTTTATTTTCTAGCCCTGTCCACATCACAACCAAATGCATGAATGGAAACAGAAAACTGCGATCATTAATGTTTAGGACTCTTTTTGGGTTTTGTAATCTTTGTTATGGAGCAGACACAGCCTCTGCTTCTATCCCGGGAATCAATGATACAAGTGGACGTGTTCACAGACTCCCTTATTAAAACATGGATATATATATAGCTCACGTATACCTCCTCCATTCGGGGACCAGTCATCGAATTTGTGATCCATCATTTCTTTCATCTTTTCCTTTGACATGGTCTTTATGAGAAAAAAGGACGGGATTGGGAAATACTGTGCAAAAAGCATGTCCCAGGCTTGTGCTAGATAACTTTTATACATTTTCATCTTTAAACCTAACAGCCTACTGAGGTTAACATCCAATTACATGTAGAGCAAAAGAAGCTCAAGACACTTCCTCCAAGATGGTTTATTTGATGAATAACCTAGTTTAAGAGATGCTCACATGCCCTCATTTCATCCCTACATTTTCCATCGTTCTCTTCATAAGCTTTTCATTTGCCTGTCTTCCTCTTAAATTGTGATATCCTTGAAGGTGGGGACCACACGCTATACATCTTTGTACCCTCAGTGTCTGAGACAGTGCCTGGCACCTGGTGGACAGGAATGTCAGGGGTAAATGTCAGGGGTAAAATCAGCAATAGCACTGGGTTTTCAACCCAGAAAGGTCTGATTCCAACACCTACTGGGTAAAAATATCGGAGTTTATCAGTGATATTTGGAAGAGAAATGGGTGTTGAGATTAGTTTATCCAGTTTCATTCTAGATAGTTCATGACCAAGAGGGTCTCAGAATATACTTCTTGATAGCCTGCCAGAGGAGCTCAGTGGTTGAGCCCATGAACCAAGAGGTCACCAGTTTGATTCCCAGTCAAGGCACATGCCCCAGTTGTGGGCTTGGTCCCCAGCAGGGGGCATGCAGGAGGCAGCCAATCGATATTTCTCATTGATGTTTCTATCTCTCTCTCCCTCTCCCTTCCTCTCTCTCTAAAATCAATAAAAACATATTTAAAAAAATACTTGACAAAGCCATGTACCCAAGTTAGCTCTGTTTCCCAAACTATAGATAACTGGGAACTAAAGATTCAGAAAAAAGTCAGGCTCAGTGGAAGGACTGGGGTTTTTTATTAAACATATGAGTGAGTATTTACGTTGTTAAATGATAGGTTGGCATTTCACCTGGATTAGAGGAAAAATATTCCAACATCAATTTTATTTTGAAAGACTACAGTGAGTGAAACCCTAAGTGCTCCCCGCATGAAAAAAATCGTTTTCCTTACTGTACAAATTCACAATGTAAATATAATCATGATGGCATTTCCTTTCACAGTATCAGCATATAAAAACACAAACCTTTGAAGAACAAAGACTTTGACAAACTAAGAAAAATAGCTTTAAAATCCCATGAAAAGAGGTGGCAGGCATAAAACCTGAGAAAGATTTTCATGTGTAGCTTTGCTGCTGTAGCCTAATACCAGCTTATACCAGCTCCCATTTCAAACCCTGGCTCCCCCTCCTCCCATCCCATTTGCAGCAACTCATGTTAATGTTAATAATAAAAACCCATTTAAACTCAAAAGATGAGTAATAGGCAGAAAACAGTTGTTTGGCTTAAAATGTAACCAATTTAGCTATGGCAGGGCCAGTTTAGCTTCTTCATCAGGCACAGGGACTACCTTGCCCAGGGCCCACAATACTTTTAGGAAGCCATTAAAATATTTTAATTTCTTTTAAAATCGGAAAAAAAAGAAATATAATTCAGCTTAGATTATATTTATCTTTAGCTCAATGCAGTTTTAAAGTGTAATTTTTAGTACTTTTCATGGAAGAAGGGGTGCATAAAAGTCAAACCTACATAGGGCCCACAAAAGCCATAGTGTGGCCCTCAGCCACGCTATTTTTAATCTTTATGAATTCACTATGGCCGTATTATTTGTTGAGATGCTATGGACACATTAATATTGTATGCCTTTCATGTCTTCTCTCCCACCACAGAAACCAATCCCTCAAAAAACACTGAAAATTCTTACCATATGGAAAAGAAAAATCTCACCATATTGATTAAATATGGATAGGATATTAATGGGTATCAATCAAAAATCTAATTCAAGTGGGTCATGAAAGAAAAAAATTTCCTAAGGAGCTTCTTTTTCCCTATCTGATATCTTTTACCTGTAAGGGAACAAATCACAATTTCAGAGGGATGCACTACCAGGGCACAGTGCCTTCATAAAAACACTAATTAGAAATGCTTACCCACAACACTTTCTTTTCTTTAACATGGAGTTAGCTGGCTTAATTGAGTAATTACTGAATCTAGGTGCATACTTTGGTGCATACTTGCCAAACTACTGAGTTAGTAGTGAATTTGTAAGCTAAAGTAAGTGAGTACTCAGTTAGTAAAAAGACTGGCATCCAAGCTAATATCAGGATGCCTTTCTCATCTGGTACAGCATAATTAACATTGGTCTATGTGGCCATTGTGTTTTCATGCCAACCAGGCCATATTCTGATTCACTGATAGCTCTGCCTATATAAGCTAATTCTATGTTCATCCATTAACAGGATATTACTTACTGCATTATCTTCTGCTTCCTCTACCTCTAACTAGTCGGCAGACAGGCTAGAGAGGAAATGAGGAGTGGGTATCTAATGCCTTGAGTTTTGAAACCTTTGTTCAGCATCTCTTGGTATAGAAAGAGGTGAGAAGCAATGGCTGAGATGAAGTTTTAGTCTTATCTGTGAGTCCCATTTACCCAAGACCTTCTTTATTTTTTATAGCAAAGAAAAGTAGTAGTATATACACAATGCAAATTTCGATATTAGAAAAAGAAAAATTTAGAATTTTTAGTAGAATATACTAAAAGAAAGAAGAGATAATATAAGTAGTCTCTTTTTAAAACTATAGGTGAGGATTAGAGTTGAACGCTTGCCTACATATGATTAATAAAGCAGAATAAGATAATAAGGAACAATTATTAAGTTACATAAGAAGAAAATAAGTAATAACAACCTTAAGTAAACATCTGCTTTTTACACAGCTAAAATTTAGCCTATTTTTTACACTTCTGTCCCCTTTTCACTAAGTTGGGAATATCCCACTTATTGAGTAGGCAGAACAGTAGAGAGGGCCTGCCACCAAAATAAAGCAAAAGTTCAGTTTTCCTTTTCAAAATATAATTTGCATAACTGGGCTGTTAAATATATGGCCATCTGATATAAGAAAGTAGAACATTAACAATAAATACTGAGAAATTCTGCCTCGTTGTAATGAGAACCTTTTAAAACGTGGCTTATTTTTCTGGCTATAGTATATCTCTGCAGACTTATAAGCATCCGTCTGTTCTTACTCTGAGAAACCAAATTTTCTGCTGGATGGGACTGACCCCCACTGTGGGGATGCACAAAGGCCTGGCCAGTCACATGGTTGATTCAGGGCTGGCACTTAATCCACATCTACCCATTTCATTGGAACCACTGAGAAATACATGCTCTCAGGCCCCTGGAATTAACACGTACGGAATTATCCCTGTGCTGTCTTAGTGATCATTACCACCACGCAGGAAAAACCAGAAAGACAGCAAGGGGGTGGGGTGGTGGTGGGGTGGTGGGTGGGGGTTGGTGGGGTGATGGGGTGGGGGTGGGGGGGGTGAGGAATCACATCTCAAGAATCCCTGGAGTAAACCTCATACCCATGTCCTAATCACATCTCACGAGTCCCTGGAGTAAACCTCGTACCCATGAAAACTGGCTGTACTCTTTCCATTTCCCAGTTCCCAGTTTCAAGATCCCATAAACTGCCTTTCTGTTTGTTTCAATCAGTTTAAATCTGGCAACTAATGGGGGACAAAGCTCTGACTAATACCCTATATTACCACATGGATCTTTTCAATGTTAAGGAATGTAATAGAAATCTTGATGCAATGCGAGTCCTCTCTTGTTATTTACCTCTCTTTTTTGCTGCCTTTGTATTTGATCGACAATAAGAGAATCCAACTGTTTCTTGTTGCACCATTGGGGAAGATTCATTCATTCATTCACTCATTCATTCACTCATTCATTCACTCATTAATTCATTCAACAAAGTATGTACCAGGCACCCACTGAAGACTCATAATTGAACAAAACAGACAAATGGTCTACTTTTATAAAATTTACAATCTGGTAGGAGGGAGTTGACATTTAATGAAGAAATAAATACACCATGTAAATATATTGTAATCTACACATGCTACAGAGGAAAATAATGCAGGCGACAGAATACAGAACATCTGAGCTCGATAGTGGGTTTTGTTTTGTTGTTTGTTAAATAGATGATCAGGGAAGGTCATGTGAAGAAAATGATATGCAAGCAAAGACCTAAAGAGAAGAGAGTTCCTTACTGAGGAAGGTATGGATCCTGAAACAAAGCAGAGTACAGCTCCACGCAGTAGACTGTATGGAAAATGTTTCTTAGAGGGGTTTACTTATTTCCACAGGGAGAAACTCCCCTCGATGCCCCACGAGGCCCTTCTGCTGCTAGCTCCCTGAGGGAACTGGCATATTTGTTTTGTTTCACTGGGCAAACAGAAACATGAGTTAGGGATGGCTGTAGGTCCCATGAATCATTATAATTTTCAGTGAGCACTCTCAGGCGTAAAGGCTGTGATGTGAATTGCTGACTAATTTTATAAAGCACCTGGAGCTCCTTGGGGCAAAGGCACTATGTCAACACCAACGTTAAACAAATAGCAATAATTGACCCAATCCTCTGGTGGTGTAAGGCAAATAAGATATGTTCCCTCTTGGAAGTTTATGACGTCTGCCAGGTTTACCACTTGGCAACCTGGATTAAGCAAGAATGAGGCAAAGCATTTTTAGAAACCACTTCTGCTATCATTGCATGTGGCCTCCAAACAACCACTGTGAAATGTGCAGTATTTAACAGCAAATTAAAACTGAGTATGTTTTAATTTCACTATCGCAATAAGCTATTGAATAACCATCTGAAACAGTATTCCTTATCACTGTCCAGGTAATTTCATCATTATTTAGAAATAAGAGTAGAATAATGTTCATTAGGTAGTAAAAGCAGAATCTTTTCCCACCAGTTTCTACAGCACATGCAAATCTCCACTTAGCAAAAGAACTTTTAAACATTACATCTCTTAGAGCTTCTCAGTGTGAATTTTTATTAAAGAAACTTTCCAAAGACAAGAATGGCTTTTAGGTTTCCAGATAGTAGATAAAACTGTATATAACATATTAGCAAGATTTTCTTTGGGTTTCTAAGAATTCTATGGGGAAACTACCCAATTTCAATGTAACTCTTTATC
Organism: Miniopterus natalensis; assembly: GCF_054644295.1. Taxonomy (NCBI): domain Eukaryota; kingdom Metazoa; phylum Chordata; class Mammalia; order Chiroptera; family Miniopteridae; genus Miniopterus; species Miniopterus natalensis. The sequence continues at coordinate 29,088,648 of NC_142083.1, forward strand.
TACCTCCCACCACTCCGTACCAAAAAAGACATCTATAAAAGAGAATGTACAATATATATACAACTTATAAGCAAATGTCAGGATCTGAATTTTAAGCACAACAAGAATAAACCTGGTTTTATTCTATTAATTCCAAAGTTCAACTGAAAAAACAAATTAACCATTTTCTCAAGGTTATTAGCTATCATTGCTCTTAGAATTATGAGATATTTTTGCTGAACAACTTTAAGATTAATCTAGTATCGCTCATTTACTTCACAGATGAAGAGACTAAGTCTACAAGAGGTTACTTCATGAGGATATAAAAATCAACTCTAATACCTTGAGCCACAGCGTTTCTTATTACTCTGCAATATCCTTCCAGATGTTTTCCTTTGATTTACTATGTATGTGTGTGAGTGTATTCTTATTTTTAAAAAGCAGTCTCTCAATATATTGTTTAAGTATTTTTAATTTAACACGTCATTAACATCTACCATATTAAATATTACGCCTGTACATCATATGCGTGTACCTTGAAATATTAAACTAATCCCCACTGCTGGGTTTTGGTTCATTTTGAATTTTCTAGTTTAGTGAACAATGGTGTAGCTAAATCTTTTCACACATTGTTAGTTATTTCCTTAGGATAAATCCTTAGAAGAGCAACTGCTGGTTCACAGAGGGGTTTTTTGTTTTGTTTTTTAGGTTAATTGCAATTATTATTGTATTGTCTTCTAGAAAGAGTATTCAAATTTTCAATTTCACTGCTAGTGAATAAGAATGTTCCAAAGTGAATCAATATTTGGTATTATCTGGCTTTGTTTTTTAAATATTTAACACTTTGATTAGAGAAAATGATGGCCCTTGAATTTGCATTTCTTTAAGTTTGGACTTTAATTCATGTTACTGGCAAACCATGTTTCTTTTTTATGAATTGTGTGTTGATTTTTTTGTAAGGAGGTCATCTTTTTTGTTACGGATTTCTAAGGATTTTTATTTTTATTTTCTTAATTTATTTTTTAACCCTCACCCGAGGATATGTTTTGATTGCTTTTAGAGAGAGAGGAAGAGAGAGAGAGAGAAACACCAATGGGCTGCCTCCCATGCATGCCCGGACTGGGGAATCAAATCCGCAGTGCAGGTGTGTGCCCCGACCTGGGGCTGAACCTGCCACCACCGTGGTGTACAGGTCACGCCCCAACCAACGGAGCCACCTGGCCAGGGCTGATTTCTAAGGATTTTTAAATGCATTAAAGTTAATGTCCCTTTAGCACTATTGGAAATTGATTCCCAGTTGTCATTTGTCTTTACATTTTATTTACTGTTTTTTGATGTGCAGAAATACTGGACTTTTTGAATGTACACATAGCTATCAAACATTTTCTTCATGTTTTCTAGCTCTGGTGATATGTTTAGAAATACCTCCCCACTTTGAAATGAAAGAATTATTCACCTATATTTTATTATAGTAATTTTAACTAAATTACTTTTTAGTTGTTACAGTCATAAAATTATATATTATATTAATAAATAGTATTTTTTATTTTTATCAAACCTTACTTAATATATATTTTTATGTAAAGTATAAGGAAGGAATGTAAGTTTATACTATTTTCCCCAATGATTAGCTATTGCCTCCACACCTATCCCATTGACTACACTGTTATTTTAATTACTCAGTAAGTGTACATTTACATGTATGAATGTATCTGTGTATACACACATGCCCACGCACATGTCTCGTTCGAAATCTATAGGCTTTTTAGGGACCTATTTGTTCATCTGGACCACTGTCCCATTATACTTCTTTTCAAGTTTTTATTAACTTTCTCATGTATTTATTCCTTTAGATGAACTTTTGAAATATTTCTTCAAAATAAAAAGTATCGTATTGGTATTAAGTGTAACTGAATAAATTATGTAGATTAAAAATTGGCCAGAACTGACAGTTTTAGCATCTTAAATAGGTTTTCCCATGTCCCACTGAATAACAGCAAAGTTTGGAAACAGGTTGCTTAGATTCAAATCCTAGCTTCTGCTCTTACCAGCTCTATGATCTTGAGCAAGTGGCTTCGTTTCTCTAAATCCTAAATACCAAATTTGTAAATTTAGGATAATAACACTAGTTACTTCATTGGACTGTACAAAATTAACAGATGATTTAATATGCAATGTGCAAAGTACTTAAATGCTTAATTAGTATGAAATATTATGACATCTCTAGGTTTTCTTTTAATTGTGATTTATTATTTTCTTCATGAAAAAAAAAACCTTCTGACTTTTATTGTTTTTCTTCATAGGTATAGTATCTTGTTTAAAATAGTATAAAAAGCATACTATTTTTTTTTCAATTATAATTTCTAACTGATTGGTCTTCTACAGAAAAGCTAATGATTTCCTGTTATATTTTGTATTTGGCCATTTTACTGAATCTCTGGATTATTTCTAATTATCTTTCAACTAATCCCTTCATTGTTTCTATGTAAATACCAAAAGAGTTATAGTCACTTTTCATTTTACATATTATGTTTCAAGTAACTGGATTAACTAGAACCTCCCAAGCAATATTACATAACAATATTTTAACAATACATAATAGTGCATCTAATGAAGCTAACTTCCATAAAAATAACTCACAGTTAAAAATCCTTTTGTACTGAGATAGACACTACATGCTTCTGCTGCTACTATTTCACCTGTGCCCTTTTCTTTTTTAAACAATGACTGGCTATTAAAGTCTAGTCAAATGCCATTCTGATATCTGCCATTGCTTTATCTTTAGCCTGCTACTATGATGGGTTCTCTGAGCGGATTCACTCACAGTGAATCATGTGTACATTTATGGAATCAACCTCCTTCAACAAGAGCATGATTCTTTAACAAAACGCAGGCGTCGATTTACTAACATTACACTTAGTATTTTACCTCTTTATTCAATAGTAAGATTGGTTGAGGAAATTCCTTTTGCAGCTGGGTGTGGTTCATACAGTGAATTCTAAAGCTGACTTTCCTCTTTCCTTTCCCGACAGCATGGATGGACCTGGAGAGTCTCATGCTAAGTGAAGCAGGCCAGTCACAGAAGACAAGCACCGTATGATCTCACTTATATGTGGAATCTAATGAACAAAATAAACTGACAAACAAAACAGAAACAGACTCATGGAGACAGACTGACAGCTGTCAGAAGGGAGGGGGTTGGGGGACTGGGTGAAAAGGTGAAGGGATTAAGCAAAAAACAAACAGACAGACAACAGCATGGTGATAGCCAGAGGGAAAGGGGATTGAGGGGGGTAGAAGAGGGTAAAGAGGGTAAGGGGGGCATAAATGTGATAGAAGGAGACTGGACATAGGATGGTGAACACAATATAACATACAGATGAGGTGCTTTAGAATCGGACACCTGAAACCTATATAATTTTATTAACCATTGTCACCCTAATGAATTCAATAAAAAATAAATAAAGTTGATTTTTTCATAAATTCTAGAAAAATTTAAATAACATACTCTCTATTGTTTAATGTTTGTAAACAACTTTCAAAAAAATTCTCTGGTACTAATGTCTTTTGCAGGGTTGTTCTATTGAAAGCACCCTTTCCCATTTTCCCCCCCAAAAGATATTGGTTTATCAAGTTATGTACTTCAATTTGTGTCAATTTTGGAAATATATGTGTGTGTGTGCATATTTGTGTGTATTACATAAATATATATGTGTGTGTATATATATTCTATGCAAAAATATTTTTGTATAGAAAGGGATCATTTGATCATGATTTTTTGGTAAATATCATTATTAACCAATTAATAATGCGTTATCTGTGTGCGTGTGTGTGTGTGTGTATATATATATACACATATCTTTCACTAACTGTTACGTATGACTGTCTCATTCTCTCTCACCAAAGAAAATGGGGAAAGACATTTTAGGAGGTGAGAAATAAAGCCTCCTCTCTCAAGTTTTTACCATCTCCCAAGAGAAACACTATCGTCTGTCTTATAGATGGGTCTCCATGTCAACAGTACACACCTCTGTGATAATTTTTTCTAATCACTGGGAAGTCATTTTCCACTTTTAGCTTTAAAAGACTGAGTAGGGATCCCGCTCCTCATAATCTAATGCTAAATGATTTGAGATATTTCACGAAATTCAAGAACAGTGGTAAGCTTTACAAAAGAAACACTTCTCAACTGTTTGTCTACATTCTTATAGCCTGGCCCTGGATACAGGGAGTACTTTAGGACTAATTTTGGAAAGAATATGTACTTTTTTTCATATTATATAATATTTTGAGAGCATTTAAATGAATGCTTAGTGAGGTTTTAAAATGGAGATTTAAAATATTTTTACGCCACTGACAAAGATTAACAGAGCAAAATAAACTATACTTAATATTTCAGGGACCAGTGTAGTATACTAGTGTTTAAAAAAATAAAAGGCAAGATAGTGAAACCTGGAGGAACTAAAGCTTCTAAAATAATTCAACCCTCCCTCCAGCAGACCCTCATGTAGTGCTGTTATTTGCGGAGTTAATAATGAACCAAGGCAAGTATGAAACTTAATAAGAGCTACAGTTTCTTGAACACTTGCCACATACCTGGTATAATGCTAGGTGTTAACCACATCAGCTCTACTCCTCCTGACCGTAGGAGGCAGAGCACAGGACAGCTGACACTGCGTTCACTTCCTAAGTGCCAGGAACCCAGGTCAAAGAGTCCTTCATAGGAGCCATCTCATTACATTTTTACAACCACCTTACAGAACAACTGTCTTCCCCATTTTGGGATGAGGTCACTGAGTCTCAGATCCCAAGGTTACAAAGCTAGTAAGTGACAAATAACAGGGTTGTCGTCTATGCTCTCTTTACACTGTGCCACCGCTTCAAGTTTGACTCAACTTGCTTCTGAGCATAATGCCTAACCTGTTACCTACTTACAACATGCCAGACACTTTTCTAAGTGCTTTATGCGCACCATCTTCTTGAATCTTCACAATTTTATAAAACAAGGACCATGATTGACCTCCCCCTCCACCCACTGAGTTAACAGAGAAGAGAGCTGAGACTTAGAGGAGTTGACCTGCCCAAGGTCACACAGCTGGTGAATGACAGGGCCAGGCTAGGCTATGCACCCAGACTATTTAACTCCAGCTTTAAGCTTTTAATCACTATACAGAAATGTCCACCAAGGAAGATGGCTAAACTGGGGGAATAATATTTATAAAATCTAAAGGAGTATAAATAAATCAGCAACTGGAAGAGGGCTATGATTTTAAATTCTATAACAGGCAGTTTCCCTTAGACGCCAGCATCCATTCTGAACCCCCACTGAGGAAGGAAAACAATGAAACTGTGACAGGAAAGTTAACCACGAACTGACTGTAGGCATCCATGCCAGAAGCAGGACTCACTTTTCCAAAAGAGGTCAGTCATGGTTGACTACAGAGACTTTAGGATCCTGTTTTTCTGTTCAACACAGTAATTCAGAAGGACACAGTAAAAATAAACAAAAACAAGGGCAAATACCTATTGGATAAATGTGCTTCCTTCTAGACTTCTGAGGGGGCAGGAAGATGAAACCCACAGAGCAAAGGTAAGCTTATTTGTGGGAACCTATAGGGAAAAGAGCAACAGAAGTACTGGTCCCTGGCAACAAGTGTCGCCCGTTTCTTAAGGTCTTCCTGGTCATGATCCCCCATCCCCAACGGGTCAGAAAACAAGACGACAGACTCTTTCCATCCAACCCTCTGGGCACTGAAGCAAAAGGAGTCCCTGGCACCAATGACATTTTCAGAGTCGAGGTGGGTATGCGAGCTAATCCCTGTCTCTTCTGAAACATCTATCCAACTGCATCGAGGGGACCGGAGGGGAAAGGAGACACCCCATAACCTGAAGCGCTCTGCCCCTGTCTCCAGCCAGTGCTGAGATGAGCAGCTGCTTCATTAGAACGGGACACTCCACGGTCCGTGGGAGCCTCGTCACCTCAGGTTTTTTTCTAGAGGAGGTAGAATGGTCCGGTCCTACTTCAGATGAATACACAGCTCAGGTTTCCTTAATGTTTCTAAATTTATTCTAATGTTTTATGTACTTTCTGGCTGGTTTCTGAAGTTTAGGAACCCTGCCTTTATTTTTTTAAAAAAGTATTGTACAGAACAATGTAAATGCTATTTAAAATATATATATATATATATATATATATATATATATATATATGTATATATATATATGTCTTCATTGATTTCAGAGAGAGGAAGAGAGATAGAGAAACATCAATGATGAGAGTCATCGATCGGCTGCCTCCTGCACACCCCCTGCTGGGGATCGAGGCCTGACCGGGAATCGAACCTCGATCTCCTGGATCCTAGGTCGATGCTCAACCGTTGAGCCGCGCCCAGCCGGGCTGTAAATGCTATTTTTTCACTTTTCTGACTAGGCCAAGTTCTCCTGGGGGGCAGGGCCCTCCTGCACACCTGAGACAGGGTGCCTCTTAAGCACCTGACAGAACTGACTGAGTCCCCAGCCTGTGTCATAATGTTCTGATCTCAACTTTCTATTCAGACTCTCTCTCATTCTCTCTGTATTTATTTTGCCCGCACTGGGTGGCCACTGTGTTAAGTGCTTCTCATTTAAGCAGCACAACACTCCTAGGAGGGAGCCGTTCTTGGTTTCCAAATACTAGAACAGAGAGATCTGAGGTGGAGAGAGGTCAAGTGACTTGCACATGGCCACAGCCACACCTTGGGAATTCTGCTTTGCTGTCTGAGGCAGTGGTAAAGACACAGGCTATTACAGCACTCCCTGTTCTTTGTCTAAACGGTATGCAACAAGAAAATACATTTGGGGTTTGGTACAAGGAAAACTTTGTCTTCCCTGAGAAATGGATGTTGTGTTCTCTAATCTAATATTTCCCTTGCTTTTCTGCTAAGTTTGACCACCACGTAGCTATGAGAGAGATTTCTGGGCTCCTTCAGAGGGAACATAATGACCCTTGTTACTGGAATATCCACTTTATCCAATTTTCCCTTCTAAAAATTTTGAATTAAAAAAGTCAACTTTTATTACTTCGTACTTTTGTAAGATTCTGCAAATCCTCTTTACATCTTAGGCAAAAGGCAAGAAGCAACTACAAATCCTTTTTGTAAATTTGTAGGGCATGAATAAATGAAGGAAGAAAGGAAGAAAGGCAATAGGCAAGCAACCAAGGTGGCAAAAATAAAGTGACTACCATTTATATTTTTAAATGATTATGAAGTTTGTTTGCTAATAAGTAAAACCTTAACCCAGTGTTATGCAGAACCACTATCTCTAGAAATTCTTTATATAAAGATTTCTCAAACAGTAAGTACAGGAGTAGAATGCTGAAATAAATGAAACTTTTGCAGGCAGAGCAGTCTCTGATCTGTGTCTTGCTCACTGCGTCCAAGGTTCCCCAGAAGTAAACATAGACCACAATGAGTTTGTGAAATCTAGTATTACAATATGGCCTATACTAACATTAGACTTTGTATGGGTGAGATTTATACTTTTATCTATACGATTCTTTGTAACATTCAGAACAATGTTGCAATAATTATTGAAAATACCATGCGTTCTGATTTTACATCAATTTGCAAATTATATTATCCTTCCTCACCCCCTACTTAGTGGATAGATGCCTGTTACAATGATACCACATGGTGAGTGTTATTTCCTGGCCATGTAGGCTGTCGGCATTTGGGGATTGAGAATCTTTGCACCACAGCCCTGCAATCACTGATGCCTGGCTGAGTATCTAAAAGCTACAGAGACACTGAGAACTGAAGATTGCAGCCGGCCTCCCTCCTTTTGTCAGATGTTTAAAATAGAATGATGGTTTGAAGAATATACTTCAGAAATAATTTGGTCAGGTTTATGTCCATTAATGTATGTCCTCTGAGCATTTTACACTAACCATCATGGTGTTTGTACCCATCTTTGAGTTGCTGACATCCTGAGACAACAAAGCATTTTAATTAAAAATGAGCTAAAATAGCAAAGTGGAAATAAGGCAAATAAACACTGAAGCCACAGGATGCTAAACACAGAGCATTGCTATATTTGCAACTGAAATCAGCTGGGGAGGCAAGTGTAACCTGACACAGCAACAAATGCATCAGGGGAAATGAGGGCCTATGGAAGGAAAGAGCCTGGCAGCACCCCACTTCGGCTCTTTCAGCTAGAAAGCGCTAATGACAGGGTGCTCTGTCATTAAAACCGACCTGCTTATAAAATGACATACATTAATACTGAATATTACTGGTGGCCCTAGAGGGCATATACTTGGTTTTGCAAAAACCATATGCTGTAGAAATACTATTAAACAATGAATGTTTCCAGATTAACAGGAAGATAAATTTATACATTTTTCTTCCTGCAAAGTTTAACTGAGCATCTGCTATACACTAAGTGTTGCTCCAGGCTCTGGGGATATAACAGGAAACAAAACAGATCAGATGCCTTTTATGGAGTTTGCATTCTGGTTGGAAGGCTATGGATATTAAAATAAAGAGGCAGATTTTATGATCTATTGGAAAGTGACGCATACAATGGAGAAAGACACAGCAGGAGCCTGCAGGGCTGGGAGTTAGGAATAGGAACGGCAGCTCTCCAACTGTTGGTTAGAAAAGCGCTACACAGAGGTGAAAATAAACAAACAAAATAAAAACGGACTCACAGCCAGCCAAGAGGAGGGGGTAGTGGGGCGGAGTGAAAACAGTGAAGGGGTTAAGCAATAACAAAACAAAGAACACCTCACAGACAGGCAATAGTATAAGCTCCTTACCAGAGGGGAGGGGGTAGGAGAGGGTAAAGGGGCATAGCTGGCGATGTACGGAGACTTGACTTGGGGTGGTGAGCACACCACACAACATACAGATGATGGGCTGTAGAACTGTACGTCTGAAGCCTGCATAATATTATCATCCAATGTCACCCCAATAAATTCAGTGAAAACAAAAGGCTTGAAGGGAGCAGCGTGAGGCCGGCTGGCGGAGAGCAAAGCGTTTCTCCCCTTGGATACGCGTGTGCTGGGGCGGGAGCGATTTCCAGGCTCCACCTGAGGCCGAGCCTCAAGCAGCCGCGTGGAGACCACAGAACAGCAGGAGGGGAGTCAAAGCCACCAACTTAGAGGGGAAGAACATGCTGTTATGTTAAAAAATAGAGAAAAGTGAAGGATCCGAACACACAGATTTCTACCACAAACCTGGAGGCATTAAAAACGATTGCATTTGACAGCGTAACTCCAGGCTACGCGGCCCAGCAGCAGACACATGGATTTGCCTGGCGTGGAAAGCGCCAGAGGGAGAGTTCAGGTCTTCTTCGCTGGGGGAGTCATGTCAGAGTGATGACTCTGTCTGGGAGAATTCAAGGACACAGTCCATCACTGAGACATCAGGGGCACACGTGTGCTGGTCTCCATCTCAAAAGTAGTACACAAAACATGTGACTTTCACATAGCTCTAAGCCACACTGCATGGGTGAGAAAAGTCTGAGAACAGAGTGGGAGGGCATGGATCTCAGAATTGCAAGCTAGACACTTTAAAAACAACTAAGTGCAGCCTTGGCTGAGGGCAATGGGGGAAGGAGAAAGAACATGAGCCCAATATACCCATTTCCAAATAAAGGTCATGGCTGTGTCCTCTGTGGCCATGAGGAAAGTCCTTAACTTCGGTTAGTTCCTTCACTAACTGAGTCATTCACAATAATATGTGTCAAGTCCCTAACATGGTGTCTGTCCACACTTCATCTTATAAGACTACTGAATGGCTGAATGTCTTTCAGGGAAAAACATTCATTGAAGAAAGTCTTAATATATGATGCTATTTATTATTACAGCTTGAAAACCTTTTTAAACTTAAGAATAATATAATGCTTACTTCATATAAGCCGTGTTAGGATTTCCAGTAATTTTGGACCCACTGATTCATTGAAATGTCGTTCAAAGGAGATAATTTCATTTATCACATGAACTTTAAGAAAATAAACAGAAAAGAACTTTGGAAGTTTGTTTTGGAGACGTTTCATGCTATTAACCTCAAAGCACCTCGGCTCCATTGACCCTCTTGAACATAAGCTGTAGATATGAGTGTGAATGACGCCGACTGTTCTGCATGGAACTTCCTGGTGTGAAAACATTCACAAAGTCATTCTCAGGGTTCACCTACAATGTCAAAGGTCGACTGCAGTTGATAGCTCAGGAACACATTCCCACAATACTAAATATATATTGTTAACATGTGCTTTAAAGACTCTCTGATTAGGAAAGCGAAAATAATGAAACTTTTCCTAGAATTATACTGGGTTGTTTGAAAAGCTGCTTACAGCACTCAAAATAAGTTTTTGTCTGTTTGTACTTGTCTTCTGGAATGATGTCCTCATGGATCAGTCACATTCTTTAAGGGCTAAGTATATTCCCCAAGTTTCCATTTTTCTATCCAAAAGCACCTGGCAATAATTTACATATAAATGAAGAAACATGCCACCCTTTTAAAATATCAATTTCTTGACACAAAGTCTAACAAATTGCTGTAATTTTAAGTCTTTAATAGAAACAAAATTAAATTAAAGGAATGGCATGCTATTTGAGTTTCCAAAGCACAGGGCGGCCTTGTTTTGCAGACAATGTTTCTTTAAATATTTAGCTTAGGTTATGACACCAGAGGCCTTGGCAGTGAATACTCTGAAGAAATGTAAAGTTTAATAAATCCATGAAAATGAGTCCCAGATGTGGTTTATGGGTCTCTCTCTCTCTCTATATATATAGTATATAATATATAATTGTATTGTATAACATACAATACATACAATACATAAAGTCTAAAGGAAGTAGAGATATGGGGAGAGATTAACCTAAGAATTTATATGCATATATGCATAACCTATGTACACAGACAATTGTATGGTGAAGGCCTGGGGGGAGGGGTCCAGGGGAAGGGGATCAATGGGGGAAAAGGGGGACATCTGTAGTACTTTCAACACTACAGATAATTTTGAAAGATAAAAATAAAGGAAATAGAAAAAAACTAGTCCCATGATAAATGCTGAAGTAGATTTGATTCATTTAAAACACTTTTTATGTGATGCTCTATGAAACACCCATTTTAGGTCCCATAGGCTGCAATATAAGAAAAATATACTGCCCTGAAAAATATGGAGAATTGGGTGGAGTAAGAGGTAAAATTCATTCATTCATTCAAAAGCACATATTGGGCCCTCTTCTGGGTTAGATGCTCTTTTGGTGCTATCAGGATAAGTGGGATCTGGTTCCTGTTCTCTAGTACTTTTAATATTTACTAGGGAGGAGAGACAGGTAAACAGCTAGTCACCCATCTCTCCCAGTAAGGATGCTACTGAACCACAACAATAATCCCATCGTCAGGTCCAGGGCCTGGGGGAGGCATGTATCACTGTGGATGACGAATTACTGAAGGAGACAGATGGGGAGGTAGGGAAGGGAGATCCTAGCAGATGAAGCCAACTGTGCAAAGGTAGGAAAACATAAGCAGGAAACAAATCACAATAAGTTCATTGTTCCTAGAGAGAGTTTTATAGGACATGTCAAACAGAGAGAGAGGACACTGGTGAGAGACATTCAAAAGGCCAGCTAAAGGGTTTGTATTTAATCTTTAGGGTTCTGGGAAGACCCTGAAAGATTTTAAGCAAAGATTCTGAAAAACATGGCAGTGTGAGATGATACTATGATCCTCATTTTTAAACTAAGGCTGACTTTTCAACTGTCCATCAATTCCCACTTTTCCTTCTGACCGCACAGAATTGTGCTTCCTATCTCCTTGAAGTTAACAAAGCTGCATTGCTTTGGAAAATGAAATATGATTCCTTTTTTCTGGGTGGAAGCATTTAATCGCTACTGCTTGGATCTCTAACCCCTTCATCTGTCCTGGGAATTGTAGATGCCTGTGGTTGATACAAAGGTGTTGCTCTGAGCAATCACGGGGAGTGGCTGCTGGCCTGAAGGGTCACCCAGATTCACAGTGGTGTTGTCTGTTACTGTAGTATAACTTTGCCTACCCTTCCCAAGTGATGGGGGATATTCTTCTAATTAGCAAGCTACTGCCACTAATTTGTAATTTGTTCAATGAAAACAAGTTGTGCTCCTTCTTAGAACAGCTCACCTGTCAAAGGTAACTTTCTTACGCTGCTAAGCCAAATCCCTCCTTCCCGATTTTGGAAGTGGCAGATAATGAAGCATTTGCCTATTTATTTACTTATAATTAGTTTTTGTTTGGAAATTTGAAAAATGCAGAGTAAAATGAAGAGGGTGCGCATTTATTTTTGTAACATTTAGAAAGAAGCAGTACCTTGGTAAATTGCAGTATTTTAAAAGGATAGTTTAAATCCTAAAAGTAGATATTGTACATGTTTGCATGCACTTTATCCCCTGTGCTTTCTGACTGCTGCCTACATACTGCCTGCTTCTCAGCACCAATTTGTGTCTATCTCATATGTCAACAAATGTTTAAAAATGTTGGCGAATACAGAGGAAGCCAGAGTCTTCTTTCTCAGAGATGCATCTAAACATCTTAAACGATGGGGGATTCATGGATAGGTCATTTGTTGGACGCTGTTAAACTTTCTGTACCATCTGGATGTATTATTCAGATCACAAAAGGGAAATTGCTCATTCTTACACTTACAAACCCATATAATTTTTCTCATATGGAATGATACATGGATTAGGTTGCAGGAGAAGAATATATAATGTCCATATATTATACAAATGAGAAATGTTTAAAAACATGGTTGTGAAGGAAACAGTTCCTGAAATGACAAGATGTAAATTTGCCTGTAAAATCAGAATGCCTTAGCTAATCCTTTGAGATTTGGCCAAGACGATCCCTTGGGTAAGGAATCTAACCCTGTCAAATTGCATGAAAACTAGAAGATAAATGAAGATGTTATGGATGGAAAATCCTTTCTAAATAAACCACTGGGATGGAAAGCATTAGAATAATGGCTTTTTTAAAAATTATTTTTTTCCTCTGTGTCACTCAAAATGTTTTCAAATGCATGCACTTTGAAATAAAATATACTTATGTAGTTAGGTTTGAGTCCTCTTAGAAAAATCCCTTAGAGTGTTTTTTATAGAAAAACAATAGTACTTTAAACAAAGCAGAACCTTAACATGAAGCTGATGTTGGTGGCCAAGGAAAGCATCTTGGTTTATATTTTCTGTGTACTATACAGAGAAAGAAAAAAAATTATTTCTCACTCTCCTGCATGGTAACTATCTCGGTAGAACTAAACCCTCAGGACAACAGGGCATGTGATTGTGAGATATTTTACATGGCTTAGCCATTTTATAAAATCAGAGATAGTGATCAGTCTAGAGGCTCTTTCTCATTTCCTTTTCAGTGGCGTTTAGCTATTGATAAATATTAAACTGCACGTGATTTTGTTGCCCATTTCAGAAAAAGGAGCTGTCAGTTTTATGATTCCAAACTGTGTTGCCAGGGGGCTCCAAGCCAGCATGGCCCCCTCTGCCCAAGGGGGGTGGGGCAGGGGGTGGTAAAAAGTGTCAGCTTCTGCTGAGCCAATGGTCTCAGCAGCCTGAGGACAGAAGAGAAAGGTTGCCAGGGGATGTGCTTAGCGGAGAACCCAGAGGACTCAAGAGTCAAGCAGTTTGAGCTGAGAAAGGTTTCAAAACATTGCGGTTCCCCAAGGTTGGAGCAGCAGGACTCACTGAGAGAGAGAGAAGCACGTTGGTTCACATAACTTTCCCATGAGAACGCGATCCCCTGAGCCCCAGTAGCCAACGAGCAGATGCCCTGGGACACGCACTGGACGAGCTTCGGGGATGCCATCTGGGTGTAGGGGACCCTGCCAGGCTGTGAGGGAGTTTCCATGAGTGACGTTCACTGAGTTACTGAGTGGGCACCATGTGCCATTGTTGACAGTGCTCTTCTGGACATTAACTTATTCAAACTTCACAACCACTCTCCGAGGTAATTATTATAACTTGCCCCATTGTACAGATGCATAAGTGGAAGTGGGGAAAAATGAAGGAACTTGCCAAAGGTGATACAGCTAGTACAGAGGAGAGCCAGATGGCAGCCTCAGAGGCCTGCCTCCAGGGCCCACGCTCAACCGCCAGGCTTTAACAGCTCTCAGCAAGGAGACAAGACTTATATACCAGTTATAATGACATGAGAATACAGAAAATGACAGGTGCCCAGTGAGTGCCAGGAAATATATAGTTGTTGAAATAGGTCCACAGAAAAAGTTTATAAGAAGCAAAAAACTTAAAAAGTGAGTCCTTGAATTGGATGTAAGTAGGGACAGCATAGTATGGAGGAGAGGGCAGGCATGGGCTAGGCTCACAGGGGCCTGGGTTCAAATCCCAGCTCTGCCACTTACAAGCTGTGAGCTTGGTGAATTACTTAGTTCTACCTGCTTTAGTTCCCCTTCTATAGGGTAGTAAAACCTATTTCAAAGGCTATTCATGAGTGTAAGCAAAATTTGCTAAGTACAGGTCTTGCCTGACACAAGGTAAACACTTAATATTTTTATTATTATCCAACTGGGGGTTGATGGGAAGAGGATTTCAGATGAGGGGAAAGGCATGTGAAATAAATCTGTAAAAGTCAGAAATACACCATCCGTCAGAGCAGTGCAAGCTGACTGGATGAGTTGTGTCTGATTTGAGCTTAGAAGTGGGAGAGAAGCTCCCCTGAATGGTCACTAGGGGGTCTCAAAGCTCTGAAAAGTTATATGTGGCCATTTTGATCAATAAGTATGGTGGGTTTTGTGCAAAGACATAAGTAAAGGAAAAGAATTGGAGACACCTGAAAAAGGTAAACACGTTCTATCTGTGGTGATACAGTCTGGCCTTGAGGATGCTCACCGGCTAGGGCTCTGCTTGCGCAAATGATCATGGAGAATTTGGGATGACTGACTAGAAGAGCAGAAAACAGGGATTAATTCAGTAATCCAAGAAACGTTTGTCAGATACCAAGCAGGAGCCAGGCTCTACGATGGGTTTCGGGGTATACAGTGAATGAGGTAGAGAAGACAAGGAGCCCCCAGGAAACTCAGCCTTGTGATAGAGACAGATAAGAAAACAGCATGTATAATCCTATTTGAGAAGTGGTATTTAAAAGCCAAAACAAAAAGCAATGCACAAGCCGTAGGGGAAATACAGAGACTTAGGGTACAACACAGAGGTGGGGAACACTTCCAAGAAGAGACAAGTCCTTAGAGGAGCCTCAAAGGAAGAGGCAGGTCTCACTGAGCAGATGGGAGTGGGGGGAGGGGGCATCCTGAGCAGAAGAAACAGCATGGATAAAGCCTGAGTAATGAAATAAGATGACAGATTTAAGGAGTTACAAAGCACTTCCCACAAACGGTGCAGTGGGGTGCGGCACACGAGGCTGAGAAATAATGTACTAAAGACACTGGAGACCCACAGAAGAATGTGTGGGAGAGGAATGGGCTTGGCTTTCCCCTTTGGAGAGGTCCCTGTGGAAGGAGAAGGGAGGAGAATGGGCTAGGTGGTGAGATGAGGGCCTATAAACTATTTGGAAAGTTATTTCACAGAGCCCAGGAGAGAAATAGTTTCCATGTCATTGGATGACAAGAGAAGGGACTCAATGGACTATGGCATAAGCGTAATGAGGAAAGGTAAAGCTCCAGACTCTGCTTGGCTTCAAGTACAGATGGCAAAGTGATCAGGCAGGTGGGGGTCCTACACAGATGCTCAGGAATTACAGCTGCAGAACGCCTAAGTGCAGCTGTCCCTCCCTATTTCCTCTCTCCTGTCCTCTGCCACATTTTCCCTCCACACCCTCTAGGATACCCCCCTTCTCTCATAATTGCGAATGGAAGTGGAGTGCACAAGTATTGGGAAGACAGCCAAGACAGCAGAGGGCAACGGAGAGAAGGCAATGAAGAACAGGACTTTAAAAAACTCTAGGAGACAGGCAGTGCTTTTGCTAATGCCACTAGTAAAATAAAATGTAAAAATGAAACTTTATGTATAAACACAAGCACATGCCTATGTGTATATGGATTAAACCCTCTCAGCCAGAAGGATCTTCTCCATCACATTGAGAAATGGAAGTGCTCAGGTTTTGATGGGTGGCTCTTGGTTTTCCCCTTTAAAAGATGGGTCACGTTTTGACTTTTAGAGGAACATAGATGAGTAGGATTTTGGAAATGCAGTGGCTGCCCATTATTTTCAGGATAATGTCAGGGTCTTAGCATGGCTGACCAGGCCTGGTTGGGCTGGCTCTGACCACCTGTTTGGCCTCATCTTCCATCATTGGACCTGTCTCCATCCTGGTTCTTTTGGCTTCTTTTACATTCACCACTCACCCACCACATAAGGTTCTCTCTCTAGTCTTTCTTCTCCTGGGTAATTCTTACTGATCCTTCAAGTCACAGTCTGAACATCCATGTATCAGGGAAACCATTCCTGATCTCCCTGCCCAGGTCAAATACCCCCTCACAGATTCTTTGAAGGCTCTGCGCTTCTCTTGCACAGCATCTGTCCATTACAGTTTCATGTATGTGTGTGTATGAGCGTGTGATAATTTGATGAATGCTTCTCTGACTGTAATTCCATGTAGGCAGGAACTGTATCTGCTTTTACAAACCATTTAACCCTCAGTGTCTACAAATGAATGGTGAATGGTGAACAGAAATAAGTGTATGTGGGCATGGGGCAATGATGTCAGGGTCTGGTAAGGGGTAGAGGGACCTAAACCTGAAAAGAGGTATCAAAGATCAACTTAATCTGTTGCCTACCCTAAGTATTCATAATATATTTCCTCTTTCTGGATTGAGTGGAAAAATATGGCTTTTAAAAACTGTATTTAGTTGGTTTTTAAAAAAAAAATTATGGGACCCTAGAATTTTACACTGCAAAGAAAGACCTTGCTGGATAGTATATGTTTGTTAGAGCGCAAAGAAAAGTGAGTGTTCAGGAGTCTTATAATTTTTACATTACAGGTTTTCTACATTAGCTTTCAATCTAACACAAAATTAATGCCAATTGGAGGCATATTATTTCATGCAAAATCTTAACATTATTTTCTTTAGAAGATTCATTAAAAGTATGGCTCATTATTGACAATCCATTCTTCAGTGTGTTTCCAACCATCTAGCCACCTCAAAAAAAGACTTAATGTCTGAAGCTAAATCCCTGCTTTCCCTTGTGATTGCAAGGACTCTCGGTAAATCAGAGCGCAGCCAACGTCAATTGCTAAGGGTGGGTCCTACAAGTTACTCTTTGAACTACCTGCAGGAGATGTCCAACATACAGTTCTTTGGTATTTCTCCAGGAAGTGCAGAGGTTTATAGGTAAAGAAGGTAAAATTCAAATTAGTCAATTGTCTTACTACAGATATAGTTCTCAAGCAGGGGGTATGCTTGCTAGAAAAAAGGTTAAGACAATAAATTTAAATTGTGGAACTATCTGAGAACTTACATTATCTATAATCCAAATTACTATGAATAATAATAAAGTTGACTATCAATCATTACATACAGAAAGTATCCGAGACCCAGACACTATTTTAAAGTCATAAATTTGCAGGGTAAAAAAACGTTATTTTGGGGGGATACTAAATTTTCTAAGACTGTAAGAAGAATGCAGCTTTTACTTATATAATTTCAACTTCAGTTGGAATAAATGGATCAGCTCTACTGGAAGTGAGCCAACGGCGGATGGTGGGAGTTTTCTCACTGTTGGGGTGGAAGGTTACAAATCAGCAAGGGGAAGAAGCTAGAATGACTGATGCCAGCAATTTTCAATCAGTATGACACAAGAATTTTTAAAACATGCAGTACCTAACTACTTAGTCAGGGACACTGACCTCTTTGCTCTTAGATTGTCAAATAAAAAAAATGACAACAGCCAATGCAACAATAGCCGTCTGGTGTGAATGAATCACAATTATACTTATTTTTTGTCAGGTCAGCAAAAAATATATTTTTTGGTGCACCGTAGAATTTTATTGATTAGTTTATGTGTTCCATGAGATGAAAAAGGTTGAAAATTGCTGATATATGAGGTAATGAATTAAAGTTGGAAGATTTGGTATGAACTCACGCTTTTAAAAATCTATCTAGCCATATACACAGTTATGTATAAACACATTTGCAGACATATATATTTTAAATATATATATGTAAGTATACACACATATATATTTCCTTGCTCTGTCACCCAAGAAGGCTTAAAAACAATGACATTGAGTAGCAATGAGCATACCTAGTACCTAAATCTTGGTTTTTAATACAGTTCTCCCATGAGAAATGGCTGAATCTAGGACTGGGGAAAGAAGGTGTATAAGATGAGCTTGCATCTTGTAATGGCAGAAAGTAAGAAAGTACTAAAAAAATCCCACAGTGAACGGATAGATATATTAAAGAAACACAAATGCCAACGAAAGAACTCCCACTAGCCAAAGCTGAAACAAGCTGAGCAACAATATAGTATTGAATTATAGCCTAAAGTACCAAACAAATATCCATGGATCCATACTGACATATGCAAAGAAATGCACAGATCACTGAATAAATGGAGAACAGACAAATCTCCTATGGAAAAGAATTCCAAATATTTTATGGAGAGACTGCCTTCAAGGAGGTTGAGCATTACTCCCTCCTCAAGGGCTGTTCATAGTAACTTCCTTCCAAAAAGTAGAGTATAAAAATACAGGGAAAAGAATGAACTTACCATGGAAAAACATGGCAAAAATATATGTGTATAAAATATACATATCTCTGTGTATATACTTATATCTACAAATATGTCTGTAACTTGGTGGTCGGGGTTAACGTGAATCAAAACAAGTCATTTTGATAGTGTGATAAAAATGGCATTTTACCCTCTGAAGTCTCCTTCCTCAAAACACAGAGTCCCAGTCTAATCATGAGAAAATACATCAGAAAACCCAATTGAGGGAAATTCTAAAAAATACCTGACCAGCACTCCTCAAAACTGTCAAGGTCATCAAAACAAAGAAAATCTGAGAAACTGTCACAACCAAGAGGAGTCTGAGGAAATATGATAACTAAGTGTAATGTGTTTTTCTGGGTGGGATCCTGCAACAGAAAAGGGACATTGGATAAAATTAAGCAAATACAAATAACATATGGACTTTAGTTAATAAAACTATATTGATATTGGCTCATTGTGACAAAAAAAGTACCATTCTCATATAAGATGTTAATAATAGAGGAAAGTGGGCATGAGATATGTGCACTAACTTGGAAAATTTTCTGTAAATCTAAAACTGTTTTAAAACAAAAAAGTTCACTTTAAAGCAGGTATGGGGAACCTTTTTTTTTGCCAAGGGCCACTTGGATATTTATAACATCACTCACGGGCCATATAAAATTATTAACTTAAAAATTAGCTATGAAAAAAGCTCGTAGATTTATTGAATTTCAAGTCCCACCTGCGGTTGCCTTGGCAGAGCCAGAACATATGATTTCTTGGGCTGTAAAGGGCCCAGGGGTTGGATGTTCCTCACCCCTGCCTTAAAGAAACCTCAGATGTCTATAAATTTAATTTAAACTGGTATAATTAAATATTAAGATTTAATCTTACTGGGTCAGCCAATATTTAATTCTCTTCAACAAAAAGACACAGTACTCTTCATATATTAACTTCTATGACCGATGGCTTTCTCTACATTCCTTTAGAAAATATTAGATCATGTTACACATCATCAATTAAAATCAGATTAGAATGTTATGGAATTGATAAACATATGACTTGTTTAAAGAAAAGTTTACTAAATGGCAGGAAACAATTTACATGAGATATGCATTATCTATATGGATGCATTTTTCAAAAACACAGAATACTCAAGATTAGTTTACTGTTCTAAGATAAAAAAAAAACACAGACGGCAAACTAGGGAAGAATTATAAAGTTTAACCCAACCAGAACAAAGATAAATTTCAGCCAATCAGTAAGATGTTATCATTTACTCATGATTTTTGATCCTGGCAAACAATGCAGCACACATTTGTCCACCCCTACTTCCCCACCTGGACCCATGCAGGCCACGTCACATGAAATGCTTCTGACCATGAGAACATCCAGACCCATTATGGATTTAATCTGTCTTCCTGCAGGTATACCCACTAATTCAGATTTGCAGCTACGAAGACCCAGCCCAAACGAGTCTCATGCATAGAAGATCCCAGAAAATGCTTCCTTCCTTTCAGATTCACCTGGCTAGCATAAGACACTTTCAAGCATATTATTTTATTCCCTCACAAATTTTATTTTATTTTAAAGTATATATTTATTGATTTCAGAGAGAGGAAGGGAGAGAGAGAGAGAGAGAGAGAGAGAGAGAGAGAAACATCAGCGATGAGAGTCATTGATCGGCTGCCTCCTGCACACCCCCTGCTGGGGATCAAGCCCACAACCCGGGCATGTGTCCTGACCGGGAATCTAACTGCGACCTCCTGGATCCTAGGTCAATGCTCAAACTGTGAGCCACACCCAGCTGGGCTCCTCACAAATTTTAGAATTCACATACCATCTTCACAACTGTTTCCATATACAAGTACTACGTGTAGTATTTATCACGTATGTCATGTTTTTCTAAATCCTGAATAAACTTTTTCCTCTTTAAAAAAAAAGAGAAAGAGCCAGCCTGATCCAAGCACCAGTCCTTCTATTTCGGCATCATTTTCTTTCTTTAATAGCCACAGTGATTCAAGCACTTTATCTGTGACAAGGCTTCAGTTTCTTCCACCCTCTCTCTCTGCCCTCCCAGCAGGTCTGCTACCCAGGAGCAGGCACAGTCCAGCTCAGTCTGAACGATGCAGGGTCAAGAGCACTCATTACCTCTTTATTTTGGGTCATTCTAGTTCTCTTAATGTAGCCCAAGTGGCTATGTGAAATCTCCGAAATAGGTACCATATTCTACATTCAAAACGGGATGGTAGATACAAATGCCACATTACCTGCGATGACTGTGAATGAGGTTAGCACATTATGATTTGGTTGTATCAAACTTGGCTTCCGAGAGGCTTCAAGCATACATGAGTCACAGCCCTCTGATCGTGACACACTCAGAGGTGCCCTCGGATGACACGCCTTCCATCCTGCCCTTATTCTAAAAGAAACAAGCCACCCTCTTCTTTGTTTGTTCTAACTACACAGACGTAAAGTCACAACTGAACATAATGATGGGTAGCGAGTGCTCTTTAATCTCAGTATTTAAGCTCTTGGTATTTCCTGTACATTTAAAGTACATGTATTCCCATGAGAAATATTACAGCCTGTCTAACAAATAATGATGTCATGCAAAGTTGAGCAATTAATAATTTAAGGACACTTTAAGGCACAGGTGCCAAGGAATATGCTTTGCTAATCTTTATAGAAAATGTGTAAAATGGTATAACATTTCATTTGTAAAATGTTAAAACTGTTTTGGAACAAAATGACTTTAATGCAGGTGATAAATTTCCTTAAAATGTACTTAAAGTCCTGTTATCGATCCATCTGATTCCACTCTATCAATTCTACTGACCAAGACACAGATATTTTAAACATTAATGCTTTCAGGAATATTCAACAATGATAAATATGTCAAAAAATGACAAACCTCCAAGAAAAAAAATAAGTAATTCATGTCAGCCAAATTTCTATCTGAAATAAGCTACTCAGTGATACTGGTATCTTTAATCAAGAAAGACGAATAATATTAATATTAGGAAGTTTATTTATAGTGGACTTAGATTAAATAATACAATTAACAGCTACAGAATTTGTAGATCAGAATCAGAGGAGAGGAAAAACATTAATTAATAATAGATTAGTCAAGATTAAATTTGAATAAATTAGCAAAAGGTAAAAGATATCCATAAAAATATCTAATTTTTAGTTCCTTATAAGAGAAATGGTGTTGTTTGTTTTACAGACTAATTTATACAAATGTCCAATAAATAAGTACTGATTTTCACTCTCATAAACACTGCAGCATATATGAAACAATTTGCTCCCCTCCCTGAAGTATTTTGATTTGATTTTCTTTTAAGGAATCATGGGAATGAAGGGCATTCTTTTCCATGCTAGACATAAAGATTCTTAAACATGTAATTTCATTGATGCAAAGCACAATGTGAAAGGCACTAGGGATTTCGGCTTAAGAACAATAGACATAAGACCGACGTACTGGCTGCTCCTGAACAGCGCACTCAGCAGTTCTGAACACTTGGCGGTGAAGAATAAGCATGAAGAATCAGGTGCTGAAAGGCCATTTCCTTGGAAATGAAACCTTTTTTTTCTTCTTTTATCTTTTGCCTGTCTTGATTGAAGCTCTGGAGTAACCAAGGATACAGAAGGAGTGGGGAAAGCATGCAACTCAGATTACCCAAAGGACATGCTCATGATGAGGCTGAATAAAAATAGATTCTGGGGACAGACAGGGGGGAAATGGCCATAATCTTCAAAATTCTGTTGATGTGTTACTGCATTCCAAATAGTGGATTTTCTCAAGGTAAAACTATTTTATACAAATGGACTCATCTGTCAATTAAATATATTTTACTTATGGACAAGTCAAAAACTTGGCTATTATTAGAATCAAATTCTAGTATTAAAATCAAATTCTTATTTTCAATATGTAATAGCCAATTCCCCTAACTAGGAAAAATAAAAAGAGAAATGATCGGAAAATAAATGCAGGGAGTCTTTACATCCTGTATTATACAATCCCATTCTTTTTGGTTTTATGTAGTATTGTTTAAAACAATCAAAGGAATTGTTTTAGGGGCAAAATAGATAACAGTCATATCACAGATTCTTGGAAAAAACCACCTTTTGACCCAGCCTCCTATGTAAGGAATTTCACAATTCCCAGGAGCCTTGGCACCTATCCGCCCCGTTCAGGCTGCTTGTCATCTCACAGTCGTTTGCACGGCTCCCATTTTCCTTATTATCTTAATCTGTGCTTGAAACAGTCAAGCACAGGGAAGCGATCTTGTCAACTGACAAGAATTCAGAGGTGCCACTGCAAGCAGCCCGCTCAGAACTCTGACTTTGAGTTCCGCTTTGCACAAAAAAGCCCATATACAGATTCCAGAACATGAGCCTCTAAGAAGCAGATCTCAAGAGCCACGCGACGATGCGGGCCTCGAACAGGCTCAGAAGCATGTGGCAGCACTTTTCAGCTTCAAGATAGGAACTCAGAAAGATGCAGCGCTTTTTGAATAAGGAACATTTTTATTCAGGTTATTGTTGTATGAACACCTCAACATTTTTAATTGTATTTAATGAGATTTTAATGAAATCTGGGTTTTCTTTTGATTATTAACTAACAATAGTTTTTAGAATTTTTAAAAATATGTTTCTATTGATTCTAGAGAGAGAGGAAGGAGAGGGAGGAACAGAGAGAAAGAAACATGGATGTGAGAGAGAAACATTGATTGACTGCCTCATGCCCGGACCGGGAATCGAGCCTGCAACCTCTTCGTACATGGAAAGACGCTCAACCAACTGAGCCACACCAGTCAGGGAAGTATTTACAATTATAAAGAGCTTTCAAATATACTACGATCTTCACAGAAACTTGTGGGGAAGGAAAAAACAAGAGGCAGAGCTAACATGCATCAAACATCTTAAGTATATCAGGTGCTAGTAATTTTATTTATCTCTTTATGCTCAACTTTAGGACAAATTTCTTCCCCATCTCACTGTTAAAAGTAGGTGTGTTTCCCCTGAGCCACTGAGTTGTTTATATCTAATGGACACTGGATTTGTACGTAAGCTTCCTGATTTACACTTGGCTCTTAGGAAGCTTAGCATGAACTTCATACACCCTTAGACTGCATGGTCTGTTAGACACCTAGAAAAGGTAGGCCTGTCTCCCTTGAGATCTAGACAGCACTGATTTGAACTTTCCAACTTTATGACCAGTAAGAGTCCCAAAACTCAGCCCTTGATACATGATAATTTCAGGGGGGCAGGAGCTCATTGCTCTCTCTTGTTAACACAACACAATTCCTTTTTAATTTGCAAACCACCAATACCAACAAATCACTTTAAGCCTTCCTGAGACTTCAAGTAAGACATACATGCATCGGTGGTCTTTTATTTTTTTCTCCTGTCCCTGGGAAGGGGTCTGTTTATGGGCTGAGCACACACAGTTCTCCGCCTTTCTTAGGTTTCTCCTTTCCTCTCCTATCTTCTAATCTTTCATATTTTTTATTTTTAAAATTTTTCAAAAATAATTTTGAGAAAAAGAGGAAGGGAGAGAGAGGGAGAGAGAAACACCAATTGGCTGCTCCTGTATGACCCCTATAGGGGATCGAGCCCGCAACCCTGGGCATGTGCCCTGGTGGGGAATCAAGCAAGCAGCCTTTTGGTGCACAGGACGACACCCAACCGAGCCACACCAGCCAGGGTTCCTCTCTTCCAGTCTCTCTTCCTCATCTCCACCATGTTTGGCTCTGTCGGGCCAAATTCTCCCTGTTATACAGAGTGGCTTTCACTCTCAGATCACCTGAACACCTACCTGCAGCCAAATTCTCAAGGGACTCTTCCTACCTGAAGAGCATCTTCGGTATATCTCTTCCAGCAAAGATGTGTCTCTTCCCTAAGAAGATTCTGGTGCTATTTGTTAAAGCAATGTAATTTTCTTCACTTTATTACATATGCAAGTGAGTATTCCCATCATACCATATTTCCCATTGCCCTTCCCTCACCACTCTCCTCTAAAACTTATAGTTCTATGTCTTTGCCGGCTGCCTTAAGTGCTGCACAAAACAAGACAAGGTTTAAACAAATGAATAAATAATATATTATCTCACTGAATGCTGACAAGTAATCTGGATGATTAGCATGACTGTGTTTTTCTTTTATGAATGAAGAAAATTATCATAAAAGTCAGGTAACTTGCTCAAAATCAGCCAGTCAATATGAGGGTTGAATTTAAACTTAGTTCAGTACGAAGCATGGGCTCCTTCCCTCGCATAGTACTACCCACTGAGAGAAATGTGTATGGAACCCCTCAAATATTTTGTCAAAATATACAGGTCACCTACTCTTCCTACCCACCCCTCCACCCCCAGGTTCTGATACTACTTGTTACTGAGATGGGAAGGTGAGGGCAGAATGGTTTTATGCACCGATTCTTGTAGGCATGTCTGCTACAACTGCCTTCCCTCATGACAACTTCTCCAACCCTCACCATTTCCAACACATTGGAACCAAAGGTCTCGATCCATCAAATGTTGAAATTTGTGTTAAGTTTCTAGGGTGTACTCTCACTGAAAAATATACAAACATATAAAATAGTTTTTGAAGTTCTTTTACAATAAGATAAGAGTAAGACCTTATTTTAATGTGCAAAGGGGTTTCAAGTTTTTAACCATCATGTTAAACATGATTGATATTTTAAGTGAAATATGAAAATATATGGCACATTCTATTTCAAAAGCTCAACTGACAAGTTATTTTTCATATAAAATTTCAATATTTTTAATATTTCAAGTATCAATATTTTTCTTAAGATATCATTTAATGTCTTATTTTGAAAACATCTAAAATCAAAGCAATAGCAAAATGAGAAACTAAAGAAGAGTAATAATAAGAAAAGTCTAGGAAGATATTGAAAACTTTAGAATCAAATGAATCTGGCAGATCCTGTTGATTAATTCCCTACTTCTGAGTAGAACTGTGTTAAAAATTTTACATACAATATCTCATTTAATCTTTATTAGCAATATGATAAGGTAGGATTATTAGCCAAATTTTCTAGATGAAGCAAATAAGAGGTGCAAGTAAGTTACATAGTTTGCTCAAGGTCATACAGCGCCAAAGTGGAAGACGGGGGCGATCATGATCGTCTAACTCCAAAGTCCATGCATCACCTCACCAGAGAGCAGATAAACAAACATTAAATTGTACGGTCTTCTTTATGTCAATGAGGTGTTAGAGAAGTGAGCTATCTGAGGTCAAAGAAGGTTCTATTGAAGAGAGGAGTTGTTGGATATAGGGGGAGCTTAAAGGATGGGCAGGGTTTAGATAGGCAAGCAGAGAGCAGAGCAACCCCTGCAAGGAAATCAGACTGACATAATTAAAGAATGGGAATCTGGTTTGGGAATCATGAGAATTAAATCATGAAAACTCAAGACAGATCAGGTGAGACACAACTACAAAGAGCTTTAAAGGTGAAATAGAAAAATATCCATGTGTTAAGTCATACACTCATTCCACAAAGATCTGTGAATGCCTAGTACATGAGCCAGGGCAAGAAGGCAGAATAATACAGAAAGCCCTGGAGAATTCTATTCACAGCTCTGTGGCAATCACTGTCAGGGCTCTGTCCATACCCTCCTGGCAATGACACGCTGGTGGAATCCTAGTCTTACGCATGGGCAATACTCTACACCCAAGGCTTTGTTTGCATGCAGGCAGGGCTGGAAGTGTCAAGAATTAATTTACTGGAGTATCCATCAGCGAATGAAGGAGAGTTGGAGGACATCATCCCTTGGGCAGGACAAATCTGAAGCAAGTTCTACATCGTGTCCCACAGGCTCCCAATGGGATTGAGTCCCAGTTGCCTACTTCAGTCACCTTATCACTAATGTGCCCTACAGGGGCATTCTTTCCTTTTCTTACTTCCTCCCTCTCCCACTGGTGTTTTCTGGGATAATCTCCCAAATAAACCATTTGCACTCAAACCTTTCTCTCAGGGCCTGCCACTGAGGGACCCCAGCACAACACTTATGCACAACAGCTCTGGAAACAACTAACCACGGCAGAGCACCTACATGCCAGGAGCCTTTCTAAGCACTTTGCATGTCACATTTCATTCTCACAACAGCCTATGAGATGCAAGTATTATAGCCTCTATTTTGCAGATGAGGAAACAGGAAGAGAGAGGTTCAAACCTTGCCCAGGGTCACACCGCTGGAAAGCTTAAATCCAGATTTGAGTCAGGCACTGTGGGTCCAGAGTCAGTGCTCTTAGACACTAAGTTGGCTGCCTCTCTGCATGTGGAAATGAATTACTGTAGAGAAACAAAAACCATATTATAGGAATTATAAGGAGCTCTAGGAGAACAGGAGGGATTAACTCTACCTGGAGTTCAGGGAAAACCTGGCAATCGAAGTTTTAATGGTTTAGCAGGGGTTTTCCACAGCAAAAGGCAAAAGGGTGAAAGCACATTTCTATACAAGGTCCATCACAGAGCAGGACAGGTCTTCAGACACCATGAAGCTCCATCAAGGGTATGAGAGCAGGGGGTTGAGGGAGTCATGTGGGGTCTGTTGATCATCCAGGGTCTAGCTTCCTAGCCTTTCTTCCAAAGTGTAGCATTAACATAAAGTTGTTCCTCAACACCTGTCATGTCTATTTTATATATTAAGTCGCTGCCTAAGCTTTCGCTTGAAGGAAAATTCTAATCCTTGAAAATATGTTCCTAACCTCAATACTAAAGAATAGACATCTACCAACTCAAATGTGGAATATGTATGCTGGAATGAGGCAAATGACATTCATACTGATAGCAGCTATCATTTACACATGACCTTAGAAAGGCAGAGGCAGGTGAGGCAGGTTCCTATGCTGTCATTTTCTAGTCGTGAGGAGAAATATGAAGGAGATGATGCTTTTAGAGCTTAGTCTGACAGTGTAAGGTACATGAGAAGCAGAGAGAAGTGCCATACATAGAAGTGTAATTCTCCCATCATTCTAGAGCTGATAGGAAGGCCATGGTTAGAGGAACCTGCCACTGAGTAAACTAGATTACCTTAGGCAACCTGGTTAATCGTTCACAGCCTGGTTTCTTAATCTATACGATAACAACAGCTACCATTGATTAGCTGCTTACTGAGTGGCAGGTGCTCTTCCAAGCACTTGATCTGTTTCCTCACTTAATCTTCACAGCAGTCCAAGAAGTGAGAACTACTTACTGTCCCTATTTAACGGGTGGAAGAACTGATGCACTAGATAACTTATCCTATGTTACACCCCTGGTAAGTAGATAACACACCCTTGTCATGGATTTTTGAGGAGCATTAAATGAGATTAGGTATATAAAAAACTGAGTCTATACCTGTCATTAATAACCTCTCAAACGTGGTATTTATTATTATTATCTTAATTATTTTTATAGCATAAGTTCCTGTGCCTTATCTCAAAACATGGCAGGACAATGTTAATGAATAATGCAGGACAATGAATAATGCAGAAAGATATTTAATTAAATAATTCCCTAACCATATAAATTTTGCTACTCATTCCTTTCTTTGCATATACTCATTGAATAAAACTTTACAGAGTACCTACTAGGTATATAGCATTGTGCTTGGTGCCGGGGACATAAGTTAGAACAAAGTAGTCAAGCTCTCATGAATAGATGGGAGTATGATGTGTTATTATGAAGTCCCAGAGGTTCGCTTGGTTACAGAAAGTTCCTTGAAGCAAAAAGATGTACAGCGAAGGCAGCGCAGATGTGGTCCAATCTTTACAATGGTGACATCCTGACCTAACTTAATATTTAACCTCTATCAAAAATCAAATCTTGTATGGAATATATTCTAGAAAATGGGATTTTGTAAACATTTTCTACTTTTAGAAGTCAGGCACCAAAGACTCCAAGGCCTTGCTTTATGACTTGTAAGAGCTCTCTCCCACTACTCTCAACACTTTGGTTTCCTCGATTTGCCCACTACTGACTTGCTAGCTTTCCTTTCTTCTCTAGAACATCAATGGCCTTTCCATCATTATGCCAATTATTTGTTTTAAATGCCCTGAACAAACACATATATACAAAACAACCCGATGCCAAGGTTTCTGATATTGAGAACTCCCATCAAGTTATTTCTTTAGACTATATGGGGAATGGATGAACAAAGAAGGGCCTGAGACCTTTGACCAGGAGAAGAACTGGGAAGACATAAGGGGCACATAAACGGTATATGGGATTTATTTTCTCAGTCGCTGTGAATATCAGCATTAATAGGCAAAAAGTTGCCACCGCACTCATGAAAAAAGACTGATATTTAAAGGGCAGTTTTGTGGAGAAGGGATTAAGCCAAATACCTAAGGCTGAGAGACTAAGGGTTTTCTACAACAGGGGCCAAATACTTCAGAAAAAGAATAGCAGGGTTGATTCCTGGAGTAGTTTGCTGACCAATGTATTAGTTATCAGCATTTCCTTTAAAAGCAGGGCAGCTTTGCTTAAACAAGACAGAAGTGGGTAAATTAATAAGATTCAGAACCCTAGATTTTTATAACATCTAAATGATCATTTAGTTCAACCTCTTCATCATCAGATTTAAAAAGAAAAACATGAAAACTCAAAGGGAGGGAAGACTGAAGTATCCTTCTGGTGGATAGGAGAGCCTAGTACCTTATTTGAGGGGTTGGCAGTACAGCAGAAATCCTACAAAGAAAGCCGCATACAAAGCACTCGTGAGCACTGAAAGCCAGGAACATTAAAGAGGAAATTCTGTAGACGTCGGAGGAAGTGCTGATGACTAGAAGAGATAAAGGGAATTCATAGTACCTCCCATACTCATGGTACACTGTAAGGCTTATAATTACGGCCTAAAAATTACAAGGTCATTCAACATTTTCCCTTAAGTACATCTTATATTTGTCATCTCCCCACCCCCCCCGAGGTATCATGGAAACTTAAAAGAGAATTTAAATTTTAAAATATTTAAACTAAAATATATCAGTTCTGGTTAAAGTCATAGTATGTTTGTTACTCTCCGTAAATTTCTCAGAGACTGGTGACCCTTTTAAGTAAACTTCAGAGGGGGTTTGTAGAAACTGTTGTATAAGCAGGTAATATATATATATGGATTTGGGACATTCCAACATAAACCACAGAAAGGTTCCTATTAAAAAATGAGCAAAGATGAATCATTTTGCCTTCTCTTCCAACTGTGATTTTTATTCATTTGAAGATAAAATTCAAAGTGAACATCTTAGAGCTTCTGTTTGTCACCCTAGAGTTATTTCCAGGCAGCCTAGGAAATCACACATTTCCAAAATCAGGTCATGAAACTGGAACTGCAATCTAATTAATATGTTCATAAAACAGCCCCACCACTACCAAACAGACAGCAACAACAATAAAATCAACTCTGCATTCTTTGGAATCCCCAAAACACCATCAATAGGAGAAATTCTAATTACAACACAGTGTCTAATTCAGTAACTAAGAATTCCAACATTTCTGTCACATCCCTGCCCCTTTTCCTGACAAAATACTTTATGTAAGTAATTTTAAAAGTGATGTGAAACATCCTTTGTCGACTTTATATATTCATACAGCATTCACTGACTTTTTCCAACTTTATTGACACTCACGTACTTCCCTCTTTAGCAGCTTCCCGATACCCACAGAAACTGTCCCAGAGCCTAAGATTCTCCACCTGCCCCTCCGTGGTTTTCCCTCTGAGACAGGATCTAAAATTCTAGTTTCCAGAGAAAACAGAGGGCATGAGACCAAAACTCCCTCAGGCTCTCCGTTCACCTATTAAATCTACATTATCTCATCCTCTCTCCCTTCCTCTGTCCTATCTTGAAGGGAGCCGTGTCCTTCACTAGCTGTCCAGATCTTATATCTGGATACTTCCTTTGGGACATGTTCCCCGACCCTTAAAGTACCTCATGTTCTTCACTAGCTACTGGTTTTTCCTCCTTCGCTCCTTCTCTCCTCTCCCCTCCTCTCCCCCCTTCATTCTACCCTTCTTGTCCAAAATTTTGAAAGTAGTGTGCACTACTTTTCTCTGCTTTTATAACCCCTAAAATATGTTACCCCTAGACACTCCCTTAAATCAGTCTCCAAAGTGCTGCCAATACCACCAATTCTCAAAACCATCAGATACACTTTTAATTCATTTCTAGACTTCTCTAATGTAGTTGGACTCGCCAGTTGTTTCTTTCCTTGGGCTACTATAACACTTTGTAGTATATCCCCACATACCTATATTAATATGTTCTCTACGAAACTAAAATGATTTCCTTGGAGGTTCTCCTCACTAGTCTATGCTTATCTTCAAGGCAGTACTGTTATCTATCCATCTGCATATCCTGTATGCTGACATGAATCAGTATGTTCTACACATTCTAGCCCAATTCACTAAGAGTAATCATTTTCAGTAGCTCAGATATTGGGCTACTTCATGATTAAAATGTTTCTTTGGCTGTTTGGCATTAATTCTGATTACAGAAAGTTAGTAGTCCTTACCTGTGCAAAAATTAATTAAAGATCTATAATTAGAACATTTTGAAGAAAGTAATAATGATGGTAGCAAAACCCAAAACATGTATGATCCTTTACTGTTGGCAAAGCATGCTCAAAAATATTTCATTGGACTCTCATCACTGCCGTTCAAGGCGGAAGGTGGAGCCATGGCAGGCCAGGGCTGTGCAGTTTGATCACTGCCCAACAGAGCCTTGCAGAGATGACGAGTGAAGCTCAACTCATCTGTGCTCCACTTGCCCAGTGTGTGCTCCAGGGATGGGATGCCTTGTGCTTGGCATGGAGGCTCCATCCATTCACCAAGCACCACAATCTGCATTTCGAATTCATCTGCCTGATGTGGGGCACCTTTCCTAATAGAGCTGGAAGGATGCTACAGGGCAGAGTGGCCCTGAGAACGTGGTTCACCTCAAATCCTTATAAAATTTCTCATTCTGAAAAACAAAAAACAAAAAGAGCTGTTGACATGGTCAAAGTACAGGTCATAGTGCTAGCACGAGCAGGAAGGGTTTCTAAAGGGAAAGGCCCTTGATACACACCAGGCATCCCATGTACTCGCCCAGCTTGCTAACGAACAGGGTGAATCTGCTCATTTTCTCTGGTCTTACTGCTAATCTGTTTTCCAGAAGGTCCATGGCCAGAGTGCTAAGGCATCTGCCACAGAATAATACGGTGAGTAAAAAAAAACTGGTCTTTGAAATAGGCCAGACTTGGTTTTGGGTGGGTCAGTTTCTCTAAGTAATAGATATGTGACCTTGAACAAGTTATTTACCTTCCTGAGCATTACTTTCCTCATCTGCAAACATGCATTCAAATAAGACCCACCCCCGAAAGTTACAGTTGACATTTAATGGTGTAATTTATGTGAAAACATGTGGCCTGAAGGGGGGAGGGGTTCACTTAGTATTGATTTCTTCCTTGAAATATGCAGTGGTTATATCTGTTATCTATATTTGAAACAAATTCATCCAAGAGGTTTTAGCAGGTCATTGTTTAACAGTCTAATACTTTATTATTACAAATATGCTATGAGAGTTTCTTTAATAGTCTCCTCTTCAACATGAAGCAGACAGACATTCACTGCAATCGCTTTCAGCAGGTGGCAAGGAGCTCAGAGAGCTTTCCCAAGGTCATGCAAAGCATTAACGCCAGAGTCACAGCGAGAAACCTGGAGGGGCGTTTTGTTTTGCTTTGTTTGGTTTTTCCCCAGCCAATAACCTGACTATATAGACTCCGGATTAACCATTTTGCAAGCCAAATACATATCCTAGAATTTTACACAATAAAATCTCTAGTTGAGTATGTTGTCTTGGGTATGTGTGTTTATGGTCTGGTACTTCTCTAACAACTGGAAGTGCCATCTGATAGCGCCTCAGTTGTAGCAGGCAACCTATGGCTTAAGAGACATTTTGGAGCTATTGTGGAAAGGTGGGATGATGCTATAGCTAGACAGGCTGTTAATGAGCATTAATGCTGTGGGGTGAGCAAGGAGGGAATGAAGAGGTGAGGTGTGGTTATTGTTGGGAGGGAGGGAGGGAGGGGAAAGCTTCGAGCCTATGGCAAGTGGGAAACTGGTTAAGTTCCCTCCTTGGGCTCCTCTTCCTCTCAGAGGTCTGAACTATTTTCCCCCTTACTTGCCTTTTTCTCTCTGAATCTGGGTACCTCAGCATTAGTGGATGTAACACAATAACACCTGAAAGGGGTGCAGGAACAAGGGGGTAGAAAGTGAAGAATTTAATAGAAGTAAAACATCCCAATTCATAGATAATCATTTCCGTATGACAGAGGATAATTTCTTCCTTTTTCCCTTTGGTAGGAATTGTCTAAAACCTCCCCGGCTTGGGCCACCCACTTAGCCCACTGAGGATGTATCCTGTCAGCAGTTTAAAGGGCACTGTTTTACTACAGTGGGAAGTCTGCTGGGATTGAAAATTATATTTAATTGCCAAAAGTTGTGGGCACAGTGGTATTACAGATGGCAACCTTTCTCCTCTAGCATACCATCCCTTAGTCAAATTTTTAAAAATTAAAACAAAAATATGTATTTTTATTTTCATCTTAAAATTGCAAGATATTACTAAACAGAATTAAGGAGGATACATTGAGAGGCAATGAAAGGCAGTAAAATAGAAAGCCAAGAGAAAATTTATATGTTTAATAGGATCAATATTTCATCTAAAGGAAAGTCTACGCTGTATTATATCTAAACCTGAACTTCTGCCTTAAACAATGGCTGACTTTGCACTGAGCCACAGGGATCCGTGAACAAAATGAGTTTGTATAATTATGAGTTCTATCTAAACTTTACTGTGTTTACAAATAAATTGCATTTGGCCATAACAGGAATTCAGAGTCGGCTGAGAATCTGGTATTTATATTCTAAAATTACTAGGCAGTTTTGTCAGTTGGAGAAAGAGATGGCACAGAAGCAAGGTCAGCAATGGCCTAAAATCTCATTAGAAGACAAATAGACACTAGCAGAATTCTAGGTTGGCTAAAATGAGCAGAGCTCTCTTATCTTGCATGAGACTGAACACAATTTGTCCTTCAATGCCTCACGCAGTCATCACACTCAACGTTTCTCCCACCCACTAAAATACTCATAGGAGAAGTGAGATCATGGTATTAGCCCAAACATGAACTCTGGAATATGCAATTCTGGGTTGAGTTCCTATAGTTTCAATCTATTAAGAGCAGAAAAGCTTAAATGATGAAACTCTAAGAGGCAAGGTAAGAAGGATTACCCTTTCAGTAAGAAGCAGGCCATCGTGCCTTTCTCTGATGATGTATTCATTGAATTGGCTATTGAAGAAAATATGTGAAAATAAATACATGCACGCATGCAACATTACCGATATATCAACTGATACCTTACTTTATTCCAAAAGGATTCTGATCAAAGTAAACAAAACAAAAGGGGTTCATAAATTAGCTGAACCCTTGGTCTACAGGGGAAACAACCACACTGTGACTTACTAGATGAAATTTTATTAGGAACCTGGAGAGGAAAGTTCAGTGAAAAGATGTGGGGGCCTAGAAAATGGAAGAGCCTCAATGTCAAGGTGTAGAATCACCCTATTTTTGTCCCTTGATCCAAGTCACCTTTCAGTATCACAAAGAGAGTCTGATAAAAGCATTTAGGTGTGTGGGCTTTAAAAAACAAAATTATAGGCAACAAATAAGTAACATAGTTAATCATCATTCACAATCACTAGTCCCAATTCTTCCTTGGGTTCCCTCAGAGGAGCACACCGAGAGCAGCTCTAGACAGCCAGGCCT
Source organism: Miniopterus natalensis (assembly GCF_054644295.1). Classification (NCBI taxonomy): domain Eukaryota; kingdom Metazoa; phylum Chordata; class Mammalia; order Chiroptera; family Miniopteridae; genus Miniopterus; species Miniopterus natalensis. The sequence continues at coordinate 29,123,135 of NC_142083.1, forward strand.
TTGGCTTCTGCCCCCTACTGTCCTCTCTCTGTGTCATTTGAGTCCATCAGAAAAAGCAAGCAAAGGCATTTAAAGAAAATGCCTCCCCTAAATTTTATAAATGTAAAATTAAAAATTCAGTTGCATTCTACATAGACCCTGGTGTTTCTGGCATGAAATTATAGCATTTTTATAAATCTGATTATACGAAATTGTTACGTATCTTTTATTTATTTATTTTATTTTTGTTTAAAATATTACAGATGTCCCTTTTTCTTCCCAATGACCCATTCCACCCCGTCCCTTCCCCCTTCCCAGTCCCTCTCCCCACCATGGTCCGTGTCCTTGGGTTGTGCATACATGCATATAAATTCTTTGGTTACTCTCTCCCCCTCTACCCACCCGCCCTCCACCACCCCTCTGACATTCATCAGTCTCATCTATGCTTCCATGTCATTGAATCTATTCTGTTCATCAGTTTATTAAGTTCTTTAGATTCCACGTATAAGCGAGATCATGTGATATTTGTCTTTCGCTGCCTGGCTTATTTCACTTAGCATAATGTACATATCTTTTAAGTAAGGTAAAAAGTTACAAAACGTATGTTAGGCACACTATATTATATCATTCTTTTGAGACCCCCTGCATATAATCCCATGTCATCATGCCTCTAGAGCGTCATCTTCATTGCTACTAAATGAAATTTAAATTCCTAGAAAGCTGACTTGCATTTCCCTTTTTCCAACCATGCAAGAAGATCTGATCCCAGATTCCCAGGCTACCACTATATTCTCACAACTAGCCAGAATAAACAATAAGAAGAGCTGTATGGTACTTATTTACCTAGTGAGGCAAACCCTTATCTTTGTTTGGCTTGGCAGTAAAAAGGCTGAAAAGTGTAACAGAAAGAAGCCTTCGCAATAAAATCCTCCAGCAAATATTTCTAATGTAGCTTTAAACAAGAAAAGCACATTCTTCATACCACTTTTTCAGCACTCAAGGGGTAGTGTTCTATTAAGACAAGTAATAAGACCACTTATTAACTTTAACTTGTAACCAATAAACAATGGATTCGTAATACTATTGCTCAATTACCAACACGCCAGCTCTAGGGCAGGAGGAGAGTCCAAGTGGGAGCCGGGTGCATAGGCTTCTATTCGAATCATTACCCCGATAAACTTCCGAAGACTTCTCTGTATCCCCCGTGCCTCAATTTCTCCTCCTCGCTTCTCAAAAAGCAGAATAGAGAAAGAACAGGTGCCCCTGAGTTCTGCCTAGCCACAGGGCTTAGGGCCTTCACAGAGATGAGCTAGAGCTCATAAAACCAAAGCACACATCTCTTTTAAAATATTTCTTTTCCCCTGGCATTGAATGGTCTTTTGCCAACTTCTGATCTGCCCCTTGGTGGAGGAAAAAAAAAAAAAAAGACCTGCATCTAAGAATGAGGGAAGGGAGCCTTTGGAGACAAAAATGAGAACAACTTGGCAAATCCTTTCTTCTTAGTGCGATAATTCAGGAGCATGGAATCTAATCCAAGAGGGACTTTTACAACAGGACAAAGGGAAAGGTTTTCTGCCAACAAACACCTCGAGCCTCTTGCTGCAGTAATGAAAGGTGAGGTTATAAATAAGAGTAAAACAACAAGGGGAAAAGCTGAGAACCAAGTACAGCATTAATTGGGTCACCTGGAAAAAACCACTACCCTCTTCGAGTTCAGCGTCTTACTGAAGACTCTTCCTAAGGGGCCCAGGTAAGAATAGCTACACGGAGCACGCACACCCCACGTTGGCTGAGTTTGGTCACAACAACAACAAATTGGCACGTCATGCAGTGAAATGCATGAAGGGTTTCCTAGCTTCAGGCACAAAAGAAAACCACCAGGACTCTCAACCTCTCTATCCAGCTTTCCAACATATATCACAGATCTAGAGAAGCATGAATAAGCACATTTGCATTCTTTCGAAAACTATAGAGCTGAACGGCTCATTTCTTTCCAGTCAGATGCAGAAGTGAGGTGAATGCAACAAAATAAGAGGTAGTTATAAGGGTAGGCATTCGAAGAGCACACACATCCTACCTATTGGAAAATAAACAAATGGACCCAAGCAACAGAGCTTACGCAGAACAAAAACTGTTGCTTTATAGCAAGATAAACTTTATGCAAATGAAAATGGCAATTTTCCCCCAAAACAAATCTTAATAGGTACAAAATAAACCTTGGTTAAGGCATAAGAAATAGAAGAAACAGGCCTACTATGTGCCAAGGCCTGTTTTGGGACCTTTTTATCTTAGGGTTAAAGACTATTTATGTGAATGTATCTGTAAGAATGACAAGGACCTTATTGCTGATGCCTGACCCTGACCGTCAGGACCAGCAAGGCAATTGCACCAAACCTCCCACCCAGCCAGGAACTCTGGTGATGCACTTGGAAGTGGGCCACTGAGGTTTGCAGGCATGTTACCCTGACTCCCTCCCAAGCATGCTGGAGAGTGGGAATGGTGGCTCTGGACAGCAGAGAAAGAAGATACGCCACAGCTTCGATCCTGGATGTACTGGTGTTGACAGAATGTGAGCACCTGCCCAAGAGTGACAGAGGATGTTACCCACCCCTCTCTGTTACTGATTTTTAGCAAACAAGCTAAAACGTCTATAACAAACCAGCAAGTGATTTTGGTGGAGCCTTAGACATCAGGAAGCTTTCATTTGAGACACTGTCATAAAAGCAACTGGAAACCCTCCGAAACCTGTATTTTAATATCTATTACTTATCCTGAGGCCAGCCAAAAGATTTACTTGGGAAATGTACTTCCCAAAGCAGGCAGATTGCAATATCCCAAACAAAGCATATTAGTAGCCATAAAACCTGAAAATGTGCCTTTATTATGCATTCACAAAGTTTCTGCTATGAGAGATGGAACCCAGTCAACCCTAAAGGTCTGGTAAAAACAAGCAATTTTAAATAATGAGCTTTGCTCTCATAATACCCTCAGTAATTAACTCCTATACATTTAGTCATGAACTCTAATAAAAAATGGTACATGATGTCACATGTCCAGGGACCTTAACACATTGCACTGAACCTCAATACATGAGCAAAATCAACGCACTATGCAAGTTCTATGAGCACTTCATGATTCGTGTGCTAGAATTCCATTTAATTAGTTCTTTCTGGTAGAAACATTTCTTGAAGAGTTAAAATATTCCTTAAATGTGAGGTACCAACACATCTTAATATTAATTTAAAATTCACTCAGCATTCTAAGTTTTCCCTTACCTTTCTTTAAGAAATTCAGAAAGACCTCAGGCCAGGCAAACTGATATTAGATGTCAGAAATACATGTATGTCCTTCCCCAGGGAATTTTCAAATAAAAGGAAACAAAAGAGCAAAAAAGCAAATCCCAAACCTCCCTTTTTCTTTTATTTATTAGTTAAATAGTTGCCATTTGCAAAGTTGTTGTGCTTTCTTTCCTTCCATGAAATGTTAGCAATTCCAAATGTCCTCATACTTGGCTTTTTATTGGGGATGCTTTTATATTAACAACTAATTTGTTATTGCATAACCATTACTTTCTCAGACAACATTTGGTCTTAAACGTGTTTTACATTTCCTCCTCGCTTGATACCAATATTCTTGTTCAAGACAAATCTGCCTCTGGCACTTGTCATGGAATTTTATAATTCTGAGCTGGACAAGCTGAAGGGGGTATTGATTACTCACCATATCCAGGAATGCCTTCTAAAGGGGAAATTATTCACGTGCATCATGTTTGCAGATCTTCTCTCATCAATATTTTCCTGGTCTCATATGTTACATGTAGTGATTTTCACAGATGAATTCCAACTCTCCTGTTTGAGCAGCTATCATGGGCAATTATTGCAACAAGTATTGAATTCCAAAAAAATTCCCCCTCCCCCCAAAAAAACAAATAGCAACAACAAAAGCCCTTCCAAGATCTGAAGAAAGAAACATCACAGAGCATTGCCGGTATGGGTCCATCCATTTAGGTTCCACTAATTAGTCAAAACACTAAAAAAACACCAGTTCAATCGTTTATCCTAAATGGTGGCAAATATTGTCCTGGTAAAAATCCAACTGCCTAGAGTGTAAATTAATGCATCCTCGCAGGAAGGACTCTGGAATGTGGAAAAAAAGGAGTCAAAAGACAGTTTCTTGTTATCCTTGTTAAAGAAGTGTTGGAAGGGTAATGGAAAACTTCAGTTTGCTTTGCCATGCTGTCCTTTAGAAATGAATATTGCTTTTTCTTCTTTCTTAGGCACATATTCATGTGTGGTCACTTTAACGCAGTGCTGCCTTCTCAGACGAGTCGGACAAAGACCTGGGCAAAGGGGCTAGAAACCATGTACAGCCAAAGCCACCTTCTTCCCCAAACCTCAGAATTGCTGGTTTTCAACGGCAGAAGTGGGAAGGCAGTGAACAATTTCTGCTCTGCAGGACAGAATTACCTACCATCATGACTTCAGAAGGTGCTGTCATGAGGAAATTCATTTCGGCTGCCTAACCCCATAATAAGGCTGTCTGGTCTCTTTAACTAAAATGACTAAGCTATTGATCCTTTCACTGCAGAAACCCCTTTAATTTGTTGTTATCAAAACCATGTGCGGGCTTTTCATATTTTGCCTTGGAAAGAAAATGAATTTCACAGCTGCGAGTCAGACGTTGTCTAAGAATTTCTTCCCCGCTGTCTTTCTCTCTCTCTCTCTCTCTCTCACCCCCAATTCAATTCCCCAGTAGGTGTCATTTACTCTGATGCTCTGACATCTTCTGAAAGATTCTCATGCCCAAGCCATACAGACCTTGCATGCTTTTAAAACACAATGGCAACAGGCTCCCGCTGGGGTCCCCCAGCGCCGAATTTCCAGCAGAAGCTTTGGAGTCGTCGCGGCCGCCTCGTCTGCCGGGGGCTGCGCCGCCCGGCTCCGGGTCCGAGCGGCTCAGGACACTTGCGGGCTCCTGGTACTGTAACTAACTCTGCAGCAGCCCTGCCGGCGCAGCCTGCTGCCTGCCGCCTGCCGCCTGCCTGCTGCCCGCTGCCTGCTGCCTGGCAGGGATGTGCTGGCGTCAAGGGGGCCCTCTAGGTGGGTTCCCAGACACTGCAGCAAGCCCTGCTCCCTGCCAGCCTCCCAGGAGCTGCGAGCCAAAGGGGTTAAAGGAGCAGCTCGTCCTGAAAACGCAGATTTTCTTCAGTAAGTCATTATCAGGCAAGAAGGGCAAAGCAGTAAAAGAACCTGTAAATAGGCTCACAGAAATGCAACACCTTGAACAAACAGATATTACGGAGGGAGGGTTCTTGTTTTTGTTTTTCCTTCCTTACCCAGGGGAAAGAAAGGGAATAAAAGAAGTGGGAGCGAATTGGTAGACGACAGAGTTTGGTCACTTTGAGTTCTTTTGTGTGTTTTTTAAACCAATGTATCTTATGAAGTTGATGATTTGCATGTAGCTCCAGATGCCCGGCCGGTCATTTTTGCACAGGAAATCCTGGGGAAGCCAGTTGTGCGGAAGTCAGTTACACTTCAGTTGCAATTGCGCATGCCGGAAAGCTGCCTGCTTGCCGAGGGGTGTGTGGCTCTGGGGAGGGCCAGGAGAAAGCATCGCAGTGCCTGCCAGTGACATCTTGCTTCTCAAGATTGCCCCTTTGTTGCAATGATCCCGTTCAGCAATCCCCTGAAAGCACCCCATCATTGTTGTTGCCATTTTGGAGCAAGAATAAAATAGTAAACTCCTGTGATAGTAGGTTGGCACACAAAGGGTGTTTGTTGGAAATCAGTAGGAGAATGGACTTTATACCGTAGCAGTGTACTTAATACTAATGTATCACGTTTAACTTAGGTATTTAACTAGCCTGCATGCCACTGCTTAATATTCAATGGAGCCCTGGCAAGGTTTAACGCACCATGCTATTATGTTCAGTTAGAATTTCCCCAGTGAGGCCCGGTCATCGCAGAAAATATTACCCAGCGGTGGAGGTAAGGTGGGGGTGGGTTTCTTATAAATTCAAAGCCAGGTATAAATAAATTTAGTCTTGAGAACCGCCATGATTTGGGGAGTTTTCATTCTAATCAAATGATGATACTGATGGAAGTATTTCTGGGAGGAGGAAGAACTGAGTGATTCCTTTAAAAGCAGCTGGAACTTGCAGGTTCGGAAGGATGGTACCACAGCTTGAAAGGAACTTGAGAATATGTGTTGGGATTTCATGTAGCCTAGGCAGTGTCCTCATAACCTTCTCTTTCTAAAGGGAATCAACCTCTTCCAGAAGGGCATTTGTGATGAAAACTTCAGGCTGAATTGTGTTTAACAGCTTTGAGTGCTCTGAATTGAGCATTGCAGAGTAGTGCAAAATTTGATATTGTATATTTAAATATTATTATTTAAGGAGCACCCCCCAATGTCTTGGGCCCTATACTATGTGTTTTACATTATTATCTCATTTAATCCTCATAACAACACTATCAGGTAAGGATTGTTATTAGACCTGTTCTACCCATGAGGAATTTGAGACATGCAGAGATTAAGTAGCTTTGTCCTTACATCTAGTAAGGGTCATGACTTGAACAAAGAAAGTCTGGCTCCAGAGCCTGCATGCATTACCACTATATTATCGTCCCTCCATAATAATTCCACCTTGCATTAGTGTTATGCTTTCTAAAAAATTATCTTTATAGGTATTATCTTATTTTAGTCTCACAGAATCATGTTGAGGAGAGTATGACACATGAAAATTTTGAAAATGAATCTCCCAAAAGATAGTATTTGTTCATCATGCATTATATTAGCAGTAGATCTAGAAGAGGATTCAGATTGTTCCACAGGTTAGCATTCTTTGATGATGATGGTGGTGGTGGTGGTGATGAAGCTATGATAACCGACATTAGGCTATTCAAAACCAATACTTAGTTCTTCCACTATATAAAGGAATAGGTCTCCACAGAAAATACCACATACAAAGATTAAAATGTTATGTAGAAATTTTTCTCTTATAATAGATATAATTTATTTAAAATTTCTTTATATTTTTAGCCCATTCTACACCTCTCTGTTTATATGCCAACATGATACCATGGGTGATGTGACACCAAAGATATCTCCGAATATTTCTCAGTTACCACACAATTCAGCATCCAATACTTGTCAGCTATGTTTCCATTTGTCGGCAATGATATAAGCGAAGCACTTTATAAATAAAAAACACTAATGATGTAGTCATTATATTGCCAAAGGAGATGTAAAATTAAAATATATTTAAACCAGGAGGAAATTTCAACTGAATACTTTTAAAGTAACCATTTCTTGAGTGTTTTTTTTTTTTTCTATTTTTATATGTGCAACCATCTAGAGCACGGGTGGGGAACCTTTTCTGATAAGGGTAATTCAGATATTTATAACATCATTTGCAGGCCATATAAAATTATCAACTTAAAAATTAGCAATGAAAAAAGCTCCTAGGTTTATTCCTGCGGCTGCCTTGGCAGGGCCAGACCAAATGATTTCTCGGGCTGTATACTGCCCATGGGCCTGATCTAGAGTAAGGTATAACAAATTAAAATGAAAGGACACACAACTGAGAAACTATGATAAATAGTGGAAAAGCCAAATTTCTGCTTCAGGGATAACAAAGAAAAATGTAATTTATTTCACAGTTCAGGGAACCAAGACTACACATAAATAAACAATCTTAAACTGAGTATTTTGAAAACTCAAGGCAACATATATAAAAGAATGGGCTTGCTTAGAGAATAGAAATGGTTTATTTACAGCATTTTTATTTCATGTCTATTATAAGCAGAGTCTTCAAAGTTATGGCCACTATTTTACAAACTGATGCTTCACCAAACTTAACATTTTACAAATGTGTGGTCTTCAAGAAACAACACCTGGGCAGAATTAATAGGTTTGTAATTTAAAAACAAGTTCTTAAAGATTTAAAATGTTAATGGACTAGGATAATACACATCTGTCTGTTTTTTCCTACAAAAAATGGTAATCATCCTTTCAGGGAACTTGTGAGAAATATTAGAAATAAATGTGATGAGAAAGATTACTTATGGCTGGTCCCAGTGCCATCATTTCAATCAGGGAGTGCTAATTATTAGCAGGGTACCACAGAGTGGCAGCAGCATGGTGAGGCTGCTATAGCCATGGCACAGCCTCAGCTCCACTGGCACAAAGGCTGGTTTTTGTCTCTAAAACTTTTAATCCCTCAACAAGCACAAGAGTAATTGGTCTTTCAGGGACAAACTCAGATTAACCATCCTCATATGAGACTGATCCAAGAAAAACAAAACAAAACAGAGTATCAGTTTATTGATAAGTGAAAACTAAAAACTCAAAGCAACCGTAATACTCGAATCAACATTTCGATGAAAGATTATTTCTATTTGGTGCACTCAGAATCAGAGAATATCAACTAGTCAGTGTCCCCGGGCCCTTTTCCAATAATTAAATCCTTTTCTGCCATGCCTAGTAGATTATGCTTGTCAAGGTGATGGTTTTCAAACTAAGTTCCTGGGAGCCCTCTTGTTTTGCAAAGTTGTCTCAGGACAACTGCAGGGCAAAGCAAAGGCCAGGTACCTTGTGTTGTTTCAGAGCCCCTCTGCTTTTACCTGTTTTATTTCAAGGTTCGGTTTGAGAAAGGGAGTCTGGTTCTTAAGGAAATGTTTACCAAAACATAACAGCAGGAATAATTAACACTTTCTAAGCCAATTCTTATCTTTGTATTGTCAGTTTCAAGACTCTTCAAACCCCTTCAATTTACAGGCTTCCTTCACAATGAGTCAAAAACAAATGATTGTTATAGCTTTATGCTAATACAAGCATAACAGCGCAATGAAGGCACACCCTGGTCTCTGAACTTGGGTGTTTCCTAAATTCTTATCACTTATCAGCTCTGGAGGGTGTAATAACAAACGTCATTGATTCCCAGAATTTCACTTCTATTTTTTTGTTTTTTAATTTTTAAAGTAAATTTTAATTTACTTTTACATATGGAAAAAGAATTCCAGGAAACTAATAAGTAAAAGATAGCTGGAGTAGCTATATTCATCTCAGACAAAAGAAATTCTCTGACCACAGCATTATTAAGGATTTAGCACCACATAATGATAAAAAGGTTCAGTGCAGCAACAAATGACTACAGTTTCAAAACTTACACACCAAAAAAAGAGAAGCAACACAGCCCGAGCTGCAGGAACATCTGAAATTACTATCATAAGATGTGTGCGTGGAGGGGGAAGAGTTCAGAGTTCACCGTATCTTTCTCAAACTAGAGAAAAGATAGGTCGCATAAGTAACAACAGAAACAAAAAGCCAACTGCAGCCAAATAAGAATGACAACAACACAGCAGACACGGCCGAGTTACTGGGCACAACTAGGATGGATCCAATAATTAGAAATTTCACAATCTTCTCCAGGACAACTGGAGCACTTACAAAAGGTAATGTGAGGTAAGTCTACATTTTACAGAAATATCGTACAAATAGCATTCTCTAAACACAAGACGATGAAATAACAAAAAAAATCAAAGTCCCTATATTAGGAAAATAAAGAAAAACTTCCTTCTGAAAATAGGTCAAAGAAAATGTGGTGAAAAATGAGAAATATTTATAAATGAATAATACACCGTATTTGAAAACCTGTAGTAACACAGCAAAAGCAGTGATTCCTGAAAATCTAAAGATTTAGGTCCTTATTTTAGAAAAGGGTAAAGAGTAAAATTTAAGTGTACACCCAAGAAGTTAGTAAAAAGAAAAAAGATAAATAAAAAGAAAGTAAAGAGAAGGAAACAATAACATGAAGGGCCGAAACTAACTCAATATAAACACAAGGAGGTTGGTAACAAAGAAATGCTATCCTAAGAAGTATCTGATTCTCTAAATCCGTGGATCTCAAACTTTACCATGCAGCCGGATCATGTGGAGGGCTTGTTACAACACGGGCCAGTCAGAATCTTCCCTAAAGTTTGTGATTCGGTAGGTCCAGGACAGACCCAAGATTCTGCATTTCTCTTAAATCTCCATGTGGCTCTGATGCTGCTGGTCCAAGGACCACATTTTAGAACCACTGATCTAAGTTGAGGTACGTCTTTCTGTCACCATCACATTTTGCTATAACCAATAACTAGTGTCAGTGATTGCCTCTGAAATAACCTAGATGAAATAAAATGAAAACTCCTCTAGATTTACATGTGAAATGAAAAGAACCTAAAAGGTGATCTTTTATTACTTTTTTATGAATACTAATTATCAGTTCAGAAAGTTTAGTAAAGTGTCCCATTCTTTTGTGAGTCTGGATAACTTTTGTCTCTTAGTTGTCAAACGAAAACATTTGGTCCCTCTATGCTACCTATTGGTTTTATATAAACATACTTACACATACAAATATCTCTACATACATATTAAAGAACATTTTCTATATTAGTTGCATAAATATGTTCGCCTCAGAAAATAGAAGCTACAGGCAGCACTTGGACATATTGGGAGATATTACTTTTTCACTTAAAGCCAACAAAGCAATAAAAAAAATTATTTTCCTATAGAAAACAAAGTTTATGTGCACTTTCTGCATATGCATGTGTATTATGAGTGCCATTCCAATATGCAGACTAAAACCCAAGATGACTGCACACTCCCCACCCATACCTCCCTGCAGGGAAAGAACATCTGAGCTCAAACCCTCTCCCCCACCCTTACAGAAAACCTATCCCTATGGAAGGAACAGTGTCTTCTTCTGTGTATTTATAACACCAAAAACAATGTTGGCACTCAGTAAATGTTAACTGACGACCACGTTGTTAGTGATGACTTCCCACTTCTGTCAAGTTCTAGCAAAATCTGAAGGAGTGTTGTTCGGCACATTTATGACTGAAATAAGAGGAACTCTTATGGTTTCAATTGCTAAGATTCAGGGGACTGCATCCTGTCTCAGTAGGTTACTAGTACATTCAATTTCTACATATTCTTATAACCAAGGACACTACCACCAATTTAAAAGTGAAAAGGATATTTATTAAACACCTATTTTGATCACCTAAAAGCAGCAGATGCTTTGTTGGAAATTTTCATGATTTAACTAATATAACAAGTCATTTCTTTTTTAACATGAGGATATGTTTTTCATTGATTCTAGAGAGAGAGGAAGAGAGGAGAGAGAGAGAAACATCAATGTAAAAGAGAAACATTGATGAGTTGCCTCCCCTATGTGTCCCGACTGGGGACTGAACTCGCCAACTGGGTGCATGCCCTGAATGAGAACTGAACCTGTGGCGCTTTGGTATATAGGACAACATTCTAACCAACTAAGCCACATCTGTCAGGGCAAAAAGTCATTTTGGATCATATTGCCTAAGCTTAAATTTTATTTTAAATAATAAATATAAGCATTTACAGGAAATAATTCTCATATCATGAAACACAATGCATTTCATAATTGAGATAATTTAGAATGCTTGCTAAATTCTACTTTTAATATTTTTGGAAGTAGAAATGCTGAAATACCTAATGCTAGAATACAAAGAAAGCACTTAATATTTATTTAAAAATCAAATGTGGAAAAAATCCACAGCAAGTTTGAAGAAGAAAAAGTTGAATTAAGATTGTGTCTTGAGCTCATCCGGGCGTGGCTCAGGGGTTGAGTGTCGACCTAGGATCCAGGCGATCGGGGTTCAATTCCCGGTCAGGGCACATGCCCGGTTGCGGGCTTGATCAATGACTCTCTCATCATTGATGTTTCTATCTCTCTCTCTCCCTCTCCTTTCCTCTCTCTGAAATCAATAAAGATATATTTAAAAAAAAAAAAAGATTGTGTCTTGGACTCTCTAAATGTGAGTCATTAATTTCAGGTTCTGCCTTTTACCTTTTGTATAATTCTGAACAAATCAATAAACCTCTATGAGACTCACTTTCCTTATCTGTAACATATAAATTATAGCAAATTCATAGGTTATAATTTTTAATGTATTGAGATAAATTATAGAAAAATACTTGTGAAGTGAGTTCTTTAAATGTTTACATATACTTTAAATGGGCTCCTGAGAAAATTTAATATAGATTATTTTTTCACTTGGTAAGCAATTTACTTAAAATTAAAATAGGAAAAAAAAGGAAAAGAAAAAACCAATTAGGTAATGTTGAAAGTCCCTTCTGAAGTGTAATTATATTTCATTTTTACCTTAACCTTTTCTAAAGGTTTTGTATCATATTTGCTTTAGAAGCTCACAGGTGGAAAAACATTTCTCATGTAATAAAATAAGGCCCATGTTTATGGAACATTATAGATCCCTGAGAATGACTTGAAAAATACCTGAAATATTGGTAGGTGAAATAAAAAGCCCTCAAGTTTGCAGAATAATACCTTCAATATAAATTCATCAATTTAAATATTCATGTATATATAAATCTACATTTATGCCAACGTAAAGGATATATGCCAACCTACTGACCAATTAATTACCTCTGAGGTAAAAAAAAAACACATGGGCCTCATTCATTTTTCTTCTCAATGACAATATTTCCATGTTTATGTGCATAATTAACATACCAATGAAGAAAAAACTATATTTACTATTAAGGAAAAATATTCATTTAAAGTTAATATCTACATATTAAAATATCAAACCCAAGATTCTGATATTTGTCAGATGGAATCTCTGATATAATTTGAAAAATCTAATCTCAAATCTCAAAGCTGAACAGTCAAATTCAAACTATATATTCAAGAGTTCAACCATTCCACTACTATCTTTAGATGAATCAATACTGAGTCTTAAAAATAGAAATGAATAACTGATTTCTCTTTGTCTATGTCCATGGGAACACTAGCTGAGGCTAGAAGTTGAACTCACTTAGAGTTGAAACTATTCAACATTAAAGCTCTGTCTCCTTGCAAAATGAAACATCTGATCACACACCTTGACAATAGTATTTATTTTACTCCAGCTCAAATATGTGAGCATCTGCAAACATCTACTTGTTTTTTATAATTTTATAGCTTCTTTTTTTAAAAAAAATATATCTTTATTGATTTCAGAGAGACAAAAAGAGAGGGAGAGAGAGAGAGAAACATCAATGATGAGAGAGTCATTGATAGAGCCCGCAACCTGGGCATGTGACCTGACTGGGAATAGAACCCCAATCGCCTGGATCCTAGGTCGACGCTCAACCACTGAGCCACGCCCTGCCGGGCTAATTTTATAGCTTCTTAATTTCGATCCACCTTTGTGTTTGCTTGTATATATATATTTTAAAAACTTAAGGTAGTTACATATCTACTATAGTGTGTGTGTATTTCCTGGCCCAGGTAAATATAAGAAATTACTTTTACCTACTTTTAGAATTGGACAGGGTAGGTAGTTTACCATTTATATTTTCAGTCTAACTTATTCTTTAATTTTATGGAAACAAATCATCTTGAGTCCTGGGTTTAGTGCTTTTTAAATTATAATTGGGGGTAGGGTTGTATTTTCCTAGTCATTTTAACCTTTATCGGACGAAAGGGGTGGGCCCCGCTGGCCAAATTTAAATGTTGACGGAATTTAAATGCTGTCTTTAAAGGTTAATAGAAAGTTAGAAGAGGCTGCATCAAAGTCTACAAACTAGGTGCTGTTTAAAATCCAAAGACCTCAACTACTGCTTCCAGTACACACCCTTATGCACACTCATACACCATTGACAGCTAACAGAATTAAGTGAAAGCAAATAGGACTATATTTGCAAATTATATATATATTTGTAATATAGGCATTACATACGCATATATTTCAACATTTTGTATTTACTTTAGACGACATTGCTACTCTTTTTTTCCTCCAGTTATTTTGTAAATAGATGATTAAAGACTATCCTTAGAATGTAAAATCCATGGGGACACTGGGACTTTTTTGCTCTGTTTTGTCCCTGTTGCATCTAGTACTTAGAATAGCATCCAGTTAAGTGCTCACTGAAATATTTGCTGAGTCAATGGTGATCATAATAAATAAATAAATAAAGACATCACTGTACCAAACATAATTATTTATGTCTGCCTACAGCTCCTTCTGAAGAGCTTGCCTTCCCTACACCCTAACTTTATAAAACCTGATTGGAATAGGTATAAAAACCGGATCTGCTGCCACCTGATTCATTCTCTGGGTAGCAAATATTACTATTCTATCTTTGGAATGTGAATGGTCACAAGAAAAACAGAGACTCTAATCAGTTCCAGGTGGGTTTAAAACGAAACGTCATGTAGATTTGGGGGCTGAAGCTCCCATTTTGGGTCAAGCGCAAACTGCTGTCCATGGGAATCTGGCAGCTGCAGAGAGCGGCTGGCCGGGAATATAACACGGACACAGGGAGCGACACTCCGACGGTCACAAAAGGAGCGGCTGCCTCAAGCCTCTGGTTTTACAGATCCAGCGGGGCCCAGTTAGATGCTGTGCCTGTGAATTTCTGTTTCTTCACAGGAACTCTATTCCCTCTTTTTTTTTTTTTCTTTCTTAAAGAAGCTCATCTGAGTTTGTTTCTTTTCTTTTCAATCAAAATCTTGACTGGACAAGTCACCATATAAGAATTTTTTTTAATTTTTTTTTGCTATTCTTAAGTCCCTTCCTTCCCTCCACAAATAAAGCAATTTAAAATTAATGCTACATTGTAATACTGAATAGCCACAGAGAATTAGCATGACATTGAGTTAATGATTACTCAATCAAGAGGCCTAAATTGAAACACATACATACACACACACACACACACACACACACACACACACACACAGAGGAACCAGCAGTGTATGTGTATCTACAGCCACATCCAGAGGCTCTGGTAAGAGCGCTCCTTTCTTCTCTGACTGATGTCTATTAAACTTACAGTCAAAATATTAGCTTATTTCTCTCAAATTCCTTTTATCACTTTCTCCACTGAATGTTAATTTGTTTCAGATAAAGAGGCAAAAGGCAGTGAAAGAGAGAGATTAAGAAAGCAGGGGAGCCCTGGCCAGGTGGCTCAGTCGGTTGGAGTGTCGTCCCTTTCACCAAAGAGGCTGCGGGTTTGATTCCCGGTCAGGGCACATGCCTGGGCTGCAGGCTGGATCCCAGGTAGGGGATGTGCAGGAGGCAGCGGATGGATGTTCTGCTCTCAAACTGATGTTTCACTTTCTCTCTCCCTCCCCTCCCTCTCTCTCTAAAAATCAATAAAAATATTTTTTTAAGTAGTAAAAGGGTATCAATATTGTAACGAAACCATTGTGATATGTATTTAAAACACATTATATTTTGGTTTCTCACAAGCCCATTAAGTTTTATTTATGGAGAAAGTCTTGTGACTTTTCTGAGGGCATGTAGGCAATAGAGAGCTTTATACTCACTTTAAAGCATCAGCCCAGATTCTGTTCAGAAATTAGAATGTCCAATCCAAACTATAATCCAAAACTCCAAACTTGACTTAACTCACATCTTCCCCCTGCTCCCAGCTGGGCCCACAAAAGACTACCCACCCGCTTTCAATGGGGTGAGGGGGTAGGGTAGGGGTTAGGGTTTATGTTCCCCTTCCTTGCTATCCTGACTTGCCAGCTGTTGGGACTGACTACTGTGGCGTGGGGAGCATGGGGAGAGACTATGAAACAGAGGGATTTTTTTCCCCTTGAATTAGCATTGTCATGAGATGGCATCTTGCATTCCTGGCAGATGTTGAAAGCTTCCTCTTTGTCTCTTGGGCACTTTTGTGGGTTCATCAGCTGCATCCCTGCTGGGATCCCTGGCTGCAGCTCCTATGACTCAGGCAGAGCTCTGTTTCAAAGTGCTGCTGGTTAATCAGCCCCCCAGCAAGCCCCTGGTTTCCTAGTGGCCAAATCCCTGCAAACTCTTGCTGTTGGAGTCCAAGTGCTTTTTCCAGACGGCCCCCTTGGGAAGGACATAAAACGGCTCAAGGCCAGCTCTCTCTCTGGTGTGGCATACATCTGGTTCATGAGGAAAAACATCCCACCGTGGAAGCCTCTTTCTCTTGGCTTGATGTGAATGAGATCAGTGCAGCCCCTTCGAGGGATGGTAAGGCAGGACTCACAGCACTACCCAGTTCTCTTTCTTAAAAACAAAGAGAAACACAGAACACCTTTTTGTAAACTGTTCTTCCTTTTCCCTCTGAACTCTTGCAGAGTCTCCATATGGATGAAAGGCACCTGTGGGAAGGGCTCCCAAGTTATGAAACCAATTCTTGGCCGCCTGCTTTGAAAATTGGAATTTAGGACTGGCACCTCGCTTAGGATGCAGCTTCTATTGTATCGCACCACTGCCTTTGCTGAACCTTCAGTGATAACACTGGTTACAATCTGGTTAACATCATGGTTCCTTTACCATTTTGGTAACCTGCTCAATATCCACCCTTCCTTCTTCCTAAATGGCAAGATACCCAATACTTTTTGCAGGAATCTTCTTTTGGAAGCAGCTAAGTACTCAGAGATGGTGACTCCATGCCCAGCTCAGGGGTAAATCCTGAAGTCTCATCCCATTTGCTGGCCAGAAATTCATTTATGTCTTAAGACCAAACTTAGACAAAGAGATAAAGGGAAGTCGGCTGAGATGATTTCTGGAAGCAGGGTATCACAGGGAGAGAAGCTCAGGGAAGAAAGGGTTCATTTTCTGCCTTCAGACTTTGTGCCTGGCTAGGGCCATCGTCTTGTGATAATGAGGGGAGTAAGTCTGAGCAAAAGGACAGCGTGCTAAGCCTAGGTGACATGTCCGAGCCTTTTCATAGCCATCCCTGGAACAGTCTACTTGGAAGCTTCATTTTATAAGACAATACATTTTCCTTATCTGTTCATGTTAAGCCATTGAGTTGGGAGCTCCAAACATGCACAGAAGATGCCTTCATGGAGATGGTCACCTTGAAGTATTTATTATAATCCAAACATGGGCACTTCTCAATAGGTAATGAAGTTAGAAGAGGGAAGCTTCTGTTTTCTCTTTTTCTTCCTTTTGAATAACTGGTGGGTGAGTTCATCTGCCACAAAAGCACTTTAAAATCAGATGTTTAAGTTAATTCTCAAAACTGCAATTACTATTACTGAACTGCATCAACAGTTGTGATGGCACCAGTTATAACAAATGTAAATAAAAACAAATAAAAGCTATGTTCAACTGGAAAATTCATCATTTATCAGTAGGCTTGGCTTTCCCGTGGAGTTCCTGGGGAAACTAAAGAGGTTTCTAATAGTCCATGACATTGTCAACATCCAGGGCAATAATCACATTCTAACCTTAGAAAACAGAAGATGGTATGTATGCCAAACACCCCGTGAAAATCAAATCACTGTGTGCTGAATTCCACTTAGAGATCAAGCAAGGGCCCATTCTGCTTTTCCATGTTACGGTGTGGGTGTGCTTATATTAAACCACTTTCAGAGAAATACTAGGTGACTAATTTGTGACAATGATATGTTTGCAGACTAACGCATTCATAAGAACAGCAACATAATGAGCTAATTTGTAAAGTACCAGATGGAATTACTGAAAGCTGGTAGCCTAAGCTATCATAATTGTCCCTTATACTCCAAGGGGATACTTCTAGTAATCTTACTACCCACATCTTTGCTTCTGGGTAAACAGGCCAAGGTACAACTAATCTTCCTCCCATGAAGGTAGATCTCTTGTACTTGAATACACTTGCTACTGAGGAAGCCTGCCGCCATGTGAAGCTTTGCTTTTTCATAACTCCACTGTCTGAATGGCATCCCACAATGAGGGGCCACTAACCTTACCTGCTCCCCAGTCCACGTTGTTGTTGCTGTTGCTCTCTTGATGTTCTCTCTGTGGCAGCTCACAAACACTGGGGTCAGAGTCCTGCAGTCCTCGGACAGGCTCTTCCTCTGTCATGCTCCTGCTCACTGCTACAGGCACCAAGTCCAGAACCTGTGAGATGCTCTGTCCTATTTTCTCTTCCTTTTCCCAAGTCAATCTCCCTCTTATCATCGGACTCATCCTCCCTCCTTTAGCCTCTACCCAAAGCTTGAGATGGATACACTTAAGCCTCAGTTTTGGCATTTCTGCATTACATCTCCTCAGAGGGTAAGAGAATATTTTTCTGAAGAAAGTATGGTTTGGTGGAAGGGGCACAGGTTTTCGGTATCATCAGACAGACCCGAGGTCTCTTACACTTCACCGACCGTGGAATCATTTCCCAGCCTTCGGTGAATCTTATGATAGATGTCTCTTAGACTTATTTGGGATTACATTAGAAGTCATAGGTTAGCCATGTGGCTCACATAATATTTGTTTCCCTTGCCCTTCTCAAATGTCTGTCACCTAACCTGCTGACAACAGTGGGACTGTTACCTTAGGTAGTAAGAGAAACAATGTAGACGGACGCAGCAGCCAGTAATCAGGCTTTCCCAGCAACTGCTAACGCAAAGCGAGTTGGCAGAGTGGGCTGTAAACACAGCCCGGGTGTGGCTTTTGTGTCATTCGCCTTAAGGAGGGTCTATAAGTTAATCAGGATAAAACCAACCACTCAAAAGAAAAATGAGAAATGGATGCAAGTAAGTGTCACAGAAAGAGAACTACAAACGTCTAATAGCCATTCGGGAAGATGGCCAATCTCACTCGTAACCAAAGAAATAAGTTAAAACTACAATGAGCTATTTTGTTATCACATTGGTAGAGAATAAAGACTAAAATTGTCCAATGATGGGGGGATGGAAAGAGGCACATCTCTGCACAGTTGGCGGAAACATGGACGAGGGAAGGCTTTCTTGGAGTGCAATTTAGCAGACTTCTTAAACACGTAAAACACATATCACTTGGTTTGGAGGAGTCTATCTTACAAAAGTGATCACATCAGGGGGCGAGCACACACTCACATGCCAACACAAAGATACATTTTGGTATTGTTTATAATAATAAAAAAATCCTGTTTCTGTCTTTCTGACCAGATGCTGAGTTCTTGGAGAGACCACACCTTTCTGTTTCCTCCCTAGTAACTTCTGAACCCACAAATGTATAACAGGGGTGAAGATGCTTAAAAATGCATATTGACTAACAAATGATCAAAATATTTTATATATAAAGGTAAGGAGATAGATGTATAAAATCTGTAGGTGAATTGCTGTTTTTGGAGGTAAAAATAAGTGTTTAATAATCCAAAATTTTATTCTTTTTTTCTATTCATTAAAAATTATTGTAATATTTTATAATATAATTGATTGCTATAAACTTTCCAACCTTACGTAAACCTTAATTTATATTTTGATTTATATCTTTATATTTTGATGATCTGTTTCTAAAGACTTAACATATCACTGTCATTATAAACCAAAATTGATTTCATTTACCCCAAGAGTACAAGACTTCTCAAACAAGAGTTTAAATGCTTGTTAGTACAACACCCGGGCTGTGGTCTTTCCATCGAAATTTAATTTTCTTCCAACATGGGGTGGGGAGAGGGATGATGTGTCTTTCAAACACAAACACCATGCTCCTGATACCATCTGTACAGAGTGCCTCTGGGTCATGCTGACCAGCGGTGGGGTAGAGCCTCTTCGGTCACACCCTCCAAGCCAAAGTGTCAGGTACTAGCGAGCTGAGTCAGGCCATGAAACAGACTAAATGAAGCTAACCCATTGGAAATTCATTAGGCTGGTGGTCAGCCCAACTTGATTACTTTATGACGAAGATCCAACATTTTAAAATGAAACATTACCTTCTTTTTCAAAGAGAAATATACCATACAAGGCAGCAAATATATATAAAACCCCCTTTATCATTGTGAGCCCCAGATCAGTCTGGTGTAAACAGAATATCAATACAACTCTAGCTATGTAAATTGAGCTGAGCCTCTCAAAAGAGTGTTGTATTAATCAAATCATTAGCATAAGAAACTAACAAGTTTCTTTCCACGTGACATTTAGAAACATGCAATAACACATTGAAAATGAGTGGAAAAGGTAAAAAAAGGAAACAATTTTTTGTCTTTCTTCTGGGGAAGGTTTTATGCATTAGGTTTATTTAAGTTCTTTCTTTTAATATATACAATAACCCTATAAACTGAGTATTAATACCCCTCTCTTTACAGATGAGGAACCTGGAAAATCTTGAAGAGATAGTTACTGCCCAGGGATCCAGATGTAAGTGGCTGAACGGTGACTGGACTCCAAAATCCAATCTGCCAACTACACTTTGCGAGCCATCTTGTCCTGCGGATTTAAGACATGGCCGGAAATGACCGCCTGGGAGAGGGGTGCAGTGTTAGACAGTAGGTGGGGTAACAAGGATCATGAGCTGTGTGACTAGCAAGTGCCAGACCTTATGCTAAATACTTGGCTTGCCCCTCCCCATTTAAACTTCCAGAGAAGTACTACTGGTTTGTTCGTTTTGCAGTAAGAAAACTAATGCACAAAATAGTTAAGCAAGTCACCCAAAGTTACAGTTAGTTCAAAAGTTTTATGGTGAGACCTTCGTTGTTTCTTTTCCTTATATTTATCTTCCCCCCCTTTCTTCTTTCTCACAGAGAAGAAAAAACAAGTGACTTATTTATAGTTTATTGATTTCATACACCTTTGGGAGCTCTAGTGCCTTTTAGATAAAAAAAATAACCAACGTTTTCCCTCATCTAAGGATGGATGCCAAGATGCTATTTGGGGATACTGGGAGGCATTTTACTGACGTCCTGCTTATGTCAACAGATAAGCATAGAATTAGGCTGCAGTTTGATTCCTAACCCTATCAGTGACGTTCTAAACCTTCATCAATAACATCTTTTCTTTCCTCCATATGCAAAATTAAAATAGCTAGGTGCCATTGTTTAAAAATGCAAATATATAATTTGGCAAAAGCTGATGTTTTATATTGTCTCCTTGGCTGGTGTTTTGGGAATTATTCATCCAGTACTGCGTGAACGCCCAGTGCCCAAGCCCCTCCTCTTTCCTATTTATTATCAGGCTGCTGCAGTGCAGCGCTGAGACATCTGATCATTTAGATCATTAAAAATCAATCCAATGACCAAACATTTCTGTACATTTTAAGGAAATGACAAAAGGTACAGTATTAGATTGCTATTAACTTGCTCTGGGTTTTCTTTTTACAGCTGCCAGGAAAGTCATTTTATAAAATTGATTAAACCAGCATGCCAGGAGGGGAGAGAGAAAAAGAGCAGAGAAATGTAAACACAGCATGCTTAGAGGGGAGGGCGATAACATCTTTCTTGGGAATAAAGTGAAATGTCTCTGGAGGAGGCAGGAGAAGGTGGGTAGGAGGAAAAACCTCACATAAAGTGAGCACACTATAATTTGGGGTATGAGAGATTTAAGATGGCAGGATAAAAGCAACCAAAATGCAGAAACAATGAAGATGGGGCAAGCTATCCACGTGCTTCTAACAAACTGCCTGCATTGGTCACACCACACGGTCTGACTGAATTAATCCAGGAGACATCACTGGGACAACAAAAAGAAGCTAGTCTGAAGCTTTTAGTAAAATAAACTCTGTCAATATCAGGAGATGGTAAGAGGGACTGCCTACTTCCCTGCACAGCAGGCTTTACTTCTGTATTAGTTAATAAAGGAAAATAAATCTCTGTGCTTTTGCTCAATGAAACCAGGAGTGCATAAAAATTCACATATACACTCCCCTACTTATTATTACAATGGTTATACATATCGTCTGCTTTCTTCTTCTTAAGAAAATTGTATTTTCCCTCTAACATCTTTTAAGCAATTTCTTGATTAACCTAAAAGAAATACTGGCATGTGGAATCACAGAACGCTGACAAGGATGGGTTTTAACTTGGGGCTTCTGCGACTGGTGCCACTGTTTCTGATTGCTCCCAGGGTCCTATTTAAAGTCACACTTCGCTCACGTAGCTCATGCTTCTGTAGAAAGGGGCAGGAAACACTATCAAGTGTTTATTTGCTATACATTACGTCCGCTAACATTTAAAGTACAACCACCAGCTAAACACAAGTGACTTTAAAATAGCATTTACCACATAAATAAGGAAAACGTCCTATGGAAGGGCGGATGCACTCCTTTGGAAGAGGTACAGGGACCATCTGATTGCACAGGGGCCGACCGACACCAGCCCAAATGAGGCAACCCTAGAGAGCGGCCCTGAATCGTGCTTGCTCCGTTTGGGCAGCTCAGCGATTGGAAGAGCATTGCCTTGAAGCCACGGGGTTAGAGGGAGGGGAGCAGCCTCCTTGAAGGGGACCATCACCCCTCTCCAAGGCGGCCCCAGCTGCCCTCCTCCGGGTATTATTTTGTGTAGTCCCTCCTCCCACAGCGCCCCGGGGTTGCTCATCCAGCAAAAGGTAATGGAATGTCACTTGTGAGGTAAGATTATAAAAGACTGTGGCTTCTGTGCATCCAGGCCGCCTCTTTCTCCCTGATGTCCCAGTCTGGGCGATGTAAGTTGTCCTATTACGAGCAGCCCTATGGGGAGGCTCACATGGCAAGGAGCCAAGGCCTGACAGCTGGCTGAGCGACCTTAAAAGCAGCTGAGCCTTGAGATGACTGAAGCTCAAGTCAGCGACCCCAGAGGGACCCTTAGCCAGAACCACTAACTAATGTGAGGAACATAGGGCTATCTACATGGCTAAAGATTGTATGTAGAGGAATATGGGAAGTACATGTTAATGCAACCTAATTTATGCCCACTGCCTTGGAGAGTAAACAACGAAGAACCAATCACTCTATTACTCATTTATTATTAACTCGGTTATTAATTTATTATTTCTTTCTTTATGACAATAATCCATTCTACATCTACACTGTGTCATGTAGCAACACCTGGTTCTATCTTGATCAGGTCTCAACTTTAAAGTCCTTTCATCATGAGCCTCATTTTAGTTTGGAACAGTTTAATCTGTTCTCATCTCTTACCTATTATGAGACATTATGTAAATAACATAGTCATTATTTTAAAATACACTGGCCATAATTTAATGTAAAAAGACATGGATACCTGAAGTAAGTAGTTCAGGTGAATTAAAACTTTGAGTATATGTACATTAGACTTTTTGATAGGCCGATGTCTCAAAAATCCATTTAGACACACCTCAATGAAACAAAAATCAACACGAGGGGAGAGGGGACAAGGGAGGTGTTCAGTGGTGAGGAAATGAAGTCAGTAAGGCTGGAGAGAAGTTAAATGTGATGTTTTTATCTCAGAGTTGGAGACACGTGATAATGACAGGGGTGGGGAGTCAGTGGAGAAAAACAAAGCACTGGGAGGAGGAGACAGGTGCTAGGGGTCCCAGGTCTCTTAGAAAATGGAAAGAAGTGGGACCTAGACCCCAAATCTGCATGTCCTTAAGGAGGGTTCTCATACATGGGTTAGTACTGAACCCTCAGGGTGACTTCACAGCACTCTTTAACACAAATGCCCCTGTTACTCTCACCACTAGCACCCTTCCACTTTCCGTTCTAGTGCTCACCACATTCCACATGTGTGTCATTTGTCAGCATATCTATCTCTCCCACTAGGACAGAAGCTCTAGGAGGACAGGGATCATATCTGTCATGGTCCCAAGCACAGTGCCTGGCACACATTAAATGTTCCATAAATATCTGTGGATTGAACAAATCAGGATCGGCAAAAGAACACATTTAAGATGATATATCTTCACTGACTACAATTCACGTATTGAAATTATTCTGATCTCTCTTTGGCCTACCTGCTGTTCTCAGTTAAATGAAATCCTAGAAGGAACTGCTACCCAGTAGTCTTTACACCTTCATAAAATCTCATTGATATTTGGGGGTTTTCAATCTACTTTGGATGATATAGCAGCCAAATCTATCCACATCACTAAACCCAATCAGCCAGACTGTCATTCTTACTCTGAAGCTATTTAGAATGTGCAATGAGCCACTGGATTCCACTTCCTAAAAACTAATTTCCCTAGAGCATTTGCTCTATTATTTCATCACTGCCCCTGAGGTCAGAAACTATGATTTTTCCTCTCTCTCTCCTGAATAGCACGATGTCTCATTAAGACTTCTTCCCATAAGCCTGAGTATTTCTTTAGAAATTCAAGAAAATTTTAAGGATCATGAAGGACCTTTGGTTCAGTATCAGCTATATTTAGTGCAACAGCACAGTCAAATTCATTAATGACCTAAAAGCAATTAATTCAATATATCTCTGATTCCTTGATTGATAGTGGTTTTTTAATTTTTATTTTTTATTTTTTTTTATCTTTATTGTTGAAAGTATTACAGATGTCCCCCTTTCTCCCCATTGATCCCTTCTACCTCACCGCCACCCCCCACCCCAGGCCTTCTCTACACTATTGTCTGTGTCCATGGGTTATACCTACATGCATATAAATTCTTTGGTTAATCTCTCCCCCCACCCCCACCCCCACCCCCACCTTCCCACTGAAACTCATCAGTCTGATACATGCTTCCATGGCACCGGATCTATTGTGTTTATCAGTTTATTATGTTCTTTAGATTCCACGTAGAAGTGGTCCCTAGAATGGGTGGAAATCAATAAGTATTTGTTGACCAAGTCAATGAATGAATGACTACTGCCCATCTCTCCCTCCTTAAGAAGAAGCAAGGAATATAAAAATATAGCTTGTGAGTATATCAGACTTGCCCATATTCACATGTAAATATAATAAGCCAACTTAATTTGCTGGGATATGTAAAAAAGTTAAGAGAATATGCATTTTTAAAAACATATTTATGCCTGATCCATTCAGAATCAATTGAATATTTGACTGAGATATTGTCAACTATCTTATGTGGGAAATGATTTTATAAAGAGAAATAATTAGTAATTGAAAGGCCTTAGAAAGAATCTAGTTCATACCAATCTAACTTAACCCAGTCTTTAGCAAAGTACATATAGGAAGTTTCCTATATTAGCAAGTTATTGTAGAAAATCTCAAAATCGCCTGCCAGGGCCTAGAAAAAGTAACTCTATTTTCTGTTAGCATCTACAATCTGTCTCAATAGTAAAACCAAGCATAGGGCTTGCTAACTTCCAATGCAAGTAAAACCTCTTGGCATACATGTTTTTAAAAAAAATAAAACAAAACAATATTTTAGGCTATAATTTACAATGGAATTTCAAAAATGCAATCATTTCCACCAGTTTTATTCTTATTTTACCTTATATGCAAACCAGTTGCTTTTAGTTTTAAAGATTTCGGCGCAGTATTTTGGTGTTTCAGCACTGTCTTTCCATTTTGAAAGGGAGCAGCCAAGTATTGATGTGGTCAGATCTATGACTCCTCAAACCATTAGAAATTATAACTGTGTGATAAACATAATGTAGCAATCTTCCAAACTGGCAACTAATGTTGAATTTAAAAATAGGAATTACCTACAAAAAACTATTTCCAAGTCCCCATATGTCTGTCTCTAAGTAGAACAAAGATCCCTAGTAATTCTCCCAAAGGCTGGATTAGTCATTGGCCTTCGTCTTCACAAATCTTATCTGTGAAAAGGAAAGTAAACTGCTGAAGTTAACCTAAAATTTAGTATTCTGGCAGATGCCAAACAGAATTGCTTCTGTGGTTTTTGGTAGAAAGCTGCTCCTCCAAAGATTATAATTCTTATCTTCTATCCAATGCATTTCAAGAGCTAAAATTAAGGTAGGGAAGGAAGGCTTCTTTTATATATATATCCCAACTAAGATAAACAAGGGTTTAACTTATCAATGTATTACTTAGACCTAAGAATGATATATCTGCCTAAGATTTTAAAGTATAATATAGACACATAAAATTTTGTACTTTCTTTTTAAAATGATCAGTTTTCTTATCTCCAATTGCTGAGGGCATAGGCTGTCTTCTCTTTGATATCAACATTATGATTACAAAAAGACATCCTCCAACATGCCTAAAAGTTGTATTTTAGATAGGTAGATTTCAAACCTTGCTTTGCATATACGTAAGTTAGGTAGAGAGAGTGTTGCTGTGGCTGATGATCTTCTCATCCTCTCCTTCTAGGTGTGGAGAGCATAATTTGGAAATCAGTGTTGCAGTCCTGTATAATGAGAGTTATTTACTTCTTGTCATGGCCACCACAATAAATATTATACTATAATGCACGCTCTTCAATAAGAGATTAAAAGCCAGTATTGATCTATGAATGTCTGACAATGATAGCACTATGCATAAACTGAAGTGTCTGACAATACTTCATTAATTCCCACTTGTTAGGGATTGAACTGTCTCCCAAAATTCAGATGTTGAAGTCCTAAGCCCCAGTACCTAAGACCATGACCTTAATTGAAAATAGGGTGGTTGTGATGTAAGTAGTTAAAATGAGGCCACACTGTAGTAGGGCAAGTTTGGAGGCCTCGTGTAGACTTATCCAAAAAACAAGGTTCGGGTCCAGGGAAGGGATCCCAATGAAAGGCTGGCGGCTATCACGAAAGGCTGTGGAGGCACGGGTGGGGGCAAGACACTCACACTCATTCTCAAGGTTGGCTGCACACCGGGATCGCCTCTGGAGTGTGTGAAAAACGCAGGCGACGGGCCCCGCGCCTTAGTGATCCTGCTCCCGGTGTCAGCGTGGGAAGCGGAGCGCTGGGCTTTCATAAGGCTTCCCGGTTACCTGGTGCAGGGCCGCAACTGAGCGCCACAGGCACATGGAGTGGGAACGGAAAAGGTAGAGGACGACACCCAGAACACTGTCACTTCAGAGACAGAAGCTGAAGACACCAGAGGGAGACACAGACTGAGACAGGCAGGTAGGCACCGCTCGGGAGCAGGGGCTGGGACAGACGCATCAAGTGCCCGAGGTCCCAGCACAGGTTGCAGCGCCAGAAACGTCGGTCTCTCTTCAGGGGAAAATGCAAAGTCCAGGGTAAGAATGTAGAACCCTCTGGCTGCAGAAACGAGGAAGGCAGTAGGCAGGGGAGAAAGGAGAGCAATGGAAGTCTGTTTTGTTTTTTGAAAGGAGTATTTTGAGCATGTGTATTCCTTTTTAAAACTTCCAGCTTTATTAGGGTGTAATTAACAAATAAAAAGTGTATATTTTTAAGTTGTACAATGGGAGATTTGGACACATGTATACATGGGAAATGATTACCACAGTCGAACTAATTATCATATCCATCAACTCACCGTTTTTGTGTGTGTGGTGAGAACACCTGAGATCTAATCTCTTTGCAAACTTTAAGTATACAGTTTATTATTAACTACAGTCATCATGCCGTATATTAGGTCTCCAGAACTACTTCTTCTAACTGAAAATCTGTACCCTTTGTTGACATTTCCTCTTTCCCCCCACCCCCGGCTCCTGGTAACCACCCTTCTGGTCCCTGTTACTCTGAGTTTGACTTTTTTCCCTAGGTTCCACATATAAATGAGATCATGCAGTATTTGCCTTTCTGTGTCTGGTTTACTTCACTTAGCATGATGCCCTCCAGATTCATTCATGTTGTCACAAATACTGATGCTGAAGAGCCAATGCACGCAGAAAGTCAGTGACAGCGGAGAACTGGCAAGTGATGGAGAAAGTCCACTGAAGAGACAGAGGAGGACAGGATTCGAGGCACAGGTGTAGGCTTCTCCCACAAAAAGAGAAGAGATGGAAGCTTCCCTGTGAAGGGGCAGGGGTCTTAGTGTAGGAGGAGAGGAGATAAGGCTGACTAGAGAAACAAATAGATGTTTTGGTAGCATTGAGGGCCCACCAGTTGGGACCAGAGATGTGCTGTGGCACCAGTGTACTTGGTTGTTGTTTCATCTGGAAACATTTGGGGTGCAAACGGGAAGATCACACATTAGATGAAGTCTGACTTTTGGTTTTCCTACTGGGGTTCAGCAGAATTACAATGAAGGATTTCGCAAGAGATTAGTTTAAATATCAGACTACTGGGTGTTTAATGTAATAAGAGGAGATAGGGTTTATGATGTCAAGGTTGGTTGGGACAGTGCTAGGTGATCACAAAGTCCAGAGAGTGGCCATGGGGATGGGTTGTCAGAGTAGGACTGAAGTCAAGGTCAATGAATTTGAGGAAGGTGGAGATGAGAGAATAGGCTGTGGTTCAACCCTGGCTGCACATAAGAATCACTTGGGGGGCTATAAAATCTCTCGGTCCATTGGCCCCAGTGAAATCAGGATCTCTATGAACAGGACCAAAGCAGCAATATTTTTAAAGGTACACAGGCTGAGAAGCACAGAACTCGATTGTTGCTTGTTTTGTCTAAGTGGATTCCCAAGACGCTCGAGATGGTGAATTACAGGGATATTTCTGGTTTTAAAATTTTTACTCAAGAACACATTAGGAAAATGAAGAGAATGGCAAAATAGCCAGCATAGGAAAGTACAAAGAGTTCCAAATGCTCTGAAGTATTTTGTGGTTTATATGAAAAGCTCTCTGGAGCAAGGAATGTATTGTCTGCCTTCTTCCTTATGGGAACCTAGAGAAGCCTCCTATATCCGCATTCCCTCTATTTTCCCCCTGGACTTGGAGTTCAAACATATCCCCACCTATTCTTTTTAAAAGTTTAATCAGGCAGGTTAGAGCTGTGTGCCTATAAACACTCCCAGATTCAACTGCAGTCGCCACCCTGGACTTCAGATTGGTGCCTTGCTTTTAGTTTCTTAGACTGGGGCCTGCCCTGGCTAGTTTTTCAATCATTGTCAACTCCCCGAGGCTGGAGAACTGGTCAGATCCCTTACACAGGTTGCATATTAGCATTGCCCTTTGCTTCACAAATAAAAGCGTAACATTAGCAGATATTCTTAATGTTTCCTGGAGAGAGCACCTTCATCCCGACTGCACTGAATAGGAAACCAGCTGAGTTCCTCTTGTCACCATGGTGACCCAGCATCCTGGAAGTGTAGGTTTTCATAGGAGTTCACCCAGGTGAAGGCTTTAAATATGGTAAGTAAGCACATCTGCTATAAATGATGCTTCTGCTTACCAAAATAGCAAAATTATGATGGGGTTTTCCTTGGCACAGTGGCTAATTTCTAGTAGTTTCTTGCTGAATAAATCTGAGGGATTTTTCTCCATTTCCCTTCTACAGTGACAGAGTCCCAGGTCTTTACCCCGAGAGGTCTAGGGTTGCAGAAGACCTTGACTATAAACAGAGGTGCTCACAATCCTTCTGCCCTACAGTACCTAGCAAGTCTAGCTTTTAATGTACCCAAAGTTCCTTAGACTCAGGTATCTAAATTATTTTACTTTATTTTTTCCCTACCTATTAATCAGCAAAGAGTAAGGATATGTTGCTAAATTAGGCTGTGTAACAGTGGAAGCCAAAATTTCAAAATTGTCTGTAGCTAACAAGTAAGGAACATTTGGAAGATAGACTCCAACAGGTAACGACAATGACAAGTGTGTATCATTTTTCAATTCAGAATACCAATATTGTAGTTTATGTTTTCATATATTGTATTTCATCAGATCTTTACAACAGGACAAATATTGCCTTTCAAAAGAAAGTGACCTATGGACAGGAGAAGCACAAAGGAACTTTAGGGCAGTGAAAATACTCTGTATGATATTATAATGATGGCTATGTCATTATACACTTGTCCAAGCCCAAAGAATGTACAACACTAAGAGTTAAGCCTAAGGTAAATTATGGATGTTGGGGGATGATGCTGTGTCAATGTAAATGTATCCTTGGTGAAATGTACCATTATGGTGAGTGATGTTGGGGGTTGGGGTGAGGAATCTCTTCATGTGCAGAAGCAGGAGTTATGTGGGAAATCTCTGTTGTAAACTTAAAACTGATCTTAAAAAATAAAAAATAAACGAAACTGCCCTATGACATCAATAGATGCAACTTTCTGTGTTTCTTTTTTAGATCATTACCTGAGGATATGGTTTTTTTATTGATGAGAGAAAGAGAGAGAGAGAGAGATTGAGAGAGATCGACTGGTTGCCTCTTGTACATGGGCCAACCAAGGATAGGACCTGCAACCTAAGTATATGCGGCCCTCAACGGGAACAGAACCCAGGGAGGGCAGATGAAACTTCCTCAAAGTTAAATCTGAAATTAGGTGGCACACTAGAGTTAAGTTCAAAATTAGTATTTTCACTCAGAAAACAGAGTTCCTTCTACTATACCATTTTATATAAATGTATGTATACACATACATTAGATATACTATCTGTATCTACATTTACATTTACATCTGTATCTACATACTCACACACACACACACACACACACACACGTTTTAAGAGAAAAAATAATTCCAGGGGAAAACAGTATTATGCTAAGTGTCACTAATCATGTGAAATAAATTTAAAAGGTCGCAAATAAAATTTGCTGTAAAAAGTCCCGACAGAGTTATTATAGCATCAACATTCAAAACAAGCAAAACAAACAAAAAAATTCAGTTGCAATCTGACATATATGACTTTGCTGATCTCAAGTCTATGATACTGGCTACCTTGTTGTATGGCTGCTGTTGTCTAAACCGTGACAATTGCTTTTCCCTTTGCTTCGGACAGACTTCTCTCTCTCTTCACTGATTTCTACACCTAAATGAAGAGGGGTCTCTCTCTAACTCCGCCCTCACTACTTCAAGCTTCAGGAAGCCATGCTGTTGTCCGCCAAAGCCAGGTAATTGCTCACCACCACCTGGGAGGGCACTTTAGAATTATTTAGGTCATCAGCCTGAGACTCACCATCAATAGAAGATCTGAGAATCTGGAATCAGGTACTGTGAACACCAGAAAGTGCTTTAATCTGTTGCCAATACACCATTACTTCAGATTCTGACTGGTATTTTGGAGCTAGCACTTTCTCAACTTAGCTCATTTCCCGTTATCACTGTATCTCTCCAGTCTTCCTGTCAAACTCCTGATTCTTTATCTTTGTGATCACACCCAGGATGAAAAACCCTTTGGCTCTGTTCTTACCATGTCTCACTGATATTAAGATGTCACTGATTGTGAGCTGCACCATCAATTTGTTAACAGTTTTTCAGGAAAAAAACGCACACCAAAAGCTCTATCTTATTAAATGAGCACATCAATTGTATGACTCATACTACTTTAAAAAATGTTAAGATAATAAAAGGAAACTTCAAAATTGTGAAATATAAAATGTCCTTGCTCACATCTTCATTTAGCATAGTTTTATTCTGTTTAATATTTTCCGTAAGACCCAATACTCTCCCTTCCGCTCTACCTCCAGCCCAGCACCGTGCAATAGAATTTTCTATAACAGAAATGTCCTGAAACCGGTGCCATCCAATATATAAAACTACGTGTCTATTGAACATTTGGGATGTGGCTAGTGTAACTGCCAAATTGTTTTAACTTCATGTGTAAATGGCCACATGTGGCTCGTGGCTACTGTCTCTGTACTTTCTGGGCTACTAAGCAGGATTAGAAAAAAGATTAAGTGTCGTTGGCTGGATTCTCCATGAATGACGCTGCTGACTTTAACCAGGGACTCAATGCTTTTCGGCAGTACTATTATTCAGCAAGGTGTTAAAAACCTCTGTATTATTTTTAAGTTCACTACTTACTTCATTTTCCTTTCCTGTCAGTAGAAAATTATGACAACAAGACTAAAAATAGCTAACATTTCTGAACACTGATAATGCGTCATGCACTATTCTAAGCATTGAGCATCTAAATGATCTGTATTCTATCATTTAATACTCATAAACATTATTTAGGCTGTGTTCCATTGGTCCTGCTACTTGTCACTTTAGAGAGAGGAAAATATACGTAGAATGGTCTTGTTGTAATGAAAGAATAGGAGCTGCCATATATAAACTGGCTCAACATCTCTCATCTGAAACCACTCCTCAACCTCTTTCCTTTTCCTGTATTTCAGAGAAATAAGGTTTCTCCTTCCCAAAGTAAACTGATCCATGAGTGCTCTTTATTCTATCCCCTATCTTTTTTTAAAAT
The DNA here is from genome assembly GCF_054644295.1 of Miniopterus natalensis. Lineage (NCBI taxonomy): Eukaryota > Metazoa > Chordata > Mammalia > Chiroptera > Miniopteridae > Miniopterus > Miniopterus natalensis. The sequence goes on from NC_142083.1 coordinate 29,154,944, forward strand.
AAATCTTTATTGATTTCAGAAAGAGGAAGGGAGAGGGAGAGAGAGATAGAAACATCAGTGATGAGAGTCATTGATCGGTTGCCTCCTGCACACCCCCCACTGGGGATCGAGCCCGCAACCCGGGCATGTGCCCTGACCAGGAATCGAACCGCGATCTCCTGGATCCTAGGCCGATGCTCAACCTCTGAGCCACGCCCGGCCTGGCTCCTCTTTCTATGTCACAGGAACTTTCTCTTGGTTCCACCCACACCTTCCTCCTTCGGGACCTTCTCTTTCTCTTTCTCTGGCATCTCCAGTCTGTACCCCGTCCTTCACACAATGCTGAAGGGACGAGCGTTATTTTGTTTAGCTTTCAGTGGTAACATATTATGATCCAAATCATGTTATAAGTTATCTGCAGCATGAGAACAGAGTCAATATTTTGATTAAATAAATTAAGGTAATAACCTTCATGAGCAGTGAGCTAAAGATACCAGAATGGAGTGACAAATGGAAGCATTTTGATAGCCGGTGAATATATATGCTTCTACTGCTTCCTGTTCCTAAAACATAAATGAGACCTTTAGTCTACATCTTAAGAATCATCCCTTACAAGTCTTTCCCAACTTTGCTTTGCTTAGTTCCACCATCCTCAAATGACAAGGCTTCTGCTTCTTTGGAAACACAGCTTGACAGCCTTGTCATGAGGTTTTGTATTTTGCATATATTTAATTTTTCACACTTCTCCTGTTCAACTGAGACTACTCTGCTCTACAACCACATTCAGGTCATGAAAACTCAATTATGCATGAACTTAGAGTCTAGCCCCTCCAATGGTATTTTTCAATCTTTAGGAAAAATATGCCTGGCTCACTAGAGAAAATCAATTCATGTTTCTCATTAACTAATGAATGAATTAATTAAACTGGAGGATGATGACTTTGGTGATGTCAATGGTATTATAGTAGTAAATAACCCTGAGACCTTCTATTCCTATCAGGGAAGCCACTAAGTAGGTGGCATTACTATTTTGCTGCTATCAAATAAGGATTATAATGATAAAAATAAAATTTATTAAAAATGCACTGAATTCTAAGAATATTTTTCAAAATAGCACATGCTATTTGTCATATGCACTTAATATTTTATTCTTATCTAGGCACACAATTTTATGTAAACAACATCCTTTTGATTACTTTCTAACTGCATTTTGCATTAACTATGCTCTCCCTTCTCCTTCACCCTTTTATTTAGCAGGTGATACCGCGGAATCCATCATGAAGGAGTTATGTCCTGGGGTTTAGCAATGTATTTGAAGGTGTCCTATTGCCCAGAAAATAACACAGGTTTTTATATAAAGCCAAAAAAATTCTCTTTTTGTGTAGATTTCTATTCATAGTAATTGTTCTCACTGCCAACCATGAAAAATGCTCGGTGGCCTTTGAGTTGCTTTCTGAGAATGAAATCCCACAGCACTGCTTGTACCTACAGCGGAGGCTGGACAACGGTGATGAAAACCTGCATGCTTCTTGGGGTTGAGGAAAGAAACGAGCCCACACGCAGACCCCTGCTGGCTCCTGGCTAGCCACACCTGCACCTGCAGCCAGATTTTATCCTTAAGCAAGAAACAGCTCAGTACTATGTGTCCTTAAAAACTTTGTTGCTCAAAAAGCCATTAGTGAGTTTTATAAAACAGAGTCTGTAGATTAATCATCCACACCTACCTCTTATTTATCTGAATAGCAAAGAGAAAAGGAATTAAAATAAAAAATTGCTGTTTAACAGCACTTATGTTAAAGCAATTCTCAAGACAACCCCTTTACGGCTTTTTATAACTTTAAGTTATATTTTTAATTTAATAACTGAAGAAAGGTATGCCTGCAATACACCTGGACCATAAGGAAGAAAAAAGAAAGGAGGGCATGATCTGTGGCAGGAGAGAGTAGCGATGCAGTGTACTGTGATGGAATTCCACCAGGCAGCCCTGGCTCCATTCTGCATTATTTCTACTATCCCATCTATGCTTCTGGGTTCTTTCTCCATGTCTAGCCATGTCCAACAGGAAGTTCTGCAATAAAGAAAATGCTCTATATCTGCACTGTCCAATACAATAGCCCATGGAGAAAAATGGCTATTTAAATTTATTAAAACAAAATTGAAAATTCAGTTTATTTCACATATGGCTAGTGACTGGTAAACGTGGCATGTCACTAGCCACATCACTTTGGTAAAGAAAGACACTCTGTTTTAGACAGTTATAGTACCTACCATTTATTGAGCCCTGATCTTAGGCCAGAGAGCTTATATTTCTCCCACAATTATTTATTGGGGATCTATTTTATACCAGGTAAACTTCTGTGTCCCAGTACAGAATTAGGTATAAGACAGTAAGGTCCAGGCCCTACGGAGACTTCAGACTAGTGTGGGAGACAGAAAAGGAAAAAGAAAATAAATAATTATGTGATTTACCCTTATGTAGCTATAAATAATATGTAGGGCACCAAACTGAGTATGTTGGGTAGGCGCAGGACTGTTCTTAGAAAAGGTGGCCAAGCACGATCTCTCTGAGAAAGCAGCTTTCAAACAGTGCTATGCACCTTGTCTGTGGTACACTGTTAATTTGTCTTAGTCCTGGCAAACTCATACAAGGAGACCTGGATGGGCAAGCTCTGTCGATTGTGCATGCTATTTAATTCCCAAAGTCACCCTATGGGTTAGGCATTGGAGTCTCCATTCCTCAGAAGAGACTAAAGAGGTTATGTAACTTGCCTGAGGAAATTTAGCTGTCCTGTGGCAGTAAAGACAGAACTCAGAGTCATTCTGACCCCCTGCCTGAACAGCCTCCTAATGAGACCCTCCCTCTTCGACAGCTGTGACTTACCTCTCCTGACTCCACCCATATCTTGTGCAATGAAAATTAACTAATTAATTCTGTCTGCAAATAAAATTAGGCTATATAATAATGGCTATCATATAGGGTGTCACTTAAAATAAAATTTTAAAATTGAGCATAAATATCATATTTGGCTTTTTTTGTTTAAAACTAATTCTATATTTAATTGTCCCAACAATCTGTAAATCTTGGCCTTCTATTTTATCATATATACATACATATCATAATATGCACATGTAAACATATACATATTTAGACAATTTAAAATTTTAGGTTAAACAGTAATATGTAAAATCTACAATTCTCATCTCTTTGGCTTTTCTCCCACTGCTTTCTCTTTTCTTTCATGTGTCCAGCTTGACAGTCTTATTTTATCTTCCTTCAGAAGAAATGAGACTGTTCAAAGTCATATTTGCATGAGGACAGATAATTCCCTTGTCAATGAACAAGGGCACTTGTTTACAGACCCTCGTCTTTGTCAAAGCAGCTTTGACATTCCCTTCTGGAGAGTGTGGAAAGTCACTTCTAAAAATATAAGTTCAACACTTGCCCTCCTGAGCCCTTACGAGAACACAGTCCAGGAGTCTATTTGCTCATTTGGTTTAAAGAAACCATTTCAGTGGGCAGAAACACTTACCCAAACAAGAAAGACTTTTCAGAAACGTTCTAAATATGGCCTTACTTTAATCAAGCAATGCCATCTGTTTGCTGAGTGGCAAGGTCACAACTTTTATAATAAAAATAGCTTCCAATGCCAGAAATGAACATACAGAAATATAACTGCCGCCTATACTAAATATGCCTACCTATACTCTCGAAGTATATAGATATAGGAGCAGCCATTAGCTTCTGGAATGACCTTTATAGGAAGTACTTTGGTCCTGGTCCTGCTACTGACCAGTTGTGAAACCTTTGCTAGGTCATTGAACTTTCCTGAGACTCAGTTATAATTCCTTTGTGTCATGCTTGTGGTAAAGATAATGAGGTCATGTTTGTGAAGGTACTTTGTGAACTATAAAATGAAGTGTAAGCAAAAGGCTTAATTTTTACTCTCTGCAAAAAAAGACTCTTAGAAAAATTAAAAATGATTTAATAATATTTTTTTTAGTACCAAACACACTGCCAGTCACCACACGGCATTATCTCATAACGGCACGATCAATTATGTACTGCTACAATTGCCACTTGCAGAAGAGAAAACAAATGCTTAAAGGGTTTAGGTGAGTTGCCTAGAGCTATCCAGCTAGTAAATTCTAGAAAGTGGATTTTAGCCCAAGCTGACCTTACTCCAGAACCTATTTTTCTTACTGATAATTTCTTTTCCTTCATCTTATACTCCTAAAAAAATGTGTTTGTTTGTTTTATAGTTTATTAATGAAGTGATTATTTTGCTTTTGGTTTTGGAGAAAAGGATTTTAAGATTCAATGTTAATTTTTAAAATTCTAAAGCAAAATTAATAAATTAATAAAGTTTGCATAATATATACATACATCTGGAATAGAAAATCAATTCTTATAGCAAAAACCCTAAATATTATTGAAAATGGAGTATTTAAAAATAATATTCTTCTTTATATTTCAAAGACCTGTCTTTCAGATACAGCGAGTTACCATGGAAATACCACAATTTCATTCATATGTGGAATCTAATGAACAACATGAACTAATAAGCAAAACAGAGACAGAGTCATTGATAGAGAGCAGGCTGTCAGGTATCAGTTGGGGGGAAGCAGGGCAGGGGAGTGAAGGGCTTGAAAAAGAAAGTAAGTTCTCCTGGACATGGACAACAGTGTGTGACTGCTGTGGGGAGGTGGCCAGGGGACATGAAGGAAGGTACAGGGGGATAAACAGTGATGGACGGAGACTTGACTCAGGATGGTGAACACACAATACAGTGTACAGATGATGTGTTGCAGTACTGCGAACCCGAAACCTGTATAATTTCGTTAACTAATAAATTCAACAGAAAGGAAAAACAGAAAAAATAAAAATAATTTAAAAAAAGGAAACACCAAAAGCGCCAGAATTAACTACTTCGCTATCTTTTTAGAATTCTCTACCAATCTTTTTGTGGTAGATACTTACATCAGTAAATGGCTCGTAATACTTAATGTCATTACTCATGCCAATTATATTTCATAATATGAAAGAAATATGGGTGTGCATGGAGGAACAGATGGGAAACAACAAAGAAAGTAAAGTGATTTGAAATTAAGGTCTAATCTGTTTTTTCCTGATGATGGTAAAGATATTTGCTGTGAGGCAACTGGTTATTATAAAATGAAAAATAAACTCCTAACATACTCCATAGACTATAATAAAAGCATTTCTGTAAAAATAATGAATCCCATCAGTGTCAAAACGTATACAAATTGCAAAGCTGTGTGTATGCGTGCATTCGCACGTGCACTGTGCACTGTGCGTGCACAAATATTGGGCCTTGGTCTCTCAAACATTCTGAGCAAGGCTATATGTGACACCAGATTCCGTCCCATTAAAACAATTAATTATAAATGCTACTTAAGAGACAGTGAATGAGCCAACATCAGGGTTTGAGAATAACTCCTCTCGGGAGGCTTACTTGAGAGACAAATACGAAACTAAACACAGTGGGCAGCAGGGCTTACCCTGCCACTTCCCCTCCCCACAATCTTTACAGCATTCTTTTTCTGTGGATTTTAAAGACATATATGAGCATTTAAAAAATAAATATAAAGGGAAAACACAACTGTGATTGTGTTTTTGTTCTGTTTTAGTTTCATTTTCATATGTTTCTGGGGGGAGGTGGGACCAGAAAAGTTCCTGCTGAAGTCCCACCATCTAGAAATCTCTCTGAATCGTATGATATAGCCTTCACAATGTTTTCTAAAAAAATTATTCAATAATTTTTATAATTAACATTAGAAATATTTATAATCATTTAAATTAAATATTTATAAATTATTACAATATTATCAATGATTTTTCAAATTATTAAATGCAGATCTGTAACACCATCCCCTCTTTTTAAAAATTCTTTTTATAAATAATACTGTGGGAAACAAATTTTTAACATATATCTTGGTCAATTTATCTGAATATACCCTAAAATTAAATTCCTGTAAAGTTTTGTGTTTTGGAAAGGTAACTGATGTTTTAGAAAGATAGTTTTTGGTGGTGGCAATTAGGGGGATGGACTGGTTGGGAGAGAGAGGAGACTAAAGACTGATAAGCCCAAAAACCTTAACTCAGGACGTGGCAATAGAAACACAGATGATGAGAGCACAAAATATACTTACAAGGGGGGAATCAACAGGATGGGAGATAGATCCATACCCGGCAAAGAACAGATTTCAGGAGAGAGAGAAAATGAGAATGACCTGAGGCTTCTAGCTTGGAACAACTGGGGAGTAGCTAATGAGTTCCAAATTGAACATGCTGAGTTTGGGATGCCTTCAAGGCACCCTGGTAGAAACAATGGGCCGGACACAGAACTATTCTAGAATCCTAGGACAGAGACTTGTTCAATCTATACATATAAAACAAACACAATAAAATCTAGTTTTACTTTACAGTTCTCACCCTGCCATCACATGCCAAATTGCTTGCTCTCATCTTAGCCCTCAAATTTAAAGATACAATCTGTCTGTGGTGGGGTGGGGATTACACAGCAAAGTTTCTTTGGTCATTGTCCAAAGTCACTAAATTTGATGTAACAGCTTTGTGTTTTTTTGCTGTTGTTTTTTAAATTTTTTTAACATTAACACCTCGACCTTAAGGGCTTGGTGTAGGAGATACTGATTGAGGAAGTAAAAAATTGTACATTAAAAACCAGAGGACATCTGGAATAAAAAGCACACATTATTAGAAAGTAGTCTTTGATATATTTTGAAAAATATTTACAAATGCATTACAACATTTAATTTTTACTATAACCTTAGGAGGTGTGCAGGTTTTTATTATCAATTTATGGATCTCAGGAAACGAAGGTTCTGAAAAGCTAAACATTTTTTCTGTTGTTTAACAGCTAATAAATGTCCAAGTTTGGACTTGAACCCTAGTCTTCAGACTCCAACACCAGTTTTTCTCACTGTCTTTCAACTGCATCAAAAAAAATTTTTTTTTTTACTGTTTCTTCCTTCTCGCTCTCTTCCTAATCAAGATATTTTGATTTAAAGTGTTAATTCAAAATAAATCTCATTCTATGGCAAAGGAGGTTTCAAGTCATTTCATGAAAATTTATACTAGTGCCTTTGTGCTACGTGGCTGAGCCAGCGCCCATACTTTCAGGCAGGCCCTGTGTGGAGATCCTCGTGCTGCTCCCCTGGGATAGAGCTTAGGCCCTGGCTGACTCACAGCCCTGTGTCTGTTACTCATTGTATTTTCCTAGTAACCTTTCCTTCTACTACATTCTTTAGACATCTTCGACTCCATAAATTCTGCCTGATAAGTGTGGGTGCAACTCAAGTCATGCTTCTTTTAGGAATTATTAAAATGTCACCTCTTGCCCTGTCTGGTGTGGCTCAGTTGGCTGGACAGCATCCCATGCACTAAAAGACTGCAGGTTAGATTCCTGGTCAGGACCCATGCCTAGGTTGTGGGCTAGATCCCCAATAAGGGGTGTGCAGGAGGCAGCCAATTGGGGTTTCAGTCTCACATCACATTGACATTTACTCCCCTCTCTCCCTCTCCTTTCCCCTCTCTAAAAGTCAATTTAAAAAATGTCACCTCTTATACTAAACAAAAAGATTTTTAAGTATGCCTCTTTGTCAATACTGAACACTAAAAATTTATCATAAAACCATTATTATTCTTTAACTACGTGGCTCAGGTTTAAAGCGATCCCGTATGTCTTCCTTGCTTGCTTTCCCTTCTTCTTTCCCAGAGATTTATAGGCTAGAATTCCCATATACGGCTACTCAAAAGTCGTATTTGCTTTTCACGGTTTTTTTGTAGACAGTCTGATTCAGAAGCACTTTCTTTAGTTTCTTTGTTCAGTTTCCTTAATTTTGAAGGTAAAAGTGACTTTCTTGACTTCTCAATTTATTTTAGAAAGCGATCGAAACTGTGACAGGAGAAATCTAGCCAAGATAACATGAAAAATATTTTGATCAAACTCAGTTATTACTTTTGGCTGAAAGCTGTTTATTGAAAGCTTGGTGCCATTTTTTAAAACAACAGCTTTATTGAGCTATGATTGAGATACAATAAACCACACATATTTAAAGTATATAACTTGACAAGTTCTGACATATGTAAATATCCATGAAAACATCACCACAAGCAAGGTAATGAACATATCAGTCACTCCCAAAAGACTCCTTGTGTTGCTTCCGAGTCCCTCCTTTCCTCTCCCCTCCGCCCTCCCTTTGCAGACAACCACTGATGTACTCCAAATTCAGACATCAAATCCTCTTCAATTTTCTATAATCTCAAATTTGTTTTAATAAAGTTCATAAGATTACTTTAAAATGTGAAAAAATTATCTGGGGGAGGGGAACCTTTGAAATGAATTGTTACGAATTAGGAAATAAATAAAGATGAATATGCCAATATAAAACTAACAGGCAGAGATTTTCCATTCCCCCAAATGGCTAATAAACAAGTTCAAGTCTAACTAATAATAAGAAAAGGGCAATTAAAATAAGAGATATTCATTTATATAGATTTTTTGGGCAAAGATTTAAAAGATAAAATAATACTTGGGGTTATAGTGGGTTTTTGAAAACAGAAACTAATATGTTGCTGGTAGGAAGTACAGATTTCTGGAGGGTAATTTGGCTATAACTATTGCAATAGTAAATATATAGTTTTAAGTCTAGCAACTTGTCTAGAGTTTAGTACTAAGGAAGTAAATGAGTGGACAATGTAAACAACTTAGGGGTGCCCTACTGGCAAGGCGTGGCTCAGCGGTTGAGCATCGACCTAGGATCCAGGTGATCGCGGTTCGATTCCCGGTCAGGGCACATGCCCGGGTTGCCGGCTCGATCCCCACTCAGGGGCATGCAGGAGGCAGCCGATCAATGACTCTCTCATCACTGATGTTTCTCTCTCTCTCTCCCTTTCCCTTCCTCTCTCTGAAATTAATAAAGATATATTTTTTAAAAAGCAAAGAAACCCCAACAAATTAGGGGCAACATAAATGTCTACCATTAGCAAGTTGGTTAACTATATTCCATATTTCATCCATATGACAGAATTACTGGGGGCCATTTAAATGATGAAATTTATCTGTATGGATTAAGTTCGAAAGAAAAAGAGGAAACGAGAAAAGGAAATGTTACAGATTTATTATATTTTGTATGCAAAGACTTCTAGTGTGCTTCTGCATAAAAACTACTGGAAAAACCTATATGGCACTGAACAGATATTCTCTCTGAGGGTGGGAGTAAAAGGACATCAGTTTCATTTTACACATATATTTTTTTAACTACTACTTTTATGATTTAAAATATTTTCATTTAAATAGCAGTATGTCTAATATTTTCTTATTGAATTTATATAGTTTTTGATATCTCTGTAAACATCTAAAAAAAGTCAAAGAAATATACTACAAAAATGTCAACAGTCACTCCATAGTTATAGGTAATCTTTTTAACAATTTTTGTTAATCTGGATTTTTCTAATGTTCTTTGCAATGATCTTTCATAACTTTTGTAGCAAAATCCTAATAAACGTTCTTTGTTTAAGTAAAATCAATATAATAAAAACATCACTTAGCATAAAATAATCAATCTCTTAAATATTTTCTTTTCCAATGCTGACCATCATAGTCAAATATATATGGTCACTGGGTAGATGTCTGCTTCCTGATGAGAGGGCGTAAAAGGAGTCAGGTTTACACTCATAAAAAATTTGCAAAACTAGGCAAAATATGCAAAACAACCATTTTCAGACATTAGGCAACAGGGTGCTCAAGACAGTGAGTGGAGACAGGGAAAATACCTTAGGTGAGCCTGTCATCGCCCCAGCTTTCTGCCTGGAGAGCGTTTCTAGAAGACCTCAGCATAGAGAGAGGGAACCCTGCCAGAGGAGATGGAACAGGGAACCTGGGGAGGCCAAGGGAGGTAGAGTTTGCTAAGCAGAGCAACAGAGGAGAGAGCAGCACGCAGAGAACTTGGGGTGTCTGCACTGGCTCCCCTTGAGTCCTCAGCTTTGCATTGATCAGCTTGGGGAAGTGAGGTTTCTAGGAAAGGGCAGGAGTTAGAGGTGACAGAGGGAAAAAAACTTCAAGGGATGATTAGCTATTTTTGTTATCTTGGTTTTGGAAATTTTCTCACAAGTGTGTATACATATATCAAAATTTGCCAAATTGGGTACTTTATGTGCAGTATATTGTAAACGGTTTTATCTCAATGGAGTTCTTAAAATAATTTTGTAAAGAAAAAAATATGGTTAAAGATGAACTGATGGGATAGGGTATTGGTAACATTAACTCTTTTTGTATACACAATACAACTTAGCATCAATTTACATTTATATCTCTTCATGTTATCCAATGACACCTTAAGAAAGGAAGTAAGGATGCTACCCAAACACCTATATACTTTGTATCCAGATGGAGCAAATTACTTTGAAAAATCTTAGTGGTTGCCCCTATAGGATCAAAGTTTTCCTAACATGTGACTATTTCATCATGACTTACTACTCTAAGGATTCATAATTCACTAACAACACAAAAGGTCATAGAATAGTTTGCTCACCCCCTCCCTACAGAATACTGATAATACCTAGTATCTTTAGAAATATATCAATATTATTAACTCCAAGAAGGAAAGTATTTCATTCCAACACAGATGTAATCATGCATGGGGTAGAGTATAGGGAATTTAGAACAAGCCTTGGTTTAACTGAACATTAAGATCCATTCTTAAGATAGGACATTTGTAAGGTAACAGGAAAGCAGGGTGGTTATAATACACAGGGCTGACCTGAGCTCTATCTACATTGTGGCTGGATGTTGCATGTTCTCTGAATCAGCAAATTATCAGCAGGACAAATGTATCTGTATTGACTACTCTCAACCAAAGTATCTGAGGTAAAACAGTATCTTGACAGTCAACTGTGTGGTATTCTGGGTGCTGCATCGTTCTAAGTAATACATCACTGCTACAGGTAACTGATCTGAAGGTCAGACTTCTAGGATTTCTCTGGCTCACACTCTGCACCCATTCTCTTTTCGGAATGGCTCTATCAGAGATTCCGGACTCATCTTCAGCCAGAATGGGAGGAACGAAGCTGGTATTACAGTATGTGGGTAGCAAATGCAACAAAATTAGCACCTCTATATTTGCTTTGCAGATTGCTCTTGAATTATGGCCCCAAAGTCATGCTGCATTGTTCACCTGGAGTTTCTATATTGAGAGAGAACTATAAAAACCCGCCGGCCCACTGAAACTCAGTCCATAGCTTCTCATGACTTTTTCAGGCTTTTCAGATGAACTCCCCTACTATTAATAGGCGAGCTTACAAAGAGTTTTTATTTCGTGTGTGTGTGTGTGCGTGTTTTAATCAGTCAATGGTGAATTCTCAGCTTCTTGAGGACTATACTGAAAACCCTGAAGGACAATCCAGGTCATAAATAGCATATTCTAGTCACTGAATTTTCATCCCGTTATCACACAGTTCCATTTGGTGCTTTAAAATAAACCACAGGGAACATTTCACATGAGAGGTATTAGTTCTCTCTATTTAGGTCACAATACTGGGAAACAAATGAACATTTAAAGCTTACTGGAGCCAAGCTTATTCCCCTCTCAAAAAATTGTGCTATTAAATGACTGAGGTGATTAAAAGAAGTAGTGTAATTTGTGAAATGCTGGTTATCAGGAAACTTCTAGAGGAGAATGCATAAAAAACTTTTATGAAATATCTGAGAAATGGTGGCTAAATTTCTAGGGAAACTAGAGCTATTTTTGTATCACTGTAAGGCCAACTTCTCTGTTTCCTTAGGCAGGCCGATTTGCTGCGGTCCAGAAATTTCCCTGTCCTCCACAGACCTGGGTTTAACATGAAGCTAGGAAGGGCGAGCTTCGGGGCCTCTTTCCAAGGCACTGGAAGTGGCTCTAGTGCTTGGTTAACATGTTCATACAATCTGGGCCATTGCAAAGTTAAGATATTTTAACTGTAGCAGTTTAAGACCAATGTCTACTTGCCTGATTTTGTCTACACGCTGATGCTTCCCCTGAGGTTGAGTGGCATCGAAGTGATTGTGTGCCTTTTTGGGATCTGGCTAATTAGAAGTTGAACTAAAGATGCATTTAGTTTTGCTTTGGTGTGATTATTATTTGGTGGTTCTCAGTGTCTTCCATGTATTCTCAGGTTATTGTCAGCTGTCCTGGTCTAGGCACAGCTCCCAGGAACACTTCTGATGACCACAGTGCCAGTTCACAGGGCACTGCAGCTCAAAGGTGCAGAGCCTGAGCCCATACTGTGATATGGATATGATCAGAGCTCCAGATACCACAAGTCTTTGTGGAGTGGAGGTGACATAATGTTTAAAGTGTATAAAACCAAGATCTTGCTTCTGAAAGTTCTTCTAACTCATGTAGCTCAAAAAAGAAAGTCTCCTGATAGAGGTTTTCCCAAGTCTTGCCACTATCTCATGATTCTGTATGAAATCACCAATACCAAGCTGAGAAACTTGATGTATTTTTCTAAACTACAAATAACAAAATGTTAGATTATAATCAACCATACTAGGGGAGAGACTAAATTATCTTGTCATTCTCAACTTAGAAAATATTACAGAATCATGGTCATATGAAAAGGCGATCAGAGAACAAAACAGCCCAAAACTATAAAGTAAAAAATAAGTAATAGGAGCATCAAGTAATTAATTTTTTTAATTAAGGTAATTTTTTAGATTTTGTGATACATGTTGTATTTGTTAGCTTTATTAAATTTGTAATTTGTTGGATTAAATTGGTATCTAATGTATTAATTTCTCTTGAAGTGGGCTTCCCGAGTTGTATAAAGCCTCAGGTGCTACAAAAAACCTGGACAAGTTCAGCCAGTTATATGAATCACACATGACAAATGGTAGTTACTATAGAGCTGGGTTATGGATCATTTTTGTGCAATAATTTATATGTTAATATTGGTAGACTAAGGTTAATATAAAAACACTAATCAAGCCCACCTGGGCATGGCTCAGTGGTTGAGCATCGACCTAGGATCCAGGAGATCGCAGTTCGATTCCCGGTCAGGACACATGCCTGGGTTGCGGGCTCGATTAGTTGCAGGAGGCAACCAATCAATGACTTTCTCATCATTGATGTTTCTCTCTCTCCCTCTCCCTTCCTCTCTCTATAATCAATAAAGATATATTTTTAAAAATCCCACACTAATCAAACCTTATCTTTAGCTAACAAGGAGAGAATTATTATTTTTAAAACTATGAACTTAGATATGCTGAATATCTGAATGACTCATGCTATTATTTCCTATATTTTCTTGTACATTTTGTGTATATATACATTTTAAATTTATTTTTCAAGTTGGGGATTCTCAAAAATATGTTTTAAAATAAAGAAAATAGTGATTTTGAATATACCTACATCTGTATAAATATTCCTGTAAAATATGCAGGTGGTGACACACTTTTTTTAATTTTAATTTTTTATGTGTTTATTGATTTCAAAGAGAGGAAAGGAAAGGGGGAGAGAGAGAGAAACATGAATGATGAGAGAGAGTCATTGATCCGCTGCCTTCTGCACACCCTCTGCTGGGGATCGAGCCTGCAACCCGGGCATGAGCCCTGACCAGGAACTGAATCGTGATCTCCTGGATCATAGGTCAATGCTCAACCGCTGAGCCACACCATCTGGCGGTGGTGGCACACATTAAAGAATTAAAGTTCGTCTTAAGATATATCTTCTACCATATCAACTACATGCCCAGAAGATAACTGCAGATAAAACTGAAGGAAGTCACAGGTTGAGGATTTACACAAAAACAAATATTTTTTAATACAAAAATATTTTCAGGAACTATTCAGAATAAAAAGGTTGTATCGTAAGATCACATAAATGTGCTCACATTAAAAAACTCAATAGTCTATAAATATCTGAAAATTAAATTATGAAATAATTTTTGCCTTATAAGATTACCGAATGGAATTATCAAACACAACTTACAAACTGCAAAATGAGGTGCAATTAATCAGTGATTTTCCACCTGGAATCAGTCCCCTGTAACAGGAACAAGGATATGATTCCAGTGGCACTTGTACCCCTAAAATCAGATGCAAATTCTTTCTGTGGTTAAGTGTTTATGGTATATGTACAGATTCCACCAGAGTGTTGCTAGCTTCTTAAATGACTCCAAAACCCCTAAAAAAGTATAAAAAACATGAACTTAACTTATTTTATTTTCCAACATTTCCATGGGGAAGAACAAAGAAAAAAAATGAAGTTCTGATTGTGGTAGTGATGTCCAATTCCACCCACATATCACAAGGAGGAAAAATTCCAAGAAGGCTTTGATAATTTCAATGAACAGAGTGCTCAGGAGACACATTCACTGAACAATCCCCAAAGTGCTCATGTGTGAGCAATGTGAAAATTCTAAAAGTACTGTTCAGTAACATCTCAATCATTCTGCAAAATATCAGACTAAAAAAGAGTCTTTTCCAAGTCAGCCTCAAACATGACTACACGTTACCCTTGTGTTTACAGAATCATTACACAACAAATTTAAATGCTCTTTGAGCCTATGGATGCTTTAGTAACCAAAATACCAAGAATATAAGCTTTTGCATTCATTCCAGGACAAAGAAGATGATTAACTATTAATTCATTTCAAGGCTATGAAAAGTACCTTCGATATTAATGACAAACATAGGAAGTGAAAGCAGCATTTGGACCAACACTGAGTCAAGCCTTCCTGTGAAGTTTTCTGACCAAGTTATATCAGAGGTGCAGCAAGACAAGCGTGTGCAAATTCCCAAAAAGCCTGCCATGGAGGAATTCTTGAAGCAACTTAGACATCTAACCCCAAACAGAAAGGGCTTACCAGAGGGTATCATGGCTGTGTTCTGCTGCATTTTCAAGGCAAAGAGAGATTATTAGAATCATTTTGTGCCCTCCCAGTGACATGCCTTATACCAAGAGGAGGCGGCGGTAGGGAACCAGACTTCAGCACAAAGAATATTTTTCTCAAAATAAGAGCCTTTTGCACCAAGGAGAGAGCTTGTCTTTGTGAGTTGACTTTCTCTCCTGTGAAAGTGATTCTAAAGCATCAGAATGTCCCGAGAGGGGTTTATACACGGCGTGGGGAGCTGAGTTCTCGTATGCAGGGAACCTCTCTCTGCCTGTGCTTAGATTCCGCAGTTCCATGGTTTATTAAGAATAACTGCCTGCTCCCACAGAGGACATAACCTGTGCAAGGAGCACCCTTTGAGCTAAGTGAACACTAAGCGTGAGGCAAAGGAACAGAGAGGTCCGTATAGAGGAAGCTGTGCACCAAACACAGGGCTTCACAGTTGCACTAACGAACTTTAAACCACAGCTCAATAACTTTTTCTTCTGAGGAGCTATGAAGAAAACATTAAAGCTCTTCAAGGCAAAAGCATAATAAAAATCCAAAGCATGCTCATACACTGGAAATGCGCTTGCATGGAGCAGTGTGAGCTGAGGGAGGACTCAGAGGTGACAAGGAGAAAGATGTACACAGGGCAAAGTGGCGAGTGGCCTTTAAGATAAGTAATTTGAAATTGGTTAGGAAAGCAAGAGGGAGCCAGTACAAGGAGCTGAAACGCTGAGTAATGGGAAGTCAGGAGATTAGAAAAGCTACACAGATTACCTCGGGAGGCAGGATTTTGAAATGATTAGAGTGTCATGGCCAAGAAGAGATTGCAGAATCGAGATAGGAAACCAAAAGCCAAGGATGGATAGACTATTTCCAAAACAGGAATAATACCTTCACGAGGATCCAGGAAGGCAGTTTGTAAACACCAAAACGGTATTAATCCCAGAAATAAGCTATATAGCTGTCACCTGTTTGGCATCTATTAGGCAATGTTTGTTGCATGAATTAAGAAAAAGTTCTATTCTTTGATAAAACAATCATTTAAAAACATCCCTTTGAGAAACAAGAGTTGACCACTGCATTAGAAAATGCTGATTATGCTACAAAGTTTCTTTTAAAGAACTGCTGGGACAAAGAGCAAGAATTCTTAAGTTCTGAGGCTGAAAACGAAACTTCTTTGAATTTGTTCTACAGTACAGCACGTTTTACAAGAAAAATACAGTCAAGCTAACACTGCAAATGTCATGTAATTTCAAAGAGGGAAGAAATACAGTACTTTTTCTATTTTTCAAATTAGATTGATTTAACATGATTAATTGTGAATCACATATTTTCATAACTAAGATGAACAAATTAGAAAAATGGTCCAATCCACTTTTCCTCTGTTAAGCCTAATACGGTTGTTGCTAAAACAATCACTCTCCTAGCCACAGAAAAGCCTCAGAAGCTTTCTGAATTCTCCCATTTTTTGGTTGATGCAAATTATGTCTGGAGACAATTAATTCCGATGGCTAAAGGAATAGTATAGCTGGAGGTTCAGAAACCAATGCCTTGCGTCATCTTTGGTATCTCCACGAGCTCAGTCTCTACTGTGCTGTTATCTCAGCAATGCCAACTATCCTGCACTGACCGAGGAGAAATCTTTAAAAAAATCAACAGAAATCTTAAAAACTTCACACTTTGAGCCAATATCCATTCTTAAGGGCCCTTCAAGCGACACTTTTAAGTGCCTGGAATACAAATATAATTAGAAACAAATTAAAAAACCGAAGTTTGCTGGCTAGTGGCTTCTATGCTATGTTTAGAGGCAGAGTTGTGTTATCAAAATGCCTTGTTTAAAAATCAGTACTTAATAAACAAGATCATTCTACTGCCAATTTGCTATACTTATTTCATACGTCCATTTACTAGCTTTTCTCCTCCATTTGATATTTTGTGGTGCTTCAAAAGTCAAACAATAGCTTAATAAAACCAAAAAGAAAGGTCAATAAATAGTCAACCAAATGACAGCTCAGACCAAATGAATATGCTGTAGTTTTTTACAGAGCTGTTTTTATTTCATAAAAAACAGAGGTTAGCCCAGCTGGGCGTGGCTCAGAGGCTGAGCAGCGACCTAGGATCCAGGAGATTGCGGTTCGATTCCCGGTCAGGGCACGTGCCCGGGTTGTGGGCTCGATCCCCAGCAGGGGGTGTGCAGGAGGCAGCCAATCAATGACTCTTTCATCATTGATGTTTCAACTCTCTCTCCTTCTCCCTTCCTTTCTCTGAAATCAATAAAGGTTTATTTTTTAAAAAAAAACAAAACAGGTTAAATGGAAACGAAAGTTTTCAAATCAGTGCATTGTTTAATTTGTTATCAACCTCTAACGCAGGTAAGAAAGATCTTTGACATCACATTTAACTATCGCTCAATAAATGTTTTTTTGTTGTTGTTATTTTAAAAATATATATCTTTATTGATTTCAGAGAGAGGAAAGGAGAGGGGGAGAGAGAGAGAGAAACATCAATGATGAGAGAGTCATTGATCAAGCCGGCAACCAGGCATGTGCCCTGACCAGGAATCGAACCCTGACTGCCTGGATCCTAGGTAGATGCTCAACCGCTGAGCCATGCCTGGCAGGGCAATAAATGTTTTATTCTTCTCTTTAATAGAGAGGGAGAAAAAAATCATTGGGACCTTTCTTCTGACGTTCCATCTGGCTATGTGAATATATCAGATAGACAGTGACTGTCACAAGGATACTTGGATCAGCAGATATATAGAGCTGACTTTTCCATGGAAAACAATTATGATTCCTGAGTACAAGAATGAATCCAAGTCTTGACACTAAAAGAACACTGTATTTATGAAAATAATTATTCCGCCCAGCCGGGCGTGGCTCAGCGGTTGAGCATCAACCTAGGATCCAGGCGATCAGGGTTCGATTCCTGGTCAGGGCACATGCCCCAGTTGTGGGCTGCAGCCGATCACTGACTCTCTCTCATTATTGATGTTTCTCTCTCTCTCTCTCCCTCTCCTTTCCTCTCTGTGAAATCAATAAAAATATATTTTAAAAAAATAATAATTATTCCTTTTTGTTTCTCATGATAACAGCCTAGTCTGTTAACATATTTTTTGGAAAAGCACAGTGTAGGAAGAAGGAAAGAAAGAAACAAAAGAAAGAAAGAAGCAAGGAATCTACCCACATGGCATTTCTCAAGGCCTGCTAGTGCCCAAATACATCACCACTTAGTGGGTCCTATAATGCTAATGACCCCTTCAGGAATGGATGACATCACCTTCGGTTTGGGAAGTGTTCTCAGATGTCAGCTCTTTTTGAGAATTACCTCCGCAAAAGAGGGTCACCCTATCCAAGCATCTAGTATGAAGTCAACAAGTGTAAAGGCCCAGCTCAAGCTGTTTGGGGCAACTCCGAAGGAGCACCCCAGCTTCAGGGCTCACTGTCAGGCTGCAGAGGCCTTCTTTGAGATTGCATCACAGGCCAACTTTTTCTTCTCCCTCCTCGGATCCTGCTTTCTTCCCTCCCCTTCTCTAGGCGGTGGCCCCAAGAACCTCTTTCTCAGAGTCTGCTTCTCAGGAAACCTAATCTATGAACCAACCAATCAGAATGTTGAAAGTACACAGTCTCTGCCTTTACCCACTCATTCTTTACAGGCATTTGCTATATTTAAATTAAACCACTAAAAAACCCTAAAAACTTTCAAAACTCTCCATCATTTCTATTATGTACATCTCCACTGATATGCCACATAAGCATTCACACCTACCAGACCAGGTTGCACAATATGTCTGTGTTCTATGCGCAGGGTATGTAATGATAAACACATAGAACGTCCTAAAAAACATATGCAAGTCTTATAACTAATGTTGATACATATTTTAAAATAGTTATCAATGCTAACACAATCAACAGGTGTACATTTCACTGTGGCCTTTTTAACTTCATTATGATTGTGTATTTCTCTGATATAAGACATCTTAGAACTTTACTGTCTACCCACTTTTCCCCCCAGAACAAGTTATAAAACCTTGACTCCTCAACCATTCTTCAAATATCAACATTTCCATTAATTGGAACTCAGAAACCATTCATTTAAATACAGCAATTCAGATCTGATTCTATGTTCATGTTTCAAAAATTTCTATTATGGGAACTGTCAGAACTATAAATGCAGGGAGATTAACAAACAAGAGACACTGAACTCTCCAATTTGGTAAGCCAGTAATTCCCTCCTTCTGCGGAGGAAGCTATCTTAGATCGTACACAATACATAAATACCACTTACCTGACTCTACTTATTCAAAACAAATTCACGGGTATTTAATGATAGTTACCAGATTTGAAGTGTCACAATCCAGAAACATTTCAATGCAAAAAAAAAAAAAAAGACACTTTGTAGAAATACCAGTTTTTAAAACTGGAAAATATCCCACATTTCAAAACTGAAGCTAATAAAATACATCTATTAGTTAGGTTCACATATCTGCATATTGAGCTGACTATTATTTAATTAAATGTTAGGCAAAACAAAGTTTTCAAAGGCAGCAATTGTATGTGACACTATAATAGGAGTATACATTTTGTTCCCAAGAGATCATCTAAAAGCACAGTGAATTTAATTTTTGTATGTGGAAGGGGAGTGAGGTGGAGATGGAAAGAGTATAAGCAGGACATACCTGCCACTCTGTAGTGTTAGAGATGCAGTTAGAAGTCATGGAGACAGGAAGGAATGAGAGAATTCACAGGTCAAAACTCTTCCTGGCAGCAGTTAGGCCCCAAAGGGTTCCTTCCACAACTGCGCTTTCCCCAATCTTGTCTAAGAAAATACCGCAAAATCACAGAATCAAAGAAAACAGTCACCTCAACTGTGCACTCAATGATAATTCTAAATTAATTTATCCCATATAATGACTTACGGAAAAAGTTAGAGCAGAATGGAGAGGGAACGGGTGGGGGGAAGGAGAGGGGAGAGGAGGGGAGAGGAGGGGAGAGGAGGGGAGAGGAGGGGAGAGGAGGGGAGAGGAGGGGAGAGGAGGGGAGAGGAGGGGAGAGGAGGGGAGAGGAGGGGAAAGGGGAATGACTCTTCACTCAGCATTTCTGAGCGCCTGCTGGTTTCAGATTTTACTGCCATATATTAAAAAGTCGAGGCTTGCTCCTGTAGTCCCTACTGCTGGTCACTCACACTTGACAATAGCATCGGTTATAGGCAGACTCTGTGGCTTGGAACACTTTGCTAGTATAACTGCCTCATCCTGTCTGTGTTTGTTGATTTGTATCAAGTAAGGTCATGACTGGCTCTTCCCAGAACTACTGGTACAATAAATAGGGAGGGTTCACTACTTAGGAAAATTGTTCTATATTTTTAAACAGTTTTATCAACATAAAATTCAAATGCGACACAATTCACCCATTTAAAGTGTATAAGTCCATGGCTTTTAGTATATTCACAGAGTTCTACACCCAACATCATAACATTTTTATTACCCTTAAAAATAAATCTCTCACCCCTTAGCTGTCAAGCTCCAATCCTTCATGCCCTACCCCCACCCCACCCCCACCCTAGGTCACCACTAACACATTTTCTGTCTTTATGGATTTGTCTACTATGGATGTTTCATAGAAATGAAATCAGGTAACATGATAAATGCTGTTCTAGCTGCTTTGATTTAGCATGTTTTCAAAGTACATCCATGTAACAGTATGTATATACTGAATAACTTTTTGTTGTCAAGTAATATTCCATTGTATGAATATACCAAGTTTGTTTATCCATTCATCAGTTAATGGACACTTGGGTTATTTCTACTTTGGGGCCATTATAAATAATGCTTCTATGAACATTCATTTACATATTTTTGTGAGAACACAAGTTTTCAATTCTTTGGGGTATATACCTAGGAGCAGAATTGCTGGATCACATGGTAACTCTGTTTAACCATTTGAGAAATGGGTATGTTCTATATCATTTTCATTTATTCCCATACACCTAAAAAATAAGTACCTGAAGAAGTCAATGCTATATTCTTCTAATATGGTACAGTTTGCTACCCCAATCTTAGACCAAAGGTCCTAGTAAAAATGGCCAAGGTTGTCTCATGAATTAACACTGTAAGTGCTTAATAGCCCAGACATTCACTAGACATGGAATTATAACAGCTTAAATCTTTCTTTATACAAATTCAAATCACAAGCTTTGAGACTCTATTCTGTATCCCTACCTAATAGCCCAAAATGGACACCTGGATTTTCAAATGGGACACTTGGTATTTCATGGTGCCTGAATGGCTCCGGTGGTCCATAAAAATGCCAGTGCCAAAGATTCTCCTTTACTGCACGGTTTAAAAGCTAACCTTATACAGTATTTTTAGAAATTTTTGATGCAACTGAAATATTTTAAGGCCAAGCCCTTACTGTACAATCAAAAGCTACAAATACCCAAGGAGATCTCTATGTTAGGAAGGGATGTGTTTAATCAGTAAATAAAAGCAACTTTCCCACATTTCAGACAAATGTCTGATGGGCTAAATAGCTTAAAGTGAATCACTCAGGCGGGTGAACAAATGTACCGGTTCCTCATTGACAAGCATAAGGTGAACAGCGCCTTAATCTTTCTTTCTAAGAAATAGAGGAGAACTTTGAACAGAAGGGAAATAAGGATCTAAAAAATAATTATGTCACTCAAGAAGTGGAAGGACACAGGCAAAAAATACTTCTAAAGCTAGGCAGTTAAAGGCAGAATGTCCGTTCATAAAGAGAGGTGACTAAGTGCATCTTGGTTTCTACAAACTAGCTGGGGGAGGGGAGAGGGAATTACAACCAAAACCAAAACCACAACTGACAAGTGCTTTTCGTTTCAAAGTGTCATCTCTAGGCCTTTACAGTAATAATGCTATGAGAGAAGAGAGTAAGAATCTTAACACGTAAGAAGTCTTAAGGACGGTCTAGTCAAAAATAAGGTTTTTACTTAGTGCTTTGTTCCAGCTGTTTCCTTTCTCTGACAGTGTGTAGCTACACTAACATCTGTACCAAACTGCCTGAAGAGTTTTAACCACATTTGAATGGGTCACTGATTATAAAGTCCCCTTCCTCATCCATCAAAGGGCCAGCCTGTCTTGTGTACCACACATGGTCTGAAACACACTATGCACCCTGGAGCTCCATATGCATCAAGACACAGGCAGTTAGAAGACTCCCACTCCCTTGCAAGTGTCTCATAACAAACCTGATTCTTTTAAAAGACACATCGCATTGTATCAGTAATACCTCAGTAAAAAAGCAAACAAACATCGAATTAATAACTTCTCTATTTAAACTGTTTGGACATATATAAATTTCTCTATATAAATTTGTATATATGTATATAAATTTCTTTTGGTGATAGTATTTTATTCTAATGAAGTCTTTCTGTCCAATGTTTCAATCCTCACCCAAGGATGTTTTTTCATTGCTTTTTCAGAGAGAGTGGAAAGGGGAGAGAGACAGAAACATTGATGTGAGAGGCACATCGATTGGTTGCCTCCCGCATGTGCCCTGACCAGGGTCAGGGATCCAGCCTGCAACCCAGGTATGTGCCCTTGACTGGAATCAAACCTGACACCCTTCAATCCGAGGGCTGACACTCTAACCACTGAGCAGAACTGGCTAGGGCTGTCTAATGTTTTATAAGCATAACTCATTTTTACCTATTTGGGTTTCAAACAAAGGCTTATATTTCTAAAACTGCTTTTTTCAAGGAAACTGTATTTAAAACCACTCACCTTTATTTATCTTTTCTCCCTCAAGGACCAATCATCATAAGAATTATTTTTTTTCTCCTATTTCTAATTTCTCCTTTTCCAAAGCAATTTATTTTCTAAAATTTAAGAGCCATCTGTCTAGAGAGCAGGTGTTATTTTAGGATAACCGAAAGTGGTTGTGTATTTGCCTTTATAAAAAATAGTACAGTAACAGCATTCTTATAAAACTGTGTTCTAGGATGTCTAGAATCCAAACCTCAGGAATTGAGACTA
The DNA here is from genome assembly GCF_054644295.1 of Miniopterus natalensis. Taxonomy (NCBI): domain Eukaryota; kingdom Metazoa; phylum Chordata; class Mammalia; order Chiroptera; family Miniopteridae; genus Miniopterus; species Miniopterus natalensis. The sequence continues at coordinate 29,177,836 of NC_142083.1, forward strand.
CCACCCAGGAGAAAAGATGCTAAAATGGCTATGGGAGAAGTTCACACTTTTGATCTGTGATTTAATTAAGAATAGACAATTAGTAAAGCTGAAGTAATGAATTATTAAAATATGCCTCATAGTTATATGACTGGGATATAAGCTGCTAAAACAGTGCTCAAAGCAAGTTATCACAAAGTCAAGTATTATAACTAAATTTACAATGAAAATCACTATTTTAAAAGAGACAGTTCATTATTTCTTCAAACTCCCATTCACCACTCTGAGATCCTAATGCCTAGAGTAACCCCTACTGGCCAGTCTACTTTATGGCTAATTAATGGTAAAAGGATGCAGGAGAATGACTTCACTGGATGCAGATGTAACCACAGAAGCAATTTTCCAACACTGCATTTAAAAAAAAATTTTTTTTGTCATCTAGCTCTAGCAATGATCCTCCAGAAGATCTTAGTATGTTTTACCTTTATGAAGTCAAATTTTAATAATCATAGTAAAATTCTTAAATTTCTGGCAATATAAATAATATTTAAAAGTCAACAGATAAAACAAAATTTCCTAAAATTAAATATCTTTTTCTTAGTATTATTTTCTGAAGAGGTAAAATTATCAAATGATGTTTGAACATTTCATTAAAACTGGAACACTGGTCCAAGTTAAGAAGCAATAGTCTCCAAAGTGGGAGATGCACATGCTAGACGGCAGTCAAGGCCTCCACAGGGTACGAGAAGAAAATATAAAAGCGGTGTGTGGGGCCCTGGCTGGGTGGTTCAGTTGGTTGGAGCATCGTCCTGTACACCAAAAGGTTGCAGGTTTGATTCAGAGCGCATACCAACAGCCACCAACATGTAGCATAAGAAATACAAATTTGGAATTTTAAGCCATTGAGATTGGGGCTGCTTGTCACTATAGCAAAGCTAACTGCTACATAATTATTTATCTAATGACTAGGGATAAAAACAACAGCACCAGCTTAAGGGACCTGCTTCTTCTCTCCACTAAATATATTTTTCTTTGAGCTTTGGGTTGAGAGTCCATCAGGGTTGGCATGGCAGCCCACTGACAGCAAGAGTAGTAGTTCAGTGGTAATAGACTCAGCCAGCTGTACCCTGTGGAAGATTCCATTGAGTATCCCCCCTCCACTTTCTTCTAATGGGTCTAATAATCCAACCTATTGAATTGACAGGAAAACAAAAAAATACTTTAGATGGACAGGAACTCCTCTATATGATGTTAGTAGAAAGCCTGACCAATTCAAATTTCTCTTTGAAATTCTTACCTGTGAAAGGCCAACATACTGGAAAAAGAAAAGATATACTGCAACATCTGGGCCTCATTTCTTCCAACACTGGAGCAGATGGAGTGATTATCTCTAACTGTACCTGCACTGACCCTGAATATCTGCTGTTTGCTAGAAACAGCTGGGATACTTTTAGTTTCCGTTTCCCATACATATGACCACATTTCTCAAGAGTTTACTTTTTGAAAAGTTTAAACTAAAAAAATCATGAAAATTAAGTACCACTGGTGCATTGAGGTTGCTATTCCTAAAATAATTTTATAAATTCAAAAGAAAGAAAAGCACTCTTTTGAGGAAACTACCTTTAGCTTCTCCTCTGAACTGAATCTAAGAAACCAGGCAAATGACCCTCAATGAAAATAAATGAACAATTAGATACTTATTATTTTATATTTTAATTTTATAACTTTTTATATGGGAAACAATGGGATAAATATGGGAGACAGGTAGAGCAAAGTGAGAGAGATTCTACGGGAAGATAACTTTTACTTCTGCTATTTAGTATGAATTTTCTTCCTTCAAAACAGTTTATAGATTGCGGACATTTCTAATTCTACCCAAATCCTTTTATGAAGAAGGGGATGTACACACAAATAGGCATTCAAGAATCTTTAGAAATGATTACATTTTTCCTGTTTATTGAAATTATTGTGGTGGCACCAGTTCATAAAATTACACAGGTTTCAGGTGCACAATTCTACAACACATCATCTGCACACTGTATTGTGTGTTCACCACCCCAAGTCAAGTCTCGTCCATCACCATCCCTATGCCCTCCCCATCTCCCTCCACCCCTCCACCACAATCACCACACTGTTGTTCCTGTCCATGAGGGTTTTTTCTCTTTTTTTCTCAATCCCTCCACCCCTACCCAGCACCCAACCACCTCTCCCCCCCACCCAGCTGTCAGCCTGCTCTCTATCCATGACTCTGTCACTATTTTGCTTATTAGGTCAATAAATGATTAACTATTAAGTTGGCCAATGTTAACCCTAGGTTTTAAAAAAGTGTTCATTATTAGTTAGTACCTCATATTAAACTTTGCTGTCTGTTTCCCTAATATTTTTAGAAGAGAGTTTATTTCTTAATTACCTAGAAAATAAGATTTAGAAATTACTCGTTTGCTTATTTACATTTATGTTTTCAAATAGAAAAATCAATTTTGTCTTTTCCTTGCCATATGCAACAAATATTGAATAATTATTTTATCTGTCTGATGCTTACTTAGTTATATTTTGATATTTCTAACAATTTATATTTTTCTGAGAAAATAAACTATTTTCACCATATGTTCAATCTCTTACAGAACTACATATAATCTCCCAAATAATGGCATCTATGAAGCAGGAGGATCTATTTATAAATTAATTTCATTTTCAGTGTCATTACTAACAACATATTCCTGAGCAACTGTTATGGAGACAGAAGGTATCAAAATATATGGCAGAAACTTGAACCATATCAAGCCAGAAGGGCCCTTGACCAAGGTTAACTGGATAACATAACAGTCAGCTCTGTTCCTTCTCTTATGCTCATCTCAACACATATGCTAGAAATGTCTCCTTTCCCCGCTTCTTTATATAATGGAGATGAAAAGCTTTGTTTTAAAACTGAAGCCAAAGCAAGCAATGTTTGCTTGTTTTTAAAAAACATTTCCTTCATTCCGATGTACTTTAGGAACGCTCATGTTGTTGACAAGAAATTCATAGTATCAAGGAAAATTTTGATGGGACTACCAACATTTTATTCTTTTGTGCTCACTTACTAAGGTTTCAAGGAGTGTAGTATATAAATGACACCAAATATGCATTTTACCCCCCGTCCCTCCAAGACAATCACTAACCTTTATTTATTCACATTTTTTGTGGTGAGAGTGTTATAGGCATTTCACAGCATGTAGTCTGGCTGCCATGTCGGCCCAGTTGAGCCTACAACACAACTATAACAGTGACTGACCAAGGCACTATGTATTCATATACTTATTTTGACAAGTACAAATCATGTAATATTTTGACATGTGTAAATCATTTAATAAGAACTTTCATACATACTATTTTAGTTTTGAGAAGTAGGCAATGCTTAATTCATGAATAGCCTTGTCTTCCCTGTGTTAGGAGTTTAGATTTTTTTCTAATGTAATTGAGAGCTACTGAAGGACTTGAAAAATGCAGATTTATTTAAGATTTCTCTGACAGGCACAGAGTAATAGTCTCTAAAGTGGGAGATACACATGCTAGAGGGTAGTCAAGGCCATGCACAGGGTACAAGAAGAAAATATAAAAGTGGTATGTGTGGCCCTGGCCAGGTGGTTCAGTTGGCTGGAGCGTCCTGAACACCAAGAGGCTGCACATACCTAGGTTGTGGTTTTGGCCCCTGGTCTGGGGCATAAAGAAGACAACTCATCAATGTTTCTCACATCAATGTTTCTCTCTCTCTAAAAATCAATAAAGACATATCCTCAGGTGAGGATTAAAAAAATATTTTAAAAACAGTGATGTAGTATATACAAATATATACATATGTGTTTGTGTGTGTGTATAATCCTATTTAATTTTGATATTTGTGTTCCAAATTTACATATTAATACCTATATATAATATAAAAATTCATACCTACCTAAACAAATATATTAGTAATGCATGTTCAATCTTTCCTTCCCTTTTCTGATGACATATGACATAAAAAGTTTAGAAACTATTTGCAAGTTAATCAGAAGCAGAAAGTCAGTAAGGAGCCTAGAAAATAATCCAAACAGTAAAGAAAAATTGGGGCCTGATTTAAGACATCAGAAACAGAGGGGGGAGATACATGCATATTCTTATGATAAAGAAATAACAACAGCTGACTAAATTTGAAGACAGAGGTGGACAAGGGAGAGTGAGCCTGAGGTAAACACTGGACAGTTTGATGGAGCTCAAACTCAAGGAGAGACTTACCAAATGGATACCATAGGCTTGAGGATTTAGAAACAAAGGTTTTTTGGTAAAAATTTTGAGGAAAACTGTAGCCATGAGGGGAAAGACGGAAGGAGAAAGATGAATGGGTGGCTTTCTAGACTCATCCCTGCCCTAACTCAACCATAATAGTTCCTTTTTACCTGTTTTATATATTAGAATTTTGTGCTAGATTTTGTTTGTAAGAAGAGGTTTTCAGATTAAGTAATAAATAAAATTAAAGCCCTGGCTGGTGTGGCTCTGTTGGTCGGAGTGTAGTCCATGGACTGGAAGGTCGCAGATTTGATTCCCAGTTAGCGCACACGCCTGGTTGCAGGTTTAAATCCCAGTTGGAGCACATACAGCAGGCAACTGATAGATGTATCCCTCTCAAATCAATGTTTCTCTCTCTCTCTCCCTCCCTCTCTGAAATTAAATAATAAATAAAATAAAATTACAATCTTCTCTTTCCCATTTTTTTTTAGGAGTCAACCAAATTTTTGGTGGCCTTGTTTCAACAAGGCTGAAAAAATTAAATTAAATTAAATTACAAAATTACTGTATAGGGCTGACTACCTAATTCTGAGAAATCAATATTTAATGGCATGGGAAAAAAACATGCAAAAGATAAATAATACCTATAAATAAAGATCACAAAGCTAACCTATGTATGCTTAAGAGAAACCATCTTTTTAAGTGGCAAAGTAAGTTCTGTATATCAGACTAAGATGAACATATTCCTCTCATCATTATTACCAATTTCTGTGGACAGACCTTTCTAGAATGTCATCCCATCTCCATAAAGGATATTGCTAATGGCTAAAAAGCCCCACAAGTTTGTGGAGTCATGCACCTAATCACCAATATAAAGTAACTATTCATTACCACGACCTCTTGCCCCTCTACAGCTACTATGTACATAGTTATCGGAAATTTATTCAACATAGTTCCAAATCTTTTGGAATTTTTCAACAAGTAATAAAGGGTCTCTGCCTCTGCTGGTTTTAAAAAATAATAGTTTAAGGAGGAGCCAAACAGCTTAGCCACTGTATTTGGATGCAGCTGTTGTGCCTTTTATTCATAGAAATGCATGGCATGGTTTGCTGTTCCTCAGACAGACTGCTGAACGTCTGATATTTACAAAGTGTAAGCAACTGAATGGTAAAAGGTCCTAGCAAAGATAGACTTCATAATCCCTTAAGTGTTTTCCCCGAACCCACCTGATTTTTGGATTCTAGGAAGAATGAAAGTGATGGCGTATGATTAGCCTAATTGTGTTGGGGTGTTACAGGTGCTATTGGCCAGCTCTGATGTCCCAGTGAAATCTATGTCTAATACTCAAGCTCTTTTCAGCATGATGACCTGCAGTAACCTCTTCCAGATCACAAGCATTTGGTCTCATTGTACGTCTTAAGCATACACATACAAGGCAGGGCCTAGGTGAGTACGGATAAATGTGTTTGTCTGTCAGGCTACAGCTTAGCAAATGCAAAAACAAACAACAAAGCAGAATAATTCCATGAAATGGACAACGTGGGCGAATATTACATTCAAATGTGAGCATGTCCAATTCAAAACTCTGATTTGCCAAGTGAAGGCTGATTAGCAGAACACACACGTTGCCGGTTAGCCGAGAATTCTCACTAGACTTGCCAGCTTCCCTGCCAGAAACTGTCAACAGAATTCAGAAGACAACACCTCGTGGATCCAGTCTTGGATCCAGCCCTCCTCCGGGGGCTCCCTCACCTGGAGGCTTTGGCAATTCCACAGCGACAAGAATAAAGTTCAAGCGAACACTTCATATTTTTTATCATTTGGCATGTTTTCTTCAAGTAATAGAAAACTATGACACTGCTGGCTTTAAAAATGAGGAAATATCAAATTTCAGAGGCCAAGAGTCCGGACACAGGTGACTATAGGTTTGGTCACAGTGACATGACAGTGACTTGAAAGAAGCACCTTCTTTCCATCTTCTGCTCCGTCCCCCCTGTGCCAGGAGTACCCTGGCTGGAGCCCCTGGCAGCCACCAGGTGACACCATGGCACTGAGGCCACTGGTGGGCCTGACAAAGGGCAGAATAAGCGCCCCTCCTGGGCTTGAGCGGCTCTCCAGAAACCCTGCCACACCTCCGCTCCGGGGCTGTCACCTGCCCGTTGCCAAGACAACCACTTCTAAGGAATCAGGGCGGAGTCTCGGCGGGTAGACTTCCAGTGTGGCCGCCCTGGGCCCAGGCGGCCTTCCCTGGGGAGCGCGGCACCGGAAGAAAGAAGTGGCATTTCCGGCAGGGAGGGAGGGAGAGCAGAGCCTGAGGGCAGCCGCCACCGCATCTGCAGCGGGGACCACACTGGACGCGGAAGAGACCCCACCCCATCCGCGGGCCCGATAGAGGGGGTGTCGGGAAGCGAGGCGCCCCTAAACCTTCCTCTCCTCGCACCAACTCAAACCACGCCACCTTCTAGCGGTAGGCTGGCTTTACAGACGGGAGAACTGCTCTCCCCCTTTCTGAAACTCCCAGGACATCTCACTAGTTTGGTTCTCATACTGCTCCCTGACCTACCTGAGTTTGTCTCTTCATGGGCTCTGCATGCACAGTGGCGCCTCGGTCTTCCGTCTCGGCTGCTGAACATTTCCGGTTGTCCGCCCGACACCCGGAAGGAAATGCCTCGGTTTCCCAACAGCCACGCGGCTTCCGCTGAGGGCGAGATCCTGAGGTCCGGCTGTCGGGGGTGATCCCTCGGTTTCCGAACGTTCCAGAACTCGGACGGTCTCTGGCACGGATTCCATTGGAAAACCCAGGCACCACTGTATTTCTTCTTTTTCGAAGACTCAGCCAGAAGCCCCTTCTCTTTGCTTCCTGAAGTTTCTCGCAACCGCTCCAAGGCTTCCAACAGCATAACTGTAGGGCTGTTTCTCATCCGCGCCTCCGCCCTGCCCTCCCTTCCCGTCCGGGACCCGCGCGCTGCCCGCTTACCCGCAAACGCCGCAGTCGCTCCGCACCTCCCGCAATCTAGCACCTCCTCTCTTCCCTACTTCTGCTGAGTCACGCAGCCAGCCATTCGGCCCTGAGCCTGGGAATCGCCTGGGGTGTCCCCTGCTCCCCATCTATCATTTTACCTTGTGCACTAAGGTGTGATGTATTTGAAAGCTCCCTACTATTCGCCCAAGCGACCCATTATCAGCAAACTTCGCTCCCACGGCCTCCGCCCGCCTAACCCACTGCTCAGTGCGTCTCAGGCCACGCGTCCGGCCCCGCGCCTCGAAATCACTCAAACAGGCCTCCCCGGGCCTGCCGTCAGCATCTGCCCTGCATCTCCTCCTGTCCTGAGCGCTCCGGCCCCTGGCTCTTCCCAAGCTGCACCATCTTGCCTGTTTCCATGACTCTGTCTGACATTCTTTCCACTTTAATTCTGCTGTCCCGACTTCTTTAGAAATCCTAGCCTTAAACCTTACAGGGTTGAGAGTTAATATATCTCTAAGACTATATATGATGACCACAGCGTCCCAAGTCTCTTTGGCATTTACCAATTGATACTGAACAAATATTTCAAGCCTATGAAGGTGAGGTGCCCCTCTGCAAAGGGCAAGAGAGGATAATACTTGCCCTGACTCTGTAACAGAATAATTAAAATTTTAAAAATTTTGCATGAGATGACTATGTAAAAGCAAAGGTAAAGGCTAACTTGCTATTGTACTGCATTCCACTGAAAGCTAAATAGCCACAATATGCTAATAAGGCATCCTTCTGAGATTCTCCTTACGTTTATCACTTTTACGGTCAATGCTGATGAGTTCTCCCTTAGAACTAGTTCAGCCACTTAAAAACAGGCCTGCTGAGGGCCACTGACTTTTTTGAAATATAGAAGCAAATTGCATCAGACACTGCTTGACATATATCGTTAGGGTATGAAAAGGAATACAAGACATTAGTTGTAATATCAGAATCCAATGGATAATTCCCTTTTTTCTTTAAATATGAAGTGTTAAGTGCTAAAAAGCAATGTCCTAGGCCAGAACTCAGCAAGTCATTGGCAATCTATCGTGCCCAGCATGCTAGAGCAACACTCCAGAAATAGTTGAATCCTGACAATTTGATGGAATACATTAGTGTAAAAGTAGCTTTTCAAGGGATAGATAGCTGGGTGACTTAAGCATGAGTCAAAGAGAAATCCACCAATCAATATTTATATAAATATTTGTTGCAAATTATGCATTTATATGTAGTATTTAATAGCAATTAAATAATAAGTAGTTTCTGATTTATTAGGTCTTCCAAATTTGCAGTGTATGTGGTGAGCATATACCAGTTCTGGAATTTTTTAAGAGAAAGGTAATAAAGAAAATGGGGAAAAAATCTTCTATATCAGGTATTAATATTAACATTTTTGTTTGATTTAGTCACTGCAATGATCAACATAGCTCTTTTAGTTACCATTTTAATGAGAATTTTAAAGTGCATAAACCCAACATACACCCAAATACATTCAACACATATTTCCTTGTATAAAGTGTTCCCAAAGATACAGTGAAATACAGGTATAATCTCTGGCTATTTAATCTGGGAACTGTAGCAGAGTTAAATAGTGTCAGTGATCCTGTCCTGGTTCACATGACCCTCACTAATTTTCAATCTAAGGGGCAATATATAAATTGAGGTCAGGTTCCCATCCTGGTTAAAGCTAATAGCATGGCTTTGACAAGCACCTTTGAGTTGGGAGATCAAACAAAGAAATTAACAGAGATCCAAAGAGCAACCAGGCAGGCAGATCACTATGTGAAAGACCAGTAAGTCGTCTGTCTCAGTAAGCCACCCCTGTGTGGCTAGTGTGACTAATTAGGAAACAGCTTGGAGTGAATGGCAGGTGATGAAAGTACAAAATGACATAGAGGGGTTGACAAAGACAACAACTAGGATAATTAGTTATCTTTCCAAACAATAAAAAGAAACCAAGTGTTGCTTATTTGGTTTTAATTTTCTATTAAAAACACCTTTCACATTAAAAGCACTACCCATGGAATATTCAAACAAATGTTGGAATTCTTTGTCCTCAGATACTTTCTAAATGAGTAAAACTTTCATTTCTAAGAGAACTTCCACTTAAGTATATCACTCCTAAACTTAGGATCTTGAAAAGATGTGCATTACTCAATATTGCTAAAGCACACTCCTGGAGATAAAGTGTTTCACATATCCATGGACCCTCCCTAAAGCTTATAAAGGCTTCAAAAGAAAAGGCAAAGCTGGAGCCCAAGTTGAGGCAGAGCACGATTTCTGCCAACAACATCATGTCTGGCCATGCCTAACGTGTTTGCCAAGACCACACAGAGGCTAGATAGTAAGCAGGATTTATAAAACCTTTTGCAACTGGAAACCATTCTGAACTTCTGATTCAAGTTGGAGAAAGGGAAGAGGGGCCAAAACCAGAAACCACTAAAGCTCAGAGATAATTATGGAAAACCAACAAGCATTTAACCTAATGATTCCCCAGGGCCACTCCTAAAAGAAGAAATAAAAAGTTTACACCACCCACAACACAACGATTCAATGTAGTCAATAGACGAAAGAAGGAAAATTCAGTTTGGAAGTTTGATAATAATAACCGGATATTACTCCTTTCAAATGTCTAAATAGTTGGCTACATTATTTTAAAGCCAGATATATAATTGGCTTGATGCATATATCCTTAAAATACCAACAATAAATTAAAATCATCACTCTGAAAAACACTGGGATCAGTATTTCCTTTTGCATAATCTCTTTTAATTCTTATTACTGCGGACTTTTGTCTCTAAGTTCACAAAGGGAATTGCTCAGCAGGATATGATACAAAAAGTCCAATATGCACACAAATTAATCTCTCTGGGATATAAACACTATATATATGAAATGAAAGGGTTATATATGATGTTTAAAATCCCTGCTGGCAATAAAGCTCTATGAAAGTTATTTTTTTCAAGTGCCAGAAGAGAAAGGGAAGGATGTTGAATATTCTAAGCTAGCAATACTTCAACTGTCCAAACTGTAACCACTGAGCATATACATTTACTGAGATCTAGCTTTGAAATCATAACATGAAAATGTGCTGCACATGTAATGTGGTTTGGGTCTGCTAATGTCATGTTTGAAATGGCTGCATCCCTATTTCCCCCACCTCTAAAGAAGGGCACTGAAAAGACGGCCTCTGAGTCCCTTTTAACTCACCTTTCTCAGTCCACAATTTTATGTAAACATGAACAGCACTTCCTACAGAGTAGTCTTCTACTCCACCTTAACAAGTGTAAACTTTTGCTCAGGAAGGTTAAGTGAACTCTTAGACACATCCCTGTATTCTGAGCGGCCTGGCAAGGCTTTCAGCTGGGACAGTGAATGGCCCATGACTGACTCCTTCTCACTGGGCAGAATAAAATTTGTCTTTTACTTGTTTGCAGAAAATGACTATGTAAACTTTACAACATTAGTCAGTATTTCTATTCTTTAACAAATGGTTCACTGACTAGGACACGGTTTTCCAAAAAGGTACGAGATGTTTCCTTGTTTCTGATAAGTTTTTAGAAAGTAAAACAGACCTCCTTCTAAATTATCTCCTAAAGGCATATTCCCATTTGTCCTAGTAATGATTTCCTTGATACTGTTCACAAGCCCAATCATTACTCCCTTTTTGAATGCAAAGCAATATGTGCTAATTGTTGCTTTCATGACTTTAATAAATCAGAACCCTATGGGAAGTACAATTGTCTCATGTTGTTTCAGGCTTCTCTGTGATTGTACTTGCAAATTCCTGAGCAGTGAAGTCTACGGGGAAAAATGATGCCATCTAGCGATCAGATAGCAAATCACATCTGTGCATTTTCCCTCTAGACTAGGGTACAGTGTTGCAGGAAGGAACCAGCTACACATTAGAGCTGAAAGAAGGGAAACAGAATAGAAACCACTGAGGCAGGAACTTTACCTAGTTACTTGCTATGTACAACATTCTTCATAGTCATTACTAAAAATGTGGGTTATAACGATATTAACGTGACATTCTCACTTTCCTGAGGTCACTTCTTAATTTCAACCTATCATTGTTGTAGTCACAGAGTTTCCAAAATAAATGTCTTAACATGGAACACAGTATCAATGAACTATGTCTTTGGTGTATGAAAAGTTAATGAAATGCTTGAAACATAATTCTAAACATTGCATTGTAAAATACACTTACATATCCTTCGAGGATGCTAGTAAAATGTTGAATATTTTAAAACACAGAGGAAAAAATTTAGATGAAATAAATGGCATACTATTTAAAAAGTAAAGCATTCTTCAACACGGACCCAAAGTGTTTCTCATTGTCAGGAAAAAGTGCCTCATTGTATTTCTAGTTTTATCATAATATAACGCAGATATCAACAAAATAAGATGCAGTTGCGTGGGCCAGTTTAGATGCCCATACTGTCCTAGCAGATTTTGTCCAGTTTTCCCCCCCTCTGGAAAGTTCTACAAAGACAAGGAACATGTCTGATACATCTTTAGATCTCCACCTACAACCCCCATCCACCAGCACAATGCCTGGAGTGTCCTAGGGACTTATTTTCATCTCTACAATCATAGTTTTGGAGATTTTTATTTACAATGAAAAAAAAAAAAAGCCCTCTCTTTTCTGTAATTCACTGCTCTTCTGAGACGCTCTTTCTTACAAGTTGTGCCTTGACGTGTTTGATAACCACCCTTCTGCCTCCGAAACTCTTTAGAATCTTGAGTACCCTTATCGATATGCTCTCCTTTCCATGAGCTATTCCTCTAAAAGGCAGGGATCTATAGTTCATACACCATTCAACGAACTGGATACAGAAGGGTGGGAATGGGAAGCTTTTAATTCTTAGTATTTTCAATGGGCAGTATCAATATTCTACAAGTTTTCAACCCTGTAATACGTAAGAGATCACTTACAGTTTAAAACCAGTGCTTTTGGAATTATGGAATTAGGCCACAATGTATCGTATATACAGTGTGGTTCAAAAAATGTACTTTATTTGCAAATATTGCACAGGAAATTTCTTACTGTCCAATGTCTTCTAGGTAAATCATGGCATATATGTGTGAACATAAACTATGTAACATCTACATCTGCACTTCAACTAACTGTAACAAGGTTTTCACTGTCTAGTATAATGAATTTTAGAAAGACTATTCAGGCACTCCATTTACCAAATAAATATTCCAAAAGCATTTAATGTCTTTGTAGAATAAAATACATACGTACTTCTTTTTCTCTAGTATTGTTCAATTGGGATTCAAGTCAGTAATTGTTCCATAATCTACAATAAACTCATGAAACTACTGCTCTCAAAGTACAAGGACTGTCACAGGGTAGAAAGATATTTTTTTAACCAACACTCACATGGGTACCTACAGCTCAGCCATACAGCTTCCACTCACGAAGTCACAATTGTTTGTCCCAATGTCAATTAAGTGTGTCTGTGAGCTATAGCCCAAGAGTTAAAAAGTTATTATCACCTCCCAATTTATAGGTACTTGAAGAATATGAAATGACAATGGACAATAAACTGTTATGATAGTTTTGGCAACAAATCAACCAGTGTTCGTAAGGAAAACTGAGAGAGATTGAGGATCCCTCTGACCTGGGTTCAAATGTGACTTTTACTTTACAATCTGAGCAGTTAATGTACCTCTCTGAGTCTGTTTCTTCATGTGTATATAGAGATGCTCTCTGCTAACCTTGATGATCAGAAGTCTTAATTTTGGCACACACAAACTTAGAGAGCAATAGTTTTCAAAGTAATTTTGAATGTCTTTTTCTTCTTTTCAAAATTTATTTTATTGTTGAAAGTATTACAGCTGTCCCCCATTTTCTCCCCTTTACACCCCTTCCCCCATCTTTAAGAAACATTCTTGCGACAATATAATTTTAAGAGGTCACAGTGTGACCTATAAAGATTTTAAATTTAGAGAGGGCTTCATTGCTAATTGAGATTAAGGGTCAAGTTGTACATTCAAAAACACAACCACGCGCTTCTGTTTTGTGAAACAGAAGAAAGGATTTTTTTTTTTTAATAACGACAGTACAAACTGCATTTATCTTTCAAAATATGGAAAATGAAATAAATTTTTAATATCAGTTTTAATAAATCAATTCATATGATTGTGTACCTGGAACAGTTTTCTCAGAAATGAGTCCTATGTTTAGCATTGACCTTGAGATATCTAATATCATTTCAAACATTTTTCATATATTTTATTTTATTTTATTTTATTATCCTCACCCGAGGATATATTTATTGATTTTAGAGACAGAGGAAGGGAGAAGAAGAGAGAGAGAGAGAGAGAGAAACATCAATGAGAGAGAGAAGAATCAGTTGGTTGCCTCCTGTACGCACCTCCACTGGGGATCAAATCTGCCACGCAGCCACGTGCCCTGACCGGGAACCGAACCTCCAGCCCTTTGGCACATGGGACGACACTCCAAGCAATGAGCCACACCAGCCAGGGCCGCTTTTCATATAGTTTAAAGGGCTATGAACATTTAACCTTTTATCTTTTCATTGAGTTAACATATTTATTAAAGGCCTTCCCTGTGACAAGCACAGGCTTGGGAATGGTCTACTTGTGTTTTATGATACAGATTAAACTGAGAGGCACTATTAACTCTGTGTTAAACTAATAAACCAGCAGAGAGCAACTAAAAGCCGAAGGATTTTATAATTTCTTAGAATTCAAATAATTATCTAAGTCGCAAAATACTCTGAGTTTCATAAGGAAAATAAAACAGAGGATATATGAAGTATATATACTAAAGTATGTATACTTACTGAGAAAGGAGCAGGAAAGAAAACACAGGTGGCTTTAAAAGAGGGAAAAAAGAAAAAAGAAAAGAAAAGCCATAACTCCAAATACCCCAAACTTGTGAAATGAAATAAAAAGTATTTAAAGTATATAGTTTTAAATCAGTAGCTATCTGTATATATGGCAACAGAAAGTCAAAGTTAAAACAGGCGTTACCTTTGCACCACATACATGCAGACAGGCAGTGCTGGGTGGAGCATATTAAACTGTTTCTTCACCACTTCGCCGCCTTACGCCAGTGACTTGATTTTATGCTCTCTGTACTCCAGTGATCGGGCCTCTCTTGATCCATCTACCCAGCATACTACTTAGCGTTTATCTAGCCCTTTCTAAGTATAAGCTTAAGCTTTTGGAATCAGTCATCTTATTGACTCTGATCACATTAAGAGAGCCAGCAATCAACCTGAGCCAATGGAACAGATGAGAAATGGAGATGCTCGGAAAGTCAGGTATACAGGCAATAATAGAAAAATTCAACATTTATTTTTAACCCATAAAATGTCATGTGAGCATCTTATAATGACACAATTCCCATGTGTCATCTTATAATAACACAATTCCCATCTGTACAGCTATATGGTAGGGAAAGGGCAGTGCCTTTCATTCCAAAGTATTATAGTAACAGTAGGTTCAAGGAAGGACGATTTTCCATACCAACTTAAATATAACTGATTATCTTGATACAATTATTAAGATTCCATTTTAAAAAGAAAAACACACCACTTTCCTGTTTATTTTATTACTTTTGAGCACATGAGAAACAGTAAGAAATTCCACTGCAAGTGCTCCAAATAGGTAATCAGATACATCTGTGGTTATCTTACCTCCATAAACATTTCCTGATAACTTTGCTAACCATAATCCTGTAATATAAACTCTGGATCTTACTCCAATAGAAATGCCAGGTTATTCACACTCCTGACAAAGAGCTAAATGTCGAGCTGACAGGCATCTAACTTCTGTAATCAAGTCCCTGCCAAGTTGAGACAAGTGATAGATGAGAGATAATCTGATGGCAAGGATCCAAAGCCATCCTGCTATGTGTAATAAGTCAGCAATTTCCCAGTATCAAGTCATCAGACCTGTGATGCCTTAAATTCTTAGAAAAGCCCTTACATAGTATAATGGATTAACAGCTAGACTTGTAACAAGGCTAAGTATAAGAACACTTATATTCACCCATAATGAAAAATATGCTTTTGTGTAACTCCCATAGAACTGCTGTTAAAGATACGGTTGTTCTGTTTTCTGAAGAGACACTAATGAAAAGTCTTAGAATTAGTTACAGAAACTTTTTTCTCCTGAAGACATAAATATTATCAGGTTTCCCCAGTTACCATGTTTTTGAGGAAACTCAGATCAAAATTTAACTTCAAATACAAAACATACTTTTACATTGTGTTTCTGACTTAGCTTTCCAAAGTCATTGTCTACATTTTTAATAGCCTAAATCTTTTTTTTTTTTTTTTTTTTTGGAAACAAAAGCATGAAAAACAGAACAGAAATATCTTCAGTTTGCTCACAGTTCTATCTCTTTTATACTGTATTTTAATTAATTTGTTTTGTAGTATTCTCTTTCCCACTAAACAAACCACCATGAGCTTTTCAAAATGTTATCCAGACATTATTTTTTCTGAACTCCCCTGACCAGAGCATAGAAAGACATCTAGTATAAACACAGCTCTCAATAATTATTTTGAACAACAGATAATAAAAAGCGAAACAACAAAAAAAGGAAAATACAAAGAATTATAAAATTCCGAAAGAGAGCAGTAACCAGTAGCCACTGGCTTGTCCAGACCATGAAGGAAGTAATAACTGATTTGGGCACAAGGAGCGAGTAGCATGTGGATCAAAAATGATGGTGGGAGAGGGACTGTCACAGAGAAAAGAACCAAGACCTAGGAGCCTAAATGTGGTGGCCACGAGAATGCACCGCAGACTCTAACCGTTGAGACCATAACCCGCGGAGGCGCTGCTGACTCTGAAATCCACCGCAGCATCTGAGCTATGGCCATACCTCCCAGGACCTGCTCCAAGACAATGACAGCGCCGTGGAGATACTGAGGCAGATCCATTCCTAAGAAACACAGGGCTCCTCTGACGGTGGATTTTGGGTGAGGACTCCCGTAGGGCTTAACCTAACCCAATCTAGGAGGCTTTCACCCAACCTCTCTCTCTCTCTCTGCCCTTCACTTAGGGTAAAATCTGCATCACAATCTGTTTCACTCAGCCTTTTCTGGCTTCCTCTCTATTTCCACTTACAGGGAGATTTTCTAAAATCCTTGCATTTCTAATCCCATTTTAGCATTGGCTTCCTGGGAGACCAAGACTAACACTCAGAGCACGAGTGTATATTGTGCAAGTACTGGAGATGGAATCTGGAGGGGCGAATGGGGCCTTATCCCTGAAGACAACTAGTCCGTTTAATACACTGCCTCAAGGCAGGAAAAAATCGTAATTTTCTAATACAAATACACTTGTCAATACAGTTTTTAAAGTTCACCAGAGATCTCCTAACTTCCTTTTGTGAATTGTTTCATAGCTTGCCCATCTTTCACATCCAACTTAGGGCTATACTAAATCACTTATTGTGATTTAAGGCCATTTATTCCAATTCCAGCTTCTAGGGGGCCAGTTTACAGCCAACCATGGAAATACTATATTAACTACATGAACTCTCACTCACAACAGGAGTTCTCTCTACAATGTTCTGCACACATGGTCTTGTGGGGCCAATGGCCACCTTTTCTGTTTGGTACAAAAGTATGTCTCATTAATATAACCTAATCATGGAGTACCCGCTCTTTATGAACTGAAAAAACAATGATTCCCTGTTTTCAAGCAGAAAAACAAAGGTCTGAATGTTTACTTTAGAGAGGTTTTTATGATTGCTATAGAAAGGGAATCATTTTTCCTATTCTAAAGTCTTTCAAATACTCTGCCTTTTACTGACAGAGTAAAAAAACTCAATCTTCAATTATTTATGTGAAGTATAAAATGTTATTCAATTAAAAATAATGAGGGTTTTTTTTTTCCTGCCAATGATTTGAAACGGAGTAGGAATGCATGTGGGAAATGCTATTATCTTTCCAGCTTTAAATGCTGCTTGAATTAAATAAAGCCATTTTTCTGACCGTGATGAGCACATTGTTTGGTCCAGATCTGCCAAGGATGTAAATCGAAATGAAAAGCTCCAACAGCAAGACTTACCCATCTGCACAGAACTTCAAAAATGGTGATGTACTTACCTAAAATAGAAGGAGAGATGACATTAATGACATTCATCACAGCTTAGGCATATTGTGAAAAACATTCTAGAAAGGCATTCAGAGCATCTGTTCCCCTCACCACTGCCAGGCCCAGTTTTAGGGCTTTTGTTTGTAACACAACAGTCCAGATGGTGGTGTCTCTCTCACTGTCCAAGTTTGCTGAGTGCAGCTCATGGGTATCTGCTCAATACGTGTTGAAAGAGAAGATCACAATCACCGAGCCAGGCGTTGTGATTTAATAACAGCAGCAAATGACATCTGTTGAGTGCTTTCTTACCTGCCCAACCCAGTACAATACGCTCTTTGTGCACTTTCTAACTTATTCTTCAGAGGATGGAGGTGTAGTAAGTACTGTTATCCCCACTGTAAAGATGAAATAAGTGAGGCTTAGAGATGTCCATTAACCTGCCCGAAGTCACACAGCTAGAAAGCACTGGACCTGGTTTTTCCATAGGTTCCCTGATTTTAGAGCCCAGTCTCCCAATCTTTATGCTATACTCTCAAAACCCAATGGGAAAGGAAGATAGAGCCTAGTACTTCATTTCATAATAAACTATAAAAATAGAACTGATTACAATTTTAAAACTTGGAAGAATGAACAATGCCTGGTGCACAGCAGCTGCTAAATATTTGTTCAATGAATAAGTAATAAGCAAATGAATGTTACTGATATTTAATAAATGTACTCAGGTTTTATCTCAAGACAACAAATATTTGCAACACAAAGTATTCTAATGTAAAAGTTATTTCTTTCTTCCTGCAAATGGCTCAGTAACAATGCTTTCTTATGCTGATTACCTAGGGATGCTAACTGAACGCTCTTAAGTAACAAAGATGAGGGATGGATCTGGAACGAGCCAGGGAGCTACAAGTACAAAATGGAGATGTCTATCCTCAAAGGACACATTAGCCTATGCAAAATCCTTCAATTGTTCAAGAAGCAATTAACAAACACCATTTAACAGTTCCATTTTGTTCAGGTTTTTGGTCACTCTTCTAGAGATTCCCTTTAGCAACAAAAGATTAAAGAAAGAAGTATCTGAGAGGGGACTTGAAATCAGGGACTGCATATTTAAAAGACTATGGTAAATAGGAAAACAAAAATAAGAAATAACTGAGGTCTCAAATTCATGAAAAAATAACCATCAAATATTCTCATGTTTTAATACTCACAACAAACATATCCAAATACTTAATTTTAAAAATAACACCAAGAGCAAAATGCCTTTAGAAATGCAAGTCTCTATTTCCATAAGTTGGTAACATAATAAAATAAACCAATGAAATGGGAGGCACTTCACACAAATGTCCAGACCCTTTACCAAATAACTTAATTTTAATATATTTTATATAAAAATATTTATACTTATGGACGATTTTCACTGTTTTTCTCAGCATTATTTATAGATTTGGGGTTTTTTTCCTATTAATAGACTTTTTTATTGAGGAATTTCTTAAATGTGGTTGTTCAAGTTAAGTCGCCTCTCAAAAAAAAAAGTGATAAACCTTTAAAAAATGTTTTAAGCAGCGTTTTTTATTTGTTTCAAGGTCAAACTGAACTCATATAAAAGTGACAAGTCTTGCACAGTTTAGTGAAACAAATGAAAGTTTTATTTTGCATTCATGTTTACCCTTAGGATAAGTGGACTCAGTGGTATGAAACTTTAATGACAAAGCAGTTAAAAAAAATGCCTTTGGTTCCATTTTGATAAAAACTCTGGAGAGGGTCCACAGAGCACAATTACTGGCCCCCACGTTAGACAAGATCTATGGGAATGTACTTGTTGAATAAGAAGGACTGAAAGCAGTTTTCCTCTATCCACTTGCTTGTGATGATACTAAGGTTCTAGGTAGCATCCTGTCACTCAGTGAGCAGATAAAAGAAAAGAGCCTAAATCAGACACATCTTCAGGAAGCCTCAGGGCCTATGGATTAGGATTCATACCACTGTCTATTGAGTATCTGGATTAGTTTTAAGTGATAAGTGCATTTGAAAAGACATCAAAGTTTGCTGCCTTAAGTGCTGAAATAGTAGGGGTAACTCAAATATGGATAGCATTTGAATTTATGCTGGGGGGAAGGGTGGAAGACCCAAAGGACACTCGTATTTATTCATTAAACTAAGGCATACATTTTTTCCAACATTAAGTTGTTGCACAGTTCTTTATCCTTGCCCAACCCCACCAACCATTTCCAAATCTATTTGGTGATGCAGCAGTTTCCTTAAAAAAACATACACAGCCCAGCCAGCATGACTCAGCGGTTGAGCATAGACCTATGATTCAGGGGATCAGGGTTCAATTATTCTTCAGGGCACATGCCCGGGTTGCGGGCTCAATCCCGGGGGTAGGGGGGCATGCAGGAGGCAGCGGATCAATGACTCTCATCACTGATGTTTCTATCTCTCTCTCCCTCTCCCTTCCTCTCTCCGAAATCAATAAAGACATGTTTAAAAACAAACAAAACTGCAAAAAAAAACCCAACACACACACACACACGTAACAATTACATTATCTTCCTGGAAATCTAGTGACTTTATTCACAAACTCCCATTAACTCAGGTGTTTTATTCCTGTATTAAGTAGGCCAGGTCACAAGGATGAGTTCCACGCCACACTGGCCTTTGCTGCTGGAAGGATGGTTAAGTCCGTCCGCAGTGAGTCAGTACTCATGATTCACTCCATGTCTGCAGTGAGCCCTTCTTCTTAAGGGAATTTTTAAAAAAATCTTCTTAGGAAGGCAAGACATTCATACTTGAAACAACTATTAAATGATGCAAAACAACTTATAATTAAATGTAAATTACATGGTGGCAACATCAAATGCTACAGGAATTTAGAGAAACGAGAAAAAGACGTTCCAGCTGCTGTGTGGGATGGCAGCGATATCCTGCTACCGGGTGGGAAGCATCGAGAGAGCTTCTGGCCTTGCGATACGAATGCACAACCAGCTCTTCTGGCCGGAGTCTAATGATCCAGCATGGAGGTTTCAGGATTGGTAGAGAGGCTGCTTCAGTACAAGCCAAAGGCTTAAAAGAGACCATGTGCCCAGTGAGTTTTGAGAAGCAGGGTCTACTCTCAATCCCTATGATCATTTGTTTCTACACATCACAGATTGGTAATTAACTGTAAAAGGTAACACAGGTAAAAATCTACTTTGAAAGTAACTTCATCAAACATTACCATGAGTGAATTTTGCTGAACGATGTTCAGTTGTTCAGAGATGCCCACAGTCACACTACTTCATTAGTTTCCATTTGTATTAAAGGCAGCCCCCCAGTTATGCACATCTGAGTTACACTGACTTATGTGTAATCCACTGTCAGCCACCTGCAAACCTCCAAGGTCTCTAACCTTCTAGAATCATCCTTTGTTGTTTTTTAATTCATGAGCAACTCTAATCTCTATATTGCGCTTATCATAGAACCCAAACATCCAGGCTCCATGATATCTCTGTATTTGGGGGGAAAACAAACAAACAAAAAAAACATGCTAAACTCAGCCCAACTGAAGGATCATCTCTTCTAATGAGTCTTTCACTGACTGCTACCCTAACCCCCTCCCCAAGCTTAGGGGCTCCTCTCTATTCTTAGATCTTCATGGTATATTATAATTACTCTCACAGGCAGAAACTGCATCTTTTTTTTTTTAATCCTCACTATAGGATATTTTTTCCATTGCTTTTCAGGGAGAGTGGAAGCAGAGAGAGAGAGAGAGAGAGAAAAACATCGATGTGAGAGAGACACATCAATAGGTTGCCTCCTGCATGCACCCCAGCTGGGGCCGGGGATGGAGCCTGCAACCGAGGTACATGCCCCTTGGCTAGAATTGAACCTGGGACCCTTCAGTCCGCGGGCCAAACCGGCTAAGACAAAACCGCATCTTTTATTGCTATATTACCAAATGTTGTCACTGTGTGCAACACACGGAAGGTATGTAGTGTATGTTGAAATCACGGAATTGTTTCATTAGCTACCCCATAGATTAACTAACTATTCAGGTCAATGTCAACCGCACTCTTGTTTGTGGTCTAGTGACTCTGCACAATACACACTGAACCTTGAAGTCCTCTCAGGTGAAGTACATAGACTGGGAACATATTTGAGAATGGTGTATATTTGATTTTATTCTTGTTAAACTGGTTTCAAATCATCTTGTTTGTATTGCTCAAAGTCATTCAATTCAAAGTGTGGAATCATTATGCTGGGAACCATTATGTAGTAACACTTTAAGTTACTGTCTTTAAAGGAAAGAAAGGGGAAAATCAAGTGTGATTTATGTGTACGTGGGAAAGAAGAGCGAACGGACTTTACAAACAGCCTGTAATCATTAGGAGCCATGGGCTTGCAGCATGCATTTTCTTCCCCAGCGACCCCAGGAGGTAGTAAAGTATGGCAAGATGGGCCACCTTCAAATATGCCACTTTGGCACAATAACTATTTTGAGCTAAAGGCACCTGAAAAAACACCAGCTGCAAAAAGCATGTTCTTACCTGCCCCTTCTCTTCCAGAAAGCAGGAAATAAAACTCCCATGTGAAAAAAGCCCTCCCTATACCAAGAAGAAATAAACATTCTTATCACAAGATGAGGATTCTGTACGAAAAGACCTTGTAAAAGTCATTCTCACCTTCCTCTAGCCGCCCCATGTTTACTGACTTTCCCACAGTTGCCTCTCTGTACAGCCTACCACAAAGGCATTTAGGCTCTGCCACTTCTTTGGGTCTCCATTCCCTTATGAGGACACGCATGTCACGTAAAACATATATTAAGTAAAGTTGTATGTGTTTCTTTATGTCAATTTACTTTTCAGGCCCAGCAGGAGACCCTAAGAGCGTAGAGGTGAAGTTCTGCCTTCCCTACGGTAGGTACATCAGGGAAATGAGAGCCTTGAAATAAATCACTTGAGATCATACAGCTGCGAGTGGCTCTTGTCCAGTCTAAGTGCACATCTGCTAATCCCTCCTTCATTTAATAAATGCATTCAGCAAATATCCACTGAATGCCTACAATATATCAAGTGCTTGCTCTAGGGATACATCAGGGACTAAGTCCTGGACCCTATGGAGCTTAGATTCCACTGGGGTGAGACAGACCATAATAAACAAGTACAGTACACAGTATGAAAGAAGGGGGTGAGTGCTATGGAATAAGCCGAGTGGGGAAAGGGGTAGAGAGCGGTGACAGGGGAGGGAGCGCACGCACTGCAGTAAAAAGAGTAAAGAGGGTGGTCAGGGCAGGCCACACGAACAAAGGACACCTGAGTAACAGCTGAAGGAGTTGTATTTTAGCACACTTATTTGGTGAGTATCCAAGAGGAGTTGAGAATGTAGCAGAGAATCTTGGTGCTGAGGAAGCTGAGTGAGAAAGCCTTCCTCAATTGGGAGTAATCTGAAGTGAACTGAAATTAGAGGCCATATTAAGCAAGTTGAATGAAGTTTACTCCATTCAATCCACTCAATAAGTATTTTTGTGAGCCAGCTATATACATTAGGCATTGCAGATAAATCAATACGACAGACAGCTCCTGGATTTATGGGCTTACATTCTAAAAGCAGAGACATCCATTAAGCAAGAAGTTGTGTAATTAATTAATTACCCTTGTGTTAAGTGCTATAAAGGGGGCATTCAGAGGACCAAGGGAGTGGATTTCAAGGGGCCTTAATCTCCTCTGGGGTGTCAGCAGGCAAATCTGAGACCTGAGGGGCAAGTGGGGATGGGGGGGAAGGGGGCTTTCTATATTCTAAGTATGTTTATTCATTCAATCACTGTTCATCAAGTGTTACTATATTCCTGTACTATGTGCACCCAACACATACCATCTCATGCAGTCTTCATAACAAGCCCCTGAGTAAGGTTTATTATGCTTGTTTAACAAGTGTGAAAACTGGAGCTCAGGGAAATATATCTCGCTCAAGGTCACACAGGTTGTGAGGCAGGATTCCAACCCAGACCTGTGCCGGCTTTTTACACATCAGTCGGAGACCAGGCATCCTGTTACCAAGGTCGCTTCTATTATGATGAGTTGGGATCACATACATATTTACTGAAAAACAAAAGCCAGGGTAGGGACTTAGATCTGACTACTGACTGAGGCAGGATGATCTGGGCTGGAATGGCCAACCCAGCTGAATTGTCCCAATGGGATCTAGCCCTTGGTCCCACCTGTTGTAACAAATTTTTCTGCCCTTATTTACTTATTTTATGCAGTGGCCATATATTAAGGACCTGTAGACACCAGTTTCAGCCCTCTGGTGAGGATTCAGACCTATAAACAGACAAACGTAGTCTAATATGCTAATGTTATAAAACAATCCCAGAAAGAATCTGGGCCCAGTGGAAGAGGCTCTTAATTTTGCCTGGATGCTCCTGAGAGGAAGTGGCCTCTGACCTGAAGATCAGAGGAGCAGCAGGATGCTGGGGAGAGGAAGGAGAAGGAACAGCATTCTCTGCAAGGACCAGAGAGAGCCCCTTGTTTTTCAGACTGCGAGTGGCTGGCTGAGGTGTGTATGGGTGCTT
The DNA here is from genome assembly GCF_054644295.1 of Miniopterus natalensis. Taxonomy (NCBI): domain Eukaryota; kingdom Metazoa; phylum Chordata; class Mammalia; order Chiroptera; family Miniopteridae; genus Miniopterus; species Miniopterus natalensis. Next base: position 29,201,694 of record NC_142083.1, read on the forward strand.
GTTAAAGGTAGGGGAAATGGCCCTGTCCCCGCAAAGGCAGGTCACTCAGTAATTACCTTGGCCCCTGACTTTCTATATTGTATGAATATCTGAAAAGTTGACTATGCTGTGGTTTACTCTCTCATGGACCCTTTAAAACCATTAACAGCATAAAGGGGCAGGTAGAAGAACAGAGGCAGGGAGCACCATGTACATGCCCTCTCAAATGCCAGCACAAGGAATTTCACCTGTAAACTTAGTTCTTGTTTGAAAATATAACAGGCTGTTAAAAGAATGTTAGCCCAGCCTTGGGTGGTTTTGCTCAGTGGTTAGAGCATTGGCCCACTGCCTAAAGGGTCCCAGGTTCGATTTTGGCCAAGGGCACGTACCTCTGTTGCAGACTTGCCCCAGCCCTGGTCGGGGCATGTGGTGGAGGCAACCCGTTGATGTGTCTCTCTCACATTGATGTTTCACTCTCTCTCTTTCTCTCTCTCTCTCTTCCACTCTCTCTGAAAAGCCCTGGAGAAAATATCCTGGGGTGAAGATTAAAAAATTATAATAAAAAAAATAAAAGAAGGTTAGTCCACATACGGTGCTTGGAGATATTTTGGATTTACTATTTTTTTTGTTTTGTTTGTTTTTTTAGGATTGGCGATAGCAAGTACATGAAGTAATGGAATATGCTTTAGAGTTCAAAAGCAAATCTATTTAGAGCAAAACCATAATTACATATGCAGCTTTTGTGACAGGGATGGCGGCATCAAATCCACAGGCTACTTCTGAAGACCCACAAGCCTTTGATTCAAAGAACTGCCTTCATTAGCACAGACTATCACTACTCATCACAGATTTAGATCAGACTGAAAACCCCGATCTCTGCATCTCTAAAAGCTGAAAACCACCCTAGCAGTTGCCTAATTTCCCTGAGAGTAGAGGTTTCACTTCGCACTTGGGGCTACGAGAGGCCTCGAAGTAGGTAATTCGCTGGTTGGGGACACGGCACACTCTGTACCTCTCCATTCCCACATCCTCATCGGGCTCAAGCTGAACAGGAGAGCTTTCAACGGCTTTTACCATTTGTGACGTAGAAACAGAATTTCTTAACCCATTCCTTTCTCTTATTTCTCGATTGCCAGTCCGTATAGAAATTATAGTTTCGTGGGATGCACAGAAGGAGGTGTGCTCAATTATCCAACTGACTTTTTTTTGTTAGGGAGAAGGGAGGAATAAGAACCAGAAATATCTCTTACAATTACACCAGAGCTGCATAGCTGATGGTCATAAGTATCTTGATTTTTTTTTTAAATATAAAAGGCTGACTCTTTTGGCATCACCTTCCAAAATTATATAAAAGAGTACTGATAGAAATAGAGCTTGGTGGATCGCAAATCAATTTTAAAAGCACAACACCAACCTTTTATTTCTTTCCTGCGGGGATCTCTAGGCTGTTAGGAACATAGGCGTAAAACCCAGGATGCCTAGGCAAGCACAGGCAAACCTGAGCACCCGGCGAGTGACAGCTACCGGTGATGACGAGGACGTGAGAATGACGGTGAGGTGACAAGGCCCACTGCAGCAAGGGCAACAAAAAATGAAACTGCGGAGGGTGGTGCGGTGACCAGAGGTCAGTGGAGCCTTGTCTGTGGACTGACTTGTTCCACTTTCCTGATAAATACTTAAAACCAACAATACAAAGCAAGGGATGCTTTATATCTCCAGCCTTTCCCTGCTGAATCAAAAAGCAATTTAGTTTTTCAAAGTCTTCCTAAGTCTAGATGGATGGCAATTAAATGTCGGTATTTTGCTAATTTAAATTTAAATCACCATCTACTAGTTACATCCAATTTAGACAGTCTCCCTCTGAGAGGATCATTGATAGCTTCCTCTGCACAGGGACTATAGAATATTGATCAGACAATCAGGCAGGATCCCTTGAGCTTGTGGAGATAGGTTTCATCTAATAGTGAGCAGAAATTTCAATAGCAGCTCTGCAGGGATCCCTGGTCACAAAAGTCAATACCCTGCAAGAGGAAGATGCATGAAAATAACTGAACTGTATTCAGTTGTCCACTGAGAATAGCTAGAAAACTAATAAAAGGGGGAACAAAACATTCAGGACTGCAGGGCAGAGTGATTATAATCTCTACTGGTTCTGGCTTCAAGCGAAGTCGTCACTTAATTGTAAAGAAATGAGTATAACTTGGCAGGAATTGGCAAATGATTTTACCAACATCCCAAGTTTGGGCAATCGTGTCTTTGATATTTTTATTTCCCTTCTATAAATCATGCCACTAAGGTTAAAAAAACATAACTTAGGCATTTTTATCCATCAAAATGAGATAAGAATACAACTCTGCAGAGCTTAAGTAGAAACGGCAATCACTCCATGAATCATATTTATTGGGTACCAAAAATGATACGGGAGAAAATAATCACTAGATGTCACAGCTATATTTATATAATATACCCAATACATGAGCAAAGAAGAATGCTAAATATACACATGCATTCTATAAATGTATACATGAGGTGTTTGGATACTTACATTGATTTGCCTGCTAGATATCCCTACCCTCATATTTGACAGAACTTCAATCCCCTTAATATCTCCAGAACTCACTCCACCTGCCCCTAAACGTCACCTTCTGTGTCTTATTTATCAACTGCCAATAAAACCCCTGTCCCCTTCTCCCAATCACACTCAATATGCCTATTTTATCTACTAAACATCTGTGGAACTAACATTCTCCTATGAATTGCTAGAACCACTAACCTGGCTCATGCCCGGGTGGTGTTCAGTCTTAGTCCCAGCAGTGGCCACCATGTACACTCCTAGTCTCCAGGCTTGTCCCTGGCATGTTTTTCCTTTGTTCAGCCTCTAGGATCTGCCCTAGCCCCACAACTGCTTGGATACTTCATAATTACAGGATGAACATAAAACCCTTAACTTGGCTCACAAGGTTCTCAGCGCTGGATTCTAATTATCTCCAGTCTCAGATCTTGTCAACGATCTACTTATAGTCCCTGTCACACGCGTATCGTGGTGTTTCTTACCTCAGTGTCTCTGCTTCTGCCTTCTGCTCCTCCATCTCCTCCCCATGCCCAGGCCCCACGCCCCACACTCTCTCCCTAAGACTCACTTTGTCACACCTTCTACCCCAGGCAAGGTGAGGACCTGCTCCTTCCCGCTCCCAGAAAACCCCATGCACACTGCTAACCATGGCGCTCACCACGTATTTTAACTGGTAATTTATTTAAATGTCTGTTTCCCACCAACATAAATTTAAACTCCAATTTGAATTTCTTGGGAGATGGGTCTTATTTATGTTATCTATTTATGTAAGTATCTCTAGTATTTAGAATATAGTAGATACATATAAAAAAATAAGAACTAAACTTATGGACGTTGGTCTTAGAGAAGACTTTATGCATTTGATCCCAAAGGCAAGGGAAATAAAGGCAAAAATAACTGAATGGGACTGCGTCAAACTAAAAAGCTTTTGCACAGCAAAAGAAACCGCCAACAAAACTAAAAGGCAACTAACCAAATGGGAGAAGATATTTGCAAACAACAGCTCCGACAAGGGGTTAGTATCTAAAATACATAAAGACATCATACAACTCAACACAAAACAAACAATCTAATAAAAAATGAGCAGAGGACCTGAACACTTTTCCCAAGAAGACATACAAATGGCCAACGGATATATGAAAAGATGCTCAACTTCACTAGCTAGTAGGGAAATGAAAATCAAAACAACAAGATGCCACCTCACACCTGTTAGAAGGGCTGTTACCTACGAGACAGGTAATAACAAGTGTTGGAGAGGTTGGGGAGCAAAAGGAGTCCTCATTCACTGCTGGTGGGAATGTAAATGGTGCAGCCACTATGGGAACAGTATGAAGGGTTTTCAAAATATTAAGAATAGCGTTACCATATGACCCAGCAACCCCTTTTCTGAAAAATTATAGCTGAAAAACTTGAAAACATTTATTAACAAAGCTATATGCACCCCCATGTTCACTGCAGCATTATTCACGGGGCCAAGACATGGAAACGACCGAAGTGTCCTTCGATAGATGGTTGGATACAGAAGCTGTGGGACATGTATACTATGGGATCCTACTCAGCCTTAAGAAAAGACGAAATACTGCCATTTGCGACATGGGTGGACCTTGGGAATATTATGCTAAGCAAAATGAGTCAGTCAGAAAAAGCTAAGGACCATATGATTTCACCCATATGTGGGATATAAAACAGACTCAGAGACACAGATAGCAGTATGGTGGTTACCCGAGGAAAGGGGGTGGGGGTAGTAAAGGGTAAAGGGGCCAAATATATGGTGACAGAAGATGATCTGACTTTGGGTGGTGGGCACACAATGCAACATACAGCTCATGTCTCACAGACCTGTACACTTAACACCTATATAATCTTATTAACCAATGTCACCCCAATAAATTTAATTTAAAAAATCTTAGAAAGAAAAAAAATTAAGAGCCTGATTGAGTAATTGAGTGAGCGAATGCTTTCTCTAGAACAATTAGTACTGAAAAGCAAATGTAAACAAGGTGGAGAAAATGCCATTACCCAGGATTCAGGGATGGGGTGGGAAACGGGGCCTTGGAACACATCCCCAGAGTTTCTCAATCAGGGAAGGGCTTCGGTGAGAGTCTAAGAGTTGACTTTGGAAACCTAAGACTCCAAGAGGAGCACCGACGTGAGGAGACTGGACCAGGAAGACAACAGAACACCGTGTAGTGCATGGTCAACGTGAATCTTACAGCACTTCGAGGTTTTAGTAAAGCTGTCGAATTCAATCATGCTGTAGATTCTGGATTTCTTGTAAAAAATGGCTCAACTCCTGCATAGTTTTGTGTCCAGGTTCGAGGCCCCATAGGAGAAAGAGCACGTACAGATGGACACAGGGGTGTGGAGGCAGAGAGAAGCTTAAAGATGTTAAGTGTGGTCCTGGCATAGGCGTTGTGGCAAAAGTTAATCAAATCTCCAAGGAAAAAGAATGTACCAGTCAATAAAAAATACAGCAGAAGAGAATGAAGTGGAAGCTAGATGACAGATGTGTTCATAAATCGACAGCAATTCACATCTGTAAACAGGTTTGGGGGTGTTACGCATTTATTAATTGTATTCTGCCTTTTAAAAAGATTTGACGGTATGAGAAAGAATGGGAATATGAAGCTATTGTACAGAATGCATCCCACAGGTGCCATATGTGAAAAGTGACCTTCTTAGCAGCCAATATGAAAAGAGAAAACAATCTTTTACAGTTTGGAATTACTCAGAAAATATGGAGCTATCCTCGATACTGAAGCATCAGGTAGAAATGTTTCCTGGGTCCTCACAGAGAAAACCCTCTGAACCAGCGAGCAATAGCTTTACCACAATGTTTTGCAAATGCAGGATGCTGTGAAGAGTAAGAAATTAATTTTGGAAACAAACCTTAGAATAATCACCTGACAGCCTCCTGCTCTAGACCATGAATGCACATAGATACATTCCCTCATTTAAAACAAAAACCATAGTCTATTTCACATTAGAGTTTACATTTCACATTGCAAGCATCACTTCAGCCTTGGGGCAGACTGTCAATCAAAGAAACGCATCTTATCTTTCAAAACATTTTATTGTTCATAGCCTTGGTTATTTTCAAACAATCAGTAACACATGGTTAGTATCACCCTCTATGGAGGAGGCATCTTATGCTTCAAACAAGCTTCATGAAAAGAATGGATGACACAGACAGACTTACACCACATCACAAAGCAATGATAACCCAAAGGCGTACCATGTAGCTTCTACTTGAGAAGGAGTTTTCCCTTTGAGACTGAAGGGGGATCTGGCAGCGCTTCCTTTGTCCCCAGCCGACTTCTCAATGAAATGTTTCCACTTTGCACCCTTTGGGTTCAGTTGTTTAACTGGTTACAATTAGTTAGATTAGCAACTGGTTGAACAACTGTAACCAAAGAGTACAAATTGAGGTTGTTGAGACCTACTAGAGGGAGGCTTGCTAGGGGTGGGCCACAGAGCTCTGTCTGTCCCCTTCCAGGTTTGCATGAATGACTGGAAACAAGATAATACATGGAATTTCTTCAACATTGGTTCAGCACCTAGTATCTGCCTGCTACTGTGACAGGGACAGAGGGTACCGAGAAAAATTCACTTATATGCTCCTGAGCTCAAGCTGGGGGAGGGGCAGAAAGAGAAAGAGGGAGGGGGAAGAGAGAGAGGCTGAGAGGAGGCCCTATTACACAACAGGAAACTGACTACGACCTCTAGCTAGAAAAATCTGAATGAGGAAACGATTTCCTAATCCCTACAATTTATAAACTTCTCATGAGAATAAACATTCAGTCACTACAGATATTATTGTGCAGGTGCCCAGTTAGCGAGTCTTCTTCAACACCACAAACAAGAAAACACAAAAGCCCTACTTCATTAATTTCACATCAGAGGCCTCTCACCTCACCAGGGCCTAGGCCACGCCCTGATATTAATTTGATTACTTAGAAAAATCCATCCTTTCTAGCATCAAATGTTCGTCCACTGTACTCAACGCACCACACTGGGTGGGACCCTGGCTGGCTGTGCCGGTTATCCCATTTCCCCCATCACCTAATATCTCTGCCGTGGGCAGGCTTCTGCGCGGGGACACACCTCACTCATTTTGTCATCAGGCTTTCCTGGATTCTTTTTCAATTCTCCAGCGTTGACTGAGAATTTCAAGCTTCCAGTACTGCACTCCCCTGGGTAAAAACTGGAGGTAACACAGCTGAGTTCCTACTCTCAGAGAATTCACCAATCTGTAGGACTGCTTTGCTACAGCTCATAAACCCAGGGAGGTTAAGTGGTGGGTCTTTCCTGCTGTTCAAGGAACAAATTTTAATTTTAATTTAGTATGCATCAGCAATGAACATTTACACAATGACAGTGTGGTGTCCATGAGCAAGGGGCCCAGTTCTGAGCTTAAGTGACATCTCACAGGTTTTAGACTAAGTGACAATGTAGACGTAAAAAGACCATAGTCCAAATGTGTGCAAGATGTAACAAAACGGAACTATTGGGCTAGGATACTTCCAATATTTTCTTTGCAGTATATAAATGTCTTTCCATCAGATTTGTTTTAATTGCCTCAAACTTTGTAGAACTTAATACACCAATGACAGATATTAGTCAAAGCTGTTTAAAACCAGACTTCCCTTATTTACAAAAGGCAGTTTTTACGACTACCAAGAGTAAACACAAAAGAAATGGAAACTTTCCCATTTCTAGCAATTCACCAGAGTTAACTGGCTGTATACTGGACACAGCTGTTTCTATGAGAGACTTTTCCTTTCTTTGGAATTTAATAATCACTGTGCTCTTGTGGCATAAATACAGTAAATGAAAGATTGTTCCGGGCTTGATAAGAGAGACCAGGAACAATTGCTCCCCCAGGTCTTTCTCCGCCTTAGAAACCAAACCCTTATCTGGAGGCTCCTAGGTAGAGGCCATCGTTTGTCACGTCAATTACACACAAACAAAATGTTCTTGCACTTTTCTTGCCACCTTCCTTACGCTGAAGACGACGCATCCGCAGCCAGGAGGCAGCGCTGAAGATAAAGTTGAAAGGAAGGCAGGCCTAAGATATAAACACAGGAAAGAGTCTCATCCCCTACACGTCTCACTTTTCAGCCACTGAAAGCTGTTTCTCACTGAATTCAATTCTTTAGAAACAGAAACCAAGACAGTTTTCCCAGGCTATGGTACACATCTTCTTGCGCACGTAGTTCTTTGTTTAATAACAAAATTAATAAAATTAGATGCTGTTTGCACCATATTTAGTAAATTAAGACTTCCCTGTAATTTTCCCAGAGCCTATCTGGGTTATTCATGGTAATAGCTACATTTTATCCATTGTTTAACTCTGTTCCAGGAATTACACATAGCACTGGGGACACACTGTGGCATTTATCCTTCCCAGCAGCTTGATAGGATAATTCTTGGCAGAGTAACACAGTGACCACTTCTTATTTTGATCTCCAGATTTATCCTTTTGTGGGATCAAGCTATTCAAGATGGTGGGTTAATAGCACAATTCCTAAAGTCAGTGTCTGGAGCTAGATGGTCTATATTTGAATCCTAGCTGCAAGAAGTTGGGCAAGTGGCAAAAGGAAGATAGTACTACCAATCTCAAAGGGTAATTCTGGAGATTAAGTCTGATAATCTTGATCCACCTCTAGACCGGTACCTTGACCTCTGGTACCCTTCCAAAGTTTTTAAACCTGCAGAAATGAAATACAGACTGAGACCCTGACATCCCCAAAGGCACCAGTGCCTTGAAGGTTAGCCAAGTGGGCTGTCAGGTTCCATTTACTAGGTTTTGAATAATGATCTTCATCCAAGCTAATCCCTTGACAAAACTTCACTTCTGCTCTTTTTTCCGGAAGCTTCTCTCTGAGCCAGGGAAGGTGTGGCCAGCAAGGATTTTATAGTTACCTGTGCCCCAGTTGGTTTGGGTGCTTTAGATCAGGAAGTGAGTGGGTTGAATCCGGGGCCAATGATGATCCTTTCAACCATTAGCTTGAGGCTAACTAACCTGGCATAGGTCCACCCTCTTGAGCAAAACTGGGAATTCAGGCAATTAAAGGCTAGGGTATCAGAAATAATGTGCTTGAGCCAAAGGGCTGCAGTAGTGGAAGACTGACATTCTGTGTTCAGGTTTTAAAGCTATCAGGGGTGAGAACTACAAATATCTCTCCTCCAACCCAGAATGTGAGCACAGCTCTACCTGACCCAGGTTTTTCTCTCAATGTGGCTTACAGCGGTTTGGGGAAGTTTAACATCTTGCTTACGGATGATGCTTCATGGTTTAGGAAGAAATGAATTCTGGGAGGCATCATTTGCTAACAAGGCATGACTCATTTATACAGATATTTTCAATATGATAGAGCTAGGGCTGCGGGTTGGAAGAGCACAAAATTGTACCATATGGAGATGTGGGTCCTTTTTCTAGTTTTCTCTCCTTAAACACTCACATATACATATTTGGTAAAATAATGCCTCTTAATAAATATTACAGAGTAGTTTTTCAAAACCTAAAGAAGAGGATATGCATATCGGTGATGCTCATTTGTTTCTGATTATAGACAACTAAAAACAAATTGGACAAAACATAATGAGACGCTTCCAATGAAACCAGTAATACAAACATGGTATCCAGTAAAGTTTATAGAGGACACAGCAAGACAGAGGGACCTTATCGCATAAAATAGCACCTGCCCACTTTGTTGGAGAACTTCTACTTCTTGATGAAATAGTTCTGCTATGATTAGTAACATCATGTTTCTAAAATCTGTACATCCCCTTAGCTATGCATAAGAGTGAGGCATAATTGACCAGAGATTGTAATCTAAATATCTTCAGCTAAATACAATATAGCTCATGTTCAAAGACGGAAAATGGTAAAACAATGGATTGACTGTATACCCCTCTGTGAATTAATTCTTTTTTATATGGATTAACTCTTTATTTCAAAAAACATTTATTGAGTTACTGCTCATCTAGGCACTGAGGGTCCTGGAGATGAGAAGACACAGTCCTCGTGTTTTAGGAGCTCCCAGGCATGGAAAATCGTCCACAAGTTGCTCACTTCCAGATGTTGGTCTAGTTGTAGGGCTCAGCAAACTCTGGCGCTCGGGGCGTATCAAGCCCAGTCCATGTTTTTGAAATAAGATTTTAATAGAACACAGCCACGCTCCTTACATACTGCCTTGGGCTGCCTCTATGTTGACAGACTTGAGTGATTCTGACAGAACGCTTATTGCTGCCAAAGCTTCAGATATTCATTGGTTTGGCCCTTTTTATAAAAAGTTTGCCAACCTATGGTCTCATGAATAATAGCATTTATCAGTTTAAATCAGACTTAATACTTTCAAAATGGGAGTAATCACATGATTATGATCGTTTGCTCTGAGACTCCAGGGAAAACATACAATGTTGGACACGAATTGTTCTATAAATAATAAAATATAAATTTATAAATTATAAAATATATTAATACAATAAATATATTGTAGAGCATGGCTAATTGTTACACACTGCTGTAAAAAATAAAATATCCAGGAGGATTTATGTGTAAAAACCCCAAAAAAACCTAAGGTACATACAGTATTTTTAGCATGTTCTTATTTATGTAAAAACAAAAGGTTTATCTACTATTCATTGACTATTTCTAGAAGTACACAGACATTGGTATAGTCTTGTTCCTAGCAGGCAAATACCCCTTGGTACTACTAGAAATTTTTATCATGTTGTTCCACAGCCTTAAAAAATAGATCTTAAAGTACCTTAGAGTAAATAGTGCAGTGGGAATGGGAGCGTGGGAGCGTGTGTGTGTGTGTGTGTGTGTGTGTAAGACAGAGAGGCAGAAGCAAGAGGGAGATACAGTTAGTTTTATTCTTCATCTTAGGGACATCTTGACATCTGAAGAATCTACTGTGGAATCCCCATTCCAAACAAGTCTCTTCCCTAGAGCAACTATTGCTATCTTGATCCATAACTAAAAGATCTGTTAATCCACATAATGAATTATAAAATTCATTTTCATAGGTGAATTGAATGGTGTTCAAGAAGTGTTGGCGGAGGAAACAGCCCAAGTGCCCATCAGTAGAAGAGTGGATTAAAAAGCTGTGGCACGTGTAAATATGCCATGGAATACTGCAGCTGTGAGAGAGAGGGATCTCTTGCCCTTGGAACAGCAGGGATGGACCAGGAGAGTATTATGCTAATTGAAATAAGCCACGCAGAGAAAGACAAGCACCACATGATCTCACTTTTTTGTACAATCTAATTGACAAAATAAACTGATGAACAAAACAGATTCAGAGACACTGAAACATGCAACAGACTGACAGATCTCAGAGCACAAGTGGGGAGGGCAGGAAGAGATTAATCAAAGAACTCACATGCATATAGGCACAGCCCATGGACAAATGACAGTGTGCGGAAGGCCTGGGGAGGGGAGGGGAGCGGGTTGGAGGGGGCCAACGGTGGGGGAAAAAGGGAGGATATCTGTAAGACTTTCAACAATAAAGATTAAATCTATTTTAAAAAAATGTGCTGGCTGAATAAAACATTGTACCTTTACCATTGATGAACAGGGATAAAGGACTCTCAACGGTATCCTAAGCTTGGTATTTATTAATTTGGGTCTTGTGTCCTGTCCTATGATCTTAAGTGGAATCTGTGACCCAACCTGACTACAGGGCAGCTAATCCTGCCTCCAGAACATCGCTACACCAACCTGGTATGAGTCTTCCACATAAGACACGTGTCCGAATGTCTAAGGAACAAAGAGCAGGGAGTTGACGGAGTTTATGAGAGTGTGCATCTCCATGGTAGCAAAAGCTTGCGGCTAAATCACAATTCTGTCTAAAATCTGCTGTTGATATTACCTTATACCTGGTGGCTTGCTTGTGGAAAGGAGCCCGAGGTACCTTATCCTGCTCTAATTTAATGGAGGCTATGGTAATTACCAAAAGAACCTGATAACTACAAAGGACCGAATTGGCTGAGTAATTTAAAAATAAGTAATTAACCTTAAAAAGAGGTATTACCTAAGCCTCAATTAATGAATGTTCCTCTAACTTCCTTCTCCTTAGGACATAAAGTCACTCTGCCTGGAGTCAACAGCATTGGCTCAAACGTCTTCATTTTTCTTCCCGGTCTTTTTCTATTTTTAATCAGGAATATCCCCAAATATAGTTTCAACAATGCTAGTGCTAAGTCTTATCTGGTGTTGAAAGCTGTGAACTTAATGTTGGAATCATAACATTTTAGGCCTGGAAGGTGCTTGAATGAGCACCTATCTCGTGTCTCCACTCTCCTTGGCATTTTACACACGAGGAAACAGAAGTCCACGCTGTTGAGGGAACTTGCCTAAGTGACCAGGTCAGAGCCTGAACCCGGATCGGAGGAGCCCTTTACTCCCAACCTTTTCCCTGCAGACCCAGGGGAAAAATCAGTGTTTAGGAAATAAGGAAACGTGTTTAATACTTACGGCTAGGCGCAAAATTCCTAGGAACTTTTCCCTAAGAACAGAAAATCTAATCAACTCTTCAAATAATAGCACCTTTTTGCTGTAACACTTTCTCTCAAGTTATTTTACAGCTGAAAGCCTAACACAGATTCCTGGGTAATTTCATGAAAATAGAGCTCTCTGGGGGGTGAAGGGGGGACACACCTAACATTCCAAGAAAGAATATGGAATTTGAGAGAGAAAAAGGGCTGGTGGTGCCGAGAGCCTCTGAGAAGTTTCCAGAAAGCAAGAAACACAGCAGGGAGTAGAAAGAAATGCAAATTCCAGATGAAGTTGCTCTTCAGGTACAAACTCGGTTTCTGACAGCTTTTGTTCACAAACCCTGGAGCAACTGAGCAGAAAGAGTAGCCCAGAGGCAGCCCTCGGGCTCAAGAGCTCACAGCTCTCCGCCTCTATAAACATGCAGCTTCCTCTCGGCCTGTCTTCCTGGGGAGGGTGACCTCAGAGCGCAGAAGGCTGGGGGCAGCTCCTAACCGAGAGCTGCTCAGGGTGTGCAGAGAACAGCGGGTTAGCGTGGGTCCCAGCACCTGCTTTTCAATCATAAAGGAAGTAACAACCGTTAGCCTGATGAGAAGACAAATCCCAAGCCTCAGTTACTTAGACGGAGCTCTGCAGGAGGCACCTAACGGAAATGCAGGGGGAGAGGGGGCTCCAGCCAGTTGCAGCAGGTTCACCGAGGCCCTCCTGTGGGCGCAGCTCGGCTGGGGCATCAAGAGGGGAGGGGGACGAGCTTTACTCCTGAGAGCTTCGGATTGGGGCTGGGACAGGGGACACGTGCATGTGCACAGGGCGGATAAACAATTACACTCCGTGAGGGGCGTGGGAGGCCCAGGCTGCGGGCGAGGCGAGAACAATGTTATGGAGAATTCAGTTGAGTCTTACAGCTGAGAGAGGGCCTGGCTTAGCTGAAAAGTACAGGAGGGGCTTACACTTAGTATGGGAGGCAGGGAAGTAGGAAAATCTTCCTTTAAAATATAGTGAAAGAATCAACAAAGGCTTTCGACGTCTCCATTTCAGGGCAAAGAAAAGGCTAATCTCAACAATAAAGATAAATTTTTTTAAAAAAATAAGTAACCAAAATATAATATTTAACTTAACATCATATTAAAAGTGAAGCTGGAAGAACGGCCCAGTCTAATAATATATTTCACAGATAGCAGGACTGTTCCTATAAATCCTTTAAATGTCATATCCTGATTAACCTTTGTGGAGAAAAATATTGCATTTGTGTAGCTCTAATGCTGTTTTTGAGATAAGGAAAAATGTCTCATCAATATTTCTAAGCAGACTATTTTGATAAAGGTCACAGAGACTACTTTCAATGATGGTGTAAGAGCAGGGGTGGGGAACCTTTTTCCTGCCAGTGGCCATTGGATAGTTGTTATAACATCATTCGCGGGCCATGAAAAAATATCAGCTTAAAAAATTGGCTGTAAAAAAAAGCTCTTCAATTTACTGAATTTTGAGTCCCGCCTGCGGTTGCCTTGGCAGGGCCAGACCAAATGATTTCAGGAGCCATGTATGGGCCGCGAGCCAGCATTCCCCACCCCTGGAAGCGATGGGGTAACTGACCGGTACCCACCTATGGAGCACTGACGGCCCCAGGCATATGGTAAACATTTTACATAGTTTTAGAATTGATACTAACAATAACCTAGTGAGGTACCATAAATCTACGCATATTTTACAGACCAGGAAACTAAGATGTAGAAACTTGAAGTAATTTGCCCTTGCTCACAGCTAACAGGGGGCAGGCTCCAAATCAGAATGTACTGACAATCCCATCTACTGCCTCAGAGCTCTCCAGCGTGTGCTGGGGATTACAGATGAGAGCAGCCAACAGTTCCGCTCTGCTCTTCCTCTCCAGGAACTATGAAATGTCTCTCACGCTATTTCCTATCGGTGTCTTATCAATTTTTGTATATCTTAAGGGAATTCCTATTAACTACATTTGGAAAGTTTTCCATATACTGACAGATCATACTCCCAGGAAATTTTTCTTGATAAGAAATCTTTATTTTGTCCCAGGAATTCTCCTAATTGTCCTTAGTATTACCCCTTAAATCTCTTTCCCTTGAAGCATTTATCCGATTTTAAAAAAACAAAAAACTAATATGTCCATTCATTTACTTAGCCAGGCTGTAAATAATCTCCTGTTGCATAATCTTTCAATTATTTCATCATACTTTCTCCTGCCCTCTCCACTCCCTCCGCGTTGTCTGCATTTTTCCCACCAGGACTGAGCTGCTGTGCTCTGCCTAAAAGCCGGCGGGAACCACAATCAGATTGGATTGTTACTCATTTGCTACAACCTAGCCACGCTTTCTAGATTTTTTATCTAATACAATCTCTGTCCTCATGCCTTCATCACTGTCAATGCTGAATTATTCCAGAGATGTTTTTATTGACGGCATATTATTAACACATTATATATCTTCATTATTTTGTTTATTATGCTTACATTACTTTTTGTTGGTATCTCAACCAGGGAGAAGAGCTGAGGGAAATGCTTATAAATCTTATACAATGTATTTTATTTGTTAGAAACTGTCATGAAATTTTGTTGAAAAAGGGAAAACAACCAAATGACTTTTATGATTATTTGTGGATTTTACATATCCATGCATTCTTTCATTAGCTCTCATATTTGGCCACAATTTCCTTGTCAATTATGTGATCAAAATCAAGTACATTTTCCTTCAGGCGTTTCTCCCAAGTGACTCTGAATTTGACTTCTGACATTTCGACCTGCTTTGACAACATTCAGATAGTACAGAAACTGATACCTTTTTTCTACTTCAATCTGATGGCTAAAATAACGGCGAACTGAGTCAAAGTGGGGCAGGCCAGAGGTAAAGAACAATAATTTCTCGTTATGTCAAAATGGTTTGGCATGGATATTGTCGTTCTGCATTTAGGAACATATAACAAAGTTATAATAGCACTGTTCAAGTTAGATGCAAGAACTCACAGGGGGAAAAAATTGGTTCATGAACATTTGGAAACATACACAACTTTGCAAGTAGTGAGGAAAAAGAAAGAATTACAACAGTAATGCCATGTATCTAACAAATAGGAACAATTTTTACATCTGATAAAACTGTGTTTTAACAATGGGATAAACAAGTAACTCATGCAGCAGAGAGTAAACCGACAGCCATCACAAAGGAGAACTGAGCACTGCATAGGGAAGTGATATTCTCCCTCTAAGACCAGCACCTCCACCTCTGGATGCCCCTCCAAGACTCTCCAGATGCGCACAAGCAAACAAGACACTGGAGCTCACCGCAGTGTTTAGTCACCCATTTAGTCATTTCATAAATATTCATTGAGTACACAGTTCTGTTTGCTTGAGATGATCTCAGACTGAAACAGACGATTCCCCCTGCCTTAATTGGTTATGTTCCAGGGCACTGTTTTTGATACTAAAAAGTTTAAAATGAACTAAATAACCACCAGTGAGGACACCGACAAAAATAGTGTATAGGCATAGAGTGGAGGGGGAAAATTGAGGGGAAAAAGCAGGATGCAGAATGCTAATTGTATAACATAGAATTTGTGTAAAATTTAAAACCATATAAAATATTATGTAATATTTTATATTTGTGTGTGTGTAAAAGCAACATGAATCTGAATAGGCAGCATACATACTAATTGTATGAAAGTTGTTGACTACATAAGGGAAATGGGATCAGGATACAAAATAAAGAGAATTTCAATTTACCTATAATTTTTAAAATATAAAATAAATGTGACAAGATAATAAAATTTGATTCTAATTGGTCTGCATCTGTGATTATATTAATCTTTGATTTGTTTGGTATTTTTAATATATTTTTAAAACTGTTTATTATAGCCATAAAATTATTTTTCATAATTGTATGTAACCACATTTTTATAAATGTCTGGAAGAGAACTTTGTATAAATATTGGTTCTACCAATAACATGGCCTAATTAGCTTATCACAAAGTGATTGAAAGCTTATGGTATAAATAGAGCATAATGAACCAAGGAAAGAGGAATTTATAAGACCTAAGTAATTATTACAGAATCAAATCAACTAATTAGTAATACATCGTAGTATCTTCTTTACTTTTTTTTTTTTTTTTTAAAGTAGCTACATGATGAAAAAGAAGTTGCTGAAAGGCCACGGCACAGCAAACATGACTCCCAGGTGTTTGCCAGGCAACCCTGCCTCACTTAGCATCTAACATTCCTTAAAGTCATGGAAATAGGGCATGTTCAAGGTTCAGTCTTAAACCTGCCCTTATGTTTGTGGATTTACCCTAGTGGAGCATAACTAGACGATCTGTTTACCAGGACTATACGGCCATTTACCCAGATTTTACCAAACTTCTAATGATCTATATGGATCATACTTACAGGGCTGTGTGGCCTTGGGGGAAGTACTTAATCTTTCTGTGTCTCAAATCCCTCATCTGCAAAACGTGGATGTTAACAGTAGCTCTTCAAAAGGGTTTTCTGTTATTTGCTATATCAAGCACGCACACTATAGTTTCTCTGTGCCATCTACTGACACAAAGTCAGTGTTTGTTAAATAAGCAAGCTGATCCAGAAACCATATTCATGGTGCTTAAACTGAGGTACATTCTATTTGCCCCCACATACTTTTAATGACTCCAATCTAATATGCTTTCATAAAAATCTTGAATTCTATCACAACACATTCTGTTTCATATAAAGTACATCAGAAGCCACTTACACCCAAATTTTTATGGTATCTTAGAATAGATCTGATGAGTAATTATTTAAAACATAAATGTCTTGATGTCTTCAATATGTCACTAGAATGTATGAAAAAGTATTAGCTTTGGCAATTCTAAGTCATCACCCTTAATGCAAAACACAGAACTCTGCTAATAAGGAAAAGGTCATTTATTCAAATACAGTGTAACTCAAACCTGTGTGCCTACTAAGCACATACCAGAAACCACATGAAAGCACAACCAGGCTGGCACTCTAATTCTGAACTCATTTTGGCATCGGTTTTCTGAAAGCTTGTCGTAGAGTCAAGCACACTGTCATTAGGCACTGATAAAAAATTGAGCAAAGGAAGAGAGTGAGGGGAGAGCCCTTTTCTTAGTGATAAAATCCTTTCATCTCTGTTCTCATTAATCTCATTTCCAAGCACAAATGATGTGCTTGTCACTAATAGAGTGGAAAAAACTAGAGGGAAACGCTCCCCCACCTTCATTCTCGCCCAGCTGAATCACATTAATCGATCCCAGCAGTTTGCTCCCTTCGCTGCCCTCCCTGCATCGTGACCTCAGTGCGCCTCCGTCAGCACTGGGTCACCTGGAAGAAGTGTCCCCTGTCCTGCAGAGGAGGCACACATATTTTCACTCGGGCAGCAGCACCTCGCTGCAATGAGATGCACACGTTCTCCACGCCCAGGAGCCGCTGGGGGAGCCCGCGTAAATTCACATCTCGTATTATGACTCAGTGCCACCCCATCATTATTTTTTATGAGCACCGTTTTATAAGAATATAAAAACTGAATTCCACATGCAAGATGAAGACACAACCATGATCTTAGAATGACATGTAACGTTACTGAAGTAATAAAAATAAATGGAATCCCTTCAGAAAAATAAACTATTCAAACAAAAAATGTACATGTGCAATAGGGAACTACGGGAAGTTAGTAGGATGGCTGTTCAACATCCCAGATTATATTACATTGAAGGTAGCTCTTCAGCTGTGTGTTGGCTTCATCATGGTATCTAAGGCAAGTGATAGCTGCAGTGACTGGAAGCATTCTAGCTGGTTTTCATTCCAGCCAGCACTGAAACTTCTAGACAAAAATAACAACAATAGCAATACCAGGGAGAATAGACAATAACACAGCACTTACTCTAAAATAGCATATTGTTCTAAGCACTTCCCATATATGGACTCGTTCAATCCTCCAACAACCCTACTTTTACCATCTTCCTTTTACAGTTGAAGAAATTGAGGCAAATTCTCAATTCCTGTGTCTAACTCAGCAGGTTATAACTTTAGTGTGTATCAACATCTGAGGACCTTGTAAAAGAATGCAAATTTTCTAACCATCCCCACCCTCTACTCTGATTCAGTACCGTTCATTAGGGTAGACAGCCAAAAATCTAGTGTTACAAGCTCCATTCTCAAGTGGTCTGAGGACCGAGCCTGAGGGGCACTCCTCTGGGTTATATCATTCCCAAGGACATTGCAAATGACCGTCAAGGCCCCTCTGGTGATGTCTGGGCCCTTGTTTTTATGTTTCTGAGCATTCTATTTTCATTCATTTCAGAGTAAGAATATTTATTTTGATCTCAATGAACTTTGCTACCTTCATCTAAAGTTTAATCAAGACAAATGAATTGATACTTTGACACCTTAATTATGTGAGATTGAATCAAAACCATAGCACTGTCTTTGGGAAGCCACATTTCTCTTCTCCAGAATCCTATCTTAAATAGATGCCTGCTTAAGTAAAGGTTATCATTCTCAAAGGCGTATTTGAGAAATTCGAAAATTTCTTAAGAATATTCAGCCATATCATCAAGCACAAACACATAAAGTAACACGAGCACAGCTTGCTTCCTTCAGGGTCCCTGTAAGAGGAAGATTCTTTGACTTCTTGCAGCAGAGCTATAAGCTTAGAGTAAAACCTACATTGTCAGAATAGAGGCTGCTAGATCTTGAGATTGTTCTGGACCAAACAAAAACATTTCATTTTCTTATTTCCATAAAGATAAAGAATGATTTTATACAGTGAAAGGAGAAATAAACCATTGTTTTCTTCATCCATGGCTACATTTCCCCTGGCTTTCAAGATAGACTGCAAATGTCTGTCAAATTCTAGTAATTTGAAATGCTGCAAAAGATGATAAAATAGAGGCATATTCAAACACTCAGGAGAAAAAATGCTTTCTGATAAAGGTTCTGAGATGTTTTGAAAGGAGTCTAAATTGAAGTATACAAAAAGGCACCTGTTCTCTGTGCTTACAATTAAGCAGTTCACTTGTGGAACTTAAAAAGATCCTCTTGTTTCTAGTCTCACATGGGGAGATATGGGAATGGGGTTCATGCTAAACGAGGCATTACCGAATGGGCTACCTTTTTAATTATATGTCACAGACCAAATTCAATCTCTACCCTAAAGCAAAGGGATCTTTCTATCCATGTAGCCTCTGGTAAGTATGTTTATCAGTTGGCTCTCCAGGGAGAAAAAAGCCCTGATTTGTTGAGTTTGGCAGTTTCCATGTTACCATCATCTTATCTCATTTTAGGCTCTCAATGTGATGCTACTGAATGTGGACTTGGGAAGAGATGTGCAGTATCACTTCCTTCTCTACTATTTCTGACACATGGACACATCGACTTAACCTCGAGAGCACAGGTACTAGTAAAATGTAGTAAAATTATTAGGAAGTAATGGGTTTTGCAGATAGGTTACTTTTCCTTTTTATATAATTTATTTCATTTAAAGTTTATATAATTTAATAACAACTGGCTCTCACAATCCCTGACAATATAGCATTTGGCTCTCATGAGCTGGTGCTGCTTGGCCCCAGCCTATCATTGCTATCCTTAAGGAAACTTTCACACACTGATCCATTTTTACACACAGCCATTTTTAAATAAAATTTCTACTTTAATAAAACTTATTTAAATATTTAAAAATTATGTAATTAGAAAGCATGGTGACAAACTATTTAATGCAGTTTACTATCTAGATAACTTTACAAATGAGCACTGCCCGGCCGGGCGTGGCTCAGCAGTTGAGCGTTGACCTAGGATCCAGGGGATCCGGGTTCGATTCCTGGTCAGGGCACAGGCCCAGGTTGCAGGCTCAATTTCCAGTCGGGGGCATGCAGGAGGCAGCCGATCAATGATTCTCTCATCATTGATATTTCTCTCTCTCTCTCCCTCTCCTTTCTTCTCTCTGAAATCAATAAAGATATATTTAAAAACACACACAAATGAGCACTATACAATTTCAGTGTTAGGAGAGGCTTTAGAGATCATCTGATCCAATTGCCCTAAGACTTGCCGTGAAGACTACTGGGGTTTCCATCCTTACTCACATCCCTACTCCAAAACTGCAAGGGGTCACATTCAATTCACAGCTTCTCTCACTGCTCTGCAGGGATATCCATAATTTTATCCTACCTAATCTATCTTTTTCCAACAAATACTTCCAGCCAGCATCCAGCAACCAATCAATGGTCTTCTCATGTGTTTTCTGTAAATGTCATGCTTGTCTTCCTTCTAAAGCTATTTCCTCACCTCTGTTACATATTCATTATTTGAATTTTTCAGCTTTTTTAAAGAGAATGGTGGTCTATTTGCATGCTGGCTACAAATATTTATTTCAAACACAGAGTCAATGGAAGCTAGAAATCTGCAATGAGCTCAGGTGGTTTGTAAGCTCCCTAAAGTTTCAAGATCATCTGATTTACTGAGTATTAGCTAATGTCAGGCTGAGACTAAGAGAACAGTAAATGCAAGATGTAGTAGATTAGTGGATATAAAATGGTAACCACTTAGAACTCAATGTGTGGGGTGCTTCAGCATAATAGTGTTCAGGGTCAGCATTAAAAAAAGACTGATGAGACAAGGCACAGATTAGGAGAAAACATTTGCAAAAAACATATCTGATGAAGGACTGCTATTCAAAACATACAAAGAAATCTGAAAATTCAACAGAAGAAAATAACCTGATTATAAAACAGGCCAAAGACCTTAACAGAAACCTCACCAAAGAAGGCAATTAGATGGCAAATAAGCATATGAAAAGATGTTCCACATCATATGTCACCAGGGAAATGCAAATTAAAACAACAGATGAGCTACCACTATAAACCCATCAGAATGGCAACACTGACAACACAATTACTGGCGAGGAGACAGATCAACAGGAAATCTCACTCTTACTGGTGGGAATGCAAACTTGTGCAACCACTTTGGAGGACTGTTTTATGGCTTCTTATAAACTTAAGCATACTCTTACCTTACATACAGCAATTGAACTCCCTGATATTTAAACAAAGGAGTTGAAAACATATGTCCACACAAACACCTGCACGTACATGTTTATAGAGACTTTATTCATAATTGCCAAAACTTGGAAGCAACCAAGATGTCCTTCAGTAGTTGAATGGATAAATAAACTGTGGTATATTCAGGCAATGGAATATTACTCTGTGCTTAAAAAGAAATGAACTATTAAGCCATGAAAAGACATGGAGAAACCATAAATGCATATTATTAAGTGAAAGCAACCAGTTGGAAAGGTTGCATTCTGTAAGATTCCAAGTATATGGCATTCAGGAAAAGGCAAAACTATGGCAAGAGATACAAAATCAGTGGTTGCCAGGGGTTGAGGGTGGGGTGTGGAGGAATAGATGAATGAATAGGTGAAACACAAAGGATTTTTAGGGAAGTGAAAAAACTCTGTATGATACTCTAACGGTGGACACATGTCACCATGCATTTGTTCAACCTCATTTAATGCAACACCAAGAGTGAAGCCTAACATATGGACTCTGGATGGTCATGATTGCCAATATATAGGCTCATCCACTGTAACAAATGGGCCTTTCTGGCGAGGGGTATTGATAACAGGGAAGGCTATGCATGTGTGGGGCTGGGGATATATGGGAAATCTCAGTACTTTCTGTTCAGTTTTGCTATGAACCTAAAACTGCTTAAAAGGACAAAGTCTTAATTAAAAAAGAGAGACAACGATGAACATTCCTCAGTAAAGGGAGGCTTCTTCATTTTACTGGTGAGAGCTAAGCTAGGTGCTGAAGGAAGTTGTTCATTCCATTCTGCTGTTTCTCAAGGTTCAAGGACAAGAGTGACTGCAAATAAACTACATAGAGCCTACATAAGGGCCTTAATCAGTTTGGGACGTCTCCAGCATGGACTTTCCATTGTTAGATAAAAATCTCTTGGACTTCAGGCAGATACATACTCCTAAACCCTGTACTGTTATAGTAAAGATTCTGGTTTAGTAAGTTGGAAAGATCTGGGAAGTCAGCAGTTTCAACAAGAGAAACTGGTGTAAGGGCATAAAAAGGTCTTACATAGGGCAGCATCCCTTTCAGATTTAAATTTCAAACTAAAATTTCTAAATCTTGGTTCAGTTCAAGTTTTGCACTTTAGCACTCAGTGAATCTTATCTGGTTATTAAAGCTCAAAGTGAACTCTTCTTTCTTTTATATGTCATTGAACTTGGAGTTTTAGTTATACAATCATTTACTTTCTGTACATTATTTATTTTCCTCTATTGTCAGCTTGTAGGGCAGAAAGAGTTCATCTTGCTGTATTCTCCATAATGCCCAATGCAGGCAGAGGCACATGGGTACATAGCAAATACAGCTGTAATTGCTTCTATGGATTCTCGGTACTTAATCCTGACTTTTTAGACATGTTAATTAGTAATGTAACAATAAGAGCTAGCATTTAACAACTGCTTATTATGTGCCAGGCACTACCAGAAGTACTTTACATGTATTAACTCATTTAACCCACTCAACAATCTTATGAGTTAGATACTATTATTATCTCCATTTTACAGATGCAAAAACAGAGGCTTAAGTATTTTTCAAGATGGACTGGCTTCAGATCCCATGCCCTTTGTTACCAAGCTATACTGTTTCTCCCTACTATGGCCCACTAAACACTAAATATGTAAAAAAACAAAAAACCTTATGATGAAATTATATTTAATAACAATAATTTTTAAAATAATTATTCAGAATCTTCCATAAAAGACACCATTACAAATAGTGTAAACTCCCAGACTGGAATTTGCATGGGCCAGCCATGCTTCACTGACCACATACACTCTCACTTAAAACCCTCCTGTGCGCCTTCACATTCTCAGTGCACTTCACAAATCACGAGAGGAACACAGCAAAAGTAACAATAATAATATCATAGCCTTGAAACCTGTGAAAAGCCCAGCCCTTTGACAGCCTAGTGAGGGGGTATGCATCTTGAATATTATTAAATGTATCACAATCTCAGTTCCCCAAAAGCTTGCTCCCTTTGGGATTACCAAACAGCAGAAGACACTATTCAGGACAATAAAATAGGTTCTAATACTCCAATACCCCTATAATTAATCTTTATTCAATCACAAGCATTTTTGTTTAATCTCTTGCTTGAAATAAAATGCTAATAAGGCAGAAGACATGACTCTAGGACAAGACAGAAAATGGCCTCATTTCTCTTCTTTTGACATAAATAAGATCCTACTGATCATATTAATGAGTGAGAAATGCATAAGTCTCTAATACATAATTTAGCTAAATTATATCCATCTTGGGAGATGAATAACCTGAACTTAAAAGAATAATTTAGGTGGAAAAAAGTCAAAGCACATTGCAACTATAAGTCTAATCTTTTTGAACTTGATAAAAAATATTCATTGTTACAAAATTTCCCTCTCTTTTTCCAGCTCCTGCCATTTCCTTAATTCTGTCCTATATGTGTTTCCATGATAGTTCAATTTATTCTGGACTTCTCTAAAGATTTTTTTGGATGCTGTCTGCTATCTTTCAGACACCTACAGAGAATAGGCTAATCTATGTCCAGATATATTAAATATGCCTTGTTAGGATTTATCAATTACTCCCAATGCAAATGCTGATCAGAATGAAGGGCTCATAGGAAAGATCCATAATGAGAAATAATTTTATATATTGAATATCTAAGACCCTTATTGCCTAAAACATTGCTAGGCATTTGACTTGAATGTCAATGAGCTCATATACCTCTATGTACTCAAACCTCTTGCTTTTGAAAGTACATAGTAGCAACTCAGACTCAATATATACACATGGAATGAATGTGCCTCCCCTTACTGCTGTGCTAAGCTTCTGAAAGTTCAAGGTACCAATGTGAGTGCTGTGTTTATTTCTCACAGTTGCTGCATTGTTACATGTCCATAGTTCAGACTTTTAAAAATGACTAATCTTCATAATATGCTTTCAGAGCTGACCAGAATATGACACAACACTGTCAGATACAGAGAGCACTGAAGTCACATTAAAGCCAAAGCAAATTTCCATCCCACGGATCAAGGTCACGTTGAAAGGGAACAGAAAGGAGGCGCTGCGTATGCCTTTTATGTTCTTGGGCGATACAGAAGATACCTTAACAAACAAGCATACAGGGAGTTTTCTAGGGCAGTCAAATGCCAGAATTTAAGCTGGGGAGTCATAATGAAACATAGGGTAAAATCTCCTGGATCCTCTGGTTTTTCCATGACCAGTAGTGTGAACATGGACAAATTACTTAAATAGCTAAACGTGTTTTCTTACCCTTACAAGTAAAGGAAAACAAATATTCCATAGAACTTTGTGAAGATTAAAAGAGAGATTGCGTACAAAGCATTTAACACAAATGCTC
Organism: Miniopterus natalensis; assembly: GCF_054644295.1. NCBI lineage: Eukaryota > Metazoa > Chordata > Mammalia > Chiroptera > Miniopteridae > Miniopterus > Miniopterus natalensis. The sequence goes on from NC_142083.1 coordinate 29,226,183, forward strand.
CATAAATATGAATGACTGTATTATTCCTAGGGGATTTCTTTTTTATTAACTGGGATAAATATAGATATGGGAATCCCACAAAAAGGAAAATAGAACTTGTGATGTGCGAGACTTACCCTTTACATATTAATAGGTAGGGGGAAAATGGGTATGAATTCATTGCCCTCCGCAGGAAGGACATGAGTCGATTTGCGCAATATGCTTCATGCTTGAAGCATAAAAGATATCCTGTAACCAGAATACCCATACGGTTTTCACAGTGGAAAATATCTGGGCACTTCCTTTAGAGACGCATTTTGAGGCCCACTTAAGTAACTGTTCAAAAGAACACTGTCTGCATTTGACAGGACAGCTGGGTTTGGAAAACTGCTGTTGGAGGAAACAGAAGCCACTGATTAACTTTTCTCCTTGCAGTTAGTTATATTAAATAATGTTAGAGAAGAGAGAGACGCTAAAATCCAGGTCACAGAGTATTCTGTCAGTTGTTTTGACATTTTTTTCTTCCCCTCATGTAGCAGAAAGTCACGGGCTTGAGGGAGCCAACCTGGCTGTGCTTTTCAAACTCCTTTTATCCCGTACACAGAAAAAGGAATGATCGTGGAATGGGGACAACAGGAGACAACATGTGAGGACCCTTGAGTCTTCTGAGACCTAACTGAAGACTGTTCCAGAGCAGGGTGTTGGCTGAAGTTCCCAGCTAATTTACTATTTGAAGCCCAGAGGCAGCAGGCAGGGCTGTTACAATCCCCTAAGTATGGAGGTTTCAGTATCCAAAGAGCTGAAACATCACTGGCTATTTCAGGGATCATTTAGACATGGAATCCAATCTAAAGAATGTAAAATCTCAGGATTACTTCAAGAAGATTTCCAATTATTCTGAGGAATAATTGAGGAGAGATAACTTTTATTTTTTTAATTTTAATTTTAATTTTTAAAATATATTTTTATTGATTTCAGAGAGGAAGGGAGAGGGAGAGAGAGAAACATCAATGATGAGAGAGTCATTGATCAGCTGCCTCCTGCACGGCCCCCACTGGGGATTGAGTCTGAAACCCAGCATGTGCCCTTACAGCGACATCCTGGATTATCACAGGTCGATGCTCAACCGCTGAGCCACACCGGCCAGGCCAAGCAGTGATGATTTAAACAAGACTGCAAACAGAATGGGTACTGGTTAGAAAGTAAATGTCTTCGTTCATTTGCATGTAGCTACGCATAATTTAAAATGCAAATTCTGAAGTCATTACGCCAGCAAATGCTCTCGTTGGCTTGGGGGCAGATGTCCTCCCTCCTCTGGCCCTCTTTCCCTTGCAGCGGATGTGAGGGCTCCACCAGGCAGTTACACAGTGAAGTGCCAGACACATCACAACATTTCTCTAGTTAGAATTTTGTCTGAATGCCAAGAATTGCTAGAAATAACTGCACAAACACAGCCATATTTCTGGAACTTTAGTGCACCTGAGGTTTTGTTTTTGTTTTTGTTGAAGTGCAATAAAAATATATAATAAACTTACTATAATGAAATACCTCTTATGACGTAGGATTTAAAAAACCTGAGTCAAACTTTCATCAAACCCTAGCTCTGCTTCTTGTTAATTCTGCCATGTTGGGCAAGTGACGTCACATTTTTCAGCCTAGTTTCCTTGTCCATAAAATTGGGGATAACAGTTGTCATGCAATAACTGAAGGGTACAGTGCAACTCTGACTATCTCTGGCTACCTCTCCAAGATGCCTTCTCATCACTGCCTGGGATCTCCCTTCTCTCCTGGTGTGCCTGGGGGAATAGATCCCACTTGCACAGCACCGCCTCAGGCTGAGCTGAGGCCAAGTCTCACACAGCCTTCAGTTTCTGCACTCGCCACCCAGTTCAGCAATCAGTCGCTTGCTTCCTGAGTTACGGTCACTCCCAGATTGGAGGGGCTGGGCCACAGGGTGCTGCAGGCCCTTATTCATACCTGGCACCTTGCCCACCACATCTATACAATGTAGATGCCCAGTGAATGCTTGTTGAATATTTTTTTTAAATAAAACAGCAAAAGTCCTTGAAATTTTAAGAAACAAGGGTAAGAAAAGCAGTAAGAAGACTTTCTGGAGAAGTTACATTCATTGCCCAAAAAAGGAGACATAACACTCAGGAGAAAGTGTGAAGCTCTTCTAGTCAGCTTGCAACTATGACTGTTATGATCATTGGACTACACTGCATGTAAAAATGATTCACAGCTCTGGTTCTCTGCAAATGTTAACAGTAAATCTAATTCTAAATGTTATTTGAAAAAGAAGTGGGCATTTAAAGCTTAAGTGTTTAATTTAAATCACTAAAAGTTATACTGCATTGCTTTTTATTGGGATCTTTTGTACTTAGGAAACAATTAGAAATCCTAAGGGTTTTACTTGAATAAACAGTCTCCATAAACATCAAGGTTAGTTGTTTTTTCACACACATAACAAACAGGTCAGGTCCCTAACAAGACTTCTTTCTTTGGAAACAGGAAGACTTTGATTTGGGTCGACTTCCAAACCTTTATGTGACCCTGGCCAAGGTTAGTAAATTTTTCTGAATTCAGTTTACATGTAAAATGGTTGAGAAGACCATCCTAAGGGCTGCTACAAGGAGTAATTGAAATACTTCATTAAAAAACACCTAGCATTGTGCCTGCCATTTCTTTTTCCCCCCCACCAACACCTGTTCTCCAACATACACATTATCTCTAAAATTAGTGTTTTCTCAATAAATATTTTGTAATTTAAATGCTATAAAATGTTAAATGCTTCTTTGTAAAGTAATATTTTTTCCAATACTTTGATTTTTAAAGTGATTTTCCGGCATTAGATGACATAAGAACATATTAATTGTACAAAATATTTTTTTCCAATTTTTGTATGGCTCATAGCTTGGAACTATCTTGTCATAAGTACATAACCTGTACATGTACTAACATAGCATCATTTTAGTTATAAATTTAATGTTGATGTAACTTTGGCTAAAAGAGTAAAATCTGCATGAGCAAAAATACAACTTTTCAACAATATTAAGATACAACTCTCTTTTTTCAAACACATACCCACAGTATACATATACATAAAATATATTTTGACCATAAATCATTTATATCACTGTATAGTTTCAACTCATTTATCAATTAATTGAACGGATTTATTAAATGTCTGCCATGTGCCAGGAAATCAGGAAAGAACCAATAAATGAAGATGAACACAACACATTCTTGCCCTGGAGAACCCATGACCCAAAGAAAGACAAAGGCATGACACAAGGCAAGTAACAAGATGTGACAAATGCCATAAGAGAGTTCCATATATAACTAACATCATATCAGGAGCAGTTCTAATACTTCAAAATTGGTTTTTTCCCCCTAGATCTATCTTCACTGACTTTACCTTGTTTAATCCAAAAATTGTGCTTAGGGAGACTGACTTAGGAGGCCTCTAAGGCAGAACGGAGTTTTCTACCTTAAGGTCAAATACACCAACAATGTTAGAAGTGAAAATGAAATGTAATTCCTAAGACTTAGCTTCTATCAGTTTAAAAGGAAGTAGACAGTTGTTTCAGCATATGTTGATTTCTTAAAAAAGGAAACAGACGTTCCCAGCAATATGTCTCAGGGAAAATAAAATGTGTGGGCTGGTTCGTTCACTTACACTAAAAGGACGTTTCTAGCTGATGTTGGATTGCATACCTGAAGGAAGAAGAAGGCTGCAATGAGACAGCTACACTTTCTCTTTGGTCAGGAGCAAAGACTCCTGGGTTTACCCAAGTCTGACAACTTGTTTCAAATTAGTGGTTAGAATGTAAACAAACAAACAAACAAACAAACAGAAAGGAGAAGAAGTCAGGATGGAATCCTTGCAACAGCGACTAATCCTGAGTAGGTACAGCACAGGTTCCAAGGAGCAGCCGACTATTTGAAGTCCTGGCTCTGATGTTACTGCGTGGCTTGGAATACATTTCTTTTCCTCTCTGAGGCTCATTTGCTGCATAGTGTCATGGAACTAAATGCCACCTATTCACAGAGTGGCTTGAGGATTCAGGGGCATAATGAATGCCGCGTGTCTACCCCATAGTTGGCTCTCAATATTTGACAGCTAATAATAATAGTAGTAGTAGTAGTAGTAGTAGTAGTAATACATTGGAAAGATGGGAAGAAGCGATTTAAAAGACTACCACTAGCTCCACTGAAATAGAATCTTAGATTTTCTTCCTGGAACCTTCTCTGCACACACGTGAGCTAATAATAATAGCAGCCGCACTAGGTATTGAGGCATTAGGCACCGGCACCAGGTTTTGCAGGCCTTACTTCACTTCATTCATAGTCCATAAGCACATCTAATAGATGAGGAACTTGAGGCACAGACATAGAAAGTGCAGGGCCCAAGATCATACAGTTTGGAAAAGGTGAAATTAGAACTTGAACCCACATCTATCCTGAATCTGAAGTTCATGCTAATATGAACACAATATAAAAGCATAATATAACTAATATGCTCTCAATCTATTCTGACTCAGCCCCTCCTCAATGTAACCTGAAAAAAAGTCTTTGGTTTGGTTTAAAAGTTATTAACTCAAATCTCTTTAGGGTGTTTCTCCCAGGAGGCCCAAACAAGTAAACTTTCTGCTCCAACGTTTCCCTTAATTCCATTATAAAGCGTTCAAATGCACTATAATAAGCAGCATTTTACTGAACTTGGTGGGGGACAAGCAGGCTGGTCTCTGTGGCAGCACAGGTCCACACCTTGCCCTTGGTGTCCTGTGCGACTGTATGCGCTGAATGGTCTGGCCCATGGCTACTCTACACAAGCATTAATAATGTCAGGTTATTAATACTGAGAGGGGAAAAAGATCACCTGTGACCAATACAGTCCAGTCCATATAATTGGGTTTCAATGTGTGTCATCTGCACATCCTCTAGAGTTAGTGACATGCAAATAATGATTTGCATTTAATTTCCCCCCACTCTAGTTTTAGTGGAGCAAGAATTTGAAAAGAATGGCCGCTTTTTACTTGACTTTAGAGTCTTGTTTGTTACAAGTAAACCTATTACTTTTCTGAAAAATGGGAAAATCACAAAAACACTTCATATTTCTAGATAAGACATCACATCATAGGTTACAATATTAATTTATATTAAATAAAATCCAGAGTTTATTAGTATAAAGTTATTTAGCAAATTCCCTCTGAAAATTTTATCCTATTCTCACACAAAATATACTTAAGATATCTGCATCAGTTTCACAAACAACATATTTCATTATCTTACATTTATGAAGAGACTGTTGACCTGCTACCTTTCAGTGATAGAAGTAGAAAGAGAGAAAAATTATTTTGAACAGGATAATCTGGAAGCACCTTAGCCTGACACACAAACCTTCCTAGACTGGTTGGTTTTCATCAATAGACCTTTCTCATTCATGCTGTTCATCATTGTCTATATTTAATTTTCCAAAAATTTAAAGCTGGAAGAACCTGCCTTATTTGAAAGCATTTACTATAGCATCTTCTCCAGTGGTTTCTAAACACGGAAGCTTCTCCTTGAGAAAATTTCACCAGTCCATATAGGAGAGAAGTAGAAACAGTTCCATATATTTGTCATTAAGCTACATGAACCCAATTTAAGGTACTATCCTTTACTCTGATGTGATCTTTACCACATTTTTAATTTAAAATACCCACGATTTTATGAAATGATAAGAGTGGAGAAGAGAATCCTTTTCAACATGACATCACTTGGCAAACCAGAATTAGGCAACCTAATATAAGTAACCATCATATTTTTAAATCTCTATTTAAAAAGGTCAGGAATCTCTGGTCTATATCATATACCCATGGTTTACTAATAGAATCACTATTATAGTGACTAAAATATCTTTCCTTCTAAGTACACAGTAACTATTTTTAGACTGGGAAAAAATATATAAAGGTGGATCTAGAAAACTCAGTATCATTCCACATATATTTACCTCACATCCTTCAGAGGGATGTCTAATATCTAAATATTTTGTTTTCTTATTTATTATAGCTATATAATCAAAATGAAATGGTAAGTACATGGACATTTAAAATTTGTAAATATAATGCAGTGCATCGATGCAATTTTAATATGAAAAGTACCAAAAGAGCCATTCTTCAGGATAAAGGAGTCACTATGCAATTAATAACAGTACCTTATAAAGGCCTTAGAAAAGATGATAAATCTATAGAAAAATATAATAAAAGATCTAGGAAGAAGAAATGGCATCAATGGCATTTTCAGATTATTATCCTCACAATACTTATGAAATTGTAGAATAAAAGAATAACACAAGCAGATCATTATTTGAGGTTATTGTAACATAGTTCAAAATAAATACAGTAAAACCACTGGCATAAAATTATCTTCATTTCAAGCGTACACAAATAATAGAATACTTAGAAAGCAGAAAGCATGGAACTATCACTAACTAGTTGTTCTCATCACATTCTGTTTAGAAAATGTCTATGATGCCCTTGGGAGAAGGTCCCATTGAGAAAAGAGGTCACATCTTTGAAAAGGGGAAATGAGTCAAGTTCCATTTTTATGCAAAATTGTGGCTGCTTTTTTTCATTAAAAATGAATGTCCAAGTATACTGATAGAACTTCTATGGGAAACTGGCAGTATTTATTAAAGCTGAATTCATCCATACCCTGTAAAACAGAAATTCGACTCCTAGTTATATAGTCAACAGAAATGGGTACCTATTTTAACTAAAGGGCATGGACTAGAAGGCTTATACCAATAGTATTTGCAATAGCCTCAAACCTATAAACTACTCAAATGCTCATCAAACATAAAAAATTGTATTTATTTTCACAATAGAATATGAATAATTAATTGCACAAACTAATGTTAACCAAAAGAAGAAAATTAGTAAGCCAAGTGCATTGCATATGGAGTAATTCCATTTATATAAAGTATAAAAAGAGGCCAAATTATTCAATGCTGGTAAAAGTGAGAATAGTGATCAGCCTTGTAAGGAACAGAACTAAAAGAGAGGAGGAGGGGAGGCTGGGACAGGTGGGGCCCTATAATGTTTTGTTTCTTGATCTGGGACTTGGTTTCATGAGCATGAAAGTTGCCCTATTCTTAAGATATGTATAATTTTCGGCATGTAGGCTATACTATAATACGAAGCTACAAAGAAAACTGAATCCCTAAATAAATAAATGAGTTGTCAGGAGGTAAGTATCTAAAAGTTTTTAATACAATAACAGTGTGATGCTTTTTCTAAACCTAGAAGGCAACTAAGAAATTTGGTGAAAACAAAGATCAGAAGGAGGTTTAGAACAGATCTAGCATTTACAACACATGGCACCTAAAAGTACTGAGCACTTTCCAGATGTCTCAGAGAGGCCATGACTTCCTATAGCCTTCTTTACTAGAAAAAGAATATCAACACTAATCTTGGAAAAATATTTGTATGTATCTCCTAATGTAACATTAGAATAAACAGTCTCATTCTATTATGGTTTGGTTTTGGACTAAAACTTCAACCTTGGAGAAAGCAATTTTATAAATAGTACATTTGCCTGGTCTACTTAGTAAGTACTTGAAATTTTGAAAGGCTTCTTATACTTATTAAACAATCTATGTATTTGATTAAAATATGGACTTGTCAGAAGATCAGGTACCAGTACAATTACTTTGAATCTAATTTTTTAGCTATTTTGACATCGTAAAAGATTACACAGGTGACTGCTCATCAAAATCCTTTACTTCTCAGTCATGTGGCAAGGTTTCATTTCCCGGCCTCCCTTGTAGTTGGGTGTGATCATGTGATAGATTCTGTCCAGACTCCTTCGTGCTATTTTTTCTTTCCAGCGGTCTGAAATGGAGATGTTCCCAAGGTCGACTGCTGAAATCATGTATTAAGAATGGCAAAGCCACCAGCAGTCTAGTTCCTGGATGACTGGGTGGAGGAAGCCAAGACCTAATCTCCTGTATTTGAGCTACTGTATATTTCTGTTGCAAATATTAGTCTACTCTAAATCATACACCCTGGGGTTTCAAAATAAAATGCGAAAATTACTGTTATGCGTGGTGGAGTGGAGTTCCCTTCTTCCTTACGCCTTTGTACCTCTATACCCTTATCAGTGATGGGGAGGTGGAGGGTTTGTCACAAAAACAACACATTCGTGTTACAAGAATGTGAACAATCAGTTTCAGTAAGATACTCTGTCTTAGACCTATTTCATTTTTAAAAGGATGGGTTTGGAGGGTGGGCTAGAGAGAGAGAATAAAAAGGAGTTTCTTTGTGGAATGGAAACCCCATGCAATAACAAAGGGATGGATGCTTTGAAAGACTTTTCTGGGTTCTAGTCTACTTATGGCCTCCCGGGAGTAAATGGAATTATCTCTGGCAATGGCCAGTAACTACGTACCCTTTCAGACACAGTGGGGAACAATGAGGAGATTCTCAATGGAGGAAAAAAGCAAAGTTAATGACAAGAAACTTACATCTTCAGGTGAGAGATATAAAACACTGAATTTAATGCCCCCTACAAATTAAAGTAAAATATCAACCTTAACGTGTTTGGGCATGGAGGCACTGCTGAGACCAATTCCTTATGCTCCATAAGACCATTTCAAAGGTCAAACATCTGCACAACACAGTCTTTTGTATACAATTGCAGCTAACACCCCCAAATAGAAACCCGATTGTGAGCCCTCAGACAGCTAAGACCAGAAATCCTTCATCTCCACTCTCTGGGTGCTTAGGACAGCAATGACACCTAAGAGGCACCCCGCAGACTATGGGGTGAACACATTCAAAGTCGGTCAGCACTTAGAGTGAGCTTTGCTCTTGTGCAAATGACACTGCAGACTAAGTAATGTAATTTGTTCCCAGTCAGAAAGCTCTAGGACTGAGCGAGCTGGAGTGGGGAGGAGAGGAGCCAAAGTGTCTACCACTGAGCAGGGAAGCGGGGAAGGCACTAAAGTGTGCGACGGCTGGGAGGCGCTCAACTGGGGAAACCCAGTTAAAGAGAGGTAACGCTTTGGCTGTAAACAAACACTATTTCTGCCTCTAAATCAGGAGGCTAAAAAATTAGAGTACAGTAGCTTCTTTTAATAATATTAGCTATTGGTTGAGATAGACACATTAATTTCCCAGCTTTAAAAATGAAGTTACTTTGATTACAAACTTTTATCTTCAGACTCCACTTCCACATACATGGAATAGTGGAGAGTTACATTTACCATTTAAACTAGCTCCAACTTTGAGATTCACTTATCGAGCTACTTAGGGCCAGAGGGGAATTGAGAATCATCCCATTTTTGTGTGAGCTGTACATAGCCAGCCAATCTGTCCACTTGGTATTTTCTGCTGCTTTCAGAGTTTGATTTTCACACTGTGTGATAAAGCAGGGTCACTTTGAATTAAAGATCAGAGGCTCCAGTTCCATTATTTTAGTCATGTGCCCATAGGCTTTGTGCAATTTATGCTAGACCATTTGTCGACGAAACAAAGGAGGTCTTGATAGCGCAGGAAATGGATAACTTGTTATTAATCTGAACTTAGCATTTTTTTGGTATTACATTCCTAACATAATTGTGTACAGGTAATATCACCTGATTTTCTGTTTGAAAACTCTCATTTTATTTTCTTCCTCACTGATCTTGGACACTGTAAGAAAACCTGTCTTTCCTAAGAAGTTGAATATTCAGTTGTATTGCTCTTCATATCTCATTAGCTAATTGTCTTTCCAACCTCATCTAATCAGCTCTGTCTGAACTACAAGACTGACAGGTATCGCTGACTGCATATCCAGTATCCATTCTCCTCTTCAGTCTGTTATACAAGCTCAATACCGTTCACCCCAAAAGTATGTCCTGTTGAAAACACAAGCTCCCCAGCCTCTCTGGAAGCCACAGGCAAGTATGGGATGTTATTTTCTTAAGGAGAGTTCCAGCAAGTCCTGGCTCCCCTACTATATACAGTCCCCCTTCCTGCTTCCCTTCCACTTCCTTTCTACACCCTGCTCAGAATCAGGGCACAATGCTGGAAGAGCAGCAGTCACACCGTATGTCATCTCAAGGTGACAAGCACAGGACAGAGAGGACAGTATGCTATGGAAGGCAGAGAAGAAACTATTCTTTGAAGATACTGCAGGATCACTGTGCTAGTACTAGACTGCTAGCTCCAGATATTCTTTTGCACAAGATGAGTAAATCCTTAGGTGGTTAAACTGCTGTTTACTGTTACTCATAGCTGAATGTATTCCTAACTGATGAAAAAGGCTCTAATGTTTTTGCAGTAAAGACTTTCTAGCACACCTGCCATATTTGAAAAAAATATGAGCATTCTAAAGGAGCTGGTGCCAGACTAACAATTCAAATAACCGCCTTCTTCCTGTTACTACATTAGGACACATTAATTTAGCTTTCATTGGAGTTAATGTTTCCTTCAGTCACCTCTTTGTATACAAGGCATTTTTAAACTAAATCTACATAAATTACCTATCTTAGAAATTGCAAAAAAAGCAGAAATATTTGTAAATCATCTAATTCAGTTCTTGCTTCCTTTCTTAAACTATTAATTCTTTTGGTATAAAATACATTATAACTGAATGCAGTTCCTATTGTATTTTATGCACACTGGTTGTCATGCTAATGTGCAAAAAAGGTTTTATCTAGCGTGAAAGTATCAGGTAAAGCCCAATCTTTTCCATTGCAAATGCTGACAGGCTAAATAAAATTGCTGACAGTTTCTAAAATCTGTCCACATAGATCACTGCTATGCAAACATCACTGCATGTCCTGGTGGATAAACTGTTTTCATATTTTATATTTGTCCTAATATCAAAATAATAATTATGTGTTATTAAATTATATTTATGCATTTCCTAGAATTCTCTGGTAACTCACTGTACAGTGTGAATTTCAATAAAATTCACTCTCTTCTTTTTGTATGTGGTTTTTAGCCAAGGCTTAAAAATAAACCCATCAACTAACCCATCCTTCTCTGGCATCCTATGTTGTAATCTATGCCAATATCCTTAGGGAAAGCCATATTTTTATGATTTTATTGATTGTTAACCTGCATGGCATATTTCAAAATGTCAGGGGAGAAAGAGAGACAGAGAGATAGAGAGAGAGACAGAGACAGAGAGAGACAGTGAAGAGCAAAGAGGCCAAATTTGCCCCCTACCAAAAGAGCTTTGTTTTCATCAGGAAGTTTTCTGGATTAATTGAACAACTTAATTCACAAATTAACAAAACTCCATTATGAAGATCTGGTTGAAAGAGGAATGGAAAACTCCTGACCTTCTGGATTCTAATCTCCTGATTAGCTTTTTCCATGTCCCCCATTAAGTGCTGGGAATGATTAGTACCAGCTTTCAGATTTAGGCAAAGCAGCTAAAAGCAAAATCCTGCCTTGTGACTAAGACGGTAAAGGGAAAATTGGGGGTAATTAAATAATAAAATTGTTTTACAGAGGCTTCACTTCTAATTTCTGTTGAGTGGACACAAAGTAAGAACCTATTTATGTCAACTAAAGGCTTCATCAGTCAGAATCATTCATTATGTAAATATGACCTTTAAAGTCATATCACAGCTATAATGTGAATAATATGCACATGAATAATTGAGGACTGACAGCATTTAATATTTATTAAGTGCCTTTTCATACAGATTTGACTGAAGTCAATCAATTCTATGTACCCAGTGGTGGTGTCCACGTAGTGACTTATTCAGCCTCTAAACATGATGAGTAATGTTCTGTGTAAGAGAATGCGTTAGAAGCTGCACAGCGGAGATTTCAAGATGAATGGGGCACTGTCCTTGTTTTCATGTGGCAAGCTCCTCAAGGAGGAAATAACAGTCCCTTACAGAATGAAAGGTCAGCCCAGTTTAGATGATAAGTAACTAGCGGTTGAAGCAATATTTCGGTAAAGTCTCAGGGATGGGTCTTGATAAGTGGCAACAGCAAGCACATAGGGAGGGGCCAAATCAAAGGTCATCGAAATCTCAGAAAGTCCTACTGTTGAGGGGAAAATAGGCAAGAAAGAGAGAAAGCCCTGGACAGGTAGAATGGAACTAGGATTTTCAAGAGCTCATTGAGAAGTTCAGATTTCTTTGAGAAGACAGCGAGTCTTCGGTGACAGAGGAATGAATGGATGAGATGCAGAATAATCAGTTTCAATGCCTTTCCACAGAGAACTAAAAAATTTAGGATTAGGTTTATTGCTGCTTCTGTGATTACACGGAGAGGGTGTTATCTACTATCTTGCAACAAAGCTGAAATCTTACTTTAACTCTGATCATCTGCTAAGTGTGATTTCAACTACCCTTTTTACCCAGGGCCCCAAAACTGAAATGTCAGATTATTTCCCCCTAACTATAAATTTTGTCTTTGTGCGTGGAAAAGATGCCATCGCTACCATCCCACCCTCCTCTTTCTCCCTCCTGATTCACAGTCTTTAATTTCTTAATCGTTTAACCTTTATGAGTGAATACTAAGTGCACGAAGTGGAAAGTATCAATTTTATCATTTTTAAATGCTAACATTATGATTTTTAATAAGGCTGTTATTGAAATTTGATAACAGAAAAAGTAAACTTGAGGTCTGAGTTAAAGGGTTAAGGATTGAATCTGTATTAATTTAAGTAGGGGATTTTTATGGATTTTCATAACCAGAGTCTAGGGAATTGTAAACTTTCACCCTAGTGAAACAGATCATCTGCAACTCTGTTCCATTTCATGGTCTGATGGAAAAAATATTCTACCAGGAGCAGGCAGAGGCAATGTTATAGCCCTCAAATCATAGATAGATGATAGATACAGATACAGATATATAATTCCCCCCCTTGGTACTGGTTTCATTTAAAACACCCTCTTTTTTTCCTAAAACTATGCTCAAAGGCTGGTTTATGGTTGGGAAAAGCACAGCTAGGATAAAGTATAGTGTACTGTACTCACAGCAACACACTCAATGAAATAGTTTCTAGGCTCTGTCTGACTTTGGGCTTTTCACATATGTACAGAAAATGATATCCAACTGCCCCACTCGCTATACCTACTTGTCCTAAGGATTTACAATAAAAGTGAGTTCCTTCAAGCTGGCGGCACAGCAAGTGCTGCTCGACTGGGGCAGGCTCAGAAAGGAAAGGAAGGTGTGCCGATTTTGTCTGTCACCGTCTCCTTGCTGCTCTGGAAACTGGAAATGTTCAAAATGACTAAATAACTCATAAGCAAAGTCAAGGCCGTTGTTTTCAGACATCTAGACAGAGATACGAGAACTCTCAACAAGAAGGTACCGATACTAAGATAATCCCACATATCAGCTCCCGGCCGGTTCAGGGCGGGGGCCGCAGACCCATTTTGCTCCCTGCCCTTCCTCCCCGCCACCCTCTCTCCCCCTCTTCCCATCTTCCATTCTCAAAGGAAAGTCCCAGCTAAAATCATGGGGTGGGGAGCGGGGGGAGTTGGGCCTAGTGTGAAGCGGAGATGGAGCGAGTTCTCCGCCCCTGGCCCAGAGATTACCCCGAGCAGCCCAAGCCCATGCCGAAGCTCGCAGAGCGGGTTCCCGGGACAGGCCTGCGGGCGAGCCCGGCGGCAGCCGCCCACCTTCCCGCTAAAGGCACTGCGCCCACAAAACCCCTAAACCCCGTCAATCCGACAGGGAGGCCGTGAGCTCCTTCTGCACAGAAAAGCCGCCTATTTCTCCACTGCCCACAGGATACTTGTGTAAAAGTGATACCTTTCAGTAGGCCCTGTCTCCTGACAAGTTTTGTGAAAGAAGTTATTCATTTGAATGCCGATGGACGGAGGTGCAGAACCAGGCCTGTGCATCCCAGGGTCGCGCTGTGTTACAGAAACGTAAATCTTACGGCCGTGAATCGGGGAACAGAGACTAGGAGGTTAGGCTTGGGATGGCCGTAAAGGGATAACTGCTAATGTCAGGGAAGGGAGCTAGAGGAAATATTTTGCTTTCTATTAACTCTATTCAGACGATCTGTACCCCATAGTTTGGGTTCTAAATTATTCAGCTACTATCTTGAAATACTATCAAACAAATTATAAGGTATAACAATGAGGGGAATCTCTATTTTTTAAGTCGGGGACAATATTGGTTCCTTCAAAATATTAAACTTGGATATTAAACAGACTTTGCAAAACAAGAAAGAATGATATATTTTATAAAGACTACTGAAATAACATCTTACATTACTTACTAAAGTATATTTCAGGTGGAATGTAGTTTTTCTAAATATAAAAAGCAAACATGCTATAATGTAGAATATCTGTCAGAGGAACAAAACATTGTAATATTTCTACTTTATACACCCTTGAGGACAAGAATTAGTTGATCTCTAGAGAACTGCTCTACATGACTTATTTATAAAAATAGGAAATACTATATTCCTGTTGGTGTCCTGAAACTGAATAATGAATTAATCCATAAATCATTTAGTACCTTAATGTCTATTGCCCATTTATTTTGTTAAGTACAGAAAATTAATAGCAGTGTGGACCTTCCAAATACATAACACTCTAGCATTTATCTTTTGTTTTTTAAAGTGCCAGCATATTTAAACTATTTTCAATAATGACCATAAATCTACTCCCATGTATTTACTTGAACATTCATGTATTTCTTTTTCTTACTAGTATTTTTACTCTAAAATGGAAAATGTAGGGGAAAGAATGAAGAATTATTTTATAAGCATCGTCTTCAGGATACTTTGAAAAATAGGCGGTTCCCATAAACTTTTAGATATTTGGCCCACTTATAACTTGTACAGAAACAGTAAACAGTGGCACAATTATGTGGAATTTAGACGTAAGAGGTTTTCTTTCCTTTTTACCATTACCCAATTATTTGAATGAAAAATTTCACATCAGGCTATGGAATGTATGAGATAGAAACAAATACAATAGTGGGATTAAATTAGGTAGTTCCTTTTCTTTCAAGTTTTTGGAGAATATACAACTGGTAGCTAAGAACCAAGAAACTATTGCTGCTTCAGCACTACATGGAATTTTTCAGGTAAAGATGGGAAAAAAAGCACAGCATTTTGCACTGTAAAGAACTTTAGGGAGCAACTACCCAACACCTTCCTTTTATATTTGAGGAAATTAAGCCGATGAGAATTAGAGCAATTTGCCTGAGATCACTCACTACCTAGTGGCAGAGGAGGGACGACAAGGTCTCTAGATTTACAGTAAACTGAGCTGTTCACTCATTTCTACATAATTACTTCTTGCATTTAAGGGACCTAGGGTAAGTCAAAATTTGGTATGCACTTCAAATCCAGGGTCAAAACAAGAGAAATGTAAAACTAGAGTTATGAAAAACAAACAAAACAAGTGGCCACTGAGCAGAGATGATGAATAAATGACAAGTTCTCTCCACTTTCCTCCCATACCCACACCCACACCCACACCCACACCCACACCCACACCCACACCCACACCCATACCCGTACCCAAAGGCTCTGGGTCCGGCTGAAAAGAGCACTGAGCTCATCAACTCAACTGTACTCTAGGTCACACAATGCCCTAATGTGTACCCTTGGCCACTTTTCTGTACCACTCTTGACCTTGGTTTTATCATCTAGTCAAAACTCAAGATGATTTCTCCAAGGGCCCTTTTTCTCTAAGTCTCTAAGCAACTGACATTATTTCTTTTCTTTCTGAACCCAAAGTCGAGGCAATAAGCTCTCCTTAAAGAAATTCCTGCATTTACTATTAAAAAGCAGAAAATTTCAATGGATTTGCCTAACAACAGGAGTACTATGTGATGTAATCGTATTATGGACATTTTGGTGTTTCAGAGTATTACAGTTCATAGAGAGACAACAAGGAGCTATGGCTATGAAGCTGTCTTGAGAAATTTCTTTGGATATTAGTTTTAAATTTCACGTATTTTCTTTCACATAACCTGCTTTCCTTCTTACAAGTTATAGGCAAGAAAGAACTTTTAAAAAAACATTTTTTTTTAATCCTCACCAGAGGATTTTTTCCATTGCTTTTCAGAGTGGGGGGGTGGGGAGGAGAGAGGGGGAGGGCGGGGAGAGAGAGAGAGAGAGAGAGAGGCATCCAAGTGAGAGACACACACGATTGGTTGCCTCGCACTCTCACTGTGACTGGGGTGGAGCCTGCAACAGAGGTACATGCCCTTGGCTAGAATTGAACCCAGGACCCTTCAGTTCATGGGCCGATGCTCTAAACACTGAGTCAACCTGGCTAGGGCAGAGAAGGAACTTTTAATTTAAAGATGAAAGCATCAGATAAAAGTGACTAATTACATCCCCCAAAAGAACCGTCTTTAGATACCCAGCTTCTTTCCTTTCAAGCAACCAAAATTACATTCTTGAAGCAGTTAATAAACCCCCACAGCTGGTGAAGTAAAGAGGCGACTCAGAGAATACAAAGCTGGCTAGAGAAAATATTTCAAACAATGTGTCATCTAAGTTTAATGGTTTACTGGTAATCTTTTCAGTTTTAATGCTTCAAGTGATTAATAACTTCAATTGGTTTTTGTATCACATAGGGATTAGGAGACAGCCGGGCTGTCTCGGGATGCACAGCGCAGTGGGGATGGGCTGCCTGGAAGAATGTGTGTTGCACGAGCAGGATCTTCTTTCACCTTGAGTATTGTTTCTGTTACTGATAACTACCACTATCATCGTTTCAGCATGGAATAGTACATAAAGGACATATCCTACAAATTACCATGTTTAATCACTTAAACAACCACCTTTTAAAACTTTTCTTTCATGTTACTCATCCCCATTTAGCAAATGAGAAACCATGGTCAGGGGAACTAGGAGACTTGCTCAGTCTTACAGCCGATTTGTAGTAAAGCCAAGCCCTGAAGGATCCCCTTCTGGAACTCCTACCCTTTTATGTTACCTTAAGAGGGTATCATTTCATGTAGGTACAAAGGTTTTACATCTCCCTACCAGGTGTGGGGCTGTCAGGAATCCTAAATTTAGTCCAAGAAGCACATTTAGGTCAATTTATGTAGGAACTCTGTCATCATTTCACATTTGAAAGAAGAATCATTCCATAACGTAAAGGTCAAAGCCATTCTTTCACACTGGCCTCTCACACCACTAAAAACATTTCTCTTTGTTTACTCCCTCAAAAGGGAATATTATTGGGAAATATAGTTAGTATTTATTATGAAAGAAAACAGAAAACAATAAAGCATTTTAAGCCTACCTTCCAAGTATTTAAGCTGTATTAAAAGCTGAAATTTAGCACTTAGAGGAGCGCAAACAGAACCTAAGAAGACAGGGGTTCACGCAGCACAGTCCTTAGGGGCAGGCGAGGCCTCGGGGGCGCTCGCGAGGGAGCCGCCTGGAGCCGCGGCCTTCCCCGTGAGCAGCGATGGGCGGCTACTCTGCAAGCTGGAGCTGGGCAGCTGGCCACGAAAGCTGCACGGACTCTTTCCTTATTCCTCATATAAAAGCGAATGACAGATGGATCGAAAATTAAATACAAAAAAATCTTAAAAGGACCAGGGTAAAGGTGGAAAATAATTCAATATGGATCCACGCTCCTTCAACATGACATAAAAACAGGACATACAGGAAAGTTTGCTAAGCCTTGCTGTATTAAAAATTCTTAGACAAAAACAAATCAAATAACCTAATTAAAACTTGAACAAATGGCTTTTTTCCCCAATCTTCTCCTGAGGATATATTTTTATTGATTTCAGGGGGAGGAAGTGGAAGGGGGGGAGAGAGAGAGAGAGAGAGAAAGAGAGAGAGAGGGAAACATCGATCGGTTGCCTCCCATAAGCGCCCTGACCCCCGACCAGGGATCAAACCCGCAACCCAGGTATGTGCCCCGACCAGAAGTCAAACCTGCAACCTTTAGGTGTATGGGACCACGCTCTAACCAACTGAGCCACCTGGCCAGGGCTGAATAGACATTTATTCAATGATGACATATTAATGTCTAACAAGCATATGAAAATCTGCTCAGCATCATTAAGCATAATTGAAATGCAATAAAAACCACAGTGAAATATAATTTCACACCCATTAGGATAGTTACTATGAAGAAAGAAAAAGAAAAGAAGCATTGGTGAGGATGTAGATATATCGGAACTCTTATGCACTGTTGGGAGAATTGTGAAATGGTGCAGTCCCTATGGAAAACAGTATGGAGATTCTTCAAAAAATTAAAAATAGAATTACCATGTGATCCAGCAGTCCAACTTCTGGGTATATATCCAAAAGAAATCAGGGTCTTAAAGAGATATATGTACACTCATGTTCAGAGCAGCACTATCCACAATAGCCAACCGATGAAAGCAACCCAAATGTCTACCAACAGTTGAATAAACAGAATGTATTATACACATAGAATGAAATATTATTCAGCCTTAAAAAGGAAAGAAATCTGGTATGTGCTACACCATGGGTAAATTCTGAAACATATGTTAAGTGGAATAAAGCCAGTGACAAAAAGACAAATACTGTGTGATGCCACTTACACGAGTTATCTAATGTAGTCATATTCACAAAAAGTGGAATGGCGACTGCCAGGGACCAGGACAAAGAGGAATCACAGTTGTTGTTTACTGAGTATAGAGTTTCAGTTTCAAAAGATGCCAAAGTTCTGGAGATCTGTTCAACAGCAATGTAAACATATTTAACACTATAAACCGTACACCTGAAAATGGTGAAGATGGTAAATTTTGTTATCTGTTTATACTACAATAAAAATATTTTAGTTTATATGACTTTTAATAACTAAAAATAATGTAAAAGAAAAAATAAACTGAGAAAAAGATTTAAAACAGTTATGACAAACAATTTCCTAAATATACTCAAAGTTATAACAAATCAATACAAAATTCTCAATTTTTTAAAATGACAAAATATATTATCAGGCAGTGGACTAAGAAATGGCAAACAATTAAAAGATGTTAAACTCATTCCTAAGACTGAATAGTAAAATAATAATGGCTGTTATATTTTACCCATAATCAAGATGAAAAATAAAAGTAGATCATACCCAGTGATGGTGAGAGTGACAATGAAAAGTTAATAGGTCCTCTGGCTAATTAAGGAATTTTAAATGAGGACATTATCCTCATATCCAGATGAGCCCTAAATCCAACGGCGAGCATCCTTAAAAGAGACACACAGAGAAGACTGACACAGAGAAGTCATATGAAGATGGAGGCAAAGACTGGAGTGATGTGGCCACAAGCCAAGGAAGCCAGCAACCATGGGAAGCTAGATAAGGAATGAAACAGTATTCCCTAAAGCCTCTGCAGAGTACAGCCCTGCCAACACCTTGATTTGAGACTTATAGTCTTGAGAATTGTGAGCAAATAAATTTCAGTTGTTTTAAGCCACCAACTTTGTGATAATTTGTGATGGCAGAGCTGGGAAACTAATCCAGATGCCTTTCCCTAGAGGACATTTGTCTGTAAACAAATGTTTCAACACTGACTCTCACTTTTACATCACTTCCTCTCACATGTTTCATATATATATATATATATATATATATATATTTTATTGTATTTATTGGGATGACATGGGCTAATAAAATTATATAGGTTTCAGCACTGGCTGCTGTGGCTCAGTTGGTTGGGCATCAACCTGTGCACGATGTCAGTTCCACTCCTGGTCAGGGCACATGCCCTAGTTGTGAGCTCAACCCCTGGTAGGGGGTATGCAAGAAGTAGCCAACCCATGTTTCACACTCACATCAATGTTTCTCTCTCCCTCTCCCTTCCTCTCTCTAAAAATAATTTTTTAAAAACTATATAGGTTTCAGGTGTATAATTGTATAATACATCATCTGTATATTGTATTATGTGTTCATCACCCCAAGTTAAGCCTCCTTCCATCACCACTTATCCCCCCTATGCCCTCTTCTACCACCCCGCAACTCCCTTCCCTTCTGGTCATATGTTTTTGTAATAGTCTTAACAGTCAACATGTCACCATGGCACTTAAATATTGAAAAGACATCACTGTGGTAGAGAGTGATTACAGGAAATAATCCCGTCTGTTAACACTGCCACAATTGTTAATGTGGTTGATCTGAACCCTGTCCCACAAATCTGTAATTCTACAACTTGAGATCCATGCACTTGGGTCACGAAGGCTTTGTTGTCGCCAAGAACCCTTATTAAAATGTGAAACTCCCTAAAAGATATAACTTTGGGGTGAAAGCTGAAATATTTCAGGGTGTCCTCTATGCTACTAGATCTGAGAAGGGGTAATGCGGGGAGTCCATAAAATTCCACAAAAGGCCTCTGAATACTGAACATGTTTCCTAGAATGGTTGATCAAGTTCTTTAAAACATCACACTACCAGAAAAAAAAAAAAAAAAAGACCTACTGTATCCTGTGCTAAATGTTAGCTATACCAGAAAATAAATTTCAAAGCCTAAGTAGCAATTGTCTTACCAAACAGCTTCTATGGAGAAATGAGATTAAGGAAATGAAACAGCGCACCCTTTCTTCATTCTTCATGTCATTACAGCTTTAAACTGTGTATTAGTGCTGCCACGTTTCTAATGCAAATATTCAGGGCATGGCAGGGGAGAGGAGCTGCATCAGGGAAGGTTGGCAGATTGTCTCCCAGAAGGTCCTGAGGGTTGATAATACCTCGGAGAGATTACTACGATAAGGATCTGGCACTGAGTTTTGCAGACTCAAAAACTGGAATCCCTCAGCACAAGAGAGCACCCTTTTCTCTCAGGAGCAAACCCATCGGACACGCTCATGGAGCTGCCAAATGGAATCCAAATGCCATTACTTTCTTCTCACTGAGCAGTGCAGCCACTGCGTAGAGCCCAATGCTTCGACCACCTGACCCAGTACTTTCCTTCACAGTAGACAGTCCTATATAACAATGAAGACAAAGATCAGAAGATTGCTTGATGAACAGGGAACTAGAACAAAAGATACAGACAGACAGAGGAGAGATCAGATAGACAGACAGGTAGATTAAAAGGCTATTAGTAAAATTATTAACATAATTTGAATGTTTAATGTCCTCTATTAACCAACAGTTCCTCTTTCATGGACAATGTTTGAAAAAGCACTGCCAACTGGTTCTTTTGTGATTCTCTGTAATGCCTACTCAAAATTCCGACCAATCCTATCATCTGATTGGCCTGTAAATGCACCTCTTTAAAGTGTTGCATCTAGGCTCTGATGCATAAGTGTAGATTTCATATTTCATTCTATGATTTTTCTTTCTCTCTGTACTATGTACAGACAACATAGGATGTTTTGGAGTTAATTGTGACCATAATGTTAATTATGGACAAAATATAGCAGAAGAATCAACATTGCAAAGCATTTTTACATATTCTTAAATTGTAGCCTACCCTTTTGATCACTTTGCAAGTCAACCATCATTATTACTGGGCATGACAGTAACCCAATAGCTACAAGAAGCTGATGACCTTAACTTTCCAAATGGCCCCTGGTATAAAACCTCACTTTGATGCGTCTAAACAAGCATAAATGAAGAACTCATGACAAGGTCTATAAGGATTATAAAATCTTCTGAGACAAAGCTGTCTAGAGCTGCCCTGCTTAAGAGTTTTAAAAGCAGACAGATCAAAGCATGTGTCACTGAAAATCCTGGTGGTTGTCGTGTGAAGAGGGGTAAAATTGCAAAACCACTTAGTCGTATCCATTACTGTAATGACTTAGAATATACTAGAATGACAAAAATGAAAGGTGAGTAGTATAGAGTCATAAGAAAAGTAATCGCATGTTAGGTGCCACTGATAGTGAGCTTTCTTTTGTACAGCAGAGAGAGTTTTGTATTTTTTTCTAAATAGCTATGGTAACAGGTTTTGTTTCTCAGCCTGGTTTCCTGTCTATAGGCCCACACAACTGAGTAATATGCTATTCCAAACATTCACTAGGATAGTGAGGATGAGTCAAACAACAGGATGGACCTAAGCCAAAAGGTTTCATGCTACGAGTAAAATCTCTCCCTCCACTGAAATGTCAAACTGAATTTTGAGCAAATAAAAATTTGCCGTCTCAGTATACCACAGCTTATCAGCTCTGACATCTCATACTTTCTTTAATGAATACAGAGTTTGGATTATGTAGATAGGGAAAGAAGAGGCTAGATGTGCCTGCATATCTAGCACGCTGAGAAGAAAAGTCTGGAATAGAGTTCTCTTTTCAGCATAAGCCACTCTTTACAAGGATTCAATTGACAGGGTGTTTTTTATAGTGTTTCCTTAAAATACAGTCCCCTTCAAATCGATGCTCTTCCTCTTTTAAATGGGCCACCTTGTATGTTCCGAATGAGCTCTTTCCACTAAAGAACTGTGTTGATGCAAATCTACGTTGGCAAGAGCGTCATCAGAGTCAGCTGGGAGTGACAGGCATGTTCCAGCCAATTCCAGACGACGTGTTGAAATATG
Source organism: Miniopterus natalensis (assembly GCF_054644295.1). Lineage (NCBI taxonomy): Eukaryota > Metazoa > Chordata > Mammalia > Chiroptera > Miniopteridae > Miniopterus > Miniopterus natalensis. Next base: position 29,248,595 of record NC_142083.1, read on the forward strand.
CTTCCCAGGCTACAAGAGCAAATGCACAAAAGCATGCCTACGTACTCACAGGAGGTGACGTGCTGATCGGCAAAGCCATGGCTCTGTCAGAACATAAAACACATACCAGGAGCATTTCTTGAAGAAAAGCCAACCACTCAATCACAGCAAGAGCTACATAATCCTGACAGGTTAAAGGGTGTCAGGGCTCGCCCTTTCCCTCAGGGCAAAAAAAACACAGTTTGCACATGTTGCTCTGCAGGTTTGCAGGGCACACTCCTAAAACAAAGATCACATACCCTCATAACAGCCAGCTAGTTCACATAACATAAATTTCCAAGCAGGCAATATAAACCAACAATTCAAACGCCAAAGAGAAAGCTATGTTCTACCAATTTCACATCTGTTTTGTTCACAAGAATGATTATGAAAACATTCCTGTGTAAATGTTAAAATGTTGCATAGTCTTGTTATTTTTAAAAGACATTTTATGCCTACACATAATACCTATTGATTTAATAAAAGTAGTATCATTGTAATAACTATATGTATGAACCATTGTGGAAAATACAACATATATTTTTCAGAAATATTTTTTTTTTGTTCTTCAATATGTAGTTTTACATTTTGTGTTGACCACCCAAAACACACAAAGCAATATACAGGTGCTATATTATAGAACTGTACATTTCAAATCTATACTATTTAATTAACCAGTGTCACCCCAATAAATTTAATAAAATTAAAACAATAAATTAAACATCTATCAGGCTTTAACATCATGCTTAAGAAAAGGATTTTGTATCCAATGCAAGAAAAAAAATGGTAATTGCATGTTAATCTGCCCCCAGGTCATATGTCTGGATACTGGCAATTTCCCAATCACCTTTCCGCATCTTTTGCCACATCTCTCACCTCTGGAACATGAATTTACGGTAAGGGGTGGGAAGAACATGGCTTTATCAGACAGAAGTGTTGGAGTGAAGACCCCCAGACAGACCTGGCCAATCTGGTTCCCACTGCCTCTCCCCTCCCTGCTATGAATGTACTGCAGGTGAATTAGCACGTCTGGAATGAATGAAAACAAACAGACCCAAGAGAATGACCCCCCAGCCGAAGAGTTGTGCTCTTCTAACTGCTCAGCCTCAAATGAGATTCTTGTCTTTGACATACAATCGCCACCACAAGAACCACAAGATGACCAAGCTCTCATCTCCAGATGGCTCTGTAAATCCCCTAGTCTGACTTAGGTCCCCAGCCTCCCCCTGGCCTACAGTCTCTCCACTGTGACTTCTAGCACTCACAGGCTGTCATCAGTAAAAACTCTTCTACTCTCAACCTCTGCTCTATCCCCTGCGCCTTCCTGCTCTAATACTACTGGCTGCCCATTGAGGATTCTGATTTACTTCAATCCTCTTCAGTGGTGGTGATTTTTCTTTCCCCATTTTTGTACTACAGCCCCTAAAGGAGAAGTGTCTTTCTTGCTCTTTGCTGTTTCCAGAGAGAACTGTGAACATTTTTTTAACCACCTCTCCTTTCACTCCTCTGCTCTGCACCATTATATCTCATGTGGGTTATTGCAACGGTGTATTAACTGGCCTCCTCATTTCCATCTTTTCTCCACATCTATATTTCCTACAAAATGATTCTCCCAGGACTTAAGCCAGGCTTGCTCTTTCCATCAGGCAGGTGTCCCCACCTCTACCTGAAATGCAACAGTCATAGCCAAGGAAAAAAACCAATCCCTTGCTACAGCCTCAAAAACACTGACCCCTTTCTATGTCTCTGACCTGTTTCTGTAACATCCCCCCCTCAAACACACCAATCGCATCCCCCCCCTGGGGCCTCTGAATCTGTTACTTCTTCAGCCTGAAATGCTCTTCCCCCAGAGAGGCATATAGTCACTCGGTCACCTCCAGATTTCTACTCAAATGTCACCTTTAGAGAGTCCTCCCCAAACAGCGTATATACAATTCTCTACCCTCTTACCCTGCTTTATTGGTCTTTACTGTGTTTGTCATTCTCTGACCCACTGGGATATTTATTTTTGCACTGTTTTCTCCCCCATTAGAACATAAACTTCATGCTACAGCCCCAGAATAGTGATGTGAAAGGATAGCAGGATGTTTAGCTCCTGACTCTTACCCTAGTGAGACAGCCTTAAAATAGAGAAAATGCCTTCAGAGCAAAATGGTAGGAGTGCTCTAAGCACATATACTCTTGGGATTTAGTGAAAGGCAGGCGCACACCGCCCATAAATAATGCCTCTGCTGTATGCACTAGAACACAAGTGCCCCCAGTGGAGTTAACACTGATTCAAACGGAGATGCAATTGTGTATTCTGCTATTGCAGATGGATCCTTAGAGGAGCAGGACTAGCTGAAAGATGGTATAGATTGGCCCAATTGGACTGACTCTCAGAGTCCAACTATTGAGAGTGTTCAATGCACATAATGTGGCTTAGCGAGCTTAGCATGGGGCAATACTCAAAATGTCACTTCCTTTTATTTGCAGTGATACTGTTAAGAAAAATAAAATTGATTGTGTTTCATTTAAGCATATAAATCCCTGGGGGGGAGGGGTACGTGTAAGTCTGTGTGTATGTATGGGGGTGGAGAATGAGAATGTCAGTTGACCTTCAGAACCTGGTTCTACCCTCTTTTTATGGCCCACCTTCCCCAGGCACACTCTCGGCTGTACTGAAAGTCACCTAAATCCCACAGAGCCCCCATTCTCGTTCCTGCTGCTCCTTCGGTGAAGAGGGCTCACCTCCTGCCACTTCCTCCCCTCCCACCCTTCAGTCCTCTGCCTACCGAAATCGTCTCTGCGCTATGTTCATACCAAATTCCTTTCTAGGCCCCATTGTTAACTTTGTAAAATGTGATAACGAAGTCTAAACCTAATTAGGTTGCAGTGGATATTAAATAAGACATGTAATCTAGGAAAACACTCAGGCCCTCTTTCTGACTACTCCATGTCACACTCCATCGCAATTTTGAGCAATTCCACTACCAGAAATAATCTCTATTTGCTATAAACTCCCACCACTTCTTGTAATTACGGCAACGGTTATTTGAGTAATCACAATGTATGTCCCATCAGATCATAACTCCTAAGAGCAAAGACAATAGCATCCCATCCAGTAATCTGCAGAGTAGTCACAGTATGTGAGGTGAATTCAACTCCTATATTCCAAAAGGTTCAGATTACCCTATGTCCCACCAATAGTACTTTTACATAGTACTTGACCAGTACTTTGTTCCTTCCAAAGGTCTTTCTATTAAATATATCATTTGCACTTTTAAATAATTCTATGAAGCATGTATGAATTAGTTATAGTTCCATTTCCATTTTACAGATAAATTTAATTATGTCCTGTGGAATTTAAATAATACCCTACCTCTAAGATCTCTTACTCCCCTAACAAGTGAGTTACACAGTGAGTATCCAAGTATGTTTCTGGACCTCTTTCCGTGTCATAATATTGTGCTAGGTGCTAGAGATACAACAGTGAGTGAGAAGAACTGGTTCCTCCCTTGACGAAATTTGTCCTCTAGATGAGTGGTTCTGAACTAGGGACAGTTTTCCCCCCCACAGGAAACATTTGGCAATGTTTGGAAACATTTTAGATTTCACAAGAGGGTGGATATTACTGATATCTAGTGGGCAGTAGCCGGAGATGCTCCTAATATCCTACAATCCACATGAGAGCCCCCACAACAAAGCATCACACAGGCTCAATTGTCAGAAGATTTGAGCTTGAGAAAGCCTGCTCTCGACTGAGCTCCAGAATGAATGATTGTGAAGTATTCATTGGAAACAACACCAGATAAGGCGGTGGAGGCAGATTTGGATCTGATGAGAGAGACTTAAGTGCTAAGTTGAGGAGTATAAACTTCATCCTGTAGACCAGGGATTGGCAAGCTATGGCCAGTGGAACAAATCCAGCCTCCTACCATTTTTTGTAAATAAGGTTTTATCGAATGCACACATGCCCATGTATATACCTTGTGGCTGCTTTTGCACTATAGCTGCAGAACTGAGTAGGTGCCAAAGATACAGTATGGTTCATAAAGCCTACAGTTTTACTATCTGGCCCTTTACAGAAAAGAATTTACTCACCCCTGATCTAGACAGCAGGCAGCCAAAGCAGAACTTTGGGATCATTAATGAGCTAGCCTAGGTGGACATTCTCAAGGGGAAGGGGCGGACTGTGTGGCACACAAACAAGTTAGGATGTAAGTCAAAATAGTACAAACATAAGGCTAAGTGCTAAAACCGGTGGCAGTATTGGGAAAGAACAGAAAAGCAAGAGATATGAAATGAAATAATCTATAGGCCTGTGCTGAGGGAGGGCAAAGCAGAAGTCAACAATGATTCAGGCTGGTTCACTGGGAAATCGTGCTTCACGAACAGACAGAAAAACCAGAAATGGGGAAACAGCGAGCTCAGTGTTTCACATGTTATATCTATGGTTACAGTAGATCTCCCAAGTGGGAATAAAAGATCTCCAGGGAGGCATATGAAAGTCAAGCCAGGTTTAAGAGCTGGATTTTGTTAAGTGGAGCTAACAGCTAGAGCTGGGACAGAAGTCAGGCCGATGGTGCAGGGAGCACACAGAAATAAGGTCAAAGGACTAATCACAGAACTCGGGGTGGGCTGCACTTTGATTGAAGGTGCTGGAAATAAAGTCAATGAAAGAGGAAAAGGGAGATATTACAAAAACAGGAGTTAAGCTAGTAAATGAGACAGATTCAAGAAGGAAGGGTGAGCACCAGTATCAAATGCTGATGCTATATTGCCATTGCTGATACTGAACGTATCAGTAAGTGACTTTAAATGCAAAGGCAATGCTGCTTTTTTGTGTGCGTACATACGTGCTGATCTGCAAAGAAAACCCTCAAGATGAATGAAAGATAATGCTTTTCTTTCATTTACAGCTGGTCCGCTGCTGACTTTTATAGAGACTTTCATTTTAACTCCAATGCATATGGGCGTCTTCTGGAGACTCTACTGACAGAGTAGGAGGTGATGAATCAGGACGTTCCTCTAAGACAGAGCTTTGAAAGGACAGTGGTGGCATCACTTATAGAGCTGCGTGCAAATGTGGCTTTCACTGTGGGGCGGGGCTGGCTTCCTGCGTGTGCCCTGGGCAGTTGCGGGACCTCCCTCGAGCAAGGGCCCTGCACCGATCTGAATGCTCTGCTCCTGCTGTCATGAAATTCTCAGTGTTCTTTTGAAGGAGTAATCTGCATTCTCATCTGACACCGGCCTATGCAAATTATGTAGCTGGTCCCGTGTGGGTGTTCTACTCTAGAATTAAATAAATTCATAATATTACAGAGGTTTAGAAAAATTGGATTCCTCGCTTACTTCAGCTTTCACTCATTTACATAGGGATCCTACGCTTTTTAAAATGTCCATGTTTGTGCCCTTTGGAAGTAGAACTTGGAAGCTACCATAGTATGTTCAGTATTTTCCATGAACAGTTCTATGCTCCCTGGCATCTGTGTAGTTATCAGGTAGGAAATTATTAAGTATAGGGTGGTGCTAAAACAGGATATCAATACCTCACTTTCTGCTTGGAAATAGAATCCTGCAACCCAACTTCAGTGTGTTTACCTTCAACTAGCGATTCAGACCTGAAGAACCACTACAAGAAATAATGTCCTTCCAACATTGGAAATATCGGTGATTCAGGTGTCATTGATTTGGTATATTAAATGGTCTGACACTGCACCAAGATGGCTTTAAACATCAGTGATGTGGTTCATTGAATTTTTAAGTATTAAATGATGAGAAGGTTTTGTCTTTCCAAATCCCTTCCAGTCATTCTCACTACCTTAAGAAAGAAGACTTAACTGGTCTTTCACATCTCTGTCTTTCTTGCCAACTGCTATTTTAAAGAGAGAGAGAGCAGACAGACCTCAGGCTCAGAGTCCTTAGCAGGTTATAGTATCTAGCTTGAATCTATTTAGCCTTTTTAAACTGTATTTTAAAATTATCTTCTATGTATTATAAATGGCACAGGGTTTCAATTTACATTAGGATATAAAGCCATATTTTTAAACATAAGAGCCTTTAAATAAAAATGTAAATCCACCAAAAAGTATTAAATACAAAACAGTTCAAATGATCCACGTAAGTACCTTAAACTGGGAAGGTGACACAGGGATGACCGCACTAGGAATGACACTGCTCTTGTTATTAGCAGAGGGCTTTATTAAAGGAAGCGGGGTTCCATTCAGAGGAGAGCCCCCGCCTTCTGCCTCGTGCGTCATCAGCCTCCAGTTCATATATGTTTTAGTTATTACTACCATAAATCATACGCTGTTCTGTTTGGTGCTCTCTCAATAGAAAGTCATAAAAAAAAATCACCCTGCACAAAATAAAGCAAAGTAAAACAAATACTATAAACCTAAAGAAGGTAAACAAGCAGAAATGATAATCCAAGTAACCTTATTAGTCAGAAAATTGCTTACTTCAAAAGGTCAGCAATGCACATTCACCATTTATAAATACAAATGTAAAATCAGCTACATAAAAAAGGGGGGAAAACCATGTACCCTACTAATAATAATATACAGAGGAAGTCCCTTTATTTTAATCAGCTAATTTAATCAGAAGACTATCTCATAAGGGTAATGGAAAGGAAATTGGTTGGTTTGAAATCACCACCACATAAAAATGGATATAGATTGAACTACAGACAAAATATTTACATTAGAATAACATTTAAATGTTAAATGTCTTCAAAAAGGTTTCCTATTATTCAATTTTAGTTATTCTGAGGATCTACTTTGGAGACATGGTGCTTAGTTTCTGCCAGTTCAAATTTCTTCAAATTGTCATCCTAAAAAGGAACTATGGAGGGTGTTTTTTATGTGTTTTTCCCCCAAATTTCTCAAAATTTTGGCATTTCTTTTATAAGCATAGTTCTTGGTGTATAATTTAACAACTAAGAATTCTGAGATAAGGATTAGTCATCAGAGTTTAACAAGGTAGTTATTCAATAAGTTCCTAAGAATCATAAACATATTTAAATGTTTTTCAGAAATACAACAGGTGTAAGTCATTTTCAAGTATAAACTAAATATTATTAAAATGCATATATTTAACAAATTAGTGACACTATCACATAGTGGTTCATCGAGATATACTAAAGTCAAATTATACCAGTCTAGCTGTGTGCAAACCCACCCAGAACACACACACACACACACACACACAGTCATGGTGACAAAGTCCACATAAATGGTTAATCATTGAGTTTAAAATTTCTTCTCACTATGGCAATCATGCACAACATCATCAGGACATCTAGGCTGGAAGAGCATGGATCTCCCCAGGTGTTCAGCATAAGATGCACAGCAATGGAAGGGAGGTTTCTTAAACAACAAATTTTTACTAAATATAAATTATACAGGTGGCGCTTGCAAATGTAAAGATGGATGCACGTGGAAGTTCCTATTTTTTAAGAGGTTACAATCCATCTACACAGTCAAAACACAAGCATGAGATTGAAAGGATCATGAGATAAAAAGTGCCAAATAAATGGCAAATCTCACCACGTAAAATCAGACAATTTGGCCCTGTAAATATTTGTTCTTGCAAACCAAAAAGTCAAGCCCCTAATCCCAATGTTTTCATTTTCTCTCCTCTCATTGAACCTCACGTTTTATTTATGATGTTTTGCCCGCCCCCCCCCCAAAAAAAAATCTCAGAAATGCCATTTTGAAGAAGAAAGAAAGATAGCTTTTACGCCTGGTCCCAGAGATATTTCCATTCTAAAAGCAGATATCTTGCTAAGTCAAAGAGACTATTCCATAATGAAAGGATTGTCATGAAGGCTGGCAGACGAATAGAAGATTGTTTTGAGGTAAGATGGGCTCTGGTCCTCCTATCTGGCCACCCGGTCATTAGCAGTCAGCTTGTGAGTCAGGCCAGCTCTGGTTACCAAGCAGTTTGCTGCTCTGTTGCTTAGTGACTTGAGCCTGCAGACCATCATTTCCAGCTGGCTCTTCTGGAACCAAACCTTTATAGATTTCTGACTTGATCTTTCTCTTTAGATCTCAAGCCTTTCATGCCCTTTTCCCTGAATTGTTGAAAATAAAATTAGCCTGATTGGTTTTACTTTTAGGTCAGTCTTACTTAAAAAGTCCTCTGAATCAGACGTATATTTATCCTAATCATAAACATATTTTCATCAGAAAAAAAGGATCTCTACATTCATATAAGCCACATATGTGAACAAAGAAACTGAGATTTCATACTCAGAAAGAGATCTGTCCCTACCACCATTTTGGAAAATCACTGAGCATTCCTTATTGTCGCTTTGATATTCACACAGTGTAAAGTAATAAATGTGAATGTGCCTTTTAGTCCAAAGGGGGGTAGTGTTGAAAAAGCACAGAATGAAGAGTTAGTCACACCTGGGTTCAAGTTTTAACTCAACTACTTTCATCTCTGCAGAACTGAATGATCTTAAGTATACAACAGTTCTTCTGGGCCTCAGATTCTGCGTATGTAAAGTACAGATAATAATACTTAAACTGAAACTTGTTTTGAAGGGTTGATGTACATAGAGGACCTGACACATAGCAGGAGCTAAGTCATTAATAGCTACATTATAATAAATTTAAGGCAGTAAAGTTATGTTATGAACCTAAAGTTTTGATTCCAAAATGAAAGCAGATAATTCCTTCTCATATAAACTCCAGATCTCGCTTTGAGAAGTACTTCATCTGTAGTAGCCAGAAATCATGTGTCCTTAAAACCGAACATAAAATGATATTTTAAAATCATTGGTGGGGGTAGGTGGAGGTGGGCAAAGGGGGGACAAAAGGGGACAGAAAGAGCCTTTGCTTTGGGCAATGGGCACACAATACAGTGTGCAGATGATGTTTTGTTGAGTCTTACACTTGAAACCTGTATGGTTTTGTGAACCAATGTCACTCCAATAAATTTAATTAAAAAAAACTGTATATACAGTAGCAGAGACTGATATGGTAAAATAATATATAATTGAAGATACAGTAAAAGAATTTTAAAGTAGAATTTTTATTATCTATAGATATTCACATTTCCTACCTAAACTCTTGGCTTGTAGATGGTGTCCTAGAATAAAAGCCACCAGTACTTGAATGCCCTGTTTATGAGTCACAGAATTATGAAAGAATTATGTCCCCTTTTTTACCTATGTGGCATCACTCACAAGAGCAAGTTGGAACTTGTTTTAAATTACTTATGTTAAGTGTACCGTAGTTTGTTATCACTTTGCAAATTTAATTAGTCATTTCTTGACTTGTAAATATCAAATGCCTTTATAACCATATGACTTATGAATAGAGTCTACAATTCAAAGAGTTGAGTAACTAAGGTCAAATACTAAGTGGCCAGCAGAGCTGGAAATATGTGACTTCAAACTACATTAAATCCATCACAGCTTTAAAACAGGATTTTTTTCAAAAGCAAAAACATTAAAAAACAATGAAATAATTTTGTTGCACTGGTGATATTAAAGCTTCTTCCTGAAACAATTACTTGAAGAACAATTTTGGTAGTTTCCTGCCTAAAAAAAGTGTTGAAGCTCATTTAGTTATCTTCCCTCACAGGAGTTTGCTATTTATAAAGAAATTTATACAAAGAATAACTTTTAAAATTAAAGCCATGATTTAAAAATTATTTTAATGAACTTTGAGATTTAATTTTTAATTTTCTTCTCATTCAACATTTCTAGCACATTTACAAGAAAGACATTTTGCTTGGAAGTATTTTCATCACTAGCAGCAATGGCTTCTGCTGGTTATCTTTGCTTTAAGGTAAATGTCAAAGATCACAGGAAGTACACACACATCATAAGCTGCCCAGTCATTTCAATATTGTCTTCATCTTTCTTTTGTAACTATTTGTCGCATGTTTTTACCTTTGCAATTTCTTTCTTTTTTAAAAATCCTCACCTGATGGTATGTCCATTGATTTTAAAAGAGGAAGAGAGAAAGAGAGAGAGAGAGAGACAGAGACAGAGACGGAGAGGGAGAGGGGGAGAGAGAAACATCGATCGGTTGTCTTCCATATGCGTCCCGACCAGGGGTCAAACCCACAACCTTTCGATGTATGGGATGACATTCCAACCAACTGAGCCACCTGGCCAGGGCGACCTCCAAATTCTTTAAATGGATGGATTTCTCCTTTAAGAACTTCAAGAAATGTTTAGTATGCTTCTTTCTTAAACAACAACTATAAAAGCAACTACAGTAGCTAAAGAAATTATCACTCAAGAAAGTAAAATTATGCTTACTTCTAAACACAAGCAATTTTATATTTAGTGCCAATGCCTTGTAAAGAGAAACTTATAATAAGCAAAAAATATGGCCAAAAACATTACCTAGCTCCTTAAAATTTTTTAGGATTTTCTAAAAGTGTCCTAAAAGAGGCCTTTCAAAACTCCACCCAAAGAAACTAGTTGTTTGAGGATGTTATGAAGTCCTTCTACTTTGGATGTGTTAAAAACACACGTGCATGCACAGAAATTATAAACATTAAGACACCTGAGTATTATCTGGATACCACCTTACCCAAAGAAGCTCTATTGCCTAATTTCACCTAGGATACTTGCCTTAATTTAGTGCATAGAACACAGTGTGCATTGAGGAGAAAACCTGAAAAATATAAAGATCTTCCTGACTGTTTGATTTTCTTCACCAGAGATTCCACTGAGCTTGGAGTTTCTGCAGACATCAGAAGGAATCCCTACTCAGGTGAAAACAGAGTCCTATCTATAATCACTAGACTACAAGGTACAGGATACTAAGTAAAACTGTAAAACAGTTGTGAAAAGCATGGACAGGACAGGGTTCTAATCTAACACACAGCAGCAAGCATGTTTAATAAACATCAGCTAGTGATATAATTATTGTTAATAAACACTGAGGGAAGCAGAAGGGAAATGTGCTAAAGATTTTGGAGAAGCAGCAGATTATCTCCAGTTGGGGGGACAAGAGGAAGCTCTCAGGAAGAGAAGGATTTGAAAGACATGAGGAATGGGAGTAGGCAAAGAAGAGGCACCAAGTCCTATGGCTGTGCCTCAGCAACATCTGTCCTTCCTGGCTTCTCCAGTCCCATGAAACTGACATACACCCATCATTCCTGAGAACTCTTATTCCTGTGAACATATATTCTCTTTGGTCCATCCATCTACAAACAACTTGGTAGGGTAATCATCTAAAAATTTAAACATGATCCTAAAAATGCAAACAGACCAAGACTGGCATAATGGACACACACACACACAAAAACACACACACACACACACACATAGTGCATAATAAGGAATATATTAAAGTTTTGGGGTTTTTTAATATCTTTATTGATTTCAGAGAGAGGAAAGGAGAGGGGGAGTGAGATAGAAACATCAATGATGAGACAGTCATTGATTGAGCCCACAACCCAGGCAACTGGGGCAACCCGGTGCCCTGACTAGGAACCGAATCCCGATCGCCTGGATCCTAGCTTGGCGCTCACCTGCTGAGCCAGGCAGGAATATACTAGTTTATAATGACATTAAGTGCCTATCTTTGGGCAACAGACTATAATTTACACACAAATATACTTAATAAAACCACAACAAGTAGACACTATTACCATTCCCGAGAAATTTGGTAACAAGGAAATTGAGGCATATGTTAAGTAACTCGTTCAAAATCACACCAGTAGTAAGTGGAAAGTAAGAATTTACATTTAAGTAGTCGTGCTTCTGCTTAGATGCTTTCTGTACAAGTCACACAGCATCCGGAGTATTGTGTCCATTCAGTACCCTACTCTTTAAATGGGCCAAGACAATCCAAATGAAGTCTGGATAAAAACCACAAATATCAACCTGGTAAATCACATATAAAGGTGAAATAACTTAGGATGTTAATAAAAGTGAAGACTTTTCTAAAAAGCATGCTAACATTGAAAATATTGATTACTGGGTATATCAAGAATGATAGAACAGGGCCCTGGCTCTCTGGTGAGTAACTCCAAGCTGCATTATAGAAGAGAGGAGAGATCCAAGCTGTGGGATTTTGAAAGAAGATCTTGGACCCTACTGACGGTTACAGAGAAGACTTCAACTGTGTACTAGGAAGGACTTCCCAATCAATTTTGTCAAAAAACATAATTGCTCTGTATGATTCTCATCCAGGAGGTATGCAGAGATAGTAAAGGACTGGTCATCATGGATGTTATTCTATGAATTCAACTATGGGATGGAGGGTGAACCTGGTAGCCTCTAACTTACTGTGTCTGAGGTGGGCTAGCTGTTCACCAGATCTGCTTTTCCTTATACCTAGGAACAGATAAGATAGGTTTCCCAGCCTCCCACGCAGTTAGATGTGGCCATAGAACCAAGTTCCAGCCAGGGAATACTAGTGTAAGTGAGGTGTATACTTTTTGGCCTGCCTCATAAAAACTCACACATGCCATCTTCCGTGGTCTTTCCCCCTGATTCAGCTGAGCCTAACAATCTCGAAAATCATGTGTTACAAATAGCGGAACCACAAGATGGTAAGACCCCATGTCCATGAAGCACCCCAGGGCATGCTACCTCCCCATGAGAAGCAGCAGCAATAGATAACCATTTACGGTGTCAATGCACTGGGATTTGGAGAGCAATCTGCCTGCCTTAACTAACACAGGTGCCTTCCAATATGATCTCCTTTTTTCAACTAGAGTGTAACTCATTTGAAACCAAAAAACTGCTCTTGTTCAACTTTGTGATCCATAGGTACAAATGAAACATTTAAAACTCAGTAGGTATTAAATGTATGCACATCAAATGAAAGGGAAATCAGGTGCAAGAACCAACATTCTGAGGCAGAAACACGCCAGGTGGGTATTTAAATGCTGAAATGACTGGCCACCTAATTTAGAAGGAGCAGATTTGAGCGTGGTGGGAGTAGCAGCCAACATTCAGAACAATTTGGAATAGTGTTTTTAAATTATCTATAGTGTTATAAAAGCACAGATGAGATAATATGTGTCAAAAGATACCAAGATATCTGTGGATATTATAAAAATCTTGGAACTCATTGAACCGATGTGAAAAATGGGAGGTACTCTTTCCGACTCCCTTGCTGAATGCTTTTAGTCCATGAGGACTGTTGTTTTCCTTTGAGTTACTGAGAATTGATATCCTGATTTTTATTTTTCATTTCCATTGCTCTTTTGATGTCTCCCTGATCTGGCCGAGAACTGACATACCAAAATGAAATATCGGCAGAAAGTGTGCTCTTGGAGTCTCTCCAAACAGCACCAGAAAAGGAAGTGCCAGAAATTTCAGAAGAAAGCCTGTTTTCATGAGATTTCCTGCCTTCATTACATCTCAACATGCCCAAATAGTTCAGATAACCTTCAGATGAACTCTAGGTTGCTTCACTCAGATTGAAATCAAGCAGCTGAGTTGACGCTTATCCATTCAACAATGGGTACAATTTAGGAACACTAATTTTTTTAAAAAAGGAAAATAAAAGCAATCTCAACGGAAAAGGATACCAAAACCTGGGCCTGACTCTTGAACTCTAGCCAGTTTCCCTGCTCTGGCACCTGACCCCTGGTTTCAAGCCATCCCTCTTCCTCAAAGCATCTCTGTGTTTATCCGTGCTTTTCATTCACTGCTTTTTGCTGACAAAAATTTTCAACAATATCTTCCTCAGAGAAAAGTCACCATTTTCCCATAATTTCTTTTTTTAAAAGAATATATACTGATTTCAGAGAAAGGAAGGGAGAGGGAGAGAGATAGAAACATCAGTGATGAGTCATTGATCAGCTGCCTCCTGCACACCCCCTGCTGGGGATCGAGCCCGCAACCGGGGCATGTGCCCTGACCGGGAATCGAACCATGATCTCCTGGATCCTAGGTCCATGCTCAACCACTGAGCCATGCCCGGCTGGGTCCATAATTCCTTTAGGCCTGAAAAATTCAATGTTCATTTTACCCCTCCTATGAGCATTATATCTAACTAAACTTAGAAATGCCATCTAGTTAAAATCGTGGAGAAAATAAGAATACTTTCCCAATCAGAGATCTAACTATTTAAAATTAAAATTCTGAGGTCAGATATTTCTTTGGTCAGGACATGCCTTTTATTTCCTTTGTCATCCATTTTCATCTGTGACATTAATACATTCCTGGATATGGCCATGTTGTTGGTGCAGATTTTGATTCTCCCTACTGGCTACTTCTTTCTTAGAAGTCTTATTTCTGTTTTGTTTTCTTTCCACTCCTGGCATACTCTGGTTTTCCATAGAAAAAACCTACATAAAAATCATTCATTCATTTTCTCAACTAGCATGCTCATTATTTCTTTCTGTTATACCTGTTTTTATCATAATTAATATTCATTTTACCACTACCTAAACTTAACCGTGTGCATCACAGAGCCCTCTCTCTCTGATCATAGCCTAGAATTGCTTTTTCTGGGACAGAAACCCCATAATAAGCTCACACAATGGTTTAGCTTAATATTTGTTTTGACAAGAGCATGAAAATGCCAGGAATCATCTAGAATAATTTATGGGAGCACACACTTAAAACAAATTTACCCATTACAAAAAAGATGGAAATATTCAGAAGGAAAATTAAAATATTGACACAATATTCAAAGAACCCAAATTCAAACAATACAACATGACCAAGTGGCAGCCTGCAACTTTCTGCACAGAATCCCTAAACCCTTGCTTTCCTTTGGAAGGCATATTTGAGATTACAGACATCTTAAAGTCAGTAGTGAGGAGGGGTTTTACAGGAACACACCATTACACGCATGCACACACTATACACATCTCTGTTCAACCGGGGATCATGCAGAAAGGAGAGCAAATTATAATTTTCCTCCTTTCCTTTTTGGTCCTTTCTTTCCTAGGCTGTTGGAGAGCCTGCCAAGGGGCATTAGCTTAGGAAATCAAAGAAACGCCACCCCATCAGGATGGGAGTAAAACCGCATTCTTAATGACATCTGGAAGGCAATTTTCTTGTAGGAACTTGCCATAGGAATTGAACTTTGAGAACCACCCACCTCAACGGCTCCTATTACTAATCTCAAGGCTTCCCGCCCGACTTGGACATCTGCGGGATTTATCGCTAAGGCGCGTTGCTTAAGATAAATCACAGGTGAGAGGAGATCATGGCACTCCCTCCCCACCCCTAACGTGGAGGGCGGGAGAAGCAAAGCCATGGGGGGAATGGCCACCATGCCCGACCATCCGTGCCAATCTTACCACGTATGTGCCACCGTGAAACGCCGCTGCTTGGGGATGTTGCTGCTGAGAAGCATCCTGCGCAGGAGCCGGGGGGAGTTTCTGGGAGAAATCACCGGGGAGAGCCTGGGAGAAACGGATTTCCTCGCCGGCTTGGACTTCTCGTGCTGCAACAGGTTCTCCCGCAAGGATTTCACCAGGTCCTCGTTCAGCCAGGGGTTGGGGCAGTGCGGATTATCCACTTCGGGCACGGTTAAGGTGTCCGGGCTCGTCGCCTGCTGAGCCATTTTTCCCGGTCAACTTTGTACAGTTGGCAAGGATCCAGGGCAACGTGGTTCCCTGGCCGCCTTCCAGCGCTCGCTCGGCTCCGAGTCCGGGGAGACGGCCAGGGGAGCGGGTGGGCTCCGCGGCCTCGGGCTCCGGCTGGGGCTCGGGCTGTCTCCCGGGGCGACGGGCCGGGCGGAGGGGGGCGCGCTGCTCCGCCGAGGCCGGGCCAACGTCACGCTCCCGGCGCTCCCGCCCGGGCGGCGCGGGGCCGAGCGCGGCGGAGGAACACGGAGGGGGCGGCGCGCGGAGAGCGGCCGGCGGGCGAACTAGTGCGCGCAGCGGCCCGCGCCGCGCCGCTTATGTACCGGGGCGGGGGAGGGCTCGGCCGGGCCGCCGCCCGCCGGCGTCTCCCCGGATCCAGGGGAAGAAGAACTGGAGATTGACCTTCCTCCCTTCAGGCCGAGCTCCTGAGAGCAAACTGCCGGCCCTTCGGTTCTCACGAGCGGAGGGGAAACGGGCGCTGGCGAGACAGGGGAACCGTCCCCCTGCCGCGCAGCTCAGCCTCGGGCACCCTGGGCATCTCCCGGGAATAAAATGGGCTCCCTGTGCCCCCTTCCTGCCCAGGCAGAAACCGAACTGAAGCTTTTAAATACCGCACGAGGAAAACATTACAGGTTGCTGCTGTTGTACAAACTTGCTAATCGTGGCCCTGCCAAAGCCGGAGACTCCACTAGTTACGTCCACAAAGGGTATTGGGTGTCTCTGCATTTCAACGAATGACCCTCCAGAGAGACATTGTTTTCATAAGAGGAGTTAAAAATGATTTTAAAGTTTCAGTTCTTTCTTAAGGTATGTGCAATTTTATGAATTCAACTACTAGCTGCTTTTTTTTTTTTTAATCCTCACCTGAGGATCTTTTTTCCATTGCTTTTCGGGGGGGGGGGGGGGGGGGGGGGAGGGAGAGAGATTTTTGGGAGAGCGACACATGGATTGGTTGCACCCAGAGGGGCCAGGGACCAAGCCTGCCAGGGAGGCACGTGCCCTTGGCCAGAATGGAACCAAGACCCTTCAGTCTGCAGGCTGACGCTCTACCCACTGAGCAAACCTGCTAGGGTTCTTAGCGGCCTTTCACTCTAAGATTTTCATTGGTGATCAAATAGCTTAAAGGAACTAATTCAGAGGCGGTTTAAAATAAAAGTGAAGAAATTATTTTTTTGCCTGTTTACTTTGCTACTGGAAAAAGTTTTTTTAAGTGTCACAATAATTCAAGTAATTGAGTGATAAAGCCTGTTAAATCATATATTATAAATTATATTATACACCAGAAGTGCAAACAGTTTAGAACTAGACTGGAAGGAAACTCAAACCTTTGACTAGAGATGACCCAGCAAGACTAGTGATGCTACAGACAGTTCAGGATTGAAATCAAATCACATTTTTCAGGGTCTATGAATATTTTTATTTTCAAAAGCACAGTAACTTAAGAAGGAGTTATAAAATGCATCCAGATAAAATGGAGACTGGAATAGTTTGATCCAGTTATTGGGAGGGAATGTCTGTGATTACTATTAGGTCCATCCTAAAAGATTCTCCTAGCTCCCTCCCTAGTTGTTCCACCTTAAGTTTTAATTACTTGTGTTTAAAATGTTATGGAAAAGGATACTCTGAGGTTCTGAAGCACAGTCACCACTTGATGGATCTATAATAATTTAATGAGACATGTCTGCCATGACTTGATCAGAAAATGTGCTATGCAAATATTCAAATTTTTAAAAATCAGGCTGTAATTATTCTTATTCAGGAAGAATTTTCATCAGTACAAAAGCTTTCATCATTAAGGGGCACGGTCCCCTAGTTTAAAGAATATGTATATTCTTTAAAACAAGTAGCCAATTTCTTTAAAGTGGGCAGAGGGCCTGACAACTGCATCAGGAGATGTGCGAACCAGGAGTGTAATGCTTTCCCTCAGGGAGCTTGTAATGTAGTGGCTTAATGGGAAGGGCTGGACAATGCTCAGGAGAAGACACCAGAACACCTGAAAAGTGCTATTATCAGGTGCAGAAAAATATAATGAAAATGCTATGCATTAGGGATGAAAGAACGGTGGAGTGGAGTAACGTCTGAAGAATGGGAGGGTCAAAGATTAATGGAAAGGAGGGTAAGAAAGAAATGCAGGCCAGAATGTGCAAATAAAGAAGTCAGCAAGTTTTGTTTGTTTTTTGGGAAAAAAAAAAAAAAAAAGGCCCAGGAGTCAGTAGATACGAAACTTGTTCAGGTTTATGGAAATAAAAATCCAGATAACAGGATAAACTGAGGGAAACAAACAGTAGGCAGTATACTGACATGACATTAAAAATTAGAAAACTTTCATACTTTCTAAAAACATAGTTCCATTGAAGACACATTTGTGGGCATTTCTTTTGTGCTATGCACTATATTGAGTGCTCTAGGATATTTAAAGAATAGCTTGATGCTGTCCCTGTCCTCTGGGAGTTTATAATCTAGTAAGATAGATAAAATATAAAACAATCGACACGACAAATTATAGCCAAAGTACCCAGAGGAGAGCCTGGAAGCTGGAGATGTTTAAATGTCTGGCTTTAAGGAGAGAAAAGCGATTTTCCGTGACAAAACAAAAGACTTTATCTGATTAAGAATGACATGGGCCATATACTGGGAAATGCATTGCATTCAGGGGATTCCAGGTGCCAGTTCTTGCTTTCAGTGACCTTCTCTGAGGAGGAGTAAACTATTTACAAGCTTGTGTTCTCATAAATAGCATGTCATGTGGATGCTCAAAGAGACTGGACACTTTGTTGACAATCATAACTAAGCTAAAACAGAAGATATAACAATATTCCATTAAAAATTCATTGAGGGTTGTGGTTAAACATAGAACAAAACTGAACAAAGGAATTCTGCAACTCTCCCATTGCTTCCGTACATGTCAAAGCTTTCTACTCTAGAGCCAAATTGGCTGCCCCTTTACGGGGTCCCGTATCCTATCATGATTTGTTTAATTTCCTTATGTCTATAATTATCTGCCTGAATCCCCCACCAAATGATATATAGCAAGAATGCAACTTTTCGAAAATAAAATTAATTTTGTTTTGAGAATTCTTTGCCACCTCCTTGACAAAACTTGAAACACCCCACTGTGTTTCAAAATCAGGCCTGAAAATCACTGCTTTAGAGGCATGAATTGTAAAGTTCTGAACGTAACCAAAGGTGGGTGAGGTTTGGATAAACTGGCAATTTTCTCTAATAATGCAGAGGGTCAGAGGAACTCTTCCAACAAAAACACTATGTACACATCTTGCCCCTTTTATTTTTTTAAACAAAATCTCTTTAAAATTACCTGCCAGAAACTTTTCTGAAAAACACAATACTATAAGTGACAGCCAAATAAGGCCTGAGGTCTTATCAAGTGGAAATGTGAAAGTGGGGGGAATGTTTTGATAACGTCACCCATACCTAGGACAGCAGATAACATCTTTTAACCTCATAAATGTTTTCCTACCCAGCTTTTTATGGATTTTCAAAGTTTGCTTTTTTAGATGATTCAGAATCATTGACAATATTTATTTAATTATTCATAGGCAGCAAAACAAATAAGAAATAATATTTGCATAGGTCGTGGTACAAGGATGGAAAAGTGTGCCCTCGTCTCGGTGAGAATAAGCGAGGCTGGGTTTCCCTCAGTTGAAAGGGAGCAGTGGTGCAGCTAATTCAGAAGAACAGTAAATTAACATGACTTATGCTTGACTATGGAGTGCATGTACACTTCTTCCAACTCCGTTTTAATGAGGCAAATAGTGTGTGAAAATGAGACTGCATTTTAAATTGCCCTTAGGACGTGGTCCATGGAAATGATGTGATAGTGTCAGAAATAATGTTGTCTAATAGTTAAGAGGGTGTGTTTGGAACCCAAAAGCTTGTTGTGAACTGCAGCTATAGTACTTACTAGCTGTGCTACTTTACTTGTCTGTGGCTTGGGTCCTCACCCCTTAAATAGAATGATGATAATAATAATAATAGCTCTTGTGTAAGAATGCTGCAAAGATTATATGTGTTAATACGCACGCTGTAAAGTGTTTAAAGAGTGCCCAATACAGAGTAAACACCCAATTAAGTGAAATCTGCCACTAGCTGATAAAAGGAACTTACAAATATTTACACTTAGTAGATATCAGCTATGTGCCAGGCATTTCCATTTTATTTCGTTTAATTCTTGTAATAACTCTTAAGGTATTATTTCATTACCACTGTTTTACCGGTGAGGGCTTAAGAGGGTTAAATAACTTGCCCAAAGACATATGGTTCAACAATGCAGAAGTGAGATTTGATTCTATGAAGTGTTGAGGCCTTTAATTTCAACCCTCTACCACCCCACTCTAAAAGGATAGCTGATCTAATATTTAAAATTGATGATAGATATTTCTGTGAAAAATAGTACAAATCTGACTGTGCTGAGCTCTTGCTCTAGTTAACATTAAATTCTGTCCTTGGCTCCACCTGGGCCATACACTGTGACAACCCGTGAAAGCTGCCAAGTCATGAAATTCTTACGAAGGCATGGTATTCAAGTAAGGGCAGCTTGAGGTGGAATTCCTGAGTGGCTCTTTTATTTACATGCCTGTACTCCTTTGCTATGAAGGAGTTTTAATTAAATTTCATGGTAGTTTTCACTTTGCAAAATAATATATCCTCACATTATTTTATTTGAAATCTTTGTTGTGATTATTTTTCATTTAGAATTTATATCATTATAAATTCTGATGATAAAATTATATCATACCTATATGTAAAAGCACATTTGGACATTGTAGAGCAGGGCTTTTCAAATCATCATCATTATTGAACATTTATTAGGTAAGAGGCTGGTTGGCAGAGATTAAAAACAATAAGTGTATCTATTTGAAAAGATGCACATAACCCTCCAATAAATAAAATAAGTGATATATATAAAATTAACAATAGAAATAATAGGTGCCTCAAGGGTTTAGAGGAGTAACCAATAACATATATATATGTATATATACATACATATATATACACACATATACATACACGTATATGTACGTATATCAATGTAAAATAATCCAAAGAAGAAGCAGGACTTGTATTAGGCCTTGAAATAAGGTACATGTGGGGGGAAACCCAGCCTTGGGGAGGTAAGAGATTTTGACATTTTTTTAGACTCATTCCTATGGAAAAATCATTAAAATTTACTTGTGATGTAGGTAAATATTATTTAGAGAGATTTAAATAAGATTAATTAGTGGCAGCCCAGCCAGGCACGGCTCAGAGGTTGAGCATCCACCTCGGATCCAGGGGATGGAGGTTCAATTCCCGATCAGGCACACAGCGGGGGTGCGGGCTCGATTCCCACTAGGGGGCGTGCAGGAGGCAGCTGATCAATGACTCTTCATTGATGCTTCTCTCTCTCTCTCCATCTCCCTCTCTCTGAAATCAAAAAAGATATATTAAAAAAAATTAATTAGCAGCAATATGTACTATAATTTGGAGGAGGAGGATGCTGAAGGCTGTTTATTTTTACAGTGCCATTTCAATATAAATTTGTGCAGAAATGGAAAGAAAGGGGCTTATCATACAAAAACTAGAAGGATTTTTTTCATTGACTATATATGAGCATTCAAGTCAACAGGGAAGTCAAAAATAGATTGGACATTTTTAACATAATCAATTATTCTTTTAATCTAATTAAGTATAGTTCACCTACTTAATCATCAAAAGGCTGCTAATGTAAAAGACTTATCTAAAGTTTATTGAACAAAAGAAATACATCTATCTTGATTTATATTAGATGTACATTTTAAGCATACAATGTGTACTCCTAAGCTCAATTTGTTTTAATAAAAAGATTGAATAGGTTTTTTTCAAGATTACATCTATTTAAATGGCGCTTTTTCGAGATTAAATGTAAATGTTAGGGATATCTCTTTTGAAATAGTAAGTCAATATTCATTTAAAAGAAAGGTCAACATACTATACAACCTATAACAGAAATATTAAAACAGGAAAAAACTGGAATATAACTTATATCAGAATCTTTTTTTTCGTTCTGATACATCCACTTGAAAAAACTTCCAATACTAGCACAGAACTCCTCTTGATTACTTTGTTAAAATGATCCACTAGAATGCCTTCTCTAAATATTAGCCAAACTTTAATAGAGACAATGGGCTTTGATGGCCACTAATGTTTTAACATATAATATCCTATATTTCTAGGTTTTCTTTTAATGAGAAGAATAGACAGGCATTCAACTTGGTGACAAAATAACCCCTCTATGCCACTCTTTCTGTAGTAGGTCATCCTCTAGCATACTGAGTGACTAGGAAGGTCTAAGTGCAAAACAAATGCTCTAGCGGAGGTACTTTGCATCATTATTTAATTGGTCATTGCAATACTCTAATGAGATGTGATTTTAAAGTGGAGAAAACTGAGGCACAAACGTTACATAAATCCCTTAAGGTCATATATACCCAGCAGGTGATAGAACTGAGATTTTAAGCCAGACAGTGCAAGTCCAGAGCCTACGCATGTAACCACTGCACATAATGCCTTTGTAATTAAAAAATAAGTCAAGTAAACCAATAGAGGTACTCAGCAAAATGAATTCACATAACTTGATATGTGCAAATCTAATCTCACTACAAAATATCTGTTACAACAGTTTTTGTTTCTTTTCTTTTTTTTCAAACTATAAGAGAAAGTTTATGTAGAAAGTCACAGAGGTAGAAGAAGTGAGCAGTGGAAAAAGTGAGCCAGCTGAGTTGTGTGGGCTCAGGGAACAAGTTACAGAGGCAAGAGAAGGGCCGTTGGAGTTTAAGAGAAAGAGAAAGGCAAGGAAAATGCACCTGGGGAAAGGGGGTGTGCTCCACAGAGAGAGCTGCCAACAGTTTGTGAAGTGAAAATATTCCCCATCAATGCCCATAAGCAATGGTACTTTTGAGGCTCTGACAGATACCTCCCTATAACAAAAAGATCTCCAAACTCCCCCCAATTTTTCATTGTATGACAATATACATTGAATGGACCATAACTTTGTCTTTCCCTGTTTTTGTCCACATAATAGACATGTTAACGAACCACATCCAACATGTATGCCCAGCTCAGAGGAATGTAACACAATAGTGAACTACTCAAAACTCAACATTAAGTAACACATTCCTTCATCCCTCTCTTTCAGGCTCTGTGTTCATCCCCCACAGGCCCCAGGAAAGGATTTTTCGAGTCTTTCTCAAATTAGCATAACAGAACTGGAAAGCCTCCCTCTGATCCTGACACACAACATCTGTTTCAGTCATTCTGGGGTTTGGATATGGTTTTATGAGACAAAATAGGACATTTCACTGTGAGTGTCCATAATTCAGAGGGTTATAATTGTAGCTGGCAATTTATTTTCTAAAGTTTAATATATTTAGACATTGACGACTCATAAGCATTGTACTTTTAGGGATAACACTTTTCATACCTAAGTGTAAGGAACCTTCTGAGACCTAGTCATTTTATGTGGGATGCTTTACAAAAGGCATTACAGAAGCTGGAGTTTTACTCCCAATTCTATAACTAACTAGCTAAGTCACCTTGAACGAGTTCATTCAACTTCTCTGGGACTCAGTTTTATAGTAGAGAGTCCTACAACTTTGCTAGAATTTTGTAACTTTAAAAAAGAAAAGCATATGCTGTTTTTGCAAGTTTAAGTTGCTATTTAAGAAAAATGATTTTCAAATGCATCCTGAGGCAATACGGTCTCTTCCAGTTACATATAGTGATCATATGTTCCACAGATTTGCTTTAGAAAGAGAAATAGAAAAGATATATTCAATGTTTAAGGAATTGAAAATGAAAAATTAAGGATGCTGCACTAAGCAGGTGACTTACTAATGCTTTTATGGCCCTAAAAGTTATGAAAATCCTTTCCTAACTAGGTTAAAAAAAAAAAAAAATTGTTCTGACATCTGAGTCACAGCTTGGAGACAGAGTGGGAGAGCAATGTCTTAGTTAATTTAATATTTGGAATCAAACCATTGTTTTCCTTCTAAAATAGTGAAACTACCAAGATAGCTATATTCACTCTTACATAAGAAGTCAGATTTTCTAAACCTTCAGAGCTTAACTTACCTTTTAGGCAATAACAGAGACCTCTGTACTCACATTTCACAAAGAGTGCCCACCAAAGGGTACCCAGTTTCAATGAGTGTTGCATGAAGAAAAAAAATGCATTTTGTGATGGAAAAACAAACCGTGGGCTGGTTCAAATACAATTAAATGGGTTTCCTTGCCTCAGGGTCCCTCAGTCTTTTGATTTGCTAATGTGATTTAGGAAAGCAGGTTTGCTTGGCCCTGAATACACCTCTGTCTTCTAGCATGTCCAGAGGTGGGTGTCTCTAGGAACCCTTACCTGGGCTTACTACAAACATCTTGAGGATAGCTGATAGATATTATGAACTTTCTTGGGATTCTGGTATGTTGGGTTTTATTTCCTCTCCCAAACTGTAGTCAAACAGAAATACTTCCTGTTTAACCACGAATACTCCAGGTACTGCCCTGGTACCAGGCTCTTTTAGACTCAACATTATTGTCAAGCTCCTGCTCTGAGGCTAATTCCACTCTCCTCTTCAGTTGGTGCATCTCCCCCGGTAAAAGCCATAACCTTAGCAGAGGCTATGAGAGAGCTGGGGCCATGAGCCTAAATGACAACTCTGCAGATACCATGCTAGTTGGAAGGCTGTGAACAGGCTAAGGGGCCAGAGAAATATTGGTCTACATGGCACTGTTGGTGAGATGTGTGAAGGCAACCAAAGGCTAGACAAGTGCTTTTCAAGCTTTAATGTACCTATGAGTCACCTGGTGACCATGCCAAATACAGATTCTGATTTAGTAGGTCTGGGGTAGGGCTTGAGATTTTGGGTTCCCAAAGCTCCCAGGTGATATCATGAGCATCCAGGTACTAGAATAAGTAGAGATTGATGCTATTGAAGTCTAGCAAAGGAAGACAATGAACTCGTACCCACTTAATCCTATATCAAATTTATATTCAGCCATTCCTGTAGTGCTTAAATTTGTTGCAGTTTTAATAAATAGTGGATTTTTAACTGAATAACTATCACAAACTATTTTTTCAAATGAGCGTGTACACTCTAAGGGATTCAATTCTAAAAGCAAATTTTGCTGTATTAGATCCTCACTTTTAAGGTGAGGCAAAAAAATAAAGATTTAATGTAAGTTGAAACACAAACTCTTTTGCAAGTATCATGAAATTCTTTGCCTATTTTTACATCATTAATTGAAATGAAAAGGCAAACCTTACTTGAGACTGTTTCTGGGATATAATTTAATTAATCTAAAAGCACTTAATTGGGCAATACTATGTGCTGGGTTCTATAGATGTGACATGGATGCTGATCTTTGTGTATCTGGGGACACAAGGTTCATTCTGTGTAAATAGTTAGCAGGATGTTTAGTCTACTGTGTACGAAGCATTATGAAAAACAGTCCTCATCAAGATTTACTACCCTGCTATTGACCTTTCTATCTATTATCTAAAAAATTAATCGAGTGTTTGTGCTCCCATCAACTTGATGCACCTGCATATGTGGAATCATTGTCTAAATATATTAAACTTTATAAAATAAATTGCTAGCTATAATTATGAACCTATAGTTTATAGTCCCATAGTAAATCTATGGATAACTGTATAAGCAAGTATATGCTTTTCTTTTTCCTGTTTTCAATGAAGTGATGCTGAGCTGGCAGTGCTCAAATGATTGCTAAATTGTGTACACTAATCTGCAGTATTCCTAGAGACATTATTTTTCAGCCCTTATAAAATACAAATACCTATTACACTAATATAAAAACATACATTCTAGCTAGTCTAATAACCACCATTTATATTCTATAATTATATACGCATTCTATAAAGCCATCCAGTAATTACTTAATTTGTTACAAAGAAAAAACAATTATTTGACAGAGAAATCCTCTAGGTGCACTCATAGTGAACACACTTCAGTCCAAGCACCAGCTGACTCATGATCCTTGCACTTTCGATGCCTGGGATATAGTGAGTGTTCAGCAGGCACCTGCTCAAGGAAGGGAGGGAGAGAGTGAACGGTTTGTGCAGGTGGTTTAGCCTTTTGGGGTGCTTTTAGATCGCTAACAGGCTGAAAGGGCAGTGTGTCCAAATCGGTTTACTCTGATAGACCCACTAAAGGTTTGTAATGTTTTAGAAATCCTATTTCTAGGTATGCTTTCAGTTTTATGAATGGGTTATCTTTAAATTATCCAGATAATGTCAGTTCCATTCTCAATATGAAAATTGTAAAATTCACCCAGAAATCTAAGGTTTCTATAGACCACCATCCCCAAACTTGACCCTGCTCACAGGTAACCCTTTTATCAGCTGTGTTTATCTTCCTAGACCTCTGCTGTCCATTACAGTAGCCCCCAGCCACATATGGGAAATGTAACTGAGGAACTAAATATTTTTATTAACTTAAATTTAAGTAGCTTTCTGTAGCTAGTGGCTACCATACTGGACAGCAAAACTGTAGACCTCCATGTGATTTTGTGAATAATTATTTGCCTGTAGAAACATTTAACTGTTTTCTGAGGGTATTTTTTATAAACCATAGCATCATACTTGATCATTCTGATCATTCCATTATTTTTATCCGATGCATAGTATTACATAGGATGGCTATTTCTCAGTTCAGTTGGCCGGTTTTCTATTGACCGGCACCAGGTGTCCGAGATTCACTATTACAGCCAAAGCATATCCTTGCAAACTCCTTTGTGCACACATTCCAAGAATTGTTTTTATAATAGACATGCAGAAGTAGGATTGTTAAAAATATATAAGCATTTTAATTTTAATATAAACTGCCATATTGTTCTTCAAGGTGGCTGATTCAATTTACACTCCCACCAGCAGTGTTTGAGTTTCCACATTTTCCCCTCAAATGGCCTATGTTGCCATCAATCTCCCTGTTCAAGCTGTCAAAGCCCTTTCCTCCCTTCAAGAATATCTCTTATCTTTTAGCGTGGAAGAAATTAAGCATATCAATGGCTACCATTAAAATTCACAGAAGTGGGAAGATGTATTTCACTTTGCTTCCAAGTCAATGTTCAATTTTTAGCTTTTTAGCAATTTTTAGTTGAACAAGCATTCCCCAGGAGTGTCTCTAATATGACAATATCTACACATTATAGAAGGCCTTTTCGAAGGAAAAAGCATTAACTTTCTTTTTCAGAAATGTTCTGGCACTACTCAGTGAAATATGTTTTAAATTGCTTTTCCTCTAATAGAGACAGATTGTGCTGAGTGTTTAACCTTCTCGCCTAGCCCTTCTTTTACAGGTTGGTGCACAGTATTTCAATGACTGACCAGGGCCCTATTACTATTTTGTAGAATTTTTCCCTTGGGCAAAATTAATGGTCTAGATAAGGACTGACTTTGTGTGTATGTTTCAATTACTTTAATGCAGTTAAATGATTTTTATTTTTTATTGACTTTATTGGGTGACATTGGTTAATAAAATTCTATAGGTTTCAGGTATACAATTCTACAATATATCATCTGGATTCTGGTCTGACAATAGTGTCACTGAAGAGTCCTCAGATAAAGTTCTGTGTGATGGAAAGAGCACTGACCAAGAGTCTAGTCCTGATTGTTCTGTTACTTGTCCTAGGGCCTCACTCTACAGGTCTCAGCTTCCTTATCTGAAAATGATGGTGATGGAGTAAATGACTGCAGAGGTCCCCTTAATTAATAAAATTAACTGTTCCTAAGATAGATCACCCAATACTTTAAGTATTAGTTAGATTGTAGTAGTATATGAATGACGAGAAGTCATCGGGAATGGTTTTATGTAAAATCAGTACACACTCATTAATATGTGAGTCCAGGTGCATATGCTTGGCAAGAGCACGTATACTTTATGCTTTTCTACCATTCTGCAAGCTCAACACAGTGCCATCCTGCCCATTCTTCAAAGGTACAGGACGGCTGCTCGGAAAAGATTTAGAAATCACAGAGGCAGAGGTACTGGGAATTTGCAGAAGTGTTTTAGAAGCTTATAGTCAAAACAGAAGAGGGTTTCCAAAAATTAGGGCCTAGTAGCTTCCTCGCTAATCCCTAGCAAAATTGTGAATAAATTATTTAAGCAATGAATCATGAACCTCCTATGATGTAGGTAGTAACATGCCGGAGTCAAAAAGATTATTTAAAATTTACACTATTTTCTTTCCGGAGAAGGTGACTATGTTAACAGGTCAGGGAAATAAATATCTGTGTCATGTTGAATCTGGTTTTCATGAAGACCTTTGATAAGATCTTTCAGAACATATTTTTAGGTACAATGGAGCAAAACAGGCTAGATAGAGGGGTAGGTAGATTCATAAAAAGTTAGACAACTTTTCCCAAAAGATGTGGACTATGAGAGGCCATATCACCCTGAAGAGCAGTCACTGCTACCATATGCAGAGTTATAAGCATTTTAAGAAACAGACTTTAAGATATATACTTCCTGTTTATCAAATCTGAATCTAACACAAAGCTGAAGGGATGGCTAACGTGGTAGATTAGTAGTTTCTCACCCCCGACTGATCATAATAATTTTCCAGGAGAGATGTTAAAACGGAAGTCAGAACCCCAACCCACAACTACTGAATCAGAACCAGCAGAACTGAGGTCCAGGAAATGTGCCCTCATAATTCTGCTGATCACTCAAGTTCAAAAACCACCTTCCTAGATAGTAGAAGCAAAACTCAGACATTAATGTTTTAAAAATACTAAATATTGTTTTAAAAAGAAAAGAAAAACATATTTGCAGGGTGGAAGAACAGATCTAATTTAAAAACATTGAAATTAATTTGGGTAAATGCAAAATAAAACTCAACAGCAATTCAGCTGTATGGTTAATACTCTTCGACTGCGAAGATCTAACGTAATCAACAGAAAACACTAATATGAAAAGCAGCATTTGCGGAAGCACAGTCCTTTGTCCCCAAGGCTGTGTTATGTGTAAATGGTGCAGAGATAATTAGGGCCGGATGAGTGGCCTCTCCAGTACTCAGAAGGGAATCCGACTCATTATATTTCAGCCAAGGATGGTGAGCTACTGAAATGCCCTTTTACTTTCTGGGTCTCATTTAAGAGGATGAGGTGAGGATGTGCTGCTGCTGGTTCTGTCCGGTAGACAGACAGGCACCTATTTTAAGAGCTACTTTTAGGCAAAATAGTGTGTAGTAGCAATTATGAGAAAGAAGTCAACACAACTAAATTCTGCATGTGCTTCCTTTTTAAAATTTTGATATGGGCTTTCCTATTATGTTTTTTTTAATGATAGCACATATTTAATAAAGGTTAGTGCCAAGTTTTTGCAGATTATATTCTAACATTCTGCCCTGTGGGATAAAGAATGTGGTTTACTTGTGATGCGACTCCTGCATTTGTTGCCAATGACAACGGTTGTTTCCTTGATTAGGTTTCACGTGTTTGGTCAGGTTATGTCATGAGAATTGTATTAAGAAGAACTATGGGTTTGTTGAGCGCCAGCTCTGTGCAGTGAAAATGGTAGGGGGTAAAGGTGGGTGTTGGCAGTGTTTCTTTTGGCAGGAGATCAGAAATGCAGAGTCCTGGGCCTCACATCAACTGGTTTCCCTCTCCCCCACCCTGGCAGCTATTTTCTAGCATCTGGAAAACTGCATATATAGGTCTGGAGAGTGCCATTGATCATCAGTTCTCTTCTCAGCTCTCTGCATTTCTGTGGCTTCAAGAAACCTTGAACTGCAATCTCCGTCTTCTCTCAGGATGTGTCACTGAGAGCAACTTAAATCAACTATAATTTTCAACAGATTCTGAACTGGGATTTGGAAAGATAAGGTGGTTATTGAATTGAATTATAATAAAATCAGGCTGTAGTCCAATTGCTTCCAGCTCTTCTCCTCCCTCTGTGGGTTAACAAGTGTTTCCAAAGCCACGGGGCATTAAGAGTCCTGAAGCAGCTAATTAGCAGAGCTGATCCACATCATATGAAACATGTGGGTTCCAGGCAGCTGGAAAACCTCAGCTTCCTCAGGCGATCAGAACAATGATGGAGCTCTTGGAATCGCATTTTGACATTCTGCTCCCTGCCTGCTGTGGCAGAAAATACCCTCCTCAATAAGCACTCTAAGTCAGAATAGTACTCTGGGCATAAAAAAAAGTCTCATTGCCCTGACTACAAAAAAGTAAATGAACATTTCCTCATGTTCAGACTATGACTCACAACTGGCCTGTTAATGGACAAAGGGAGCCTGAGGCATTCTCCCAAAACATTGTCCAACCAAATGAAATACGGATTGGTGAGATTTTGAGTTTCATAGCTTTGGATCAATCATCTTCCCAAAGGCAGATAAAACCCAGGTAAAGCAGTTTCCTGATAGCCTTTTTCAATTTTTTCTATTTCTACCTATTTAAAGATTTCATCAAGATAAAAAGAGGGCCTGTCTATTACATCTCACAGATAAATAAACAAAAGCAGTAACAAAAAGCTTACCATTTTTCCAAAACCTTGGACAAGTTGATAGGAACCTGTTTCATCTTGCATGGATCTGAGTATAATAAGCTCTGTGCTTTATTAATAAATAGTCTGCCACACTGACAAAGAAAAGCCTTATCTCTTGCCTCCAGCTTCTACTCCATCCTGCATAATGTTATAAAAAAATCTGTCTAAAACATGTCATTTCCCTACCTGAATAACCTTGGTGTATGTATTTTTTCTATTTCATCGTAGATAATATGCATATTTCTTATCCTCCTTATACCAAGAATTTTACCACCAGACTCACATCTTTGCAACTTCCTCTCAGGGTCCCAGGGAGGGCATTGCATCCTTTAATGCTGTAGCTACAGACATTTACTATGCTATACACCATGTCCTTTCAAGTCTGTCACCCCGCCCATAGATCCACTGGCTGAATTCTTTGTTCTTTTTGAAGGTGTGACGTGATGTCAGTTGCTTTGGGAATCCTTCCTTCTCCTACCAAAGAGTAGGAATCACACCCTCTCTCACTTCTATTCACCCTTCTATCACCTGTATCACTAGGATAGGGACCGGGGAGTACCTTCTTCCCACCCATATTATAATGTCCCCAGAGAGTCAAAGAAGGATGCTAAGTGACTTGATGGAGAAGAGATAGGTGGATGGAAGCCTGGTTAAAATTAGGTCATGGAACTGGACCATACCTAAAGGTTGTTTTAATTCTATAATTAATTTTATAGAATTTCTTCTTAATGAGGAGGGTTTGAAGTGATTACTAGTAAATGTATCAGTTAGCTGACATTAATATTCAGCGACATTTGAAATTACAAGTGATATTTTAATTCACTCCTTGCATATGTGTCTCTCTTTTATACGAAGATTTCATTACAAGGGCTGGGGAAGCTCCACAGGCTGAAATATAAAAGCTGGGTCTATAAGCACCTAAAATTTGGTGTGATGTTTAAAAAGTTAGAGATTCATCTTAAAAATGCATATCTAAGGCCAAAAGCTGGGAATGCTGCGAATACGCAGAGTGACATAATTAAGATGTGAAATTATCTACAAATGCTAAACAATGGCTGAATGAAGAGTATTATAGCAGTAAGGTAAAGTGCAATATTTGCTAAAAATAATAAGCCACATATATAAGCCAATATTCTCAGCAAAAGAAAAAAGTTCTTTATTGTATATAAGTAGGATGGAAATTCTGGAGGAATTGAAAATGATGGCCTTGAAGAATGTTCAATAATTTAGTAAAAAATATTAACGGTGCGTTGTTTCAAGAGGAAACAAAGGCAGGGTTTGCAAAGACCTAATCAAAGAGAATCTTCGGGGGTGTTGGTGGCTTCCTCAGAGAGAGCTCCTTATACTGGAAGGAGCTGGGCACCAGGAGCTTAGCCCAGCAACAAAGCCTCGGCTCTCAGAAGGGAGAGCCATTCTGAATGGAATATGGCCGCGGCTATTTGAATGCATTCCAGAGAAGAATCTTTGGGTCCTGAGAGGAGTAGGGGGCTGTAAGCAAGGAGATGCCACATATAATTCTGTACAGTAGCAGAAACAAAGGGAGAAAGGTTAATGTCTGTGGAGTGGCTGCAAAGGAGAAGCATGGCCTTGTGGTGTCCGTTTGACAACCTGGGAAGCAAGAGGACCTGCTGGGCCTTGGGGAGAGCAGGGAGCTCCTGGGCCTGGTGGAGAAGCAGCGGCTCCAACGAATGGGGTCTTGTCTGAGACACCCTGGGGAACTCCCAGAAATAGTTAGAAGGATTTTGTAGGAGAACCACTTCAGCAAATTTTGGGCAAAAGCTAATGAAACTTAAATAATTAAAGTTAACGTAGCCTCATTTGTTGCCACAGGTCTGACAAAATTTAGGGTAAGGGTTCTTTTTTAAAAATGTTATTATATAGGTATAGGAGAAAAAGCCTTAGAGTGTTCATTTATCATAAGCTTCTTATAAGTATGTATGGGTTTTATAAAAATAAAATAAAGTTTAAAAAAAAAATGAAACAAAATCCCAAATAAACCCAGTGTAAGTTTAGACAGACCTCTTTGACCTTAACAGTAAAAATACTGTTGCACAGGAGGCAATCAGTTCACTGCTCCCGGGCTTGGTCAGGGTTTGTCTGATGTGGATGGCCACCGTTTTCATAGGAAGGGGGTGTCATGCATCTAGAAATACTTCATGAGGGAAAGGGCTCCAAAACAGGGAAGGAGAACCTAAGGGAGCACACGCTGAGAGGGAGGACATGCCACTTGTTCCAAACAGCAAGGCCACTTGGAGGGAAAACAATTGTCAGGAATCTCTTACTCAGAATCAAGAACAAGGGGTGCAAGGGGTGGGCAGCGCAGAGGCAGACAGCCCCGCACCGAGCCCGGTCCCCGAGCGGCCGGGCCGGCCAGGCCGCGCCAGGCGGCCCTGAAAGGCGGCGCGCTAGGTGGCTCTGTGTTCCCAGGAAGGAGCTATCAGATCCGTGATCCAGGCGGCCTCCGTGCTGCCTAAGAGATTAGGCTACATGACGTCTGCGTTCCCTTCGGTGCTGAGATTCAAGATTCTCTGGGCTTTGTCTGCTGCAAACAGTATTAATGTACTTAGAATTATTGCAGTTTTCTCGGCTTCCCTGAAGTCATACAGTGTATTTAATTAGTCACTACATTTTGGGCTTTGTATAGGTGTACATCTGTCCTGATGGAAGTGAAAAAGTGTGCCCTGAGTGGATATAAGCAGTATTTTATTCTAGGGTAAAACGGAAATCCTTGATTTAGGTCCATGCGTGTCCTAGATCCCGGGAAGTCTTCATAGCCAGTGGCTGAAAATGATGGTCATTCAGGATTCTGCAGAACAGGAGTTTGGGGTCAACATCCTTCTAGGAACAAAATCAGACCCAGGTAAAGTTTCACCCAGAACCAATGTTACGTTGCTCTAAGAGCAGAGTACACGGAGCTGCAGCCTCATGAGCTGAAATCACCTCCTGCCGTACGAGCTAATGGGATTATTCCCTTCAGTGTGATCAATGGGGATTAAAAGGCAGCAGAGTTCAAGTTGCTGCTTTATCACCGGGTGGGCGCGGCGGGCAGGGCGGAACGGGCTCCTTTCTGCTGCTTTAGGCCGCACCCGCGATGCGGGCACACAGGGCTTCACGGCATCTCCGGAGAACTGAAGAGGCAGAGAAGCCAGGATTTCCAGGTGGCTATAGTTTATTCCCATGTAGAACCCAACGGAAAACACAGCCCTGGTGAACCTTTCAAACAACTATGATAAACACTTAAAAATATTATATTTTAATTATTGTAGAAGGAAGTCACTCCTCTACATTTTGGAATTGTTAAAGTGGCCCACATTTAAGGTGAAAATGGAAAGAGTCCGGCCCAGATGCATTATGTTACCCATGTTGAAACATTCTGGGCTCTATGGGAAAATAAAGCCTTATAAAAATAGACCTCAAAGATTGAAAATCAGAGCAGATAAGCAATTTCCCAGTTAAAGAATGGGTGCTGCGGAATCATTGTAGGGCTAATGGAAACTTCAAAGGGCAGAGAAACGCACTCTGATGCCCACAGTGAAAAACAGGATGTGTGACTAAAGCGCTGCCCTGCGACCAGCTCCCTGGCCTCGGACCGCAGGGCCGGCTGACGTGGCTGCTGGCCTTTTCTCTCCCCTCTTCCTCCCTTTGTCCAAGTTTTTCATCCCACCCTCGGCCTCAGTCCTGTCTCCACCCCTTCCCTTATCTGGCCTCTTGTCTCCCGCCTTTTATCTGTTCTTTCATTGACCCTGATATGAAATTCAGGTAACTGCAAACGTGTTCTATGACATGAAAAGCTTCTGTCGGCTGCTGTCCCCAGGTCCCGCCCGGGTAGGTGCGACCTGCTGCTCTCTCCGGCCTCCTGTCGCTTGCATTGTGCCCGAGCCCATTCTCCCGGCCCGCGCCTGCGGGGGGAGCAGGGAGGCAAGTGGGCAGTGCCCGGCCCCGCTGGGGGAAGGGGAGTTTCTCAGCCCTGTCACAGGAATGCTGCCTGGTCGCCCAGGGCCACACACGATGACGTCCTATGGCATGTTGTACTGACCACGTCAATAGAAAGATGGCATCCAAGAGAATTCAAATAAATCTCTTGTTTAAACTTGCTGCTGTCACAAGGAGCTTAATACATTGTAATGCGCCCACTGTCTAAATATGTTGTCCTTGGATGCAGAACACATCAGCTGTTTAAAGCCCCAAGAACAAACATTCTGCTTGATCTTAAAATGCTACGGATACAATGGTGGGGTTCACAGTGTGCAGGGCCACACAAAGCCCCTTTAGAGAACCTGCAGTGTGAGTTGTGGTTCTTCTCGGCTGATGGCATTGAATGCTTCCTTTAACCTCATGGTTCTGTGTTTAGAATGAAGACAGTGTGTTGTTAACTCTCAGACACACAGCATACATGGTGGAGAGGCTGAGCACAAGGCACCCCAGCCCCCAAATATATAGAGAATTGACCTTTAGTCTCTCCTGAGATAAATTTGTTTATAAGGCCTGTGGTACTCATTTTATTTGCTCCTTCAGTAATAATTATAGAATACCTTTTCAATTAGAGTCAGTCAAGGGGCTGGGGCCTATGAGGGTTGCAAAGTTAAATACTGAAATTCAACAGTATAAAACAAGTTCTGCCCCTAAGGTTTGGGAGGTGGGGACAGCTCTGGGCTTAGAATCACAGGACCTGAACTCAGGTCTGCCTTCAGCCGCTTGCACCCTGAGCAACCTTAGGGAACCCACTTAAGAAGCTCACATAAGCCTTCTAGCTCACGCTGACCCCTTCTACAAAGCAGGGATTACACCTGCCGTGTAGCACGTTGTGAGAATAAGCGGGAGGACTGTGAGAGTGCCCTGGGTACCCGGACTACACAAAGCAGCGCATCCTAACCAAAGCACGTGCCCAGCCTAGGACAGAAGACAACGCACGGTTCCAGGACACGATGAATAAAAGTACAAGAGGAACCTCGAAGAAGCTAGAACTCAGTGCTATGGGCTCAGAGGAGAGAGAAATCTGTGCCTGGTGAGGGCACGAAAGGCTTCCCTGGGGGGAAAAGTGGTAGGAAAGGGGAACGAAAATTAAGGATGATTAATACACTCGTAGCATTATTCCCAATGTGCTCATGTGGAAACTGAGGCTCAGAAATGTTGTTATAACAGCCCGAGGCCACAGTAGGACCAGTATGTGGCAACACCTATATTTAGAACCACTTTACTCATTTATTTTTTAATTACAGAGTCCAGACACTTAGAATACTAGCAAAAAAAGCTCTGAAGCTAAAAGAGGCTAAAAGTGTGTGTGTGTGTGTGTGTGTGTGTGTGTGTGTGTGTGTGTGCGTGTGTGTGTTGGGGTGCGGGTATGGATTGAAGGAGGAAAGCAGGAACATCATGGGAAAACAAAGTAACAAGGAATGCTGATGCAAGCGACATGTTTGAGGGACTGTGGATGGAAAGTCCATAGAAGTTTGCACAGTGAAGGAAGAGGGAACAAAGCGGTAAAGGTTTGTTGTGACCTGTTAAGTATGCCAAGAAGTCTGAACATTTTCCATAATGAAATAAAGTCTCATGGAAAGTCTGCAGACAGGAGTGTGATCTAACCCAGGTGGCCTTAGGAGGGTTGGTTTGGCACCATGTAGAACAGCCACCTGGAGATGACACAGAGAAGAGGGAGGCTGCTAACATGTGGCCCCGTGGCTCTGGCTTAGGGTGAAGCAGGTAAAGGAAAGGAGCCGATGGGAAGGGAGGCCTGAGACCACAGAGCGACTGATTGAAACTGGGAGTAGAGGTGGTGGCTGTGTTCAAAAATGACTATAAATTTTTAAGCATGTGTGGCAGAAGGTGACCGTGTTAACAGAAATGGAGAAGTTGGGGGGGGGTGGTTTTGCAGGAAAGAGAAATCTGCTGACAAAATAGAGCGACAAGGCAGCCAAGTGAATGCCCGAGGAGCAGCTGGCCAAAGACGAGGGGTCTGGCTACCTGCAGACCCTGTAGGAGCCGTAGTTAGTGGGGATGTACGGTTTCCATGGAAGGAATGAACTCGGAGACACCAGGATTCAAGAACCACCCCTTGGGAACGATCCAGCGTCCAGCTGTGAATCCTGAAAACTTTTGTCTATAATGATGACAAATATTAACTCTGGAATTTAGGGGGGTTTTTTTGCCTTAAGTGAAACTTGAAAATGGTGGCCAGGCGCCAAAAGGAAAAGAACCAGTCATATGATTTGTTTATTTCATCTTTGCTTAATAATAAATGTTTAGTTAATAAATGTCCTAGGATACATCAGAATTTAATCTGAGATTTGCTTTCCTGCGAACCAGGTGGTGAGATCATAAGGAAGTAGCTAACAATTCCCACCTCAAGCTTCATGGGCAGTTATAAATGTCCAACAAAAAGAACACAAATATGTTTAGAACCATATTGGCTTAAGTCAGTCATCAACACAGTTGAGTCTGAGCATCATTTAGCTTTTTAAGAAATAAAGATTGATAATGGCTCATTCCCTAAAAGAAAGAAATGACCTCTAGAAGTTTATTCCAAGTATCCTTAATGGCAAAGGAAAGTTCTGGACAAATGTTTAACCGTTTGACCTGTTCACTCTGGGTGGGGGACCCACAGCTTCTGAGCGGCATCTGCCTGTTGAGCAATTAAGCATGGACAAAGGGCTTTTTAATATTAATTTTTCCTTTAGGGGCTCACTCATGTGTTGACAGAGAGCAATTATGTCTTTAAAATGTTACTGCCTAGGTATACATAGTGATAATCTGATTTATTCCCTATTCCAGGAGAGCGTCATGAAAATATAGCAACCTAAAGAGCTCATGTGTTGTGCAAGAGGTTACCATGTAGTAGCTGCCGATATGGGGCTTTGCCTGTGTACATGCACACATATGCACATACACAGACAGAGATGCACACACAGACACAGATACACACATACAGACACAGATACACACACAGACACAGACACAGACACACACACCGGCACAGATACACACTGACACAGATGAACAGACACATACAGACACAGATACACACAGACACAGATACACACGACACAGATACACACAAAGACACACAATGACACAGAGACACACACAGACACAGAGACACACACAGACACACCCAGCCTGCAGCTGGACTCATCTTTACTTTCAGAAGCCTTGAACAATCACATTTGAGGAAGAAAGGGAATGAGGCCTACTGAGGTAAAATGGTACATAAATGCACCTCTTCGAGATGCTCATAAAGAAGGGACAAAAGAGCAACCATTCACCGAAATGCCATCCGTGATGGTGGCACAGCAGGCAAAGTCCCCTGCTTCCCGGGCAGCCTGGGAAGCTGCCCCCTCCCTCCCGGTTCTCACAGCCCCATTTTCTGAGCCTTTCCCTCAGGGCTTATGTTCCACTGACCTATAAATGCTCACTGCAATTATGCTGATTTTCACCTCTGGCAACATGCACCACTTTTCTTGTTCCTCTGTCTTTTCTTAATTTTGTTTTCAAAGTAACATGCTTTCCTGTAAAAACCTCAAGTAAAACATACAGTAAAACAAACAAATCATAGTTAATTAAGGCATTAAAAACAACTCAGTAACATCTCAAACATTACATAATTACTAATATATTGCACACAAAAACGGAGAAGATGTCAGCTTGACTCCTCCTGTCGCTTTTCTTAGCTGCTGGAAAAATCCAGCAATGAACAAAATAATGGGATGGGTAGAGGTGAACCATCAGAGAGGCTGGTCCAGACAGTCGGCAGCACAGCCCTTCCACAGCCTGGCGCAGAATCACTGAGAGGCTAAGGTGGGTTTTGGAGGGAGACTGCTGTGCTCCAACCTAGCCCGACTCCCATCCCTCCCCTCCCCGCACCCACCCCACCCTCATCCCCACGCAGGGCCCAGGCAGAGGAGGCCCCTGTGTCTGCGAGACTCAGTTTCCTCATCTGCAACACTAGGCCTCTTAGCCTGGGGGGGAGGGGTTCTGAAGATCAGCTGAGATAACAGGAGGCTTTGCTACCTGCTGTCTCCAAGACTGTTTGCTGCTGGATTGCCTAATGAATTCAGAGGCTAAAATCAGAGGTCAACCTTACCCTTAATGTTGATTAAACACACAATTCAATAGGCAGCTCCTTCAAAATCTAACACAGAACAGAGATTATCTTCTACATGAAGATAATCTGAGGCAGTGGGTCTGTCTCTGTGGGTGCAGAGACACAGGAAAAATAAGCAGGTCTCAGAGGGAAAGTGGAAAGGTGAGGAACACAAGGTCCTTCAAGCCGGTCCTACCAAGAGAAGACCTGGGGGGTGAGACTATTCATTTGACACTTAATCTGTGGCAATCTGTAGAAGTAGAAAGCTAAAGCCACCTTTCCAAAAGCTTTTATAAAATTACTGCAGCAAGGAAATCCTTAGATCTATTGCACGCATTTTGTTAAAATAGAATTCAAGTGTGGCAGGAAAGATCAGCCAAGCCAATCCCCTATTCCACAGAAGGGAAACTAGGCCAGGCCACCGGATAAGGGCCCGGTCAGTTCCAGGCCCACCTCCCTAGCTGCTCTGATTCAGAAGTTGGTGCTATAGGCTGGATTGCAACCCCTCCAAAAGATATGTTCAAGTCCTAACCCCTAGCACCTCAGGATGCTGTTGTATTTAGAAACAGGGTCTTTAGAGGCAATCAAGTTAAAATAAGGTCATTAGAGCGGGCCCTAAACCAATAGGATTGGTGTCCTTATAAGAAGAGATTAGGACACAGGGAAAAGACAGCCATCTACAAACCAAGGGGAAAGACCTGAAACAGGTCCTTCCCCAGTACCTTCGGAGGGAGCATGGCCCTGCTGACACCATGATTTCAAACTTCTGGCCTCCAGAAATGTGAGACAGTAAACTTCTATTGTTCTAAACCATGCATTTCATGGTACTTTGTTAGGCAGCCCTAGGAAAATAATAACACCTGGCAATCAGAACACTAGTCAAATAACAGACTAGGAAGAAGGGATTGGATTTTTAGAAGTGTTAGGTCATAGGAGCCACTTAATATCATATGTTTAAAAAATAAACCCACTTCAAATATTGTCTGTAGTGCAAAGGTCCATAGAAATACAATTATAAAAATTTACAGCCCAGAGAAGTGGAAAAAATAAAATTACTATTCATGGATATTTAAGCAGAGTAGATGATTGCAAAAATAAACAGGGCAGAAAAATAAACAGAAAAAATAAAGGAGCATTGTGATTAAACTCAGCCACGTTTGAGTCACAACTTGGCCCTTTGACAAGTGTGGGAGCTTCAGTAAGTTGCTGACACTCATTGAACCTCAATTCCCTCTATAAAGATTGTTGTGTAGATGGTTGTGACACATTTGAGGTGCTCAGCATGGGGTTTCACATGTGGTGACTATTAACAGAATTTTAATTATTATTATGGTTTCTTTTTTAAATTGATTTTGAGAGAGAGGGAGAGAGGGAGAAACATCAATCTGTTGTTCCGCTAATTTACGCATTCATTGGTTGATTCTTGTATGTGCCCTGACTGGGGAGCAGATAATAACTTTAATTTTTCTTTTAAATTTTAAAGGTAAACACCTTAAATTTAAAAACAAAAAGTTTATTTCTTTGCTTTCATGTTTTTAGAAGACATTTTTTGTTTTACTTTTAAGTAATTCAGTCCGTATCTCGTATTCTAGAGCATTTCATCCCTTTGAAAGCAGTTTCATACACATAGAGCAAATGGGAACATCAGGTGTGAGAATATGGATGTTCTGCTGAGCCATCTCGTTAACCAGAAAAGCACAAAACATTTTATACAAAGTTCTTTTTGGGAACTTGGAAACACTTCAGTATAAGGCTGCTGAGCTCTGATGTGGCCCATACTATCACAATCCCAGACCGCTTTTGAATAAACCTAACTTCACAACCGTTATTGCTCAGAATGTGTTGCAAGAATAGAAATTCATTCATTGTCACATATATCTGAGTTGGATCAATTTGTTGGGACAAACCTAAAAGTCAGCGCTTAGTAGATGCAGGGGAGAAAGTACCTGAGAAATGAGCCTAGTCAGAGGTTGTGAAGCTGCCCCAAAGTAAAAATTAATAGATAAACATTGTATTCATGGCAGTGGAGACCCTGTTGCTTGTGGGAAATAGGATATTTGTTATGAAAAAAAATCTAGAAATCAGATCAGCTGGTATTATGGCTGTGGATGTGCCAGGAGATCAGTGGAGGAAATCTGCTCAATGTTGCTGCGCACCGAGAAAATCTCAGGAGCCGGCTCATGAGAGGCTGCCCCAACTGTGTCAGAGGGCCGGCGATTTCCACTCCCTTGCCAAGTAAAAATATTCTGCGAGTTATTTTGTTGTTCTGGAGCCATAAAACCTTCCTCACAACATGAATTATTATATAGCTTTTCTACTGTGGGCTTTAGCAACATAAACATATTTACTCCTAAGTTCTGGAGACTCACACACCTTAGAAAATATGCCTCTACTGCACCTGAGACAGCCAGGCCTTGTCCAGAAGCACAGGGACTGCTACTAACACAGGCTCCCTTGTGGGAGCTCAAAGAGTGAGGACACAGCCTGCCACCTCTGCATTCTGCAGAAAATGGCACAAAACCCTGCCGGCTTCCAGAATGCCAGGCT
Source organism: Miniopterus natalensis (assembly GCF_054644295.1). NCBI lineage: Eukaryota > Metazoa > Chordata > Mammalia > Chiroptera > Miniopteridae > Miniopterus > Miniopterus natalensis. The sequence continues at coordinate 29,289,284 of NC_142083.1, forward strand.
CTGCCCCAGGCTTTCACAAACATACTGATTGAGATCATCCTCATAACAGAGTTGCAGGTAGATACTGTGATTATCCTCACTTAAAAATATTGTTTTTGATTGTGGTAAAAAATTTAAAGAAACACATATCATAAAATTTACCATTTTTAAGTGTGTAGTTCAGTAGTGTTAAATGTATTCACATTGTTGGGTAACAGATCTCCAGAACTTTTTTATCTCACAAGATTGAAACTCTAATCCATTAAACAACAAGTATAATTATTTCCATTCTATGTAGGAGAAAACGGAGGCACAGAGAGATTAAGTAACTTGCCCAAGGTCACACAGCTAGTAGGTGACAGAGTATGTTACCAATCTTTTCGCTTTTTGTCAATCAAGTAAGTTGAAACTGGTATTTTACTGCCCTTTTTTTTTTTTTTATGTCTTTTATTGATTGATTTCAGAGAGAGGAAGGGAGAGGGAGAGAGAGAGATAGAAACATCAATGCTTGCAAGTCATTGATCGGCTGCCGCCTGTATGCCCCTTACTGGGGATCGAGCCCGCAGCCCAGGCATGTGCCCCGACCGGGAATCAAACCCTGATCTCCTGGATCCTAGGTCGATGCTCAACCGCTGAACCACACCAGCCAGGCCTTACTGCCATTTTAATTTTCCAAAAGCTGAAGTTTTCACTGAAGGATAACAGCATAAACAATAAAGTCTAGTGCTGTTTGTTTAGAGAATTAAAGTCTCTACAAAAAATATATACACCATATTATAAGCATTTTATATCTGTTAGCACAAAAATCTCACGAATTTCTCCGCTCTGTTAATATTTTAGGTATTTTCCATTTACTTTGTAAAGTATTTGACTAATATGTGTGAATGGTACATACTTTCATCTAAACCAGTGATTTTCAACCGGTGAGCTGCAAGAACTTTTAAAACATGCAATAGCTGACTATTTAGTCTGGGGCACTGACCCCTTTTCCCTTAGGTTGTCAAATAAAAAATGACAACAGCCAACACAGCAATAGCTGTCCAGTATGGATGAATAAAAATTATACCTATTTTTTTGTCATATTGGCAAAAAATATAATATTTTTTTGGTGTGCTGCAGAATTTTAGTAATTAGTTTACGTGTGGCATCAGAAAAAGGTTGAAAAATCACTGAATTAACCTACTGAAATGGAATTCTAGAACTTTAAAAGGAGAGGAAAGACTATTATGTTCCTTCATGTGCATTGGAAAGTTGGGAGGAAGTGTTAGACTGTGGAAAGGAAATAAGGTTTACAGACTACCACAATGTGAGTGGGTCGGAAGAATGAACAAAGAGGAAAAGAGATATTGAGGAGGCCAGGACCAATGGACTCAGTCGCCCCGCCACCATCCCCCACTCTGTTCCAAACAACCATCATTTGGGCTCCAGCAACTATGGCCTGATTCCCAATATCTACACACCCTCCCAACATTTATACCCCTCCCAACATCTACACCCCTCCCAACATCTACGCCCCTCCCAACATCTACGCCCCTCCCAACATTTACACCCCTCCCAACATCTACACCCCTCCCAACATCTACGCCCCTCCCAACATCTACGCCCCTCCCAACATCTACGCCCCTCCCAACATCTACGCCCCTCCCGACAGAAATAGACTGATACATACAGAGAACAAACTGGTGGCTGCCAGATGGGAGGAAGGTCCGGGGATGGGTGAAAAAGGTGAAGGGATTAAGATGTACAAACCGGTAGTTACAAAATAGTCACTGGATATAAAGTAGAGCTTAGGGAAGATAGTCAATAAGGCTGTAATAACTGTGTATGGTGCCAGGTGGGCACTCGACTTATCAGGGGGATAAATTTGCAATTTCTATAAATGTCTAACCACTATGCTATACACCTAAAACTTATGTAATATTGAATGTCAACTGTAATTGAAAAAAATAAAAAGAAATATTAACCTTTTCTAATCTTTGATTTAAATGTTTTTCTAGCCTCCCCCAGCTCCAAATAGTTGTTAAATGCTAAGACTGACTGTAGAATTTCCAGATCAAATATAAGTTGAATGGCAAAGTTAAATGTGGTCATCCTAACCCATGTAATCACTCATGTGCACATACACACAAAAACACCCCAAAAGCTATTTATAAGCAAAAGTATATTCTATCAAGGGTTGCTTACTAAGAAGTGAAAGGCTATTTGTTCTGCTGAGCACCTGGGTAGGCCTGGGAGTTAAAATATGGACGAAACAGGAGAGAGGTAAAGAGCCAACCCCATGAAGTAAGAAAAATTTGGAGCTCTTATGAGCAACTTTTAGAAAATAAGAGAGGGTCAGTCGAAATGGCAGAAAGCTAACATCTTAGTTGTAGAAATAACCGGATAACTAACTTACTTTTTAAGAACATCAATGTCTAAATACCTTTTATAACATTTCACATTATTTGTGAATGTAAATTGCTTTTATTTCCTCAAACCATCAATAAGTCTGATACATACAGAAATATCCTGTGTGAACAAATTATTTTTTGTGGGAGAGAGCAAAGGCTGGTGGCTGGGAAAATGAAGGGAGAGGCTCCTTTCCACTGTTGGCCTCTGTGGAAAAGGGAGATCATGATGGTTGCTGTGAGCTGTTCCTAACCTGAGCTAATTCTACGGAGACAGAGACCTGGGGCCTGGTGTGATCCGGAGACTTTTCACAGTCTGTGCAATGGGGTTTTGAGCCAATTTTACCTAGATCTTAGGAAACAGGGTGAACTCAGTTGACCCCTAGGAGGAAAATTTTCCATATCCCACAAACAATAAAAATGTCAATGAAAGTTTAAAGTGGTAGCAAGCAGAAACCAGGCTTCCTGTTGTCCTTGGGCAACTGAAAGTTCATATTCACACACCCAAGCAACCGCCCCCGCCCCCACACTGCGCAGATGAACAAGCGAATTGGTAACTTTGGGAACTGATTCAGTCTTGGAGCTCTGTTAATTGCAGACAACCATCTGCAAAGGACTGACGAGAACATGCTATATAAATGCTTATGCTCAACAACAACAGAACTTGAAGGCAGCAGGAACATGCAGTGGTAGGTACTATACGTAAAGAATCCCTGGAAAACAGGAGAAGTGGGAGGGCTTGATGAACTGAATTACAGGAGGGATGACATCTCATTTTTGATCGGGTGTATAAAGAATGAGAACCTGAAACACAGGTTTGGTTAGGAAAGTGCGTTAATAAAAAAATATGGTACTGAAAAAATCAAGTCATTGGAGAGAAAAACAGGAAATTGTTCACTTTTAGTCTCTATGCTTGGGTGACTGATGACAAACATAATTTGGGAAACCTTTGGACCATATCATGCAAATAGCCTGTGTGGATGGATTTTTGTTTGCTCTGCTTTTGCTAAGGAAATCAGTGGGCCTCCAGAGTGGCTTTGTAAAAGTCTGGCAGTGTGATACCATTAGCAGGCAGTGATGTGGATCCCAAAGGTGGTGCAGGGATACTCTGAAATTTACTTGTAGAAACAAATTCCAAGTCATTCCCTAAGCTGCAGTGCAGGGCTAAGCCTACTGTTGTGCTTCCCCAGAACACACTGTCCAGAGAGAACCGCCTTGCCTGGGGGGACTAAACCACCACGGAGTCAGGGCTTGAGCACTCCATCCATTAAACAAGGCCAGGATGGGGGGGAAATTAATTGTTCAATAAGTAGTATCTAGAAGCAAGGGTCTGTATAGAACCAAGGGAGGTTTAGTCACTAAAAATAAAAAAGACTCAAATCACTGAAGGACCTTACTCTGTGCCCACCAGGGGAAAAGAGCCCCAGTGCCTATGAAATGTTTCCAAGCAAAACCATTTTCCAGCCAGGAGCATACCTGATATTACTGACTAAAGACTACCCTCTAGTGGCCTAGTAGAAGAACTACAGACACTGATAGAGTGACACTGATACAGACACTGTTACAGAAATGTTATAAAGAAAAGGCGATACAAAACGAAAAGATCTGTTTAATTTTCCCTTAGAACCAGGGAAAAAACAGGTCACACTATATAGTAAACGCGGATACAGTGGCGGTGCGCCTGTTTGTAAACTACTCTCATAACCCAGACAAGGTGGCAGGTGGTCCCAAATGCTTGTTGTGTAGGTTCTGCTGTTTACAGTCTAAATATAACACCAGTATAGCAGTGACATTTCTACCAATGACAAATTGACTGTAAAATATAAAAATCATTGATAAAAGTGATGAAAATACAGTGACTATGAGATTTTGTTTTCCGCACGAGCTCTCACCTCTTTCTCAGTGAGCTCCTCTGTAGGCAGCTGGTATAGCTGGCAGAGGAATCATTTCAGAGTCAGAAAATCTGGTGGCTCCCTAGTTCCACAAGCTCCTGGCTATGGGACTCTAGCTTATTCACTTAGCTTCTCTGAGACTCACTTTTTAAACATATCACTATGTAAGTTGTTGTTCTTCCAGTCTCCCTGGGTTTGGGGCAAAGTATAGTGAAATGCATATAAAAGTACTTTTTAAATTCTTAATGTGTTACATAAATATTAGCCACTGTTAGTCTTGAAATCTCTAGGTGAAAATGATGAGATTGCTGAAAGTGATGTTTGAAGATGTTATTTAAATTTATTTTTAAGTTTTTAAAAAGTTAGAAAATTTAAAAAGCCATCTGCTCTAAACTGTTTAGTTTACTAAAAATATGTTTGAGAAAGGTTGAGTAATTATCTGAATTCTCAAGTTTACCTTACAAGTTTATACACTGAATAAATGACTGAACTTGGAACAACTGTTTTATCTTGTGTCCTGAAATTTATCACTCTAGAAATCCTATTATGTTGTCAATATTCTTTTCAGCAGTTTCAGTAAGTAATATAGACTGATTGCTCTAAGTCATGAGTATGGCTACAGATAAATCATAACTCAATTTCACACCACGTTTAATTGTTCTGAGATACAAGGGTCCAGTCTTCAGAAAGGGTAAAAAAGAAGGGAGTTAATAGGTTAAACCCACCGACACAGGGTGGGTGGGAAGAGATTAACCAAAGAATTTACATGCATATATACATAACCCATTGACACAGACAATAGTGTGGTGAAGGGGGGGGGGGGTCAATGGGGGGAAAAGGGGACATTTGTAATACTTTCAACAATAAAGATAAATTTTTTTAAAAAGAAAGCTATTTCCTAGGTTTATTCTAGGACTATTTTTTTTTATCTGGTGGTATCTATCTATCTACTAACTTTTGGGGTGGGATGAAAATCAGCTGACTGTTAGACAGACTTGAGCAGAGCAAGGATGACGGCCAGGCAGAGAAGCTCACCAGGGCAGAAAGCCCTGGATGCCTAGCAGGGGGCAAAACTGGGAAAACAAGAATCTTATCCCCAGGGATAACCTATCCTGCTAACCTATCCTTCCCCAGCCATGGGGCTTAGACCCCATGAGTGTTTCCTCCCTAAAGATAACATCTAGGCCTCAGGTGGATTTCAGCTCTAGGCCCAAAAAGCAGCAAAACCTCAGGACCAGCTGCATTGACTAATGACACCCTGCCCTGGCACCGACCAATCAGTGGAAACCATGATCCTGAAGGAGCACATCTGGAAAGCTGATGAATATTCTATTGAGACCCTCCCCTGAGACCTCTCCTAAGATTCCCACCTGCAAGAGAGAGATAAATAAGCTCAGGACAAAGGACCCAGCACACTCCCCACTAGGGGAGCAACCAGAGCCATCTCCTTTCCCCTTCTTCCCTCCGAGGGGACCCCACGAGACTTGCAACCAGGGGAGCAATGGGCAGCAGCAGCTTGTCCTGAACCTGTCTCCAAGGCCCCTTCTCTCTCTGACTTCCCAGTGAGCCAAAGGGGCCCAGCCTAGGCCCCCCTGTTACTTCCTCTATGCACCTTCCTTGTTTCACCATCCCAAGTATATTTGCTGCCATCATGGGCCCCACACCCTTTGACTCAGTGCTGTGTAGCCCTTCCCTTTGGATATCCCCTTTTCCTTAAATCAATTCAATTTTTCATTATTCACTGTCTGAGATGACTATTTAGCCTGCCCACGCACAGCCGACTTTAACCTTTCACTGACCTTTTTACATCAGTTAGGTTGGAAACAATTAGTTTCAAATTAATGAAATATAAGCTAATTTCAAGTAGCGTCAAAGAGCCGAAATCAATCTGTTTCATTTTGCAAACCAGTGGGATAGTAGGCAGGAGGTCATTACATTTAGAGTGACACAGCGTTGTTACAGATCTTATTGTTAAAGTTGTACTTCTGTTTTCGTGTATAATTGTTTTAAAATGGGAAAAAGTCCCTGGAAATTAGGGGACTGTTTCAAAATGAATCATTACTCAAGCAATCCTCGGCTAGTCATTAATTACGAGCACAACAAACTCTTTCCTGCCAAGTCCTTGTGGGCTAGCTAAATTGAGACAGGAAACGCAGAATTCAGCAGAGTTTATTACTTCTCATTTCTAGTTCAGAGCCGGTTTATCCAAGATTCTGAGTGAATTTAATGTTTCGTGCAACATGTATACATCAGTTCATTATATTTCTCTTATTTAAGGAAGCAAAATTCAAAAGGAACACATCCACAGGGCACAGAAGTAAAACAAGATGGGTGTTCATGAAAATAACCCCCAGGAAAGGGGTGACTCTCCTAAAACTCATCCAGAGAACAAGGTACTTCAGAAGTTCTAAAACTTTTCTCAGTATTAGAATCACCTGGGAGTTTCTGATATTCTCTGCCCAGCCCACAGCCCATGTGACTTAAAAGAGAACCTCTGTGGCAGGACCCAGACATCTTTATTTTTTAAAGTTCTCTAAGTGGTTCCCATGTGCAGCCAAGTCTGAGAAGCACTTTAGTTGAGAAGCTCATACTTTAACGCGTGCAGGTAATGCACTTTTTTCCACCGGTCATGATAGGATCATAGATAATTGTTACGACTCCCCTGTTCTTACAATAGCAAGAAGGCAGCTTCATTTTACAGGCACATAAGCAGCTAAACAAATCACGTGCAGGTGAAAATCAAGTGCCATCTGGACTCAATAAGGGGCCAGCAGAGAACATAACGACTGAGTTCAGGAGCGCACGCAGGACTCCCTTCTGGGGACTGCGGGGTACAGAAAAGCACACGGCCCATGCCTGTAATCAGGTGACATCGAGGGGGGCCACCACTGTGCAAGCATATCGAGAAGAAATAAAACTGAGCTCCGGATGAATTATGAGCAGAGTGGCATTGCACGGGAAAGCAAGATAACAGACCTTAATGATAAAGGGAGGTAAACACGGCAACAATACTCAAGTCACCACCTGGCTGATTCCAAGGATTTTGGACAAACCAGTGCGTGACGGGGAACCTCGCAGTGGCTATGGGGAAGGAAGGGGAGCTGCAGTTTACCTGCAGTGGCTCTCAGTGCGGTCCCAGACCAGCGTCAGCATGGCCTGGGCGCTTGTGGGAAAGCACAGGCCCACCAAGTCAGAGGCTGGGCTGGGGGTCAGAGGGGAGGGAGGGGAGAATGCGGACGGGCTGCTGGTGCGGACGGGGTTTCTGGGGTCATAAAAATGTTCTGAAACTGATTGTGGTGATGGTTGCACAACTTTGTGAAAATACTAAATGTCATTGAGCTGACCTGAGTGAACTGCAGGGTATGTGAATGATCTCAAACTGTTACACAGCAAGGAAAAGGCGAATGAAGCCTCCAACCAGTGGTTCTCCAACCTCAGCATGCCTGGGATCCTTGTTAAAAACACACCGTCCTAGACCACGCCACCCCCGGGCTTCTCACTCAGGGGGCTGCAGAGGGACCCAGCAATCTACGTCCTTCCCAGGGCCCCATCTGATTCTGGCCCTTGGGAAACCCTGGCGATGCTGCGGGCCCTCTGCCTAGGACGCCTGTGACTTCTGGGTCCTCCGGAGGCTGCATGCAGGGGGCGGGCAGGTCCCAGCTCAGTCTGGCTTCTGATTCACTCCTAGCCTTCTAGGGGTTTCCTTTCTAGGTGTAAAGGGAAGGCTTCAGAGGCAGCTATCTTAAGCCAAATGTGTATATTTTGAAAATTTAATTCTCAGGAAAAATTCAAAAAATGAACATAATTTTAAAAAGTGAGGCAAAAGCGAATTAGAAAGATCAAAAGGCCTAACAGTTACCTTACTCTGAGGGGTTTACACCCCCCCCCCGACTGTACCATCTGGTGGGTTTTCTTGCTGTGGCCTCCCCTCCCCCACTTATCCCCAGGAGCTGCCACGACATCGTCTGCAGGAAGGAGCCTCAGACGTGTAAAGACTGCTCGGTGTAAGCCCCACGTCACACGGTGTTAACAGCTGGCAGGAGCCTCTGAGATCATCAGGTCCTTGGGAGGCAGAATAAGGGCCCCACGAAGACGTCCTGGTTCTGACCCCGGGAAGCTGTGGATGTGTTACCTTAATGGCAAAGGGGAATTAAAGTTACAGATGACATGAAGGTTATTCAAGTAGGAGGTCAGCATGGACTATCCAGGTGGGCCCAATCACAGCCACAAGAGTCCTCAAAAGTAGAAGAGGGAGGCAGGAGAAGAGAGCCGGGGAAAGATGTGCTGATGGAAGCCAGGTTGGAGAGAGCAATGTGCTGGCTCTGAAGGCAGAGGGAGGGGCCATGAGCCCAGGGATGCTGGAGGCCTCCAGAAGCTTCATGCATATGGGAGAGAGAGATCATCAGCATCCACCAAGAGGAAAAACCCCTTACCCTCTCTGAGCTGGGTGTTGAACACGCAACCTAGGTATGTGCCCTGACTGGGAATCAAACCCACAACCTTTCAATGTAGGGATGACTCTCTGACAAACTGAGCCACACAGGCCAGGGCTTAGTTAAGGTCTTAAAATAGAAAACTAGTTATTAAAATCATAGCAGCCTGAGCAAACAGTGCTGTTAGTACAAATGTGCTGACTTCAGGTACTAAGAAACATTTACAAACTTATATTGTTTAAGGCTTATAATATTTTAGACATCTGACATGACTATCCCTCGTTTCTCTTTGATCCCTAACTCTTTGTTTCACCTTATTAAAAAAATAAAAATACAAAATCACAAGAATGAACAAATGATAACTACATGCAACAACATGGATGGATGTTGCAAAATTATGTTGCCCTAAAAGGGGCCAGACACAAGAGTCTGTAGAGAAGGAAGTTCACTTACAGAAAGTGTCAGAACAGGAACAGCTCGCCCATTTCTGGTATTAAAGTCCAACAGTGAGTGTCTGGGGCTCAGTAACTGGAAGGCGGCTCCAGGGATTCAGTTTCCTGATCTGGGTGCTGGTGACCTCGGTGTGTTCGCTTTGTGAAAATTCAAACTGATCACGGTGCCCTTGTATTTATGTACACTTTGATACAAAGTGAGAAGAACTGTAAGGATAAGGCTGTTAGAATTTGGAGACGTCAGGACGTCACCCCCCCTTGGGGCTTAAAGACGTGTTAGGGGCTGGGCGCTGCCCCGAGTGCTGGGGAAGGCCCGGGGCGCCATCGCCTCCCGAGCGGACAGAGCCCTGTGCACAGCGCTATTTGGCCCTTGGGAGTCAAAAACCCCAAAAGAGGACCATGGGACTGGGCAGTTTCTCAGGGTCCTGAGCAATCCGCTCTGGTCTCCATATAGACTAGGTTAGGACAAGGCAAAGCTGGGAAGTAGCTAAGATTTCGTACAGCACCGAACAGTCGTTCAGTGGTCTGTGCCTGCGAGTCGTCCATTCCCCCATCCGTCAGGGCCACGCTGCCGCGAGTCACTGCCACCGTTGCCAGCGGTGCCTGAAACCCTGATTTAACGCGTCCTTGACCCTTTCCTACCATTCTCCTCACCTCTCTTCTCCTCTTTTTTATTTTCATCAAAACCTACCTGCTCTTGTTTTATTATCACAGAATTTTGGATATTAGCCAGTTCTTCAAACCAGTGGTCCTCAATCCTGGTAGCCCACTTGTATTCCTTGGAAGTTTTCTAAGAACACAGATACCGGGGCTCACTGCAGACCAGTTACACAGGAGCTCATGGGGATGAGCACCCCCCTCTCTGCCCCAGCTCCTCAGGAGACACTAATGTGACAGCACATCATTTATGTGGCATTCCTCCCTCAGGCCACATCTGGAAGTTACTGCAGCCTAAGGGACTCAGTAAAAGGAGTGACTAATGTCACCTATTGTCCTCCGGCCCAGGGAGCACAGGCTCCCCAGGCTGGGTTGAGGCTGCACAATGCTGGCCACCTCTACCTAGCTGTGGTCACAGGCTTCCCTAGACACAACTCAAGCGTCTGCTGGGGCCTCAGGTAGTACTGGCACAATTCTGATGTCCCCACTTGCCAGAAGGTGTGCCTGCCTAAAACAATATTTCTTTTAAATAAATAAGGTTTTAAGTCACTTACTGAAGAGCTAATTCTGTGGTCATTGGCCTAATGGATTTTTAGTGATGTGTGAAGTTCTCGGCTTACAGTCAACATGGTGTAACTATTGTATTAGTATGAAATTATATCTTCTCTTTGATTCAGATTTATTATTTTTATATTCTCAAAACCTATGAATCTTAAGGAGAGAGGTGTCAATTAAAATTTCTACTTTCTTTTATTTTTTTAGTATTATTTTTTAAATATATCTTTATTGATTTCAGAGAAAGGAAAGGAGAGGGAGAGAGAGAGAGATAGAAACATCAATGATGAGAGAGTCATTGATCGGCTGCCTAACCCACAATCCGGGCATGCGCCCTGATCGGGAATCAAACCCCGATCGCCTGGATCCTAGGTCAATGCTCAGCCGCTGAGCCACGCCCGGCCGGGCCCTACTTTCTTTTAAAAGACTGTTTGAAGTAGGGGGAGAACGGATTTTTCCTTGGTTTATTTGGTGGGAGAAGTTATGGAGGTGGGAGGACAGGTAATAAGAGTACGGGTGTCCCCAGCTGGGTGGCCTTGACTATCCCCAGTGCCTCTGGAGGGATAGTGACCTAATGGCCACCAACATTCCCTTCTCTTTCCAGTACTGCAAGATCAGTGTTCCACAATGTTGAGGCCTAAGGTCAGGGTTCAAGCATCTTTTCACCGGAGTTCAATATCCCCCTTGGGGCAAAAGGCAGGCCTGCTCTGGGAGACTCAGAGGGCCCACTCTGCCCATTCTCCAGCCCTGCCCATTCCCTAGGTCGAGGCTGCTGCTTGGGGCGGGGAGGGGAGGGTGGATGGTAAACTTAAGCCCGTGGCCTGGGATGTTCTCACACATGCACAGGAGTGCCTCATGGTTCCAGATGGAGCCAGATGGAAAGAAAACAGTGGGTGGGCCACAGGCTCCTTCACTGAACACCCAGCGACTTGGAAATGCTAACTTTAAACCCAGCCTTCCAGGCCATTAGGAAGGCGTATTTGTCAAGGCAGGAGGACAGCCCGTTGACACTGAGGTAGAGGCTAATTCCTAAACATTAAGGCTCCAGGTATAGGCTGATTTGTGGAAGGAGGAGTCTGGAGCTTCCTTAAATTAACGGTCCGTTAGTGTGGTCTACAACTTTTAAATATTTAGGCACAGTGATATCTACTTCTCCATCTGTATTTTTAGCTCACAAACTCAAAAATTTCAGAAGCAGCCCTTCTCCAAGCCCTTTAGACCTGCTGAACCAAAATGTCTCAGGTTGGACTGGTAAGTTTGAGTTTTAACAAGCTCTCCAGATGATTTGTACTCACAATTCATTCACCAACCACTAACCTAGCCCCTTATCTCCATTCTCATTTTTTATACTAAGTCCATGTGTCAACAAAGTGGAATTGAGTAATTCATCTGCGAGTGGTGAAAGCAGATAAAGTAACTCGAGGCAGGGACCAGGCCAACTGCGTTCTGTTCAGGAAACGGGTTCCCTAAACCCCAGGGCCTGGGGGCTTCCATTCTGATCTTTCTCAGTCAAGCACATTGTGCGGGAGAGCTGTGGTGGCCCCTCAACAACCACCCCGAGTTCAGATCATTTCCCCGCATAGTTAGAATTCTTAATATTTTAGATTACCCATTGCTCCCCACTGGTTCCTGTCTGACTCTCTCCCTAACCATCTCTACTCCTCAATGCCTAGAATTTTTGTTTTATCCTACAACTGTCTAACCCTGGGCCGTTTAATCTCTCCTGGCAGGTGAGAAACGGTTCTTGTTCGCACAGACCTGGCAGCACAGCAGGATCACTGTGGGGGCCCTAAAACCCAGGCCTGGACCCCATTCTAACCAATTAAATCCTTCCCCAGCATGATGTGTGGTGTATGTGTTATAAAAGTATGGGGAACAGATGAGTTTTCACTGTCCTGCTCACCTGTCAAAAATTTAAGAACACTTTCCCCCCAGATACCCAGAGACTTGGGGCATTCGTTTAGTGTTTACAGCACTAAGCAAACACTGGCTATTAATATAACTCCAGCTTTTCTGACCCTGCCCATTTCCTTAATGCCCACGAGAGTGGTATTTCACCAAGAAGCACTCCTAGAGCTTCCGCAAAGAAGTCTCATGGCCAAGGACAGGTGGCACTGATGCTGTTTTTCAGTTTTCAGTAGAGGCTGAATTTAGTGAAACCCCCAGGGCCTTCTTGGCATTTAGAAGAGTGGCTTTTTTTTTAAAGCTATCATAAACCATTCTAGTGACATATCCAGTCCGCACCCTGTAATTAAGAAATTTAATGTGTACACATAGTTCATGGGAGATGAAAAGCTGTACTTGAAATTCAAGTGCAGGGACTTAGTAGAGAGTTGGCTGTGGCTGGCGACACTGTTTTCCCTCCTTAGGACGGAAGGGGCGCTGAGGGGCTTGTATCAGTGAGATTCTGACAGGGGATCCCTAGTCCAGCTATTTTTTGTATATTCCACACTTCCCAAACTTAATTAGAAGAAAGCACGTCTAAATTAAGCCACAGATAGGGACCCATGTAAGTTGGGACTTAAAGGCACTGTTTCTAGGCAACAAAATAGAATCATTTTGCGAGCTGTGCAAGAACTTTTAAATCTGACCCTCTAATTTTAAATTGTTGGAAGAGTTTTCAAGTACAAACTTCACAGAAAAGAAAAAAATAAAATCAAGGGAATGATGACAATGCCACAAGAAACCATGCCATTCGTCAAATGTACCCCGTGTAGTTCCTGTTTGCTCCGTTTCACCGAAGAGGAGCACTTTGAGGATCCAGCATCACCCGCCGGGATCGTAACACTGCCACGAGGGTGACCGTGCGTCTGGAAGGTAAAACTCTGACTGTGCACGTGGACCGTTTTGTATCAAGGCCAATTCTAGTCATCAATCTATTGGTGAGAAATGCACTTTTTAACGCCCATGGAGGATGAGACTAAATTCAGTTCCACCAAGAGGCTTCTCCGTGCAGCTCTGTTCCGCCTCGGACTCAGTCTGGAGCCTGAGAACCAGGGTTAGTATCTCCTTCAAACTATTAGCCTGTGTCCCAGGGCCAGGCGCTCATCGCGGCCTGGAGAGTACAGGGGAACTCCTGGACTGTGCTAGGACAGTGTTCACTATTTGTTATAAGGATAGTTCACACCAGAGACAGTGATACATACCGAATAAAAATTATATACGGGGCCCATTAGGCCTCATGTGCCAACCCCCCCTCCTCGGCGCTGCCTACGGAGGTGGCAGCCGTCTCCTACTCGGCACCGTGGCCGCCCTCAGACCCCTCCTGAAACCCAAGATCGTCAAAAAGCGGACCAAGAAGTTCATCCTGCACCAGTCAGACCGATACATCAAAATTAAGCGTAACTGGCAGAAACCCAGAAGCATTGACGATAGGGTGCACAGGAGAGCCAAGGACCAGATCTTGATGCCCAGAGTTGGTTACAGGAGCCACAAGAAAACGAAGCTCATGCTGCCCAGCGGCTTTGGGAGGCTCCTGATCTACGTCGAGGAGCCTGGAGCTCTGCTGATGTGCAGTTCATCTCCCTGTGCTGAGACTGCTCACGTCTCCTCAAAGAACCACAAAGCCACTGTGGCAAGAGTAGCCCAGCTGGCCACCGGTCACCAACCCCAATGCCAGGCTGCACCGAGAAGTGAGTAGACAGGTTGTGTGCACATTGTATTTGTGTTAATAAAACCATAACATTCTGCAAAAAAAATTAATTGTATAAGGATGGAAAGGAAAAAAAGGGACTTCCCAGAAGTCATGTGGATTCTTAAGTGATTATTATGCTTTAGGAACTGAAAGAGAATTTAATTTCGTAGCCTGGTTAAGAATGGTAAAAACCACCCCCCAAAAACCTTCCTCCATTCGTCTGCTCAGCAATACTTGCAGTAGCCACAAGGTGGCGCTCACCTTTTAGAAATACAACGAGGTTGAAAACCTGGCTCCTCGAAGAACCAGAGCAGCCTGACATAGAAACGTCTTCAGAAAAACGGAGAGTCGGTTTTCACCCAGTTACAGACAACTACCCATCAGGGGCGTGGGCAGTGACGTTCACAAATTTATGCAGGCGCTGGCAATCACGAAGCGGCAGGTGGAACACAATGGTTCCTGCTCATTTTTACTTATCTGAGTTTATTTTTCCTTTAGGCTTTCTATCTAAATTAGAACATACTCATTTCTCTTTAATGTGTTACGGGCTGCCCATTATTTAAAAGGATGATCCTTGTCTACCTGGAACTTACAACGAAGAGATGGCTCGATACATTGAAAACCTCTCGGAGGCCTCCGAGGGCCAGCTCAGCACTTTCGGCAGGCGGCCCAGGCTCGCCCCTCCCCGCCGGCTTCCAGCACCTCTCCGGGCCCTGGCCCCGTCTGCCGGGCTGGGGTCACTGCCCTCTCAGGCCATCTGCTCTGCAGAATCTCCAGCGATTTTTACATTTTCCCTCCTTCCTCCATGCTCCCATCACCTTGTCTGTCTTAAAGGACGAAATGATGCGAACAAGTGGTTATAGCATTTTTTATGTGCACGTACTTGTGGGTTTACGCAACAGTGGAGAAAATCAAGAATGATTTCTATGTTTACTGACCCTGAACAAATGCTACAAGATAGACAGACATATCTTACTCAAAAATGTAAATGCACTCACTGCTCACGTGGCCTCTTTCCCCGAATACACAGTGGGACAGAAGCGGACATGAGAAAGCAGCATCATTAGAAGGATTTGGAAAAAAAGTATAAAGGGGCTAATGTAGAGGCCGCGGGGTGTGCGGTGGAAGTGAAGGCCTGGGACAGGGAACCGAGGAGGAAGAAGAGAGAAGGGAACGAAAGGGCTTGAAACCCAGGGGAATTTGAGTTTGTTCCAGAATGTCCTGGAAACGTCTCACTGTCGGGCAGAACATGCGATGTGGGCTATGTCTATGGGAAGGAGCGTGGTCTGTCCTGGAGAGTCACAGACTGATCAGAAAGCCTCTTAAATTCTTGTCTCCACGATCTGATTAGCAAGCAACCTACTTTTCCAGCTTCTGCTCCACTGATGTCTGCTGGAGACTCCACACCAAAAATACCCAAGCCTACTACGGATTCCTTCTATCTCACTGTAGCTGTATCCTCAGCAGTAATTTTAATCACCCCCAAAGAGTTCTGTCTCCTGTTACCCACGATGGCTGTTTTCAAGTTCCCAGACCTGGCTGGACCTGCACCCTGGCATCAGATGATCCTGCAACTGACTTTCCTGGCCCCAAGCCATTCTCCATGAGCTCACACTTCCAGGGAGCATCACCCCACTCCCTTCATCCCTCACCGAGGATCCTCTTCTTGGCTCAGGCTAGCCTCCCACCTAGCAGCAGGAGGCGGCCAAAGAGAAGAAAAATGCTGTGAGCTTTGGAGTCAGAAGGTTTGAGTTTGGATCCTAGCACTTTCTAACCACACGATTTTTCCAAGACTGTTTTCTCATCTCTAAAAGTTGCTATAATGATGCAACCTCCCTGCGATGTTTTGGGGATTGCCAATGTGTTATTTGTGAAAGTACTTTCCACACTGCGTAAGCAATAAATTCCCTCAGATAGAGCACAAAGTAAGATGTGCTCCCAAGTCTTCACCCTTCCCCATGTCCCACCCACCACCACCTCCCCCAGTAACACCATCTTTTTCTCCTTAGGCTTTTCTTTCCTATCCTGAGCCTTAAGGGCAAACCTTCCCCGGGATCCTACCCTCTGCCCTCCCTCCTTCCTCCGCAGAACAATTCTTTCATGCTCCTTGCCCTGTGATTATTTCACATTGGAGAGGATGTGAAGTTCACATCTCCAGCCCTGAAACTGTCTCCCCTCGCACCCCAGGCATGTGAAGGCGCATTCCATAGACGATCATCACCCTGTTTATAAATTTGTAGACTCAATGTTAAGGCTTTATAAAGGGAGTCCTCAAATTTAACAAGTAAATGAAAAATTTTAAAGAATCCAGCTTATAAAGAAAGGCACTGGATTCCTGCAGACAGTGAAATGTTATGTTATCTTCTGCCTGAAGCACACTAGCTGATAGTATTTTGCAGACTTCTCGTTAGCAGCTGCAAGTGGCTCTCTCTGGAGATAATACAGGCAATGAAGGGATGTCACAATAAATGCTGAATCTGATGGACAGAAGGGAAACCAGTTACCATTTTTCTGTCAGGTCAGGCGTCTATGTTTTATTTGAACTAGGACCCAAAGTAACATTCCTAAATTCTGAGGCTGACAGAACTGCCCCCTCTCCTCTACACTTGTGACGTTTGCTGCTAAGATTTGCTCTCATTTGTTTCTAAGCACTTAATCTCCATGTGAAAGGGACAATTTTCTGGGCACTTGCTTCTGGCCCAGGGGCTGTCTGAATGGCGTTCAGTTCCTCTTATTATTAAGTAAACCTATCACGTTGTCGTCCTCAAAACTATCAGAGTTTTGGCAAAGATTGCTAAGCAGGTCAAGTTTGCATTGGTTCAGGCCTCTCCTACATCAACACCATCAACAACTGTTGGTGTCTCTCTGAAACGTTGAGGCACTGACTCCTCCCATAAGACTCCCTAGGCATCTGTCTCTGTGTGTATACATTATAGATGATAAAGATTGCCTGCCATTATCAACTTTAATGTTTTCCTTCCCAACTAATTTCCTTCTGCTGTCCAATTTGCACACGCATATACATATGTTCACACATACACACACACACACACACGCACAAATGTGCCTGTCATTGGGTTACTATTTGCCCAGGGAATGAAAATACATTTACACAATAATTTAATGAGGTACATTTATTTGCTTTTAACAGACAACATGAAAAGAATTCCTATGAAATTATTTTTTTACGCCCTCCAGCTTTTGTTTTTCCAAACAATGGCGAGAACATTAGACTGAGATTCTAGCAGGGGAGAAAATGCTGCACTCACAACAACCATTGGAAAGACTGCAGGGCTGTGCAAGGAAGCTCATCAATAAAATAAAAAAGCAGATCTCTCAAGGTTGCCGGTGCTCTTCCCAGACCCAACGCCTAGATATTTACCTCTGTGCGTGACTGCAGCCGTCCTCCTGGCCTGCGGGAGGCGCTGTCGGTCCCTTAACATATCCAAGGCAAAGCTGAAACATTTTAAAGTGACCTCTACCTCTCTGCAATAGAACAAAGTGGGAAAATAGCTCAAGATAACATAAAGCTAGATATTCTGGCCCAAAATTAATCTAAGAGGTTCGCACTCCCGAGGAACAGGAGGTTATTTATTTACTGGACTCAGAAAATATTTAAATTCTTTTGGACATGGAAGGGGGGTGGGCGACATTTTTCTCCTTCCCTGGGTCTGGTCCTTATTTCCTTCTTTTTCTTTCCTGACGCTAGAAAGGGGCACATGAGGGACCCATGGGACAAAATCCAGGCTGAGGCCTGTTTTTGTTAATAAAGTTACACAGAAGCAGAGCCACACTCGGTTTGCTCGTTGCCTACGGCTGCTTTCGTTCTGCCCCCGAGTGGAGTAGTTGCTACAGAAACTGAATGTCCCATGAAGCCTAAAAGAATTACAATCGGCCCCTTACAGAGCAAGTTGGCCATCTCCTGTCCTTGAGCTATAGCCTTTTTCAGCAAGGTACACGCAGGTGACAGTGGTAGGTATAAGGGACTTTGATGTGTGTCTGGCCAGCCAGGAGGGTGTCAGCTTCTTAAAAGGCAACATGATGGAGCAGCCATCTGCCTGCCACTGCTAGTGAGTCACATGCAGCAAAGGGTGAAAGGCCCTGGGACACACAGGCAGAGGCTATGAAGTGTCAGACATGGACTTGGGGGACAGAAGAGCACTTTCCTTCTCTGCTTCCAGTTGAGAGTTGCACCAATGAGAGAGAAAAAGAAAACCCCAATCTCTTGGCTCCGAGCACGGTGCTTGGGGCTGGGCTCTCCATGAGGATGGGCTGCGCTTTACAATCCTAGAAAGCCTGCGTCTGCTCAGCAATGTAATTTCCAATCTGATCACAAGAGCTCAAAGCTGAAAATGTGGTACAGAGGAGAAAAGATGTTCAGATAAATGGAAAAAATGGAGGGCTTTGTGCAGAAAGAGAAAATAACAAGAAACGGTGAAGATATGTTCATTAGTAGGAGAAAGGACAGGGAGGTGACAAAGAACAGCACGCCTCATAGATCTACATATTTTCGCACAGTCTGGCTAATAGCACAGGTGGGGGGCTCTGGTCCAACACCACTGTGTACATCAAGGACACAGACAACCACGGGGAAATTCTCAAGGTGCGAGAGGAGTGTGTTAGAGGAGAGATCTGTGGATGGAAGTAACAAAAAGAACAGAAATCCTGGGTGCAGGACACCTTCCAGGGAACTGGGAAAAGCTGAGAAGGTGACTCAGGCTGTGGGAACGGGGCTGTTGACCAGGGACCCCACTTGAGGAAATCTTAGGCTCTCCTAAATGGGGGACAAGGCTCTGCCTGAAGCTGTATTTCAGGTGATTTTGGTCTTGGTCCTGAAAACATTTCGGAGTTGACTAATTAGCAGATGGTTTTTGAGCACAAGAGGGTGACTGGGGCTCTGGGAGGCCAGCGTGACTCACCGGGACTCGTGGGTGGGCCTCGGGCTGCACAGCCGGGGGTAACGTGTCAGCCCTGGGGCTCGGCTGCTGGGCTCTGAGTTGGGGCTACCACTTCCTAGCTGTGTGACCCTGGGCAAGTTAACCTTTCCTTCGAGCTGATGGTTGTCTGTGGACATACTAACAGCACAGGGTGTTGGAAGGACTGAATAAGTTAATACATATAAAGGACTTAGAACAGAGCCTGGCTCAGGTTGGTGCTGTGTGATCATCAGCTAGGACTAGTGACATGGCTGTCGGGCCAGCAGCTTGCCACAGGGCTGGGTCAGATGGGATTTCAGGAAGGCACTTCACAAACTCTCACATGATACAGCTGAGGACCAACAGAAAGGGGGTCTGAGTAACAACACAGATGAAAAGACCCATACCTGGTTTCATAACTAGAATTTCTCCTCAGCTTGATCAAACCTCTTATGATTGTCTTCAGTCCTGTTCTTGTTGAACATTCCTTATTAATATGACCTGAATTATTCTATTGCAAAAAATTGCAAAATATTGTGAAATATTCCAAGTATAAAAAATAGCTTTCAATGTTTAGAACTAACAAAATATGGGAGTAGCATACCTAAAACACTAGGGAACATATTCCAATAAATACTGAGAGACGTCAGTGAAGATGTGGAAGTGTCCCATGAGGCACATTTTGAGTTAAACCTCAAATATTTTTATTCATTCTTTCAGTTCATTCAAATGTTTATTAAGCATTTAATATATGTTAGGCTTTGTCCTAGGTTCTTGGAATTTAATGAAACAAAACAAATAATCTATCTTTGTGAAACTGACATTCAGGTGGGATCCTTGCTAACAACCAGAGTTTCTATGAATCATGACATGTTGGTTTCATTTTAAGATTTCTGCCTGGCTGGGTGTGGCTCAGCGGTTGAGCGTCGACCTAGGATCCAGGCCATCGGGGTTCGATTCCCAGTCGGGGCACATGCCCGGGTTGTGGGCTCGATCAATGACTCTCTCATCATTGATGTTTCTCTCTCTCTCCCTCTCCTTTCCTCTTTCTGAAATCAATAAAGATATATTTTAAAAAAAGAAAAAGATTTCCCCAAAACTATGCATAAACTTGATATACTAATTTTTCTCATTTATAAAATGGCGATAAAATACCATCACTTCATATAATGATTTAGGATCATTCATCCAATTAGCAAGTATTTATTACTTGTGCTGGCCTCAAGAGAATGAAGACGAGGTCCCTACCCTCATGGAATGTCAACCTTTTATTATCAGGAAAATAAAATTAGGTAGTTAACATTAATACCAATATTTATATATAAATGTAAGCTGTGACTAGTAGATCCAATCATATAAACATGGCTCCTGAGTCTTTGATAGGCTTCTTGGGGAATATCAGAGTAGATTTTGGCTGTTACCTAAGCCATGTGCCAACATCTCTCGGACAGGTAGCAGGAAAGCTCTAGGATTTCCACAAAACCTAGGATTTCCTTCCTAAGAAATATCCAGTTTTACTGCCAAACGGTCTCTTCCACATGGAGGCCTCAGTCAAGAGGTACTATGCATGGGCGAAGTTACCCCTAGAACCTGAGCATACACATTTTGAAATGAATTTCCAAATGGATGTTCCTAGGTCCACAACATGCGAAGCAAGAAGAGCACTGAGGTTGGTCCCTGCAGGTGGGGCCAATGTTAATTGGCAGAAGGCAGGTTCCTGGAGTGGGGGATGGGTGAAATGGCCAGGGAGGAGTCACTCCTCACCTGAAAACCTGCTCTCTCCACCTGCTCTTCCATTCCCACCCTCTGGCACCAATAGAAGCCACGCCCCCAGCCTCAGGTGTGCCCCGCAGGTGGCAGTCTGGCGTGCACAGCCACCTGCTTCTGCTCCCTCCCGGGAGGGGCTCTGAAAGGTGACATGCAGGGTGCCTAGAGTGTCAGTAGAAGGGACCATCAATTACTGAGAAGCTAAGAGTGGCTCCTTGGGTTTGGGAGATCACGTGAGGTAGGTTCTTCCTCTCCCTTGTTTAGGCCACACATATTTTTCAGTATACAAGAAAGAAGAGGATCCTTTCAATCTTTATTCATCCAACAAATATTTACTGAGCACCTATTGTGCATGAGGCAGGGTCTGTGGAGGCAGGTGGGGAAGACACACAATAAACCATTAATGTGTGTTAAATATTAAAATATTAACTGGGTTAGTGCTATTGACTAAACTGTGCTGCCCAAATTCATATGTGGAAGCCCTAAACCTGAGTGTGACTATATCTGGTGATGGAGCTTTTAGGATTAAATGAGGTCATAAGGGTGAGGTCTTAATTCGGTAGGATTGGTGGTCTGGCGGCCTTATAAGAAGTGGAATCTCTCTCTCTCTGTCTCTCTCCATGAACATTCACCAAGGACGGGCCATGTGAGTGAACAGTAAGGTGGCAGTCACCTGAAAGCTGGGAAGAGGGCTCTCACTAGAACCATGCAGGTGCTCTGATCTTGGCCTTTCAGTCTCCAGAACTGTGAGACAATAAATGTCTGTTAAACCACCCCACCCAGTCGATGGTATTTTGTTATCATGGTCCAAGAGATTAAGAATTAAAACCAAGCACAGTTAAAGGACAGAGAGATGACAAAGAGGTAGTCAGGGAGGCCCTCGGAGGGGGAGACTTTGGGCTGAGAGTTGAATGAAGCTCAGATTCATTCAAAGGCACCCCCTGGTCTCAGGTTTAAGAATGTTAGCAATCTGGAAATGACAGGGCTCATGTTTAGAAGCAAATGAGGCTCCCCTTTAGAATCTTTTTGGGAAAGAGACTGTTCTCTTGCAGGGAGATAGTGTTATACTAGGCAATCTGTATTTGTTTGGGCTAGCCCCTTACACTCCATGCCCCAGTTTTCCGGGCTGTCAAATGAGGACAATAATACTTTTTACCTCATTAGGTTATTGGGAGGTTTAAATGAGTTAATGCACACGGATCAATGCCTGACACGCAGTCAGTGCTCAACAGACAGTAGCTATTTTTATTACTAGCACTACTACTACTATCGCTACTACTATGACAACTACTGCTATTATTATTGGAAAGCCACAGACAGAATATTAGAAAAGAAATTTCAGCAATGGTACCTTTCAATTAGACCTTCTCTGAGCACCCCAGCCCTGACCATCTCTGGGATATTAGCTTGGCTTGTCCGTCTCCCCCAGCTCCATCAGAGGAGCAAAACCAACCAGTAAGCCCATGTGTTGTGACTGGGAAGTCCTTTGCATGAATTCAAAGCCATCAGTGACAAAGGCTTTCCCCTGATGGAATAAATTCTTTCTGCTCACTGATGCCAGAAGAGTCCTGGGTACCTGTTCTGGTCCCCTCATTGCTTATGGGCCAGGCTGTGAGTCAGACCCAGAAAGATGAAAACATTCCTTCAAGGGCTCCTGAGGAGGAACAGGAAAGGAAAGAAGATGGAAAAAAGAAAGAACAAGGCAGAGAGAAGCAGAAGCGAGGAAGGAACTGAAAAGAAAGGGCAACGTGGGGAGACCGCAGGGCCACTCGGAACTCACTGCGGACTCAGTGTTGACACAAGCAATCAACACAATCCACACGGACCAGGAGAAGGGCATTAGGTGGGTAGACATCGTCCACTTTGATCTACTTGTCTCCTACTGGTAGGTATTTAACGAAATTACTCTGTACAAAGCTCGAGTGCATTAAAGCGAGTAAATGATATTGACAAATGTTTTCATCTAGGCTTTGCTTTTATAGAGGCATTTTTACAATTACATAAAGTGAAGTGAAATTGCTTTGAACCTGCCAGACTGTAAGTTTCCTAAGGGCAGAATTTGTGAGTGTGGTTTTCTTATGAGCATTTTTTTCTCCTTAGTGCCTGGCAAAGTTGGTTGCAGGTATACTCAATGGGTGGCTTCCTGGAAATTTTTAGACACCTTTTTGCACGTCCCTCTCCCCCCCCAAAAGGACTCCAAACCCACTAGTTTCCACAGACTTCTGCTTTTTTCTGTCTCATTATTCTACACAATTATTTCATTTTTTATTTTTAATATGTCATCAACATTTTATACACCTCAATCCTGCCTGTAGAACAGGCCTATTACTCCTCAATACTGACTTTATTCTTACATTATTAGAGTTGTTCTTGATTTTTATAGTATTCTCTGGCAACCAGGTGATCTGCACGTCATTTTATTTTGCTTTTCAAATATAAAAGTAAGTTTATTTAGAAAGTCACAGAAGTAGAAGAAGTGAGCCATGGAAGAAGTGAGCCAGACGGGCTGTGTGAACGCAGGAAGCAGGTCACAGAAGCCAAAGAAGGGCCCTAGGAGCTTAGGGGAATGAAAGCAAAGGTAACTGCCTGGGGGAAGGAGAGCAGAAAGGCTGGGGCATGAGAGAGACAGACAGACAGAGACAGAGACAGAGAGAAAGAGGACACCTTATTTTGCCTTTTTGAGGAAAATTTGATGTTAGGCACTAGGTAGGACTATAAAGTCTTTCTCACTAATATGATCATACTAAGAGTCAAATGAAAACCTGAGGGAGGAAAAAGATTTTTTTTTAAGTGAGGTCCTTCAGCAAGAATATTTGGACAGTCGCTGGCATTCCCCTCAATGGCTATGAAATTAGGGTGGGAGTGGAGATGGTAAAAAAGAACCAGGAATTAGAAAGTTTTAAGGAAAGTGAATGCAAGTTAGAACTGCAGTAGAATGTGTTGGTTTCTGTTTGAGGCAATTTCCCTTGAGGCAACAACAGCATTTGGAAATGACCATTGGATTAATAATCATCAGAAGACGTGTGTTCATTTTCATTTTCAGCTTCTGCCACATGCTAGTGGTTTTACCTTCAATAATCATTTGACCTTGAACAGTCCCTTGGCCTTGGCCTTGTATGTAAAATGACAGCAAGGACATCTGCATCCCGTGGAGGGGTGGTAAGGATGCTATGGACAGGTGCTTTGTGAACAAACCACCCAATATTTAAACCTTTTCCAGTGTTTATATTTCATGTTCCTGACTTTTCTCATTTTCTAAAATCTCCAGTACAATGTTATTATTTCTTAGCGTGTGTATTTTCGGCCCTCTGCCCACTTGTGCCATTTATTATCTATCTTTTCATTCATTCAAGTGGTTATTGTGGCTGCTCCCCTAGGTGCACGAATAAATACTCTCCACGGGGTATCCCCAAATGGCGGCAAGTCAACTCAAATGAGGATAATGTTTTCTGAACTTCAAACACCTCTTCTGTCATTTTTCTTTCATCTCTGTTTCATTCTTGACATTTAGGGAAAGGAAATTGTCTGGATGCTAAATGTTGAAAGAATCAGACGCACTTGTTACAGGCAATCTTGCATTCTAAGCAGGAAGTTACATGAAATCCTCTCACCCCACTTTCAGATGGGCCTCTTGTGTTTCCTGGGGAATAATCATGTGACCAACTAGCAATCAAGGTGCCAGGGAAAATCTTTTCTTCCTTTGACAAGGACATGCAGAAAAAATCTTAATGGAACATATTTGTTCTTTTGTAAAAAAAAAAAAGAAAAATCATTCTTATGTGTTTCTTCCTACTGGTCCAGGAGTACTCACCTCCCAATACATATATCTTATTCAAGATATGAAATTAACATTGAAATATTAAGTTTAAGTTTGTGTTTAATATCTCAATGAGAGCTAATGACTCGTAATTTGGGTAGAGCTTATAGTAACTTATAAAATATGCCAAGAACATCTAAGCTGCCATTTTCCAGTATTAAATCTAGTGTTTAGCCCAAGGAAGTAAATGTAAATTGGTATTTAGTTAAAATATAAAATTTAAGAGGAAAATGACACAAGTCTCATATCATACAAAGTCAGTTAATGATGCTTAAAAAAATAACTCCATTTCAAACCAATCATGTCTTGCTTATTTACTAATTAAAATGTTCTCACTTTTAAACTGAGATATCTATTTGCACATTTGTATATATTATATATTTCATTTATAAAATTTATACATTATGTCATTAATTTCTCTTGTATTATTACTTAATTTTTTGGAGTGATATAATTTCAAATAAGTAAACTAAAATGTGGCAATATGATTATATATTTTAAATAAAGTTTTATGACATTTCTAATGTGTTGTTTTATATTTTAATTGCTTTAGAACATATACATTTGGGGACAATTTTAACCACACCCAGAGGTATGCTACGTGGGGAGGGAAGCTCTGGTTTGTATTATTTGCTGATTCCCCTGGTGTAAATAATCACACCATGGCCAATTTCAGTGTGATGTTATACAACATGGAGTTGGGAATAAACATTGACAATGGACTCTCACAAATCAGTACCAGCAACACCTGCTGGGGTTTAAACTTTATTTTCTACATTGTCTAACATTAAAATTGTTCCTTCTGCATTGCTTTGGTTCACATTTGCTTTATGTCTTTGCCTATTCCTTTATTTCCAATCTACAAAAATAAATTTTAAGTATGTTTCCCATAAAGTGTTTACAGTGATTTGTGTACGCATTCATGCATTTTGGAATGACAAGCCTGTGTACATGCTCATTTGTTTGTCTGCTTGTTTGTTAATCCAATATGATATCGAGTGGGAGAAATTGGTCCATTTATATACAGCATAATATCATCTTACTTTATTGTTATTATTTATATGTTAGTGAAAAGGGCATATGTTACTAAACTTTATACTCTAAGAATTAGAGACAGGGAAACACACTCTTATGAATACTCAAGAAAATGCAGACAGCTCCCTCCACTGCCAAACCTTTTTATGATCTTGATGAGAACTGTGGCATTATACTTCCTAATTTTGCTTTTCATATTCATTATGCGTGAAGATAGACCTCACGTACTGAGGGTAATGATTTTTGTATTAGTGTTTTTATTATATTAGAATTTGTCAGATTTCATTTCACTTGTATCTTACATCACCTCCCCCCTTTTAAAACTAAAGTGATATCTTACATGTTAAAAAAAGGGGGGAGAGTAGAAAGGGAAAAACTGGACTAAATAAAGTGCTGAGCTTTAGCATATTTAATAAATGAGCCAATGTGACATTTAAAATGTTGCTGTTAAGTAGATTGATTTTTTTGTCACCCCAACTCCAAGACTCTTCCCTGAACGAGATATTTTGTAAGGACCTCGGCGACGGTAGCTGGCCTGGCTGCGAGAGGAACGCAGCCTGTGCAGACACGTGCTCTTCAGCTTGTACCACAGGCTGAGGCTCTGCAGGCCCTCAGCGAATGTTTGCGAACTGACTGCTTCGCAGCTGCAGATATCACAATCAAGGGATAGCAATAGTGTCAGGCTATATAGCCCTCTCCTGGTGTCATCATGGTCCCAAAGTGGCTGTTGAGCAGCAGGGATGAACAATGCTTGCCTCAGCTGGAGACTGACTGCTGAAATCTTGGCTCATCTAATTGCCATTTTTCCTAAGGGCCTTGTCGCCTAAAAGAGCTGTGCCTTGGGTTTACAGGATGGGCAACGGGCCATGCAAATCAGTGTTTTGCACAAAGCACGCTTGCTTTTCTCTGGCTATGAAGCTGCTGCGTCTTCTCCTCTTTCCAAGGCTAGCTGGAGCTTCATCAGACTGGTCTGGCTTTATGCTACATCACTTCTCGACTCGGGCCCTAGAGGTTCTCAGAGCTTTCAAAAAGAGTTTCATTTCTCAGCTAAGACTAATAAAATCAAACTCATATCTATCGTGCCCCCATTTAATGCTTTCCCGTATAATTCTCTAATCTGTAGACTCCAGCCAAGGGCCAATAAAGCAATTTCCCCCACTTTTTATGATTTCCTGCTTATAATGCTTCCTTTTTTTCCATTCTTTGAAAAACAACATTAACAATGATGCTTTTAGTTTATCTCCAACAGCCTGCAAAAAGCAAAAACGGAGAGAAAGACAGAGGCCTGTCCAGCAAAGCTTTAGCCTAGAGAGGAGTTGGCCAGTTTGGTGGCTTCTCATTTGCCCAGAGGCCCCTTTTGAAAGCCTTAAGCAGCCTCTTGAACTCCTGTCCACTATTCACACTGGAACTTTCTGTATGTACTTTTCTGACCTTGCCTCATGGCTGTGTTATTTATTTTCACTCTAGAAAACATTAACATCATCAACCTTTGGGTAAAAGCCTATGGAATCCAACTGAACTTAGAATCCAACTGAAAAGGACGTTTTAGTAATAAGCTAACAATATAGAAAAATACCACAATCTAGGCCTTTAGCCACAAAATTAAGGTGATGGCTTAAAGAAGCATGAACCGCCTCCCAAATTTCTCTCTTGTCCTGACTTCTATACCAAACTCTAAACTTACATAGACAATTCCTAACTTTCTAATAGGAATCTCCGTCTTAACATGGGCAAAACATAATACCTATTCCTCCCCCCAACCCGTTCTTCCCTTAATTTCCCTCTCTTGGTGAGTGGCACCACCACCTACATCTCAAGCCAGAAAGCCAGGAGTGTCCCCTCATCCACTCCCTTCCTCCCTTCTCATATCCAAACCCGCACCAGGACTCTGAAAGCTGGAAGGTGAAAGTGTGTTTTCAACATCCATCCACTCCTACATCACCCCTGCTCCTCCCAGTTCGAGCCTCCAGTATCTTTTGCCAGCACTGCTGATGTGCCTCTGGTCTCCCAGCTTCCATTCTCGCCCATTTTCGTCTGGTTTTCCTTAAAGCAGATAGAATCGTCTTTCTAAAAATGTGTATCAGTTCACGCCATTCTCCTAGGAACCCATCTGTGGTTTCCTATTGCACTTTGAATAAAGCCCATCTCATGTCCAGGTCCGCAAGCTCCTCTGCCTTCTTTTCCGACTCTCCCTCTGACTCAGTTAAGCCCACTGGATGCCTGTTTTTGAAGACGACCAGCCATTCTTTGGCCCCTTCGTGCTTCTCTATCTACAGCGCTATTCGTCCCACAGAAATTCACCTGGCGGGCTCCTGCCTATCATCTGCATGTCAGCAGCAACTGCTTTGCAGAAAAGCCTCCCCTGGCTGATTGATGTAACATGGTCCCTCTGCTCTCCTTTGCATCACAGGGCATTAGTCTCTGCATAGCACTATCACTGTGGAAAACCATGGCATTCACTTATTTGTGAACCAAGTTAACGTTCTGACTTTTCTCTCTCTGGGGAGCAGCACTGTCCATGGGAATGAAAGCCACCTGTATGGCTATAAATTTTTTAGTAGCCACAGTAGAAAAATAATATAAACAATTAAAATTCATTTTAATTGTATATTTAATTGTACACTTTATTTAACCCAGTACCACTAAAGCATCATTTCAACATGTAATCAATATTAAAAATATTAATGAGAAACCTTACATTCTTTTCTTTCACACAGAGTCTTTGCAATTCAGTGTGCATATCACTTTTCTAGTGTGTCTCTATTGGGACTAGACACTTTTCAAGTGCTCGATAGCCACATGTGGCTGGTGGCAACTTCACCGGACAGTTCAGCTCTAGAATGTAAGGTCTATGTGAGCAGGGACCTTGCCTGTCCTGTTCACTGCTGCATTCCTTGTGTTTATAAAAAGAACAGTGTCTGACACATAGTAGGCACTCAAGAAATACTTCATGAGTGAGAGAACAGCTTAAAGGATTTTGAGATCTCAGCAGAATTCCTCAGTAAAAACAGAGTATCTATCTTTATGTGCAATTTCAAAGGCTTAAAAAAAATCTAAGTAAATCAATTAGTTACTATGAGTGAGGAAAAGTACTGATTTAATAATACTACAAGTATGAATTTTAGGGTAAAGTCCCCAGTCTCTATGATATTGCTCAGCTCCCCCTTGGCACCTACTAAACCCTTACATGAAATGCCTTTTTCCTGACCATCCCATTAAAACATTCTAACCCATCCTTCACATCTCAGCTCAAATTCTAACTATAGTAGGGAGCAAGTCTCTTTCAGGCATTCTTGAACAAGCCTTTATTTGGAATTTCACTATACTTTGGATGATCCTCTATTATAGCATTAAACCTACTCTTAAAATAGAGCTCTCCTGTTTCTTTGTCTTGATGTTTGTAAGAAGACTTTTGATCCCACTCCCAGGTTGCTAATAGTAACTCTTTAGATGTCTCCATGGGAAGACAATTTATGTACCTGACTGGTGAAATGAAAACCTCTGGCATACACTGGTCCATGTGTGTCAATGGGTGCAGCTGATGTGTCTCAACTGTCCTGAGCTCAGAGAAAAAGGAGTGTGACTGGCTCCTCAGAGATCTCCAGAAGTGATGAGTGTTCAGAAAATGGTAAATATACAAAATAATCACATAAGGATCAAAATATCACCTTTGTTGTTGATACACCTGGGTTGGACATTGTGAGTAAAAGGTTAAGATTCGGTCTGAGCTAACCCAGAACTGCCTGGGAGAATCATCTCAGAGTCTGGACACAGCAGAGTAAAGACAAATGTGGGATGCTGGACCCATCTGAATGCTGATACCTGGGCAGGGGAGCTATGGTGTGGTGTGGAGGCCTGGGCTTCTACAACTACAGCAGCTGGGCAGGGTCAGATGGGAAGAATGACACAACTTCTGTGTTAAGGTGACACCCATGCACTTAGCTCTTGTCCACAGCAGCCATACAGTATATATGTGGGAGCAAAAGAAGCTGCATTTTTGGGAGGTGCTGGGCCACCTCATGACATGAAGATGCTTTACCTGGTGACTCTCTTGCCCTGTATTATTCTATCAAGCTAAGCAAAGATGGTATTAAGTGAAAACCTGTGTCTTGTGAGTTTGACAGCTTGAAACTGTAAGAACTATAGTGTCAGAGCAGAGACCTTTAGCCAGGATCAGGCTTTCGAATGCTCCCTCTCAAGTCTTCGTCCTAAGACACAGCAGCAAGAGGAAGCTGCTTGCTCAGGTCTCCTACGCATTCGTGATATGATACAGTGAAATGTCCCTCTTGCCTGTCTGAGCCAGAAGAGTGAAGATGAAGAGAGTAAGACCACGTGTGCTCAGGGCTTGGCCACTGAGAGGGGAGGTCGTGAGAGTGAGAAATGAGAGCAGAGAGAACATGGTCACGTGCGAACATCATTCTCGTGTGCAACTTTACTCAACTGGAAGGCTGAACAAATGAATGTCAAATTCTTCACCGGTCTAATAAATCAATGTTTTTCCCAGGGATAGAAGTGACTCAGGGCAGAGACAATTTGTGCTTCTCTGATACAAATTTAAAAGAAAGAGAACAGAGAATGTGGGCCTGCTAATATCCTGTAAGCATGTCTTTTTCCTGTAGATAGCTCACTCCTTAAAGCCTCGGCCTAGGTCACCTGTGTACGCATAGCTACTGGCTGAGGGCCAAGCACCCGAGAAAGAATTCCAATCAACAAACAAATTATAAATTAATGACTAGTCAATCTTCAACCTTCAATTTATATACTATACAAATCTTTAAAAAAGGTTTTAGACTTTACCCAGGTTTACAGTAGGGAGCCATGTAAAAATTATACTTAGAATATGAGATTTATATTGTTTTTCTCTGAAGACCTCTGAGCTGTGCATATGAAAATCACTTATGAAAAATTAATCTCATTCATGTGCTTACTGGTCTCTAAAGTCAGAAATATAGTCAGTATTAGAAAATTGAAAACATTTTGAAAAAGTGCCAAGTACCAAAGAGCCCATTTCAATTGTTGTAACTTCACACAAAAGCCAGATGTTCGGGGAACCGTAAAGACCAGCTTCTTACAGGCACTTAACACAGAAGTCAATTCCCAGCACGGGCGCAGAGCTGGGAAGGAGGAAATGGACAGAACAGACCGCGTTCTTTTTAGAAGAAAAAGGAAAATACCCACAAAAGGAAAAGCTATTGTCAAATTAATGCCAAATACGAATAGAAAATGGAGGAATTATCTGAACAATCTGACCAATAAGACATCTAAGAGCTTTTCCTGACATGATGCTTAGAACAATTGCCATTTAACAGGAATAGTTTATAGGAATGACTAGCAAGGGAGAAGCTTAATGGAGACAAGTCTTAGCAAACAAAAACATCTAGGATATTGTTTAATCCAAACTTTTTGAGATAGGGTTGATTTCCCATCCAAGTTTAAGGTAAATCACCTGACTTTAACTTTTAATTTACTGTTAGATAAAAAGTTTTGATATCTTCTGTAGTTGATTTGATTTTTAGCTTTAAAAAAAAAAAGGTCAGTTTCTTCAAGACAGGCCCAGGGCACACCAGGTAAAAAGGTGAGCAATAGTAGCTAAGACTAGTTATATAATGGTCTGACTTAAAGCTAAACACCTACCCTATAAAAACGACAAGGTATGAGTCAACCAACAAAAGTAGTTTATGAGTCAAATTTTCCTAATGCATTCAACTACTCCGTTTTGGGTAAGATTGATGTCACAAAAATGATTTAAGTTCCCTGAAAAAGTGTCCTATTGCGGCAGCCTGAAAGTGTTAATCATTGTAGCATATGAAATTAAAATTAATTTTCAGTATTCATAAGTTTTACTTCCAGGTTCAGTTTCTCAGCATATTACTGATTAATTAAGCCATCCAATATCTATTTACACATTTCACAATTTTGCCTGACCCTCACTCATTTTTGCGGCCCAGTAGGAGGATGCTAATTTAGGAACAATATACTCATCAGGAAATTATGATTTAGAAAGAGAAGACCAAAAACAGGAGGAGGCAGGTCAGGGTGTGGTCTCATTCCGAGAGGAGATGCTGGGTGTTCCTGAAGGGGCCTTACGGAAAAGGGCAGCTACATGTCGAAATAACCCAGCCTGAATTTGATCTTCACAAAATACCTCCATTGTTTTGTCTGAAATAGTGTGACTAAAAAATATCATAAAAGCTTATATTAAAATGTACATATGAAAAACATATTAAAATAACAATTAGGCTCTGGGAATTATCTCTGCCATTTCTACTTGTATTAGGACAGTTCATTGGGGTCTTAATGTATTTGTTAACTTACTACTTTCACATAATGTTTATAGAGATTAGGGGAAACTATGTACTTAATGGAAAATATAAATGCGTGCTTGATTGTAGTGGGTTGGGGGAGGAAAGTAAAAAAACAAATGGAAAGAAGAAAAAAGGAACAAAGAAACAATGAACAGAGAAACAAGAAAGAACAAAGAAAATACTTGATAAAAGCAATTTGAGACAAAATAAAGAAAATCTGGTGAATAGCTTTTTAAAGATCTAAAACAATTTCAAAGTCAAAAAGGAAAGAGAGATAGAAAAAAGAGGAAGACTCTAGAACCAGAACAAAATGGAGCTCGAAAATACTGGCACCAATATGTAAAACTATCCATCTAAAATTAAAACTTCCAGATGTATGTTATAGAAAACATTTTTCTTTTTCAGTTTTATAAAGACCTAAGGATCCTCAGAATAATCAGACTCCAAAGATAATCAAGAAGAAACATGGGGTATAAAAGAGATTTTTTTCCTTTGGTCATGTTTTTGATGTGTTTCAATGATCTAGGGGGCAGTGGGTGAACTCTTCTTTTAATGATGTAGCCATGCCTCAAAAAGAGTCTGGGGAGCCTCTTCCAGTTTATCTCTAGAGTCTGTTAATGTTATTTTTATACATTTGGTCTTTCATTTGAGGCTGACTCTGATCACTAGTCTTCAAGCTGGAGGACCTTTGGATTGGTAAATACTGGCAAAGCTCAGCAAGAGTCAGTCCTTTTAAGAGCAAACTAATGTCAGCTAATCCATCCTGTATCCTGCTCTACAACACTGGTAGGGAGTCCAAGGAACAGAGCCGTATGAAGGTTGTGTTACGGCTCATGAACTCAAGTAGATGCAGCGCTGAGTACCACTGTGGGGTAAAAGCAAGTTATGCCTATAAACGGGTTGGCAGATAGGCTCCATTTCAAGTGCCAGCTGTGATTCATTCCCAGTGCCTGTCTGGAGCACTTCTTTGGGAAAGAGTGCTAGGCTAAGTCTCAGGTTAGAGGGAAAAAATACTGAAATAAATGTGTTTATAATGTGGGAGTAGAGAGTCACACATATCTGACGCATACAGTCACCCTTGATATAAAGATATATTTGACACCCCTGATATAAACAGCGTCTAGAGAGATTTGGTTGTTCATGGAGTGGCCCTAAAGCAGCTGCAGCAAGAAATTAAACAGATAGTCACAGAAAGACATTACACACGTATATACATCCATACACACACACACCAACAGTGGGCAAAAGTAGGCTTACAGTTGGTCATATGGAAAATAATAAATAATTCATAAACAGGAACACAAGAATAAACTGTTTCACATACAACTGTAAACCCACTTTTGTCTACCCCTGTATCACACACACACACGTAAAGTAATTTTAACAGGAGATGGAGGTTATAGTCCCAGGAAAATGTTATTTTGGAGAACAGCACACACGAGACTATATAATTTTTTGCTTCATTAAAAAAATCAGGTTCTTTATTGAATAATCAACTGTTGGTAGATTGGGTTTTTCTACATTAAAAGAATAACTTAGGGAAAAATTCATCTTTAGATATACCCAATTATGTAAATTACTTAACATTTACACAATTATGTGGATTGCTTCCTCACTCTCTCCGCAATTAATTAGCTTTGACGCCAGCTGCGAGGGGGGCTGGCGCCCTCCTGGCACAGCACAGCTGTTTCTCCCCCCACATTCCACCAGCACCACCCTCCAGTTGCTCAGGGATCCCACAAAGAAAGAAAGGAGCTCTCTCTGCAAGAACTGTTGAGGTTCTGGTTAACCACAAAAACGAATGGCCTCGTTTTAATGCACATCTCATTGAAAAAGGATCCCAAATCATCAGTCACACGTATAAACATTTTGTCAGTGCCTACGGTAAGACATTTTAAAGCCCTTCACAAAATCGCTCTTATAATCTAATTAGACAAATATCCCTTAATGGCTTGATTTTTGACTATTCTATTTAAGTAGTTTTAAAATTTGTTATTTGCATTTTTCTTATTAATTAAAAAGTAACAGTATAAAAAGCCAATAAACTCGGTGTCACGTGCACCTAATAGATGAATGTATGATTAGAATTCAACCTCTCTCTTTAAAATACTCTGGAAAGGTGATTTTTATTTTTAATTTAAAAGCATATTTAGTGTTTATTTCTTTTTAAAATCCTGAGGTAAGAGGACATACATCTGAAATGCTTAGTGTCCCACTGTCACTGAGAGCTAATTCGTATTTAGTTACCTGACAAGTATTCCTCTTACAAAAACAGCCAGCTTTAGCAAAAACATCTATATTAGACTCAACATGAAGCTTGTTCATGTTGGCAAGAAGTACACAAAAGAGAACTGACAGATCTTTTCTATATTTGAATTCAAAAGATAGCACCTTTTCACCTGTAATTGGACCAAAAAAGGAACCCAGGAGAGAGGGGCTTTCCTGCTGGTGCTCCAGCACATGCTTTGTTGGGCACCTCACCCCTTACTTAGAGCAGTGCCCACTGGGGTGTGACAGGTTTAAAACTTCTTGCGCTTTATGTAACTTCTGTGTTACTTATAAATCCAAAACAGAGAAACATAAAACTCAGAAAATGAAAGGTTTGAGAAGGAGGCTTAGATTTTCAAAATTAGCAATTTATAAAAAGCCCAGGATTCAAGCACAGAAAAATAAATCCATTACAAACTGATCTTTCCATCATCAGCCAATAAAGCATTGTCTGCATTTTTAAATATATATAATGTATATGTGCAGGGTGGGCAAAAGTAAGTTTATAGTTATAATGCAAATAAATAATACTATAATTAATAAACAATAATACAACAATAAACTGTGTCGCATACTCACAACTATAACCCTACATATATATGTACACATATATATGTGTACATAAAGGCTC
Source organism: Miniopterus natalensis (assembly GCF_054644295.1). Lineage (NCBI taxonomy): Eukaryota > Metazoa > Chordata > Mammalia > Chiroptera > Miniopteridae > Miniopterus > Miniopterus natalensis. The sequence continues at coordinate 29,324,012 of NC_142083.1, forward strand.
CATATTCTCTGAGTTTATACTTTGAAAATGAAAGTGAAATCTTAAGAAGCAATATAAGAAATCACATGATCATATAAATAGATGCAGAAAAAGCATTTGATAAAATCTAGCACCCATTTATGATAAAAACTCTCAACATAATAAAGGCCACATATGACAAACCCACAGCCAATATCATACTTGATGGGCAAAAACTAAAAACATTTCCCTTAAGATCGGGAATAAGGCAGGGATGTCTGCTTTCACCACTCTTATTCAACATAGTACTGGAGGTCCTAGCCACAGCAATCAGGCAAGAATAAGAAATAAAAGAAATCCAACTGGAAAGGAAGATTAAAACTGTCATTATTTGCAGATGACATGATACTGTATATTGACAACCCTAAAGTTTCCGCAAAAAAACTACTAGAACTGATAAATGAATTCAGTAAAGAAGCAGGATACAAAATAAATATCCAGAAGCCAGTTGCATTTATATATACCAATGATTAACTATCAGAAAGGGAAACTAAGAAAATAATACTGTTTAGAATTGCATAAAAAAATAACTAGGAATAAACTTAACCAGGAATGTAAAAGACCTGTACTCGGAAAATTATACTAACAAACAAAACAGAAACAGACTCATAAATACTGAGAATTGTCTGACAGCTGTTACAGGGGAGTGCCGTTGGGGGACTGAGTGAAAAGGTTAAGAGATTAAGAAAAAAATTTGACACAGACAAGACTATGGTGATCACCAGAGGAAAAGTGGGGTGGGGGGAGGTAGATAGGATAAAGTGGGGATAAATGGTGATGGATGGAGACTTGACTTAGTGTGGTGAACACAATATAATATACAGACGATGTATTATAGAATTGTACACCTGAAACCTATATACTTTTATTAACCAATGTCACCTCAATAAATTCATTTTTTAAAAAGAAAACACAAGTTACCTAGTAGTTAGTCTCCTGGGAAAAAGTGATCCCAGTAGAGCTGACGCAGTGCAGCGAACTGCAAAGTAGACCACATTAAAAAAATGGGCCTAGATTATGAAGCCTTTTGAATCTGTAACATCAGTCAGTGCAGGAAAGTGTACAAGTGAGACAAACAAGAGATTGATGAGAAATAGAAACGTGGGCAGAGCAAAATGACACCGATGGCAGCCATTCATAGAGAAAGACAGATGGACCTTCATTTAAACTTAAGTAAACATTGAGGCAGCTCAGAGAATGATGGTAGCCTATCTATTTTAGCGATTTTATTGCTAGAAAAGACCATTGGTCTGGCAGGAAAAAGTATGGGATCCAAAGATCAACTGACATTAAGAAGTTTCAGGACAAAGCCTGAAGTCAGCTCCGGCCATCCAGGGCTATTGCTCAAGCAGAAATTCCCAGACTTTCCTAGACCCAAGGCGTATGCTTTAGTGCCTGGTGAAGATCGCCTGTGCTTGATTCTGCCAGACTGCCAGCTCGCTTGATTCTGAGTTCCATGTGGAAACCCACCCAGGCACAGTGTGTGCTTCTTGAAAAGATGTTGGGATCATGGAGAAAAGAAATTTGAAAATGAGTCATGATTGAAATGGTCTTTTAATGAAGCTATTTTATGACACCGGGATGCAAGAATCAAAAGCCTCTTAAAATGTCAGCAGCTTCAGTCCCCTTTCTCTAGGTTTATATGCTGCCTGAAGCAACAATGGCCATTCTTTTCAGTCACAAATCCCCATTGCTTCTACAGAATATATGTATACTATATATCTAATTCATTAATCTATATATAATTAATGAAATTTTCAACAACTTAACAATAATTCCTAAAATTAAGGTATTTACAAAAAAACACACCACTTGAAATATCAAAGCCTAAACGTTCATGTAAATACGACTTCTTATCTCATTTTTAAAGTTTGGTAGTTTGCATTACTGTGAATGAAATATCTATTGGCTATCAAGGGACTTCTGTTACCTACTAACATTGAAAAAATATTACCTGCTCTTTGGCTCTATTTTTTAATTTCTAAAATGAGAAAGACTGATGAGTAATTTTGGTTGAGGAACTCTTAATTCCAAGTAAATCTGACCAGAACCCCAACATATAGAAGAGATGAAAACGGGTCCATTCTGATTGAAGCCGAGGTGGGGTCCTGAAGGAAAGTTAGAATGAGGCTGATCGCCTGGAGGGGTCAGGGGAGGTCTTGACAAGTAGAAGGGAAGGCTCAGTGAGAAGCAGCTTACACTAAAAAATAGAGGTGGCAACTGGAGAGGGGGCCTTGGACCAGCGGTTGCAAGTGGAGCAGTTTTGCAGTTGACAGCTATGGCAAGGGCGAGTGCGCGGCCGCTGTGGGGGAGAGGAGGGACTTCTTGTGAAGGGCGCGGGAAGCTCAGGTGATGTGGGGTAATGAACGGGTTGGCCTTCAGAATTAATGAAGGTGGGAAGGGAGACTGACGTGGAAGATTCCCGAAAGGCTGTGAATGGCAGCACCGGGAGGGAGAAAGGGCGGCCCACTCAGCATCAGCCGCCCAGGAGGAGCGGGAAGAGCAATGCGGCGGTGACCAGGGAGGGGAAAGAGGAGCCGCCTCCCCCTGCAGCCCTGGGCGGGGGCCGGCGAGGGAGCAGCAGCCACTGCGGGGGCCTCGAGGGCGAGGGGGGTTTAAAGTCAGTGCCTGGGAAGCCACTGGGCACACAGAGGTTTGCCGATTTCAGAGCAGACCTTTCCTCTGGCACGCTGACCAGTGGTGGTGCTTCTCTCTCGGGCATTGCCCAGTATCAGGTTGGAGGTTTATGGTCGGTTCAGGGTTCAGGCTCCACTGTTCAGAAGCCTTGGCTCCTACAGCCAGGGTGTTGGTGATGGTGGTGGTGGTGGTGGTGTGTGTGTGGTGGGATGTGTGTGTGGTGTGTGTATGTTGTGTGTGTGTGTGTGTGTGTGTGATATGTGTGGTATGTGTGGTGTGCGTGGTGTTGGTGTGGTGTGTGTGTGTGAGTGTGTGGTGGACAGAGGTGTAGAAGAGAAGCTCGGAAGCAGTCTTCTGAAATAATCACTTGAAGGATTACAAACAAGGTTTACATATAGATATTGAATACTGCATATGATAAATATAGACAATATGATTTTCCCCTTTTATGTGTCAATTGATATGCCACGTCAATAATTTCAGCCAAGAGAGACAGACAACAGAGCCCTAAGGGAGCAGATCTGCAACAATTTTATATCAGCTTTTAACTAATAAGAAACCAGTAAATGTTTATAATTGGAGAGGAAAAAACATCAAAGTTTTTCATGACGAAGTTCTGCATCAAAATGAGCTGGAAACTGTGCTACAGAATGAAACACTCATAATACCAAATTGTATTTCTCTGAAATAATCAAATACACATTCAGTCTCCCTCTCTGGATAAACAAATACACATTTCTGTGTAAACAAATCCACCTACTACAAAAGGAACCAAGAAAACAACAAAACTATGCCATAAATACCAGAAAATGATGACTGTACTGAACACCTATTGTACTTACTTTGCTTTATTACCCAAAGCTAATGTTCTCCCACCTCCATTTTCCATCTTATCCACAAAAAGCATGAGGCACTGTGGGAAGGGAGCATGTTTTGCTGAATGCTATTACAGAATATTACCGGCTGGGCAGTATTGACATTCTTACATGCATAAATTGATGATAATAGCTGCACCAGGATAACCACATTAGCGAAAATTTAAAAACCAGACCATTGTACAGGGAACTATTTGAAATGGAATGATTATATTTTAATGTGACATCTGATCGTGCAAAGTTGTAAATGGCATTCAGAGGCTATGTAGAGTAGCAAGGTGGATCAGGGCGCCAACCTGTGAAACATCCTTTGTAAACTCCAAATTCAAAGGCTACATACTCATTTGCCATGCTTCATGCTCTTTGATCACACCCTCTGAGCAAAGAAAGTGTTGACTGAGCAGTTCCCCAGTGAGGCTCATGGAAATCAAATACATTTGTGAACTGTAAATACGTTTTCATAGGTTAATAGTCACTAATAGCTTGTAATTAATGAACAGCCTGTTAGGTAAATAGGCCACTTTGAAATTTCAGAAGTGAAATATATAAAGGGGATGGTATATATCTCAAATATCTAAAGGGGGTAGAGTCTTTGGGCGATTTTTTTGCAACTTTTACCATCTATCATCTCAAAAGTCTTGTCCAGTTGTCCCTTTCCACATTCCCATTAAAACTCGCTTTCAGGAAAGGATTTAAACATACAAATATACAACCATATAGTCCTTGCATGTCAAATGTCACAAGTAGCCTTATACCAGGAGGCAAAGCAATGCAACTGAGTAGAAGGAAGAGGTAGAGGTTTGGGGACAAAGGTCATAGGGGTTGTGCTGACTTAGGCTTGAGTCCTTGTTTTGCTATTTCTTGGACACATGTTCTGAAGAAATAACTCAGTCTTCCTGATATTTAATTTGCTCTTCTGTACAATGAAGGTAATCATTTCAAGGGCAGCACTAACGTCTGTGGGGACTTTGTATGTATTAGAAAAGGCCTTCCCTCTGGATTAGCAAGAGGAGTGTGGCCTGGACATGAGTCCTATTCTTGCCCTCAGCCTAATGCATCTATTCGGTGCACAAACAGTATGTGTACATGACAGTTACACAGTTGGGCTGTTTTTTGGTGTGTTTTTTCCAGTGTAAAATTTTTATATTTAGAATTAGCCAGCTGGACTCAGTTTAGATGATCCTAATTTGTTGGCAACATCCACAGCATCATAGTCAGGAGCCAGCAGAACATATGTCTTCTCTCCATCAGGCCTGATCTGGTGTTGACCTTGGCCACGTCAATGTCATAGAGCGTCTTCACAGCGTGCTTGATCTGGTGCTCATTGGCCTTGACGTCCACACTGAACACAGCGTATTGTTGTCTTCTGTCATCTTCATGGCTGGCTCAGTAGTCAGGGGACTTTGATGATGGCATAGTGGTCAAGCTGGTTTCTCCTGGGGGCGCTCTTCCGAGGATACTTAGGATGCCTTTGCAGCCTCAGTGTCTTCGGCCTTCGGAGGGTGGGTGACGTGCAGATCTTTTTTTTATGGCTGTGGACCCTTTCAGCTCTGCTTTCTTTGCCTTCACAGCCTTTGCTTTGGCTTTGGCTTTGGCTTTGGCTTTGGCTTTGGGAGGGGCAGGGGCTTCCTTCTTTGCTAGGGTCAGGGGGGCTGTCTTGATGACTAAAGGAAATAGCATTCGTGAACGTGGCTCATCCCAGGCCTGTAGCCCAGTCATTCTAACATTTTCAAAGCCACTTTCTTATAGCCCTCCCAGCTTGTATTTCATCATCGCACACATGTGAATGAACACCTGCACACACCCCTGCACTGAATAAGTTAGATAAAATAATAAATGTATATTCATAACTAATTAGTAGATAATAATAAACTTACTTGAAATACTGAGACTCTGTGGGGCAAGTCATTTCCAACTAAAATCATCAGGATAATTTTGCATGTATTTGATGTGGGCAAGTCCAGAGCACGCAGATGGAGTCTTGCCTCATGTGCTTAAGAGTAAATTTGGTAGAAAGTTACATGAGGAACAAATAGCACAGTGGCTTGTTTACCACTGTGTCAGTAAACAGAAGGAGAAGCAATAAATTAATGTTATGGATTTAATAGGCCGGATCCCCATCCCAGGAATTGTCTGTCTGTCCTAGCTTTGCTCAGGGTGTAATAAACGCTGGGGCAAAACACTGATCTTCGCGGAGAAAAGCGACTCATCCATTGCCCCGCCTCTGGACAGGGCGCTGTGGGCTGCTCAGGGCCCCCCAGTACTCGTCTCATTCCCGACTCCTTGCCCCGGGCGTGGTGCAGGTCGGCGGCCAACGGCGCTGCCGTGAGAGGACCGAGCCGCAAACCCACCTGCACCCTTTGAACCACGCACCCGCAGCGTACACGTGCTGCTTCCTAGGGAACGTGAACACGTGTACTTTAAAGCATACTACAAAGGACAAAATAAAGTAATTTTAGCCAGCTGCCAGGAAAGCAAACACAAACACACCCACACACATACAACAATGACTAGTTCAGTGCAATGGGGACTTCAAGGATTTCAAAATAAAATTCACAAAGTTTAGTGTATTGAAGATTTTTACAGCTCTAGGAAGTTTGAAGCAGCTGAAAAGAATGATAAGACTGATCTAAAATCATACCCACTCCTATAATCTGTACCCTACTGAACCCTGAGGGAACAATATAGAGAAATTCTCTTGGCGCTGCACAGGGTGAAAATTGTCCTGTATGTCATTTTTCTTCCTCCCAGCAAGCTCCTCAAGACTACTATTAATATTTTTAAAATGTAATACCCTATGGCATGTAATTCAGATGTAAAAATAAAGCATTTTTAATGACAAGAAAAATAGGAGGTTGAGAAACGATGGCACTCGTGTCACAGCATTTGCATTGGGACTCCATTTCCATACCGTAAGTGGGGACCTACTGTCTCAGCTCGCTCCGTCAGTCTCCTGTCAACCACATGACCAGCTGCACTCAGAGTCTGGAGAGAGAACCTTGGTAAAGCTGATGCTGCAGTGGGGAGCGATGTCACCGTGCCTTCTCCTCACTCCACTTGTGGGGCTAAAACCTTGCATTTCAAATAAGAGGGTTCCAGGAGAGGACTACTCCTCTAAAACATACTCGCACTATTGTTTCCTCTGCTCATTTGCTTGGATAATTGGCTTTGCTGAATTGAAACGCTGGAGTCCCAAGGAGCAACCCTTTGTTGAAAGCTTTAGCAAACGTATTAGAAACATTTAAATTGCAAACTCTTCCCCCTTCCCAAGTATGACAGTCCCTCTCTTTTCTTGTTGTGGGGCCTTGATTCACTCATCAGAGCCATTCTGTTCCTTCAGCATCTCACCTAGGACTTTGCAGATTTTTACTTTATGTCCACTCCTGTCCCATCTGACCATGGCAAAGGGGAAGGGGAGAGATAGCATTGTGCGGATGGAGAGAAGGGCGCGGCCTGGTCTCTGGATCTCAAGAGCTGGCCAGTTCTCCAGGGGTGTGTATTAGCTCAGCAGGCAACCGCTAACTTGTTCAGCACAAAATGTTCCATCTTGTGCTGCATTCGTGTTTTCTGAACAACTGAAGGGTTTTGTTTTTAACTAAAATTTCAGAAACCGCATAACTAACACTCCCCATAGGATCTGATAATAATGCTGGGTCTTTGAATAACTTTTGATATTCAAAATATGTAGAAAGAAGTTTGACATTAAAAGTCACCTAGTTATGAAATTTCATTTGTCCCTAGTGCCTTGTAATCCTGCAAATTAAAAGGGATTCTTTTTCATTGCAAAGGAGACAAACAGCATGCTTTTTTTTAACACAAAGAGTTCCTTAGTCCACTGGCTTCTAAATATACACAGTTCATCAGCCATCTTCAGGTAGCAGTCACAGGAGGGGTTTAGGTGTCACCAAAATAAATCGTTTTTCTCCCCAGTTCTGGGCTGTCTTTCCCCATCACCCTCTGCTGAGAGGCTCTACCCGCACAGGAGAGGCAGTGTTGGCAGCAAGAACACCCTGCAGCAATGCCATGGGCACGGAGCCAGTGACCACCTTCCTCAGGGGGCTGGCCACAGAGGCAGATTGCTTATCACTTACATAAAGGTCAGTGGTGATTATCTGCTGGAGCCTGTTTGGGAGCCTTGTGGTAAAGAGCTCCTGCTCAGAGTAAGACAGAATCTGGCTTTGAAATCTGTTTTGCCACTAACTTTAGAGTGTGTTATTCTAGAAAGAAATCTAGAAATGGAAAACAGGGAGGAAAACAGCAGCCGTCACCTAGGGCTGCTACAGTGTTGAAACTGTTGTACCGATAAAGCTAGATCCCGACTCCCTGCGTCGTATCCCACCACTGCCACTTTCCGTTGTGTGATCATGAGCAGGTCACTTAACTCTGCCTTAGATTCCTCATCCATAAAACAATATAATATAAAATTAAAGGAAGGGAGGACGAGCAATACCTCTTGGGGCTATTGTGAAGATTACAAGTTAATATGTATAAATGTTTAGAACAGTGCCTCACACACAGTCGGATGTGTTAGTCACCGCCATCATCATCATCATCACTGTCATTACCGCCATCATCACAGGCATTGTTATAACACTTCCCACATTAGTTATTACCTATGAAACTGTTCTAAATGAAAGCCCTCATCTCTGATATTATTGTTCATGCTTATCTGTATCTTCTAAGTTTTCCTTAATAAATATGTATTTCTTTGGAGTGAGAAAAATAAAAGTTATAATTACAAAATACTGGTTTAAATTATTTTTGTGCTAAGAAATAAATACAAAGAGATATGAGAAATATCTCTCCTATCAAGGATATGAATATGTGGAAGGGAGTCAGAGCATATTATGAACAGGTTAAAAGGCAGAGTGTAAACAGAGAGCTGGTTTTAAGTCTTAACTATGCCTTTGACTTTGCCCTGCATCTACCTTGAAGTCACACTCAGTATTTTGTCCCCCCCCCCATGCCCCAGAGAGAGAAAGAGAAAGAGAGAGGGTCACCCCAAATAGGATGAATGACTAGGTTTTGCTGTGTTTTGTGTTGATATGGGAAGAAGAGGGGCATTGGACAGATCCAGGACCAAATTCCCATTGTACATCCCAATGTCTCTTTAGTTCCTCTCTCACTCAGAGGCACGTTGGCTCTCTCATCTATCTTCCCCCACACAGACTCTCAAGGATTCATCTAAGGTCTGTCTATAATCTCTATTATTTCTCTTCTTCCACTAAGAAGGCATTCCAAGAAGCAATCAGGAGTGTCCTCTCTGTCAGCCTCACACTCCTCAGAAGGGCCAGGCAGATGTGGCAAAGAAAGACTTTCAACATGATTTCTAGCTTTGTGATATTTGGCAATTAAATTACTCTTTCCAGGCATAACTTCTTTACTTTTCAAAAAAACTGAGCTATAACTTACACATAGTGAATGCACATATCCTAAATGTATAGATTGATCAATTTTGACAAATATATACATGGGTATAAGCCATACCCCCAACAGGACAGAGAACATATCCATCAATCTAGAAATTTCCTGTGTGGGTCCTGGTTTAATATGCAAAATGAGTATTGGACAGTAATCCTAACTAGTTAGAAGGTTCTCATGAGACCCAAATGAATAGGCTTCCCAAAAGCACCTTGCTGTCCACTTATTTTAAAATGCATCAATGAATAAATACTAAATTAGCAGTCAGGAGTTTCTGTAGTTGAGGAAAGAGACAGCCAGGAACAAGGGATCAGACAGGTAAAGGAATTTTAGATGAAAAGCAGCAAGGATTCAAAGTGGAGTCGGGAAGGTGCACATCATATTCCTGCACAACTATCTGCTCCCTCTGAAACGCCTGCAGTACTGGGGTCATACCACCTATTTTCTGCCTCTAATTGCTTTATGTGTTGACATTTTATTTCCCAACTGGACTCTAAGCTCCTTGCAAGAGAGATATATCCCATGCACCTAAGTCTTTAATCTACCACCTGGAATGTCTGCTCCATTGGGGCTGGGGTGTGTGATGTCTCTTTTGTTCATGAGGAATCCAAGTGCTGAGAATGTGCCTGTTACGTGGTAGGTACTCGGAACATTTGCTGAGTGATGAGTGAATCTCCCTCTGCACTCGGTAGGATGCTGAGCACGTATTATGTGCTTTAACTCAGTATCTAAATAATTGAGTATTTTACATTAATTATGAAATCCTTCCAGAATATCCACCCCACCCCCAAATAAACATTTGATGAGTTTAAAAAACACACAACACCAGCTTTTGCACTCAGGGACATATTAGCAGATTCTAGAGTTTCCATGTAGTTGTCACAAGAGCAGAGAGAGCACCATAGCTCCTTACAAATGAAAATACACCAGCCTTTTGAAAAATAAAAATAACTAACAAAATGAACTCATTATGTATACTATACATTATCCATGGTTTATCAGTAATGCGCATTGCTCATTGACATTTTTTGCTTGCTATGATTCAGTTAATTCTATTACTTTGCTGTGACTATTGCTGCTCAGTAATAGTGACAATTTATTAACCTTAAAAGGTAGTTGTATATCACTTACTTTAATTAGAATGTTAGATTCATAATATTTTACAGTTGAAAGAAATCTTACTCCACATCTAGACATCTACGAGCTTTTTTTTAAGTATCGAAAGTTTTGTTTTTTAATTAGGATCTTACAAAAACTCAGTGTATAAAGGGAAACAAGTAAACTTGTTCTGGTTGACATTGGGGAAGGAGAGCAGGAGAGTCCAGATCCCGCCTGCTGACCCTCCCTTTCACCACTCTCCAAGGCGCTCCTCGCTGCAGCAGAACGCATAAATCATGCAGGACACAATTTGAATTACACCCCACCAGAAGTAGCCCCTTATTTAACACAGAAGAAATGACACTCAAATAGGGTAAGAGACCTGCCAAATATCACTCAGCTGGGCAGTAGTGGAGCCAGGTGAGATTCCTGACCTGCAACCCAGGGCGTTTCTGCCACGCTGTCCTGCCCCCTGAGCCAAGGTCATCACTGACAGTTGCCGTTCTCACCCGAATCCTTCCAGACATGTTCCCACCTCCAGGGGTGTCTACTTCCCTCTTACAAAGCTGGCACCGAACCCTCTTTCTAGCTGCCCTTGGTTTTCGAATCCAGTTTTTAGGGAATGTCAGGTTACCGGGCTGTTTAACAATTTCTTTCCATGACCCCTATGCTGCTTCCTGAAACTTCTGCCATGAAAGTAGTTAGTTAGCACTTAGAGAAGGTTCTGGTAACTTGTTAGTACCAATAAAGTGCCTTTCACCTCAACACCCACTGTCTACAGGGCAATTTTCATGGCTGACAGACGTAGGCAAACAGTCACATATGTCGTCCATTTATAAAGTGGCTTCATTTAAAGCCCTATGACTTCCAAATGGTTCCTTTACAAATGGGTATCTAGACTTTTTATTATTATACATTTGCACAGGCACAATATTCATTCTTTATTGACGTCCTGCTTATTTTTATCTGGTTTTAATGCTGGCTGTGAAGGTCATCATAAAACTGTCTTCCAGAATACCCATGACAGGGAGGGGAGGGATGAAACAGACCCGCCGCCATATGGGAGAGGACAGGCCTCAGGCCCCCCACTGCCCGGGCGACTGCGCAGCAGATGCAGCTCGCAGGGGGACACCGAGGCAGTGCGGGGAGGGGGCTCCGGCCACCTCAGAGAACGCCTGTGCTTTAAGGGAGCGCTCAGCTCTGAGGCTTCACTTCCACTGTCCAGAGAAAAACCCTTAGCTGCTGGAGGGAAGGCAATTAGGGCCCCTGGAAGGTGGAAAACCAACATTTAATTGGCTCAAACTAAGTGAAGTGCCAACAACTCCCTTTCTCCCCCAGCTCCTGCCTGGTTGGAGTTATCAAATTTTTAATCTTTTTTTGGGGGGGGTGTTAGATTTAATTTTATTCTTATCATTCAATTTCCTCTGGGAGGAAAGCTCTCAAGAAAAGCATTTTCAGGACCATCCAGATGATCTCCTTTCAATGACTGACTGCATTCAAATATGTAATTTAGGCTCCCCAAGCTGGGTTGCTTTTGACTATGTATTATTTTTCATACAGTGAAAATGTGATGTGAATCATTTTAATAACTCCTTGCATCACATCCACCTACTCCATCTATTGTGCAAGTAACACCCAGGCATGTGAGCAACACGTGTCAAAGAGCGTCCAGGAAATCACAGTGCGGACCAGAGGCATAACACGGCTTCCAAGAAAAGTCTGGTAACTGGCCCATAATCATGCATTAATAGAAATGCAGTGCTCACTTAAGAAGTTATAAAATTGACTGTTTCAGTCAGACTCTGTGCAGCTGTGGGTTCAGTTTTGTGCAGACACATTTTAAAATCATATTGAGCTCTGGCCAGGTGGCTCAGCTGACTGCAGCATCGTGCCATGTACCAGAGGGTTGCTGGTCTGATTCCCAGTTGGGGCACATACCTAGGGGCACATGCAGGAGGTAGTAGATCAATGTTTCTCTCTCCTCCCCCCCTGTATGTCCTCTAGTGAAGATTAAAAAAAAAAAAAAAAAGATAACTTTGAAATAAAGTCATTTAGAATATGGTCTGAATCCTTGCTTGGACTTTACCAGGTTCATCTCCCAAACTCTCCTGCTCTACCACTTTGTTCCTAAGTAAGGCCTGGCTCATTGGACCCAGGACATGTCACTTACAACTACTCCTACTTCAAAACTCTCCCTCTTCCATGCAGGTTATTTCTCCTCATTCAGGGTTGGAGACACTTCTCTGACCACTAAATCCAAAAGGACATGAACACACACACACACACACACACACACACACACACACACACACACACACACACACACACACACACACACACCCCCTCCCGTGGCTCACTCGCCCATCCCTGTGTGGTTGTCATCGTGGCACTGATCGCTATCTGAAATGATCGTGTGAGGGGGGGCTTACCACCTGCCTCCCTCCTCTACTCCTCTGTAAGCCCCATGCAAGAAAAGGCCTATTTGCTTGTTTCTGCTGTATCACTGTCCCCAGAACCGTGCTGGCACATGGCAGAAACGCCTTAGGTATCTGTTAAATGAATCATAAATAAACGAAGAGAGTAAACCTGGTGTCAGCTGCCCAGGGTGGTGAGAGCACAGAAAGGGGTCATTTGAAAACCTATGGAAGCAAGTGGAGTGTTAGCCTGGGAAAGGGGAGGTTTGGAGAAACCATGATAATTGTCCTAAACAACAGGGGGTCTGCCACACAGAAGAGGAACTGGTGAGTTGGAGGCAGGGAATCTGGGTGTGTATTGTTCAGGCCGAGCATCATGACGAGGAGAGCTCTTCAAAGAGGACTGGCTCCTTCATTAGCTGGGGCTCCCTCTAAATGTGAAGAATCAGGGGGCGACCTGGGCCAACTCTCTGGTGTACAAGCTAATTCCGTGGTGCGCAAGAGAATGTATGGAAATTGGAGGGCGAGAGAATGTTGATTCTAATTTTTCTAAGCAAAAGAAAGATCATTTATTCCAATTTTTCATTCGATACAGAGGAACGTAAGGATAAGACAAGTAACATGGTTTGTGCCAGGGTGTGGTGGACACTGTTGCCTGACAAATCTCACGATTCCCAAACTTACCGGATCGTCCCCATTTCCAAGGGACACTAGGGATACTAACCTAGTTCACTGTCTTCTCCTGCGGCCCGTGACCGCTTGACATGGCTCTAGCCAGCGAGAAAGGAGTAAACGAAGGGATGGGATATTCCAGAGTAGCTTTGCTTTCCTGATGAAGGAGGCAGGAGGGGCTATGGCTGCCTTTCTTCTCCCTCTTAAATTAAAGATGAACGTGATGCCTGGAGCTGCGGGGCCATTTTGTGGCCACAGAAGAAACAAGAACACAGAGAGTCTGGCCCTAAAGTCGTCCTAACCAAGGCCAGCAGCCAACTCTTTCCAAACCTCCTTATTTCTTTAAAGGGCGGGTTGCAGGGCTCTCTTCCAGCCAAAGGCATTTCTAACTGAAATGCAGATATTACAGAAAGTGCTCTAGTTAAGATCAATTTAATCATAATATTTCACTGTGTAATATATATTTATATTTACTTATATAACATATCATGTAATAATATATGAATATTATACTCCCTAATGCCCAGACAGGTGGAGTTTTTAATTATATATAATTATATATAACTCTTAGGAAATGCCTGCTGAGTTCCAGACGCAGTGCTAGGACTTGGGCAGCATGCTGAGGTCCCTGGCTGTACAAGAACCTACTCTTCCAGAAAAGAAAGACTAGTGAAAGCACGCCTGCAATTCGGTGATATAACAGCTACGACGGAGGGGGGCACAGGATGCCGGTGCGACAGAGAAGGCCTGCTTCCAAGGGGCAAGGAGGACAAGGAGTGCATCCCCCAGGAGGAGACAGCTACTCCAAGCCGAGACATAAACGAAGAGAGCAGGTTAAGCAGGGGGAGCGGGCTGAACGGTAGAGAGGTCTGAGGGCAGAAGGAGATTGTGGTGCAGACAGGAGGCCCTGCTCCAGAGCCTGCAGACGGCCACAAGACTAAAACTCTCTGCGGGGGAGAAGGCAGCTGCAGAGAGTTGCAGGGGAGGTGCCGAAGGGGGAGTCTGGAAGGATGAGCAGGAGCCGGGGAAGGAAAGGGTCTTGTTTGCAAAGGTGATCTGTTGAGAATGTATCTGGAACAGGTTCTAAAAAGCTATTTATGTTTCAAAAGTAGGCGAGTGAGCAATCAGATTTGCATTTAAGGAGATCACCCTGGTTGCAAGGTGGAACATACGTTGGTGGGGTGAGGCGCAAAGGTGGTTGGAGACTAGGAGTAGGGAGGTAAGTTAGGAGGCAGAGGTGATGAGAGCACAATTTAAAAGACTATCTGTGATACCCAAACACTTGTGCCTGCACAAAGACCTGCACACAGATGTTTATAGCAGCTTTATTCATAAATGCCCAAACTGGGGTGCAACTAGGATGATGGTCAGTAGCTGCATGGACATGTAGACTGTGATACATCTAGGCGATGAACTATTCGTCGCTGCTAAAGGAAATGAGCTATCAAGTCATGAAAAGACTGGAGGAGCCTTAAATGTATCTTACTTAGTGAACAAAATCAATCTGAAAAGGCTACACATGATACGATTCCAATTATATGGCATTTTATAGAAGGCAAATTTATTGAGACAGCAAAAGGGTCAGTGGCTTCCCGGGTTTAGGGGAAAGAAAGGGATACAGAGGCACTGCATCAAAGATTTTCGTGGCACTGAAACTACTTTGTGTGATACCATAATGGTAGAGCCATGCCATCATACATCTGTCCAAACCCACAGAACGCACAGCACCAAGAGTGAGCCCTGACGTAAACTATGAGCTCTGGGGGAGCAGGACACGCCAGTCAGCGTAGGTTCATCAGCTGTAACCACCTCGGGGGGCGCTGATGGGGAGGCAGACGCTGTGCCCCGGCGGGGGCAGGGGAGCTATGGGAAATCTCAGTACTTTCTGCTCTGTTTTGCTGTGCACCTGAAACTGCTCTATAAAAATAAAATAAGTCGAGGGAGACAAGGAGGGAGATAATGTGTGAGATGCTGAGAAGGCAGAAGTGAAAGAACGGGGGGATGACTGGGTAGAGAGTGCGGGGAGGAGCTGAGGGTGGTGGCCAGGTTTCTGACCTGGGTGACTAGGAGGACGGTGCCACCCTTCCCAAGCCAGGTAACGCGGAAGGTAGTAGGAGCCCGGGGCAAGGCAATCTAGGGAGAGGTGTTATAGGGAATACCGAACCTCCTTAAGACATAAATTTATTACATGTAGAAACTGTTTTCTAGTTCTAAATCTACTGCCCTAGGGAAAAAAAAAAAAAGGAATAAAATGTCAAGTCAAGTGATTTGGTGATTTGGGCATCGAGTGGGAAACTAGGGATTCCTTAGTTGGGATCCTGATCGCCATATATTAATAATTTTCTCTATTTGTACTTTCCTATCTCTTAAATAGAATAGACATTTCCTAGGAGTTTCATAACAATAAGTTTGTATTATGCAAAAAAATATTTAAATTAAAATGGTCCCTGTGGTTAATAATTATAAAAATAAATTCACTTTAATTTCCACCTGCCACAAAATAATCTGCCCCATTATCATATGGTCACAGCTTGTACACACACAAGAATGGCACTAAATGTCAATTAAAGGAATAGTTTTCTTTTTAAGTGTTAAAGTGATTCTTGTCAGGTAGTTTAACACAAGTCTTTTTATCTCAAATTCACATTCCTAAATATAAAGACAGTTTCAGTAGTATCTGTGTTTCATTTCTAAACTTGTGAATTCTGCCTATTTTTCAGTGGTCAAACTAGCATCACAATAATTACTTCTAATTTGTATTCATAAAATGTTCCTAATGGTTTCACTGATCAAATAGTTAACATAATTTCAATTTCTAGAAATCAACATTTATAAACTGCATTCCCCCCAAAGTATTCTTTTTAAATGATTTCTTCTCAATTTTATTCATATTTTACTAAATATATAGAAAAAAGACAAACCTTAAAAAATATAATTTTTTTTTTTTTTTACTTCAGGAAACATATGGTGTAAATGCTTAAGGAAATGTGAGTCATGTTTTTGATGAGGCAACTACTGAAAGATCAGCTCCTTCTGCTACGGTATAAATAGCATGATAAGCCCTATCGAAGGTCAGAAATCTAATTTTAAAATATATATTTTAAGAGTTTTATTTTAGCCATCTTGCAATATATTAGAAATGGGTTCTGTCCAGTGACCAACTGAGTTTCTAGTGCACTCACTGTTCATTTTTTCAAGCAAGAGAGATGAAAAGCCTCATTTCATTATTTTTTGACTCAAAGATCCATGAGCTATTGCAGTGCCAAAAAAGAAACAATCTCCTCTACCCATTCTCTGCCCTCCTCCCCCGAGAAAAATCCTTTCACCTCCCAAACAACTTCTAAAAATACATTTTTATTTTATGTTAACTGCTCTTTTGAAGCTTGTAGATGTTTCTGAAGGATCAGGTTGCCAGTGTTACTTATTTCCAAATTCCCATCTGGCTCTCAAAGGATGCTTCCCTCCTCTTCCCAAATGAACACCTCAGAAAGTTGTAATGGATTTGGCAACATGACATGGGTGATGCCATTTATGAAGCAGCACTTGGCATCTGCACCATCTCTCCCCGACTGTGAGCTTCCTGCCCAGTGTGTGCTTGGTAAGTGGAATGGATTAACCAACTGCCCCAGGAGGGCGGGGGACTGACTGACAGGTGAAGTTCAGGCCATTTGGGTATTCCTTGCAATTGAGCCCTGTGGCAAAAATGGAATTTCACTCCCCTGCTTTCCTGCTCTCAGAATTACAAGGCCTGCCCACTGGGTAGTCATGAGACAAACCTGCAGAGGCCTGGTATGCCCGTCCCCCGTGTCTGAACCTGGACTGGCTTCCAGTGACTGGTCCTCACCTTCCTGTAGCTCATGTGCAGCTAACTCCCGATCTTGCCTTTCTACCTGTCTGGAGCACCAAATTTTTAATTGACTTCGAAGAGAACTGCGCTCAGACACAAATAGGTTTTCAATTAATGATTGCTATAAGAGAAATACATATTTATTGTGGAGAATATTAGAAATAAGGAAAAAGACAAGGAATCTCTAAATCATTCACAATTTCCCACCCAGAAAGAGCTAACATCCATAAATCCCCACCAGACCCATGGCTAACTGATGGGTGTATTTGCTTCTGATCTTTAAAATAGGTATATATGTTTCTAAAAAAATGGGTGCCAAGTAATATAAACACACACCCTGATATTTCACTCTTAATATATTGTTGTAAGTGGTTTTCTATATTTCAATATTTCAAATACCCTTTTTTCTTTCAATACTTTAAAAAATACTTTTAAATAATTTTTTTAAAAGTTTGAATTCCTTTGGAACTTCTTTTTGTAAATTTTATTTTTCAATTACAGTTTACATTCAATATTATTTTGTTTTAGTTTCAGGTGTACAGTGGTTAGATAAATATACTTTACAAAGTGTTCCCCACAGTATTTCCATTATCCACCTTGCACCATACATAGTTATTACAATATTATTGACTAATTCTCTATGCTGTACTTTAGGTCCTAAAAGCAGGTACTTCGCATAGTATTGTATGCACGAGTCATTAAACCCAGCAGTGGCCTCTCTGTTTTCTAAGGATGGAGCCCACTTTTCCTAGCTTGACCTGCACGTTCTGGTCTGGTCACCACTCCAGCCTTATCTTCAGACACTGAAAATTGCCATGCTTTCATTTAGACTCCTTTCATGTATCTGGTTCTTTCTGCTTAAAATATCCTTTCCTGTGGTAGGCGCAGTTTTAAGATGGTCCCCAAGATTTCCATGTCTGCATACACATACCCTACATAATCCCCTTCTCTTAAATGAAGACCTCACCTATGAGCATGAAATACCATTCCCATAATTAGGTTACAGTATTTGGAGAAAGTAAAGGGATTTTTCTGATGAAATTAAGGGTCCTTAATCAGTTTATTTTTGGGTTAATCAAAAGGGTGATTATCTTATGTGGACCTGACTGAATCAGGAGGAAGTTCTTAAAAGAGGAAGCAGGGCCCTTTCTGAAGAGAGACATTCTCCTGCTAGTATTAAAGAAGTCAGCTGCCACGTTGTGGAAAGGGCTGTGAGGGGGAAAGAAACTGCAGGTGGCCTCTAGCACCTGAGAGCAGCCCCCTGCTGACAACCAGCCAAAAGCAGGAACCTCAGTCCTAAAACCAAAAGGAGCTCAATTCTGCCAACAACGTGAAGGAGCTTGAAACAAGATCCCAGGCCCAGAAATGAAGGCACCCTGGTCACCACCTGCCTATAGCTTCACGAGATCCTACACACAGAAGCCAGTTAAGACTGGACCAGACTCCTGACCCAGGAAAACTGTGAGATCGTGAATCTTGTTTATGAGTCACTGAATCTGTGGCAATAAGAAACAAATGTATCCCTTTTTCTCTTCCTTTGGCAACTTCCACTCATCCTTCAGGTCTGAGATTTGAGGTCCCTTCCTTCAAGGAGCCTCCCCTGCCCCTTCTATTTATTGTTCTGACTCCTTTTTGCTTCCCACATCAACAGCAATCACAAGCGGAGTTGAAATTGCTCTCTTTCTCATCTGCATGTCCCTAACGCAATAAGCCAGTCTGATTGCTGATGTTCAGAGAGGCCATGATGTATTTATTTGATGGCCAAAATATATAGGGACATCTGAGGAAAAGCAACACACGTGAACCACATGCAAACTTGAATTTTAACAGATTTACCAACACATGATGTCGTTTGAACCAATATGCATCGATTTGACCATAACGTATAATATTTAACGTATTATCTAAAAATGGACACACATCAAAATGACTCAGAAAAACTCACTGATGCAAATTTCACTGAATAATTCATGCATGCATTTGCTGTGTAGTTACAGAACCTGAATCTATATACAATTTGTTACAGAGCTTTGTTGGTTTTATGTAAAAATCAGTTAGAGTTAATAAAAATTGCATATTTATGGTAATTTCTCATGTATTGATCACCTCTGAAGAAAACAGCTTTTTTCACTGGGTTTCAAAGCCAGGTTAGCAGACAGTATCCCAGAAGCAGTTCTGTGCTGGGGTCATGGAGTGACTCATCTGTGAGATTACAGGAGGTGAACACGCTCTAAATGCTAATTATATCAAGCTGAAATCCTTCCAGTTACTGGGAATAATAGGTATGGGATATTTTAACTCCATCTTAAAGAGAGGGGTTAAAATAATAATGCATCCAAAACAAATATAAAGGGCCAGTGATCCCTGCCTTTTTAGGATGACTGTGAAAGAAAAAACCCTCTTTCTGTTTTATGCAAAAGTGTGCACTTATCTACCTTATCTACTGTCACACCTGATCTAATGCTGGACACTCACTGAAAAAGGTCAGTGTTGATTGGCTTTTGATAAGGACAACATTTTGCATCTTCGGCATTGCTGGACTGGTGAGTTAGGATTATTTCCTAAGGCCCATCAGTTTCCTCTAAGTGGATCTGTCAAGCCAAAGAGCTGTCAGATCCAGAAAGTATTCAGTAATTCTCATGAGAATTATTGAATATTTCCTCCATCCCAGGTTTCCTCCCTCCATCCCAGGTTTCTAAGAATCACCTGGGACGCTTCTCTAGTGTTCAGATGCCCAGGTCCTTCCCCCAGAAGTTCTGATTCCCTTAGGTCTGAGGTGAAGGCCTGCAGATATGTATGAAACAAGCCTCGGAGATATTACAATACAGGTGGTTTAACGCTCACACTTCCAGAATTCTTGAGTAGATCACGAAGATATTTGTCATCATTGCTTCTCAAAGGACTTGCACCAAAGGCCAGAAGGTGTTCGCTTGGTGTTCTCTGCCCTGTATGAAAACAACCCTTTGACGTGTATGGAGGTCCCTTTTTCTGGTAAAATCCCTGATCCAGATGAAGGTAGAAAACTCAGATGCCTTAGGAGTTCAGCGGGGATCCAGAAGCAATCAGGTAAGGAGTCCACGGAAATGGAGAGAGTGAGCACTAAGGCAATGCCACTGCTCAGAGCGCAGCAGTCTTGGCGGGGGGGGGGGGGGGGGGGGGGGGGGGGGGGGACATGAGCCGAGTGCTGCCAGATTGGCTGTTTTCAAGAGAAACAGAAAATCTGATTTTTAGGGAACTTTCTCTGATTTTTTTTTTTAAACATTGGATTTTAAAAATAAAATCCATTATTGGGCTAAGAGGCCCTAGTTTTCAGCCTCTGCCTTCATCCATCAGGAAAGTTCTCCATAATAAACAATTGTGGACGGTGGTGATGACAAGCGAACATGAACAGGAGCTTCGTAGGCAAGAAACAGGAAGGAAAACCCATCCACGGGATGCTCCTCAAGGAAAGACAATTGAGAAGGTGTTGCCTTTTCACCCAGAGCACAGCCTTGTGAGGAGGAGGTGTTTTCTAGTGTCCAGAACATGAGAACTCTCAAAATTGGATTTCTCCTTCCCCCTCCCCACCTCGTCTTTCCCCTGTTCTAGCAGAAAAGGTTTTCAGATCTTCATCCCCAGAGTATCCCACACTTAATCACCAGCAATCCTCTGGAGTAGAAAAACTCAAGGCTGGATCTATACTATACTAAGATGCTACAGAGTAAAGCAGATTTCTGCACCTGCCTGGGACTCAGCCCCGTTCCAGAGGCTGGCCTGTAGCTGATGTCATCTTGGGCTTGGGAGTGCTAGGGGTGAAGTGCACGGGGAAGGGGACAGTGAGCGCCTTCCAGTGAGGCTGGGTGTCAGGCTAGGAGCTGTGCCTGAGCGCCAGCAGAAACTGCCCGTGTTGTTGCCAGTTAAGTTCTTCATGGGCCACGGTATCTCTCAGAAATGTTGGAAACCAGCTAAACTTCCCAAACCTCAAACTTTATTTTTTCCCTAAAGTGTCAGTTTCTTCCAAACACATGCTCTGTGTTTGGAGAAAATCCTGGAGAGCACAGATAATTCCTAAATCAGGCAAACAACCAGGAAAGCCTCTATAATCGGAGCCCAATAACTCCATATGGCAAATTTGACAGAAGTCTGCTCCGAAAGTCCCTCCTGAAAGCATTGGCTTGTGCCAACTTATACGAAAATCAAGGCAGTGCCAGTTTCTCTGCCCCAAAACCACCAAGATCAAATCATATTTTGAGCTGCTCAGCATTGTTTCTTAGGGCAAATACCAGAAGTACAAAAATATATCTCCTGTGTGGGACAGGAAGGTTCAAGTATTTTATTATAAACCTCTTATTTTATAATGTAAAATTAGGATCTTCATAATGATTGCAACAGGATGTTTTAAGATCCACTGGTGAACATCGTAAAGAGTGATTACCCAGAGGAAATCCAGGCTTAACTGAACTGTGAACGTGTCTGCAATGATAAAATCTGGTTGGTTTAATCCCTAAAGATATTTCCTCTTTTAAAGCCTTTATTTAAAATAATAATAATAAAGAGACACTGGTCATCTAATTACACAAAGAAAAAACCTTCAGTGGTAGATTATTGCTTTGGGATGTTCAATAGGTTAAATTAACTAATGCTTGTTTTTAATTTCACTTATTATCATTTCAAGTGAAGTTAGTGTTTAAAGAAATTAATGTAATGACAGAAGGTGTTATGAAAACCTACCTGTTACATTGTATCCACAGCACTCTTGTTGTTTGAGGCTAGAATCTGCTTTGTATTTAAGATTGCTAGTTTCATTAAAATCCATTATATTAGGTAGGCCGATATTCAATTAAGATAAACACATAGATACAAACATTAGAATATGTCTTTTTTATGTAAAGTTTTAACATCCACTAAAAACAATGTTCACAAATAATTTTTTACTGGCATAGGAAAGTATACTTCTAATGCTTAATGTTAAGTGCAGATCGCTAAACTCTAATTACATATACCATATGATCCCATTTTTTAAAAAAAAAGAGTGTGCATAGAAAAAATGGAAAATATATCCCCGTGTTAATAGTAAATAACCTTTAATGATGGGATTAAGAGGCAATAAAGCAAATCGAAACCAAGTGGTACTACTTCGCATCCGTTAGAATAGGTGCCATAAAAATATTTAAAAATAATGGATGAATACAAATATGATCTCTAAAGCAGAAAACACATAACTGTTTAGAATCTAAAATGTATTTAATTCATATCATTTGACAGAAGGCAGATGAGAGGAGTAAGAAAAAATAAATGTCTCATTAATGTAAACTTATAATAAACGGTCTTCTGGAAAACTACAAAAATTACAGATTGTGTTTTCAAGAAACAGACCTATATTTAATAGACATTATCTCTGGAGTATTGGATGGTACGGACTAGGGGATCAACACTTTTGTTTCATACTGTTAATGTAGGCGGCTAGGAGCTAACAAGAGAGAAGGGAGCTAGACTGGCTGAGCCTCACTGACTCTAGAAGTTTTAATCAGACTTAAGCCGGGAGTTACGGCTTCAGACAAGACACCCCAGGGAGAGCCGAATCCCAGGCAAGGGGATTAAGGTCTACAACCCCAACGTGCCACCTCCCCATAGGGAGGAAGGACAGGCCTTTCAATTTCCCCATCAGCCTCCCCAGGGAACCGCCTGTCTGGTCCCCAAAGATTTGGGGGGGGGGGCGGCGACGCACCGATAAAGGGGAAATTCCTCTGCTGGGTGCATGCACAGTAGGAGCCAAGCTGGCGACCACAGAAGGGAGGTATCTAGCCTGGGAAACGGGTCCAATTGTACGAGGGGATGAAATCCCAGAAGATCTGGGAAAGAGACTGGGTGGGGGGAGGGCTCCAGACAAGCCCACGAAGAGCCAGGAAAGAGGTCGGTTGGAAAGAAGGCGCACCCCTCCCCAAGCCTGAGGAAGTACAATCAAAGCTTAGCAAAGGCCCCTCCTGGCATCACCTGATTGCCCCTTGGGCAGCTGGCAGGCGCAGTCTGTCCGCGGCCGCTGCAGGGGCGCAGCTCCGGCCTCCAAGCCGGGGCGCAGCGGGGGCGCAGCCGGGGCGCAGCGGGGACCCAGAGACCACGGGGCGCTGGAGCCCAGGGTGGCGCAGCTCCGGTCGCATCCCGACCCTCCCGATGGGCACCTACGCTCAGCAGGCGCAGGACCTACCCACAGGGACACGGAGCTGAGCCACCGGGTCGTGGGTGCGACGCGGGGCCCCGGAGACAGTCCTTTGCGTTCCTTCCCGCGCCATAAACCGTAACCACTACCCGCCGCCCTCCCACGCGCGGGTCCCCTCGTGGCTCCGTGGAAGAGCCCCGTTTCCACCCGCCACAGTACAAATGTAAGCCACTGAGGCAGGCCTTTGATAATAAAAAGAAACATTTCTGAACTACTTAAACACTGAAGAGACATGGAGTTTAATTCCGGTAAAATACAAATAACTTGTAGAGAAAAGTTCATGTAGGAAAGTGCTCATTAAGCTCGTAGTTTGTATGCACCGGCTGCCAGAAAGCAGGAGTGTCACCCACAAGCTGCACTCATCTCTCTTATTTATATTAACTTACCTGCTTTAGATGATCTAAAGATGAGCTTCAGCCTGATTTTCTAAATGTCAAATTTCTTGAATTACAACCATGGGGTTTTGCCAGTGCTAAGGAAAACGGAAATGAATGTGCGTTTCAATTTTCTGTGAGCACTCTAAACCTCATAGAGTACAGACAAATGAGAGTTCCCAAAGGGTCTCTGAAGCATCGTGGTTTTTGTTAAGGATATCAACATTTTCCTCTCTGAGTTCTGCCTTTGAAGTTGGGCTTGTAGGTGGTTACCCCAGACAGCCAAGATTATTTAAGTATTCAGGATATTTGCTTCTGGATTTCTGTGGATTCCATTTTTAAAGTTAATTCTCTAAAACTCTGTATCTGGACTTTGTTTTGAAGTATTATGAGAGTAGAGTCTAACTTTTGTCTCAGCGATGTTTTAAAGAAGTAAATGCGTTACAGAATTAATACACAGTCATCATAGATAAGAGACAACTTTCTAAAATGCCAACTATAATGCCAGTTACTAACATTTTACCGCACCTCTCCCATTCACTCTCCCTCCCACTCAATCTCTCTTCCTCGCTGTCTTATTTCATGCACCTCTTTGTATGTGTGTATGCGTGTGGGAGGGTGGTTGCCACGTATGCCAACCAGCAAACGCAGCATTTTTACATGTTCACGTAATTAATCACCAAAGTTGACTCGTGAAGCAGAAATTATTCCCCCTACTTCAAAGACACTGAAAGGGGGACCTGGAGAGACGAGGGTACTGGAGACAGCGGGGTCAGTGCCTGGCAAATAGGCACGTGTGCATGAGGCCCGGCAATGCTAAGGTGCAGATTCTTCCTCAGTAAGTCTAGGAGGCGCCCAGGATCCCCCCTTCCAACCGCCTCCAGGTGACGCTGAGGCTGATTCTGAGGGTCCATGGATCACACTTTCAATAGCAAGAACAAAGATGACAACTAAACAGGGGCACGTGAGCTACAGCTAGGTCTTTAGACGCCTGTTTCTTTCCACTCCTCTGAGCTTCCTCTAGCTGCTGTGGGCACACACCTGTGCTTGTCCTTCTAGAAAGGTCCCAACCTGAAAGAAATTCCAGTTTCTCAAGCGCCACCTCTGTTTACAAGGATAACAGAGTAACAAATACTTTAAAAATCTGAAAGTGAAACTGAGTGATGAAAAGAAAACCAGAAGAGAAACAACAAAGGGCTCATACCACATACAAAGCTCCAAGAACACTTTCTGAGGAGGCTTATGGAAGTCCCACCAGGGAAACTGATTCTTACAGAAGACCAGAGAATTGCCTTCCAAAGAAAACCCAGAGGGGCTGAAATCTTCCATCCGTATTTCAGAACCTACCCATTCTATAAATACAGAACATTCACAATTATTTCTCAGATCGATGCCTATTGTGGATGTCTTTGAAACAAGAACATTCTATTCCTATAATCTTACATCTGACGTATTCTTAGGAGACAGGAAGAAGAAATTATCAGCATTCAGTATGAGACTAGCAGTTTTTAACAGCAAGTCTGGAAAGGAAGGGCATTTGTTTCAAACAAATACATCTTTTTTAGTCACGCAATTATGGTATCTACAAAAGACTTAATTTGAACTTGACAAAAGTAATTATTTTAAACTGTGAGTCAAGTGTTCTAGGCCACTGCCCTCGGAATGAACAAGAGTTGCCTATGATTCAGGCCATTTTTTTCTGGTTTGCTCACTAAACTATGACAACTGCAGGACATGTCATAGCTTAGGACTGAAGGATCAGGTGAGAATTATCCTTCCACCTCCAATATGAGGCCGAAACCCAGTGAGAAAACGTGATTGAACACAGGGCTCATAATTCCAGTTTAATACCACTGTTTCCTGGTAATATGTGAGAATCACATCATTTTTAGCTGAAACTTTAGAGATTAACTCACCCCCTGCTCTTGACAATGACTTTATTCTTGTTTTTGCTTATCAAAAGTGGAAGATAATGAATGATATTTTTCGTTTGGCATTGGAACTCTACACACAGATATGTCTTTGCTCTTACAGTTTTCTGAGCCATTATGAAGGTCGTATATATAATATCGGTGAGGAAAAGACTGTCTGCGAGATAATTCTTTTAGCAGAAGAAAAATAAAGTCAGCATTAAATGTCATATTAATGTGGGGGAAGAAAAGTATTTCTGTAGGAGCCCGTTGCTCCCATCGAGTGAGACAGTTGAAGCATAACTCTCCCAAACATCAGTGAGAGCCTAAGCCTTGCCGTGGTGAGTCCTTGAAAGGCCATCCCCTGAACAGTGGAGAACACGGTCATAGTAGTGGCAGGTAATTTTGTAATAACCTCACTCCATTACCGATGTGGCACTGGATAAATACCCCGAGACCTTTTCCTCTCTTCATGGGATTTCATATTTAATTTGCATAATGTGCCTAAGAAGAAAAATAATAGATCTGTCTGAAATTTCAACTGAAGTAAATCATGGGGGGAAATGCAGAAGCAGGCATCTCCCTAAAGATATACTACAATACAGGGGAAATCAAACTTCTATTTAAAAGAATCTTGACTATCTAGCCTTCTTATAAAAGTATTCTTCAAAAAAAGCCTATTTCAAAGAAAATGGGTCTTCATAAGATTTCTTTTTTACAACTCCCCCAGTTGGTAAAAGGTAGGTGTACTTCATTTAATGTAACAGCTCTTGAGCATCACAGATTGGGAAATACGAGGAATTCTTACCTAAGGGTAAGAATTTCTCCTGTATAAGAATCATGGTTTCCCAGATAATCTCCTTGTCACCTGTCATATTCTAAAACTTATTCCAGAATTCAGAATCAAGAAATACCCAGCAAGGGTGCTAAGTTGGTGACCACCTGAGAGCCGACAGAAACTAGGTTGCCTTTAGAATGATTGCTGAGGATGCCCTCATGGCTTCGGTCTCTCTGAACTTACACATCATGTATCTGCCGAGAGCAGGGACCCTCTGCACCCTGCCTGCTATAAAGAACAATAATTTGTTGTTATTGTTGTGTTTCCTTGGAAATCATATTTGTTTCTTTATCTGGCTTTGGGGTGATTTACTGGGGCCTTCCTAACTCCAGAGGAGTTATTCTTTATTCTGTTTTTAACAATTCTAGTTCCCAACATACATCAAAGGCTGTTATAGTTTAATGATATATGAAAAAGAATATGTGAATTTTCTTCAATTCAAACTTCATTTCTGAATATGAGAGGGATTATAAATAAATTATGACTAAAAGCTACCAGGTTTATCTCCCTGATGAGCAAGTCCATTTCTGAATCAATATTTATTTTTGAGAACTATCGACTACTAACAAGGACTAGTAATATTTCAAAAGATGGAACTCTTGAAGCCATTTCTCCATGGGTTTGATGTACCAATAAATCTATCAGCCAGTCTGTTTCTAAGACTCCTTAAACTTGTGCTAAGGGGCATGGGTGGGGAAGATCTATAAGCATCAAATGAACCTCCTAACTAGTTACCCCAAAGATGAGAATTTTAAAAAGATGAAGGAAGGGAGGAAGGAAGGAAGGTTTCTATTTGGAACTCTTTTTCCATACAAAAACAAATATTTCAATGATTCTGAGTTGCATTTTGGCCCATGATAAGAAACACATACATTTCATAGATAGATATTTGAGAGGTGAATGTTCTCCTTCTACATCTGCGAAGCTGCTAAGACTAACCTTGGGATTCCTTATTGATGCTCTGAGTTGAACTCTGAACTATGATGTTTATTTGAAACAAAGGGACTGGAAAGCCTAGAATTTCCCTCTGTCTCACGTTCCTGTGGTAGCATGCATCATTTCCCCATCCTTGTATCTGCATTCTTTGCCATGTAACTTTGCTGTCACCTCCCAACAAGAATTGGAGAAACTTCACCACCCTTTAACTTTGCCTGCAGCCATAGGATGTCAGCAAATGTAGGGAAAGAGGCTTGAAAGAATGCTTGTATCTTAGCTTGTTTCCTTCTACCTTGACTATATCTATGCATTTACCCAGGAAAATTCCATGGTTCCAGGAGGAAGGTGAGAGAGAGATGGAATAGAGCCATCCCCTGCCTACACAGATGTTGAGTCTAGCTGACATTCGCAGAGCTAGGCACAAGTTCAACATAGATCAGCTCAACACCAGCTGACCATCAGATTTGTTAGAAATAATAAATAATTGTTGTTTTAAGCCACAGTAATAGCTAACTGATAAACTCTCTTGCTGCCTTCATAGTGGGGAATCTAAGAAAATTGGTCAATTTTTCTAGGGGTATCAGTCTCAGTGGGACATCACAGCTCTTTGCCAAAGCAAAGACTCACTCAGGTGAAACAATGAGAGGAAAGGGTGAATTTTTTTTTATAAGAGTCTTGATGAGGGACTAGTATATGCTGGCGAATATCAATGGAGACTCCAAAATAAATATTATACAAGTACTAAAGCTATATTGAAACATATGCTTTGATAGTAAGAAATAATTGTTACAAAGTCATTAGTATTGTTACTTGTGAAGGCAACTGAAAACATGTATTGTTTAAACTGATACCATTACAATCTTTAGTAAGTGCCTGTCTTTCCCAAACAGGTAAGAAATGCATCATTTATTTCCTGGGGAGAACCAATTCAAGTAAAATTTCAGGCTAACAGATGCCAAACAAGAACCTATTTGTCAGTAATTGCCACCTAGATATTTTTTTTATAAAGACACGAGAGTTGACTCTCATTTCTCAGCTTTGCTTTTACTGCTTGCTAATGGACAGTTTTATGTTTGATGTTGAAGCAGGAAATGCAAGAATAAAGAGGGGGCATTTCTAATGGACACACTGCATCCATTCATACTATTTTTACCATCTCCACCCCCTTCTGTCTGACAAGGCCTCTGAAAGAAATCCCTGTTGAGAGGCATTCAAAAGTACAGTTAGTCCTCACTTAACACTGTCAATAGGTTCTTGGAAAGTATGACTTTAAGTGAAACAATGTATAATAAAACCAATTTTACCATAGGCTAATTGATATAAATGAATTAAGTTCAAACAGCATATTTCTGGTCACAAAACCATCAACAAACTTCTAAATAAAGACCCCAAACACTTCTAATATTAAACATTGAAATAAATGTGATCTATACACACATTTAAGAAAGATTAATAAAAGCAAGTAAGATAGTAGACACACCAATTCACCTAATGTGCACGCACGTCTTTGGGAGGTGGGAGGAAACTGAAGAAAACCCACTCTGATGGGGGAATGTGCACACTCTACACTCTACAGTGGCCCTGGCTGGGAAATGATTTTTTTCCTCATTGAATTTATAACAAAAGGACTCTAAATGAAACAACATGATTCTAGGGCTTGCTGTAATTCCAAGCACTTCGAATGATAGCAGGTGTTCTTGCTTTAGCAACTCTCCAAAGAAAAATACTAAGAGTAATTTTCTATATAAGGCAAGATTATTTTCTGATTTTTTGAAAGGATATGTAATAAAGTTTTTAAAACAGGATGATAAATAACCAGCTAAGTTTTACCAGATTTCATAAAAATAAATTGAAATCAACTTCTTTAATTTGTGCTAAAAGCATGAATTTTGTTTCCACTGGTGGATAACGCAGTGTGGTTAGCGATACCACGGTGAGACTCCACACAAGCGAGGCACTAATGGAGATGCCACTTGGAGCACAGGTGACCAAAGAGGATGACATACTGAGTCTGGCTGCAAGAGTTTATCGGGTTCAGTTTGGGTTCCTAGAAGACATGGATCAAGTTTCAGGCCTGATGGAGTTTACAAACTTGTCCTCTAAAAGTATGATGACTGCTGCTAAAGGTAGGCATGCGGAGATTATAGTTGGAGAGGCCAGAATCTTGAGCCCCACAGCATTTGGGAAAGATGGGATGTTTGATACGTTGAGTCATGGGTGGCTTCAACTTGATAGGCACAATGAAAGTAAGAAGAGTAAAGGAGAAGCCAAGGAGATATTAGCGACAGTTACAGGGACTTGCAGAATAAGGGGGAGGCAGGCTGTGATGGTCTCAGTGAATTAGGGATAATGGGTCACATTTCAAAAAAAAAGAAGAGAGAAGGCTCTGGTAGTTTTTTACTGTGGGGACAGATAATTTATACAGAAGATGCATTAATGGGGATGAGTTTGGGGTCCATGGAGAGGGATTCTGTGAAGTAGACGAATGCATAAGCTTGAAAACTTGAGACATTGAAATGACTAACTGGTTACTGATTTGTCATCAAGCAAAGGATGCAATGAGATTTAATTAAGAACACTCTCTTCTTAACTGAGAAATTCTACCAGATGTAGGCAATCTTTACCTTTTTCCACATACACACACTCCACTGAGTTTTATTTTTAACTAAATATGTTATATAATAAGGAACAATCATTTTACTTATTGAAGTTAACAGTTAATATTGTTAGTAATAATTAATATTTAACTTAGTGACATTTATGCTAATTGCTGAACAGACCATTCAAATGAATCACTTTTAAAGTATATAATTTCATAATAAAAATAGGTTTAAAACCTATATGACCATATTCTGATCAAAAACTGAAAATGAAATATGAGAATCACATTTAACTAGCTTTTAGTAACAAAGTAATGATAAGTGATACGTGTAAATATAATTGCTAGTAAAAGATAAACTCAGCATCCTCTAAAGAACCCAAACTACAATCTTCTTTTTTATTCTAAACTTATTTTAAATTCAGAAAATAACCTATATTTAATTTAGCAATATTTTTAGTAGAAATTTTGGAATCAAGAAGTCCAATTCATTTTTTAACCTAGCAACAATTTACTGAGTTACCCTCTTTTTTTTCTCTTTTTCTTTTAATAAAGCCTAAAGCAGACTTAGCTGGAAGACTTACCAAATCAGTTTATTGGTCAGTTAATAGATAAAAATGCTGAAATGCTAAGTAGATTTCTATTTCTCAGTATGGTTACTGAATCTCCCCCATTTCCCAAATTATCAGTTCAATTCACTAAATTAAATCAAACAACCATTCAAACCTATGGGGAAATAATCAGTTTGAGTGGCATTTCAATTGCATGGAGAAAGGGGGAGGAGAGGGGTAACTAAATGCTCCATTTTTCAGAACATCTGCCTTCTTGTTCTATGGCTAATGTTTTTTCTTCCTAGTCTCTGCTCTCCTCTCATAGTGTTGGGCACTGACTTCACCCTGTGAAAACATATGTTGCAAAGAGTTTTCCTTCTACCTCTGCATTGCGACTCCCCGGGGAAGATCCTTGTTAAAAATGCAGATTCTCAAACTCAGAGATGGAAAACTGTGAGTGTGGGGGTCTGAATCTGCATTTTAAAAAATGCTGTGAAAGCTTGGTGAAATCAGGGCTGTTTTCCTGCTGATCAGAGACTTAACCGAAATAAGAGAAGAGCTGGCAAAGGCCTGACTAGAGCCACCCTAGACAAACTAGTAAAGTAGTCCAGGCTTTGACTTTCACTCTCAGTTCATCTTAGAGTTTATTTAAAGCAGCATGCTTGCCTGCTTGTGAGTTGGGGGGCCCTGAGTTTGTGGCTTCCCTTCTCACTGCCCAGAGGACCACTTGACCCTACAAGCAGCTGAACATAATGCCCACACTCCTGAATGCAATGCCCACCTGGCTATGCCTTGTTTCCCAGGACGTTTCCAAGACTTTATGTCCCTAGGTCATCAAAATAATTTCTGTTTTGTTGCTTTACTTTAGAGCCAATGTGTATAAGCTTTGACCAGCTAACAAATTTTAAGCCGTCAAGGGGTTCACTAAGTTTCAATGACATTTAATATTTTTATGCAGAAGTAATATTTGTTAAAATAGAATTGGAAAACTCAGAAAAAATGAAGGAAAAAAGTCTTACATAATCTGACTAGTCACGAGCACCCTCTGCTTATTCTGACTGCTATACTATGTATGCATTTATTTTCGACATGTTGTATGTGTCTGTGTCTGCAGCACAGGGTACTGTTTTAGCCCCCACCTCTGGAACCAGGCTGGCTGAATTTGAATTCTGGCTCTGCCACCTGGGGAAAATTACATGACCTCTCTATACTTCAGTCTTCACATCTGCAAAATGGGGATACTAATAAGACCTACTCATGAGGTAGTTATAAGCACAAATGTGGGTGCTTTTAGCCACGGTGTACACTGTGGTTCTCTAGGGTTGGCTGCCTGGATTTGATCTCAGCTCCACCTAGTAGATTTATTACTGTGGAAAACTTTCTTGGCTTCTCTGTGCCTCTGTTTCCTTATCAGTAACCAAAGGAACTCATGGAGAAACACAAATAAAAGGTCAGATGATATGCTGTTTTACAGCTCCTGTGTTGTTGGAACTGAAAAGAGCAAGGGAGAATTATGAACTAGTGATTTTAGACAAATTTGCCATGTCTGTTCTTAGGCTACCATCGTTTTCTCCACTATGATCAACTTCCATATTACTGTTTAATTACCTAAAAAAATTTTACTAAAAAGTCTATTTTTCCCCCTTAAGGAAAGAGAAGCTAAACTCTTATCAGGTTCTCAAGAGAATCCATGAACCAAGCACCGTTAAGAACTATTGTGCATTAGATGATCCCCTTGCTCCAAAATTCAATAATTTTAAGTCTTACATAACCTATTTTCAAAACCTATTCTGCTTTAATATTTCTGCTAAAATTATATCACACTTACTCCAAACAGGTGCACCCAATACAAAATTCCCTGAGACTTTAGTGCTTGGTCAGGTTCTGACACATGGACTGCCAGAGTTTGGAAAACTAACTTCAGAAGCTATTTCCTTTTACCAAAGCCAGATATAATGCTCTCTCTGTCATTTATCTATCTGAAAAATACTATATCATTTTGTTTTATTAAAATGTTTCTATTTTTCTAATTTAGGTCTAAAACAATATTTTAGAAGAAATTGTGTATGCGTTCAGTATAGAAAATATTCCCATGGCTCAAAGTTTTGTAAATCACTACTCCAAATATCACTAAATAACAGCTTTTAACTAAGGAGCCTGAAAGTCTTGGCTTCACTTTAATAAGCATAAGCTTGCCTCCACCAAGGCCAGTCAGTTCACCCAAACCACCAGTGGGCTAATTTATCGCTGTAGGCATTATATTCTGCGCACTTCTTCTGTCTTCATCATTTAACTGGGTTTACCCTCTAAGTATACATTTTATTTTGATAGTGACTTCTGTCCATTGCCCTGAGCTCTGATGGGAACTGTAACAAACGTAAGGTATATTTTAGTTCCCTAAGTACCAAATTTTTTAGCATAGGTTCTTTTTTTTTTTTTAACATAACATTCTGTGATAGTGTCGGCATTGTGTCTAGGGGGGCCTTTTGCCAGTCCTGGAAAATCTACATTATTTTAAAAATATCCCTCAGTGACACTGATGAAACCCAAAAGACCTGTAAGGATGAAAGCGATGATGTGGCTTAGAAACCCTGACTGGTCCCTGGAAGGGTGAATCACTGGGCCGTGCTCCGCGTGCAGTGCTCAAGGGAACAGCACGCAGTACAGCGCATTCTTCTGCACTGGCAGGAGCTGGAATGAGCCAGAATATCCTCCTCTTAGAGGCTCTTCAGAAAGGATTTGCTTTCTGTCCAATAACCTCATGGTTCGAGCAGGGCAGCAGCGGGCTTCAGCGGGGCGTGTGCACGAACCTTCCTCAGATGTCTTAGATGAGCCATGCGCCAGAGGAGGCTAAGCAATGGGCGGCTGAGAGTCTGACATCGTACAGAGTTCAAAAACTTTAATCCAACCTGGTAGAAGCTTTAAAATGTTCAAATATGCGCACAAGTCCGAAACATGTGATTTTGCAATTGAAATTGTAAAATGTGTGGCCATTTCCCCCCCCCCCCCTCCCCCTTTGGTTGTAACGTGAATGTGAGAGAGACGTACTATAAATTGATTCTGACAAATGCTTTCATTTATTCATTTGAAAGAGAGAGAGAGGAAGAGGCTGAAGGGGGGGGACGGGGAGAGAGAGAGAGAGAGAGAGAGAAGCATTGATTTGCCGTTGCACTTAGCTATGCATTCATCGGTTGCTTGTATGTGCCTGGCGGGGGGATCGAAGCAGCAACCTCGGAGCATGGGAAAGACGCTCTAACCAACTCGACCACAGTACCTGGCCAGGGCCATTCTGACAAATGCTTTCAAACACCTGTCCAATCAGTCAACACTTTAAAGTAGTACCTTCCTAAATTAAACTGGTGCTACTTTATACTTCATTTTCCCTTCTGCCCTCTCCCAAGGATTCAGTGTTGGCTAATGATTAATTGTCACGTAAAGGGGCGTTTCAGTGTGCTTCGCACTCAGCCCTGCACATTTGCAGCGCGTGTGCCTGTGTCTACGAAAGCCCACAGGCTGCCCTCTGAGCCTGCCGGTTATTCCTGGTGGTGCCATTTCCCTCCTAGCTCCACGGGAGTAACAAGCCCAACAGACTGGCAGAATGTTTCCCCTTGGATGCCTGCGGAGCGTGCCCTTTGGATAATGATTCCAGCCACGCCCTGCGGGGTTTGTTCCTTTGTGATGAGGGAAAGAGGTGGCCCTGCGGCGAGGATTTGCTGGTTCAGGCTGATAGGTGACCTCGCTCCCACTAGGCTCCCCGTGGACCCCACTCAGCGCTGAGCAGGCCGCTGGCAGGCTGCTGCGGAGGTCGGTGCCCGGCCCAGCGGCCAACCTTGTCAGTGAATGGCAGCCCCCTCCAGGTCACCTAACACCCCCTCCCTGGAGCAGGCTGGGCAAGAAAGGATAACCACCTTGTTATCAGGCAGAGGCGGCACCCCGAGGCTTTCCGTGAAATCGCCTGTTCTCTGCGCGTCCCTGGGGGCGAATTTGTGAGATATCTGCAACACCAGGGTGAGTGCTCAAGGCCCGGAGCAGGTGGCCTTTAAAGCTTCAGTGAACGATTCACATGGAAAACATTTCTTAGAATTCTTCAGTAATAAAACATAAAAGCAAGCTGAATTTAACTGGTAATGTGGATTTTCTCTTTAAAAAACTACCTTTAAATGACATAAATGGCAAATATATTTTGATTATTCTTGTATGTAGAGTAAATAATCACAATAATTTAAAGGCTCTGAGTGCAATTAAGGCTCTGGGGCTTAATCCCAGCTACTGTAAAACCTGCAGAGGTGCCAGGGTGCTCGGGGCCTTTGCTGCAGCTGCCGGGGAGTCGGGAGGACCTGGGCTCTCCTCCCCACACCAGCAGCTCCTCAAATCCCAAGGAAATGTCTAATGTTCTGACTAACACTTCATAAATCACTCTTGTGTTGAAACAGGGTGAATATATTACACCTACATTGTCACCTAAATTGTAATTTCTTTACATTTTTACGTGAACCCCACTATTTCACTTTTCCTACATCTGACTTTAGATGGTGGCCACTCCCTATGAGGTAACTATGATAAACTATGACGCATCCGGCGCCCTCTCCCGCCCGCCTTCACGTGCCTTCTCTGCTTTGATTCCTCCACTGCACGGTGGGCTCTGCTCTCGTCACAGATGAGGAAACTGACCACCAGAGAAACAAAGGGACACTACAGACACACAAGTGGGGTGTGTGTGGTGCACAAAGGCAACCTGAGCTGCTCAGACACGTGACTGCTGCTAGCACAGGCTGCCAGTGCCGTCAGGTCACCTGGCTTCCTTTAAGTACTTCGTATGCTCTTTAACTCTGAGATACTAATAATTTACTGTGGAGCAAGCTTATGCTTAAGAAAGGGCATTAAATCAACAATTCTACTTTCAATCTCCACTGTCTTCTTGATCATTGCGCCATTTGTTTAGAACAGTTGAAAACGTTAAATAATGACAATTAACTATATTTTGCCAGAAAACCGCTTAAACATTTTGCAGCAGAGTGAACTCATATTTATTCCTTCATTTTTATTGTTTACTGAGCCCATTAGTATCCTAATTCTCTCTCATTATACTATAAGTTTCATCAGCATCTACTCTAGCTAAAGCAATATTTTCCCCTAGGTGCTGAGGCATAATTGTTGAATCCAAAATATCACACTCTAGTAAAAAAGGAATAAATGGTAATTCCATCACAGACAAGAAATGCTTTTTTTTTTTTTTTTTTTTTTTTTTTTAAATTCCAAAAATATGTTGGGGAAACAGAACCCAGGGAGAAATTGCTTATTCCATCCCAGATAAAACCCAGCATAAAGGAGATATCAAACATTTATGCAAATTTACATACAAAAGTACATGAAAATACAGCAAAGCTCTAGGATAAGCAATATCTCTAAAACATAAATAGCCATTCCTTCCTTCTCAAAGTCCTTGATTTTGAGGAGTCTCTGGAGCATAGATGACAAGCAAAACTGAAATTGTCACGATCCGCTCAATCAAGAGCCTCTTCAACAAGTGTCCATAGGGAGTAAACAATGTCTAATGAGGTTTTAGGATGATTTGTTAGACTCAAGTTTCCATCAGACAAAGTTCTTTAATTATGACCCCCCCCCCTTTGAGACTAAGCAGTGTTTTCCTATCTTAAAAAATTTCCCCCTAAGTACACATGAGTTCATAAGGCAAAAAGTAAAGGCTGCCTCCACTCCTTAAAGATAACTTGCAAAGTAAATTGAACAAGATGGCAAGGGTCATCTATCTCTGGAATCCTTGGGACTCTTCTGATTTCAGGGAATAGGACAGGAAGCTAACTTAATGGAGGTGTGCAGAGGGAGAAGGGTCTGAGGGGAGGAGCATGAGACGAGGCCCTCGGAGCTGGGGTGGAAGGTCTGGAAGAGCGCACTGCTGTGACCTGGAAATAGTTTAAAAACATCCTACGTGAAACGAGTACACATTTTTAGAAACAAATGGGCTCCGGTGAAATAGATGAGATGAACATATTGTTCCATTTCCCTTCAGCTAATAACAACAAAGAAAGATCAACCTCATTCATAAAAATTAAAATTAAAACTACAATTAAATGTCACTTTTTACTTATCTAGCAAGTACTAAAATTTTTATAGTGTACTATATTATAAAATATACTGAGAATAAATAAAATTAGCCATGGGAGGGTACATTTGGTATAACATTTTGGAGGACAATTTGGTGATCCATATCAAATTAAAAAATATCTTTTCCTCTGACTTAGAAATTTCATCCTCAAATATTAATTTACTTCATATGCACAAATAATTATGTAAAAGAATAGCCATTGCAGCACTAGCTAATGGCAAAAGAAACAACCTAACCATCTCCCAACAGGAGACTGATGAAATGAACTGTATCTCATCCATATGATGGACTAGCCTGCAACTGTTGCAAGTAATGTGGTATCTACATGCACAGTTGGCAATCAATTTCCCTGCTATACCATTAAGGGAAATAAGCAAGAAGCAAAATGGGTTCCACTAGCTCCTTGCATTTAGGTGAACACATCAAACGTACCTGTCAGGAAATGCATAGACAGAAGCTGTCATCTGGAAAGGGCAGTGAAAAATTGAGAGATTGGGGGGCAGGGGATTTACTATTCACGAGTATCTTTTGATACTGAAGAGATTTTTATTCGTGTGCTTGTATTACCTATTCAAACTGATTGTATTACCTATTCAATCTTTTAGAAAAGACTACGAAAGGAAAAGTTATCTAAAAAGAGTCAGGTTGCAAAGTCAGGTAGATGTGGCTTCGTTGTATCAATAAGATGGCTCTGAGAAGTGGTTCTCAAACATCTTGGTCTGCGGATCTTTTCACAGTGTTAAAAAATATGGAAGACCCAAAGAATTTTTTGTCTTTGTGAAATATTTCCGATATTAAAATGTGAAACTAGACCATTTAAAATACTTATTTACTAATTCATTTTTCAAAACAACAATAAACACTTTTACAAAAACAAGCGTTTTTTCAAAAAAATTAGTGGGAAAAGTGATGCTTTCCAGTTTTGCAATGTCTAGTTTAATAGAAGCCAGTTGGATTCTCATATCAGCTTCTGTGTTCAGTTTTTTGTGACATGACCTGTATCACATTATGTAGCTTCTGGAGAACTCCGTCGAGAATGTAGAGGGCAAAGGGCAAAGGACGTGTTGGTGTTATTATGCCGGTATTTGTGGTCTCAGGGAACCCCTCTGAGCTCCAACAAGGAGAGTAAAAACAGAACACTGCAACTGACTTG
Organism: Miniopterus natalensis; assembly: GCF_054644295.1. Taxonomy (NCBI): domain Eukaryota; kingdom Metazoa; phylum Chordata; class Mammalia; order Chiroptera; family Miniopteridae; genus Miniopterus; species Miniopterus natalensis. The sequence goes on from NC_142083.1 coordinate 29,361,675, forward strand.
CTATGATAGGGAAAAAAATTACCTTCTTTAGCTGTAGTGCACTTCTCAGAACTCTCTACCTCCATGAGTAATATTTACCTGTCCTAATGCAGGTTCATGAAACGTAAAGAGGGCAAAAGTGCTGGATAAAAGCAATATTCTAGAAACAACAGCCTACTAACTTCAATTTTTTAATGGCGCAATCCTAGCAAAATATTCTTTGTGCAGTATAGTTTCCGACACTGGCAAATGAGATTTTCTCTTTGGAAATGGAAATCTAGCTCCAACATCTTAATATTTTAAGAAATATCTAATTACTTCCCTATTTACCCTAAAACCACCATATTCCCATTATTCAATCTCTGCAGAATTGTAGCAACTAAGAGAGGAAGTGTGTAGGGTTAACAAAAGCCGTAATTAATGTGGCAATCAATAGCAGTAGTTTCTCTTTTCAGCAACTTTTTAGTTCAATGTGCCCAGTGCTCGTTTACTGAGCTCTGGGCTGGCGCTGCGGTCTGGAGCTGATAGTCTGGCTGATAGCATGAATCAAAACGTCCCCTGCCTAACTAGAGAGGGCTCTGAGAGCATGTTAGGGCCTGCCCCCACCAAGGTTTAGGGAATTGGGAACACATTCGCAGCAGTGAGATTTTAGCTGAGATCTGAAAGAGGTAAAGGGGTGGGGATAGAGGGGTTCTTCCCGGCACAGGTTCCCTCTGCTGAAGTTAGATCAGTGTGACCGAATCACAGAAAGCAACGTCAAGGATGACCCAAGATAAAGCTGTCAACATAGGCCAGGGTCAGGTAGTGCAGCTTCTTGAAGGCCATGGTAAGGAGTTAGGTATTTATACTGAGAGCAGAAGGGGGCTGTTCAAAGGTACTACAGACACTTTTAGGTTTCATTGGTATGTTTACTAGATGCAAGACACAGTGGCCTTGCATCCAGCCTAATGGTTTGGTTCCTTGTACCCTGATTTCAAGCAACAACATGTGCTATAGCATGCTAAGTCCTCACAGAGTTTTACTTGAAATTTCCTTTCCAATTGCCATCAAAAGCTTCAAGAAGTGAATTTCCAAGATGATTACCTAAGAAAGGTTTCAATACACCTCCAATCCTTGGATTCTAAGAGTTTTATCCAAGAATTAGTTAATAGCCAGAACTGTCCACAGTGAGACCATCGCGGTTTAACATGTGGGCCGCCTGCCCTGAGTTCAGATTCAATGCCCCAGCCTCCGCTCTTAACAAACGCAGTTATCAGAGAATATTCTATGATATTTGCATCTGGATCTGTTGCCGCCCTGCTCTTAGGACAAGGTCTATTATGCTATCAAGAGTTTCCCATAAAGTCACACATGGAAAAACATGTAGCACCTGAAACACATTGCTTCCCCCAAGGAATGGATACATTTCTTCTTTTGCATTAACGAGAACAAATTAAATTGCCACGCTGGCCAGACTGTGACTGTCAGAGTTAAAACGTCAATGGCGCTAACGGCGATGGTGCGTGCCTTTTCTTCCCGCTTCATTCCCATTAGACTTTGCTTGTATTACACCAGTCTAGGGTCTAGCTCATACGCCACATCTGATCCTTTTATGGGATGACGTGTGAAACACATATACACACATATAACAAACTGATGCCTTCAGTTCCAAGAAATTTACCCAATATATGGACAGGGGCTCAAAAAATAAGTCGAATGTGACCATTTCTCTACAGACACTTTTTCTTTCAACCTTGCTGGGTAGGTTAAACAAAGAGGGTTAATATCTCTCTGCACCACTGCAAGAATGACTGAATGTTACATAAAATAAAAAATAATGCATACTTAAAAAGAGGCTATATTTAGCTTATTGATCTAATTTCCAGTATAAAAACCAGGCTGGTGGCATCGCACATGTGGGCCATGGCCTCAGTCCAAGCTGCTGAAGCTCATTCTGGATCACTAATGATTTACAAAGGCTCATTCACCATCGCTGCCAACACGGGGGATGTATTGAAATGTACACTTCAGAGCCAAATTTAATGCTTTCTTATCTCAGAAAGGTGAAGCCAGGACAGTATACCAGAAAAGAGACATGACAATGGGAGTAGAAAACCCTGGCAAAACTTCAGGGGGAAAAAAACCTTAAACAAGAAAGCAAGAGGTGTGTAGTTGTCACCCATTTGGGGGTATTTGTAGTTCATTATCTCCACATACAAACACCCACTCGCACACACCTGCATGAATGTAGGACATGGTGGTGGCAGGCGGGATTCTAAGGTGACCCCACAACCCAGGCCCTTGCAACAGTCTCTCCCCTTGACAATGGTCAAAACATGAAACTTGCTTTTAACCAGTGTAGCGAAAGTGGAGGATGTTTCAGATGCAATTAAGGTCTTCAATCTGTTGACTTTAAGTTAATAGAAAAGAAGACATCTTGGGTAGGACTGTGGTAAGCAGGTGAGCCCTTGAGAGGAAGTTGGGGACTCTTTCTCCTCCTGGCCTTGAGGAAGCAAGTTCTCATGACCTTGCAGCTGAAAGGAAACTAACTCCACCAACAGCCACGTGGGCCTGAAAGGGGAGCCCAGGCCTGTGATGGGGCTCCAGCCCGGTGAGCCTGGGCCCGTGATGGGGCTCCAGCCCTGGTCAACACCTTGAATGAAGTCTTTTGAGACCCTTAACAGAGCACACAGCTTCCTAACCATGGATATAGTGAGCTAATAAATGTGCGTTGTTTTAAGCTGCTAAATTTGTGGATATTGTTGTGCTATAATGGAAAACTAATAAAATGATGTAAATGGAACCATGCTGAAAGCATATATGTTGCTTGATTAGTACACATTCAGTATTTGAACAGGACCAGAAGAAATACCATTGGGTGTTGACAAATGCACATAGATATGTGTACACATCTGTGCACACTCAAATTTGTCAACAAGGGAGAAAAGGCAAACTTGTTTTTCTTCCCTTCGCACAACAGTGTACCCTACCTCTTGCCCTGCTCCTCTTAGCTAAAGGCAAATATGTCCATTTGGCGGCCCAGCTGGAAAGCTCGGAATCGTCACGGACTGGTCAGTGCCCGGATCCCTTCTAACATAGTATCACCAAGTCCTGCCGCTCGCTGTTAACTTTGCCACCACGTTCTATAACTCCGTCTCTACTGCTACCCGTGAGCTCTTACTTGGAACAACCAACCTTCTATTTGATCTCCTTGCCCAAAATTTCCTCCCCAACTCCCCGAGCCCACTCTCCTTTCCAATCTTAGATGTGATCCCAGAATAGTCAATGGGAAGGAAGGGAAGTGCAGCAGAACTTGATTGTGAGGTGATGGGAGCAGAAAGGCCAGAGATAAGACACCAGATGTCCACAGGGGGCCACAGATAAGTTTACAGACCTTGTTATGAACTGAACATTATCCTCAAAGCAATAAGAAGCCATTGAAGTATTTACAACAGAGGAGTAATAAAAACAAAAATTAAAACAAAAACTGCATAGTCTTCCCTTGCAGAAAATCATTCTAACTTTGGAAATGAAGCTTCTATCATGAATCAGCAACTTTCTTGAGAGGAAAACTGCTTACTAACGGAAACCTTGGATAGATTAGTTAAAATGATAATTTTTGGCAAACAGAATTTGGAAGCTGAAATAATAATTACTGTAAGGGCCTGGCACCGTAATCGTTCAGTGAAACATTTCTGATTCCGTCTCCTCCCATTGCTCAGTGGTGAGACATGAAACTGTATTCATTCTACACATTAATGCTAAGTTCACGCTGGCTGGCGGAGTGGGCTGGATCTCAAGGAGTGAGCACGTGTAAATAGCAACAAGATATCATCTAACTAGCAGCCAGTGAACTAAATTAGGAGAGAAAGGCCATGCTGTCAACAGGGAATATGTTTACATTTGGACATTTGACTTAGTGCAGTTCAGTAGAAGTGACTCCTACCTACTGATATGAAATGAGAGAATCTGGGTCCCCTCGATGAAATGGAAGGATTTCTCAGATGCCACCCCTACTTCCATACCTCTCAGCAGCAAAGAAACACCTGAGACCATATCTGTCCATTTCCAAATATTCTATTTAAAATATATATATATATCTTTATTGATTTCAGAGAGAGGAAGGGAGAGGGAGAGAGAGATGGAAACATCAATGATGAGAGAGTCATTGATCAACGGCCCCCTGCACGCCCCTGACTGGGATCGAGCCCACAATCCGGGCATGCGCCCCAAGTGGGAATCAAACCGTGATCTCCTGGATCCTAGGTCAATGCTCAACTGCTGAGCCACGCCAGGCCATTTCCAAATATTCTTGAGAACAAAGCAGCCATGTTTAACCAGCTACTTTGTATATTATTTGCCAAAGATACATTTCTGGGGCTGAACACTAAGCTTGTTCCACTCCTTCATTTCCTATCCCTTCCCACGCCTATAGAACATATTAGCTTAGGAAACAATACACTACATGGACTCAAATAATAAAAGAAATCTAATTCCAATTCTCTAGTTTGTGGTTTGAAAGGAAAAATTCTGAGAATTTAAACAGAGAGCAAGAGAACGTTCTTTCATTCTCTATACCCAGATGATACAGACTTTTAAGGATGACACAGGCAAGAGGAGGACTGGGCCCACTGGGAAGCAACCTGGTGGTCTTGTGCGTACAGCATTTTTGAAGGTCACGCTCACAGTTTTGGGATGCGGTTAGTTGAGCCATGTAGGAAAGTGTCAGAGCTACTGAACGCACAGCACACCAGGCGCAGGAGTGGGGTTCGCTGCTCTAAATATGCTAAACCCTAGGCTGAGTCAAAAATCTGAAAGGGGGAAATACAAAGAGGCTTCTGTCCTCCAAGGCCGAAAAGGGCATGAAATTCTATTGGGTTGAACCAAGTGAAATTGGCAATACTTGACAAGTTTTACCTCTCAAAGTAAAAACGAGAGAATTAGCTTTAAGATATCAGTCTGATGGCCCACATATATTCTAAGCCAAGCTAATAAAAACACACAAACAGAAAAACATATGCTGATATACTCAAGAAGCCATGACCTGTCAATTCCTTTCAAAAGGTGTTTATGTTTTCAAAACCTAGTAACTTATACCAAGTTCTATTCTAAAACATAGTCTTAAATAATGATCTTGTTGAAATTTTTAAAAATCAAGTAATATAATACAAAACAGCCTTGATGCTTTGTTCACATTGCTTTCATAAAAAGCAAGATTCAGAGTTGTTGATTCCAGGGAAAGGTTAGTGTTGAGATAATGCCCCTTCACGCAGGCTCTTGGCATCTCCAGGTTCCTTGCACAATCATGCATATTCCCACTATACTACAGACAGTTTTATCACATCAATTCTTTACCCACACTTGGAAGTAAAGCTGAAATATAAAGACTGATGAATTCTAATTGCACCAGAAGGGAACCTCAACTGCCAAAAGGTGTTCTTATTGTAGAGATAACCTTCACTTTAATATGACTGGAAGGACTGTGGATAATCGAGTAGTAATCCAGGAGGGATAATATTTATAGAAGGGAATAGACTTAACTATATTTCTTTTCTCTCACTATGTGTATTTCTTATCCATTTTTAAATGAACTAAAGCTATAATAATTAGTTAAGGGATGCCTGAAATAAAAAGATATAAAATGTGACATCAAAAATATCCAATGTGGTTGGGAGGAATAAAAATGAAAAACTTGGGAATGTGATCAAATTTAAGGTGGTATCAACTTAACGGACCATTATGTACATAGAATGTTGTGTGTAAACTGCATGGTAACCACAGAGCAAAAACATATAGTAAATACACAAAAGAAAGTAAGAAAAAAAAAAATTAAACATAACACTAAAGAAAGCTATCAAACCACAAAGAAAACAGAAAAAGGACAGAGAGGAACTATAAAAACACCAGGCAATTAACAAAATGGCAATAAGTACATACCTAAATGGACTAAACTGTCTAATCAAAATACATAAAGTGGCTGAATGGATTAAAAAAAACACCAAGATCTGTCTATATGCTGCCTACAAGAGACTCACTTCAGAAGTAAGGACACACACAGGCTTAAAAAGGGATAGAGAAAAATATTCAATGCAACGGAAACAAAAGAAAGCTGGTATAGCTATGCTCAATGAGACCAAATAGACTTTAAACTAGAAATCAGTTACAAGAAAAAAACTGGACAAAACACAAAAATGTGGAAATTAAGCAACATCAATGAAATAAAAAGCAGAAAAACAACCTACCCAAATCTGTAGGATGTAACAAGAGCAGTTTTAATAGGGAAGTTTAGAGCAATACAGGCATACCTCAAAAAAAAGAAAAATCTCAAATAAACAACATAACTTTACATCTAAAGGAACTAAAAAAAAGAAGAACAAATGAAGCCCAAAGGTAGCAGAAGGAAGAAAATAATAAAGATCAAAGTTGAAATAAATAAAACAAAGATTAAAAAGACATTAGAAAGAAAGGATTCATGAAACTAAGAGCTGATTCTTTGGCAAAATAAACATAATTTACAAACCTTTAGCTAGACTAAACACGAAGAGAGGGCTTAAGTAAACAAAATCAGAAATGAAACAAGTTAAACCAATACAGTAGAAATACAAAGTATCAGAAGAGACTACTAAGCACAATAATATGCCAAAAATAACTGCACAACCTAGAAGAAATGGATACATTCCTAGAAACATATACAGTAATCTTGTAAGGCTGAATCATGAAAAAATAGAAAATCTGAAAAGATTGACTACTAGTAAGAAGATTGAATCAGTTATCAAAATCTGAATAGACATGTTTACAAAGAAGATATGCAGTGGCCGACAGTCACATAAAAACATGTCCATCACTAATTATTAAGGAAATTCAAATCAAAACCACCTCACACCTGCCAGAATGGCTATTATAAAAAAGATAAGAAATACCAAGTGCTGGCAAAGATGGGGGGGAAATGGAGCCCTTGTACGCTGCTGGTGGGAATGTAAATTGGTGCAGCCGGTATGGAAAACAGTAGGGAGGTTCCTCATAAAATTAAGAATAGAAGTACATATAATCCAGCTATTGCACTTTTGGGTATTTATCCAAAAAATCTGAGAACACTAATTCGAAAAGATATATGCAACCATATGTTCATTTGCAGCATTATTTACAATAGCCAAGATATAGAAACAGCCTAAGTGTCCATTGATGGATGAATGGATAAACAAGATATGAATATATATATGTATATATACACACACTATATATATATATACAGTATACACACACACACAATGGACTACTATTCAGCCATAAAAGAGAAGGCTTGCAGTTTTTAACAATAAGGATGGACTTTGAGGGTATTATGCTAAATAAAAAGATCAGATGAAGAAAGACAAATACATGATTTCACTCATGTTGAAATTGACAAAAGCAAGCAAACGAACAAACGAACAAACAAAACAAAACAAAAACAAACTCATAGATACAGAGAACAATTTGGTGGATAACAGAGGAAAAGGGGGTTGGGAGATGTTCAAAATGAACGAAGGGGTTAACTGTGTGGCGAAAGATGGTGATTAGAATTTGGTGGTGATCACTTCGCAGTGTACGCAGATGTTGCATTTTAATGTTGCACCTGAAACTTATGTAATGTTAGGTACCGATTTTATCTTAATAAAAAAAAAAAAAGGTTTGGGTAATTAGGAAGTAATAAAATACAGTATATTACTGGTAAAGAAAAGAAAAGAAAAGAAAAGAAAAGAAAAGAAAAGAAAAGAAAAGAAAAGAAAAGAAAAGAAAAGTGGTGAAAAGACAAGTGATGAAAAGCAAGAAAAAGCTTAGCCAAGTTTTCAAATGATTTTAAACATGAAGGAAAAAGTGGTGCTATTTCAAACCAGCAGACACGTGTGCACACACACACAGACATACATGCAGGCCAGCGTTTGAAGGATTTCCTGGAATGGATGGGTACAGAATTCACTGAGATGAGAAAACAAAAGCTGGGAAGACTGTTGTAGCTGATTCCTAGTTAGAAGGAGGGTGGGAGGGAGGAGGGGAGGGAGGGTGGAGGGAGAGAGAGATGCACGCTATGAGAAAATAAAAGTTCACTAGCTTTATGATTTCTCCTAAGGGGAAATCATTTGAAGTGTTGTGTTTCGCCTTTTTCAAATGAGCTGAGAAAACCAATTTAACTAAATTACCACAATTAATTAGAGGTGACCTGGAATGGGATATATCTACCTACGTATTGACCATCAAAAAGCATTTGTTATGCTTACTATAGTGGCACGAGTGATCTATCTAAAACTGCACCACTGCAAATTTCATCTGCAGACAAGTAGTTTAAAACTGTCTTACTAATATTTCAATGTGTCCCCCACCTAAACAAGTTAAAAGTTAGAATGACTGTAGGAAAGCAAAAATGTAAGATTTTAGATTTACCTAAGAGTCCAGAAGATGATGGATCCTTAATTATACATTTTATAGAAATACATTTAATTGAACAATTATTTTATCTAATAGCATTAAGATAGTCAACAAGTTGCATCATTTCTATTTATAAAATCTCTCAACTTCATTTCTTCTTTTCCATTCTTACTGGCATAGCCTTAGCTTCAGACTTCATAATTTATCCCTTATCTGGTTTGCTGCAGTAAACACCTAAATCACACCTCCAATTTCTTCCCACTCCATGCTCCATGTATCTGCCAGCATAAGCTTTAAAAAATTCAAAGCTAAACACACAATTTCCCTGCTGCAAAATCTATCAGGGCCTCTTTAACATCTTCAGAGGAGAGTGGAGAAGTCTTTAGCAAAGCCCAATTTCCTTCCCCCATTCTCCCTACCAGTTCCACCCCACGGAGCCTGAAGTCCATGTGTATTGAACCGCTCGCAGGCCGGTGCCTTAGAAAATACGAACTGTTAGATACTCTTGCCTTTAGCTATCCATGTAACAATAATGTTATTTAAAATCAGATTACAGCGATATCCTGGTAAACAAACTGGTAGTGGGCATTTGAGGAGATGGTTACTGTATCTCAGTTTGGTCTTCTAATGCTTGTAATTTGCTTGCATTTATTTTTTATAAGCAGATTTTTATAATAAACAGAAGATCCAAAATACTCATTAATTAACTACATCAAATATTTAAAGCAAATGCTTAGACACAAGCAGCGTCCAAAGCAATAAACAGGCTGCCAGGCTGGTGGAGGGCCAATGTTGTCCATGCTATTGCTTTTCACAGACTCTCACGGCGTCCTCAGTGGCTTCTGGATGGGTTCAAACATTTCTAAAGTTTTTCATGAGTTCCCACAGATGTTGTGACAGACATTCAAAAGAGTATCTCATCCAGTAATGTCAAGTTAATCTAATTTGGTCAAATCAGTTTTTTAAAAAAACCTCTGGGGAAAAGTTGTGTTGAACTTGCGTGGCTAAGTGTATCAAGCGGTTGAGCGGGCTAGCTATTTCAATTGTTCATGCTGTCATGTCTTAGAGCTAATTAAGGAAGTAGAAATGTTTTTTAAAAAAGTATTTCTATATATGATATACCAAAAAAAGCACACTGTTTTTTCTCCAACTGTGCCTGATTAATGAGACACATAGTCATTATATTTGAATTCACTGAAAACTGAAAAACACTCCATCAGAGAGTACATGGTAATACAGAAGGCTGCCATTAAAACAAGCAAACACACAGTTGTTTTCCCTAAGTGCTACAGTATAGATACATACAAAAGGCAATGTGAAAGCCCAGAAGAGAAAATATTCCTCTGCTCGTAAGACTATCCACACACGGGGTAACATATGAACTAAGTTTTAAAAGATATTCCTGAGTTCCCCAAACAGCTAAGGAGGGGCTGGTGCAGGGCCCAGGGAAAGCAGCCAAGAGGGAAGAAACAGCGTCAGGGGGCAAGAGGTGTCACAGGGCACCGAGAGCTCGGGACACGGCAAAAAGCTGAGCGTGGTGATTTCATGGAGATTAGGGAAGACATTCTGTGAGAAACAGGGACAGGGCTAACAGTTTGAAGGGTCAGACTAAGAAATTCAGATTTTATCTTGCAGAAGAGGAATGATCATCCAAGGCTTTCAGATAATGGGATGATGAGATTGGGTGGCCTTTAGAGTAAAACAGACGGGCATCAGGAGAGGCGGGAGCTAGAGAACAGTCATGGGATGTGAAGTACACAAAGGAAATGGAGTCAATAATATTGTAATAACTGCACGGTGCCAGGTGGGTACCGGGGTGGGGATGTAAAGCATGTGGCTGTCTAACTATTATGCTGTACCCCTGAAACTAATGCAAAATACTATTGAATGTCGACTGTAATTGAAAATATTAAATATAATTTTTTTTTTTTAAAAGAAGGCTATTGAAAACTGTGTAGAGGACAAGTATGAAGACATGACCAGGGAATTGGCAATGGGAGAAAACAAGAGAGACTTCTGGGCAGAACCAGGAGGTGCTGGTTGTCGCGGAGATGTGGCAGTTAAGGGAAAGGAAGCGTCTAGGGTCGCCACTGGCCTGACCCCACTGGGTGAGCGGTGATGCCACACCCTGACATCGATCGATACAGTAACTGTAAATGCTTAATTAGGTGGCAGAGCAGGCCTTCGTGCTCAAAGTGATACGGTGAGGGTCATGGTGGTAGTGGTATGGCTGTGTATGGAGTCAAATCAATTTAGCTGATGAGCTTTACAAAACTTGAAATGCCCTCTTCTCTGGGAAAAATTAGATTTCCTATTTTTAAATGTAGAAAAATGTTCTTCTGGGTAAAAATAACCACAGCATCTTTTGAAATATAATAGGGTGCTTTTTGGTATAATCCCTTAGCAACATTCCTGCTATGAACCAGGGCTAGCAGCATTCAAGTTAGAGATTCACATGCTATATATTTCAAAACTTGCAGCAGAGAATAGGTTCTGAGAGGGACAGAATTTTACCCACGTTAGACTTGAGGAATTTGAATAACTACCAGAAGTTGCCAATAGGGTTTACTCTTTTAGCCTCTTTAGATTATTATTCTGTCTGATATTTAGAAACTCTTCCCAGGATACCCTCCAAAAATTGCATTAAAATTTAGAGATAGAAATTAGGGACTAACTCATGGCTGTGTGTGTGTGTGTGTGTGTGTGTGTGTGTGTGTGTATGAATATATCCAAGTTGGAAAGTGAAAGAATGTTTTCTTTTCGGAAGTAGTCTTTCTCACCAATATTGGAATAGCCCATTTACTTGCAAATGCCTTTTAGAAGTAATTTTCAAACTTTTGGTTTCAGGCTATACACTGGGAGATGGGGGCAGGGATGCTCAAAATATAGCTGTAATGAGAAATGTGGAGAAATTGTCAGGGGATATGGAAGACATAAATTGTAGTTCTCATTCTGTCAGTCAACTATTGTGTTAAGTAAATTAACCCCTCAGGACATGTGTTTCTTCAAGTGTAAACGATGGGTTGGGTTAGCTTCAATCTATGTCCCTTCCCATCTTGACATTCCACAGTGTTAACACGGTCTCAGGGAATGCGTCTTGTGGACGTTGCTGGGTATCTATTTCCCTGTTCCTACTCCATAAATGGGCAACTGAATCAAGATGGTCAAAAGGAAGGAAAACAGTGTTTACGAATATTCCATGCTTGGAGGATAGGTTCTTATTTCTCTTTCCCTTCCACCTCCTCCCTCCCAGCATTTTCCACCCCCATGAAACACGGGAGGTACATAATTTCAGAATAAGAAATATAAGAAGGTGATGGAGCCACTATACTTTTCTTCTGATACACCAAAGTCCCAGAACACATAGAAATGTTGAAATCAGTATGTTTTTAAAAGTTTGACACTGTTTTCACAACACGTAGAAAATGTGAAATATATGAATTTTGCCATACTTTTTTGCTATTTAAATATCCTTAATGGTGTTATTTATTAAAATTTAAAGATGGTAACCTTACAGCCAGTAATGCAATATTTAAAAAATCTATTGTTTCCTAAAAATCTAAAGTCTTAGATTCACCGTTGTGAACAATTTAAATGACCAAGTTTTCAATCAGTTATTTTGTTATGTGAAGTTCAAATTCTGCATCATGAACCTAGATTATCACTGCATCCTGTAATGAAGAAAAAAATACACTGAAAACCTTTGATAAAATAAGTGAAAAACATGAAGAGTATTAGTTAAATTAAATAAGCCAGTGAGAGAAGGACAAGTACCATATGATTTCACTCATACGTGGAATCTAATGAACAAAATAAACTAACAAACAAAATAGAAACAGACGCATAGACAGAGAGCAGGCTGACAGCTGTCAGAGGGCAGGGGTGTTACGGAGCTGGGTGAAAAAGGTGAAGGGATTAAGGGAAAAAATCAATGAAAACCAATGGAGAAATATTTTTTATAACCCAGAGTAGAAAAGTGAAAATATGAATTGTTTTAGTATTTAAATATTGCAATATAATCTTTCTTATCATTTAATATTTTAGGTTAATGTATCTAAAAGGCGAATGTCAAATAAATATTGCATAACATGCATGGGATTTATATTGAGTGAAATTGTAGTTTTTAGTCATTGTTCCTTCAAAAATACCTAATCAAATGCCACCTTCTTGATATTTACACCTCCATCATCTAGAATGTCTTTATAGTACCAAAGGAAACTGGTGTGGTATTTAAATTTCCAAACTAAATTTGTTTATTTTTCAATTTATTTAAAGTAAAAAACAACAAAGAGCAGTTCACCCATTTCTCCACTTTCCCCCTCGGTCTCTGGCAACCAGCAATCTCTTCTTTGTATATATGAGCTTGGTATGTGTGTGTGTGTGTGTGTGTGTGTGTGTATAATTTTAGATTCCACATGTCAGTGAAATCATATTTTTCTCTAACATATTTCACTTAGCTTAACACCCTCTATGTTCATCCATGTTGTCACAAATAGCAAGATTTTTTTATTTTTAATATGTCTTTACTGATTTCAGAGAGAGGAAGAGAGAGGGAGAGAGAAGTAGAAACATCAATGATGTGAGAGTCATTGATCCGGGGCCTCCTGCATGCCCTCTGCTGGGGATCGAGCCCGCAACCCGGGCATGTGCCCTGACTGGGAATCGAACCCCGATCTCCTGGATCCTAGGTTGATGCTCAACAGCTGAGCCATGCCTGAGAGGGTGCAAGATTTTATTTTTTATGGCTGAATAAAATGCCATCATATATATATATACATACACACACACACACATATATACAATTTTCCCTATCTATCTATCTATCTATCTATCTATCTATCTATCTATCTATCTATCTATCTATCATCTATCATCTATCTATCATCTATCTATCTATCATCTGCCATCTATCTACCTACCTATCATCTATCTATCATCATGTATCTATCATCTATCTATTATCTACCTATACCACTTCTTTATCCATTCATTCATACATGGACACTGAGTCTTTCCATATCTTGGTTATCATAAATAATGCTGCAATGAACATGAGGAGGTGCATATATCTTTTCAGGTTAGTGTTTTCATTTTCTTTGGATAAGTACCCAGAGGTGGAATTGCTGGGTGATATTGTAGTCCTGTTTTTAATTGTTTTAGGAATCTCCATACTGTTTTCCACAGTGATTCCACCAATTTACATCTCCTCCAGCAGCACACAAGGATTCCCTTCTCTACACATCCTCACCAACACTCACTATCTTTTGTCTTTTTTATAATAGTCATTCTAACAGATATGAAATGATATCTCATTGTGGTTTTGATTTGCATCTCCCTGATGTTGATAATTTGTTACTGAGAATGTATAGCTCCTGCAGATTTAGAAAAGCATAGTACTGATAAGGAAAATATTTTGTTGTGTGAAAAGAAGTAAAAAAATAATTGATCACTTATCAGTTCAGTTAAACTGTTGTTACATTTTGAGGAACTAACATTTAAAATGATTCCTTTGATATATAGTTTTAAATAGTGTCTTAACTTTTTAAAATATTTCATTTGGTTCCCTTGGTAACGTAGAGACTCATTTTCTTGATAATTTTATTATTTCAAACTCCTTCTATGTTGAGATTAAAAAATAAATCTATCTTGTTAGATTTAATTTAATACAAAATTTATTTAACACACCTACATTTTCCGTGGAATCAAGAGATGATTTTTAGAGAGTGTGGAAGGGAGGGAGGGAGGGGGAGAGGGGGAGGGGGAGAGAGAGAGAGAGAGAGAGAGAGAGAGAAACAGCGATATTGATGGGTTGCTTCCCGCACTTGCCCAGATTGGGCCAGGGATTGGACCTGCAACCCAGGTATGTGCCCTTGACCAAAATCAAACCTGCAACCCTTTGGTGCAGGGGCCAGTGGTGTAACCACTGAGCAACACTGGCTGGGGCATCTTCCTTTTTATACAAATGTCTTCATTAAATCAAGTATACCTCTTTCCCATTGCTTCACATACTGTAAGTAATTCTCAAAATTCCAGTTCAGACAATGACATCTGGAAATGCTACTATACATGCTAAAAATAGCCTTTAAAAAGACATGTTTTTCTCGATAATCCACAGGAAATCATTCATCCACCCATCCATGAGGTTTTTTTTGGAGACATTAACTTGACAGACAAGTTCAGCTCTTTTTGGATGATGGCACACATGTGCACACACACACATACACACACACTTTGCACACGCCTCATCTTTATTTTTAGAAGATCACTGAAAACAAACTGCAGTGTTTTGATTTGCTTTAACTCTCTGAACACTCTTTCATATTTATTGTTATATGCATTGTACAAATTCAACAAATGCACTGGTTTGCTTCCATGGTGATCATTAACACTAGTGTAAAAGCTAGGATTTCAAAAGTTAAAAATAAAGGTTAAAATCTCTCATTGCATCCAGAGCCTAGGTTATCTGTCATGCTTTGAAAAAATGGATTTAAACCACATCTCACTTTTGGTTCATTTGGACTTCATGTTCTGTGGTATCAATCAATATAAACTTCATGTTTGGTTTTATATATTTCTTGATGCTGTCAATATACCCAGACTCTGCACACATTTATTTCAGGAGCACCCACTGCCTTTGTTGAGCAGGAGACCCGGGTTTAGGTCTTAGCTCTGGCACTCACAGCTGATGTGCTACTGAACGAGTGACTTGCACTCTCTAGGGCTCAGTGTTCTTATCTGTAAAATGGAAACACCACCATTTCATCTCGGTCTTGTTAATTGTTTCAAATAAGTTAATAAATGTGAATTTTTGTGATAATTTTGAAGCATTGCTACTGTTCTCTTTAGAGAATGGAAGAAATATGCATGCCCTCCTTGAAAAATACATTTACTTGCAAAAGCAACCCTCTTAAGGAAAGCTTGACATGCAATGTAGGAGTGTTTGGGAAATACATAAATGATGTAATGTATTTTAAGTCCAGGTATACTTAGATGGAATGACAATGATTTATTGGATGAGCCAGAGTAGGAGCTATATGTAAATACTACACATCTTAGTTTTCTATGAACCATTCAACTAACAAATTTCAAATAGAACAATTAATCAGTGTGATTCTCACAGCAAAAAATAATTTCAAATCAGTGATGCGATCCCTCTATTCCAATTAGCTTATTTTCCCTCCTCACCTTTCCAGACATACTCTATTTTATTAAAATATGAAGTTGATTAAGAGACTGTAAATCAGCCCACAGATTAAGCTAGATCTCTTGTTCTTATTTAATGTTTAGTAAGGGCTCAGTTTCACCAAAGTTTTCTATTAATAGGTCTAATATACAAAGTGCCACCCTTGCCTTTATTCCACCACCAGAGACCCACATACTCGACACTCAACCCACCTCTTCAAACAAAGGGTGAAACTGGATGCGGGTGTTACCACTCTGGGCTGTAAAAATGAAATTTGTATATAAATTTACGAATATCTGCAAGTCACACCAATCTCCAAGCAATCTGAATTGAGATGACTACAGTTCTCATTCTGTGTATCTGACGGGTGCAATGACATCGACACCAAACATGTCTGGTAAGTAGGGGTGTAAGGAAGGCAAAGGGTGTGAGGGGCATGTGTGCACCTCAGGATTGGGATATTCCACCTGGCTGGGTTTCCTTTCACCAGGGTGTATGCAACACACAGAGAGACGTGCTCATATGTAAGAAAGAAAGAAAGACTCACATTTGAACACTTTTCTCATAAATCCAACCTACTGTCAATTAGAGTTGGACAATCTCAGCCCAGGGTTTCCTCACGTCCACACCCAGCCCTGATTTACACTTTACAATTACCCGGCATCCAAATATGGGCTTGAACGTGTAGCCCTCAGTGCCTGCCCCGCCTAAGCTTAGAGGACCACAGCTCCACTTTGCCATCAGGCGGGCCAAGATCAGCAACTCCCGAAACCGCGTGTGCGCGTGTGCGCACGGTGTGTGTGCGTGCGTGTGTGCAGTGTGTGCGCGCGCGCGTGTGCGGTGTGAGTGCGTGTGCGTACGGTGTGTGTGCGCGTTGTGTGCACGCGTGTGTGTGCATGGTGTGTGTGTGTGTGTGTGGTGTGTGCGCTTGCTTGCTTGCTTGCTTGAGCACCCGTGTGGGGCGGGGATTCTTGGGCTGGAGCACCTGGGGCAGGGAAGAAAGGAGCTGCTCCTGGGTTCCCAGGAAAGGGACCCAGGGGGCCCCCCTTCCACCTCCATGCCAGAGTTGAGAACTGGAGCTGACTCCTCGGAGCAGCTGTCATCGGCCCTTCACACTACTCATTTCCCTGGAAAAGGAGCCGTGGGCATCTCTTAAAACTCCGGTGACCAGCCGCTCCCCAGCCGGGTCTTCCCGAGCACTTTACGTTCAGGAGAAATCACCGTGATCCACCCTCTGCGCCCTGCCCGCTGCTGAAAGGAGGCGCTTTCTTCCCGGGACTTCGCGGGGAGACTCCACGCGCGCCTCAGACCCACACGGCGCAGCTCCCACGGCGCCGGGCCCCCTCCCCCTCCCTCCCCCTCCCCCCTTCTCCGAAGGATGGATGAACATTTTGCGCCAAACTCTCCAAGTCACCCACGTGTTTGTTCTCCCCTTTCGCTGTTCAATTTACTTCCCGACTTGAAGAAACTCTAGTTGTCCTCAGGCTTTTAGGCTGCACCCCGGGGATCACTGTCTCACCCGTACCCCCAGCAGATCTGCCCCGCCGAGCCCCGAGCCCCGGGGGGCGCAGGTCCCTGAGTATTTCCCTGGCTCGCCCCCATTTTTCTTCCTCCCCCACCAGAGCCAACTGAATTCGCCTGTTCAGTCCCACTCGCCAGGGTGGAAGGGGAGTGGGTGGGAGGGGGCGGTGGGTGGTATAGACAACGGGGAGTCGCTCAGCCTCCCTCCCCCCCCCCTCTCCACACACACACACACACACACACACACACACACACACACACACACCATTTTAGCTCCACTTCCAGGGTCTCTCGCACACCCGAATGCTAACCTCTCCAGCAAGGACAGACACGCCCCTGCTCGCCCCCCATTCCCAGAATAGATTTTGGCCCGGGTGCGGGATTGCGGGCGATAAACAGACCGCCAGGGAGAACCCGAGGACCGGGGAGGTGACCCTTGCCTGCCGGGGGAGGGGGCGCTCTCCACTCACCGTCGGAGTCCCTGGAACGACGAGGGCCAGGACATCCTGGATTTCTTCAGGCCGGGCCGGTGGCCGGTTTCCACGGCGTAGGAGGTGCGGTCCATGGCGCCACAGTACAGGTAGCGCTCGGTGTCCGAGTAGCCACGATGCCGGACGCGGCCGGTGGCCCCGCTCGAGGCGTAGCGGCCCCGGGCTGCCCCGGGCGGCGGGGGCGGCGGCAGGGGCGGCGGCGGCGGCTGCAGCGGGCACTGGGGCTGGGGCTGGGGCGAGGGCGGCGGCGGCGGCGGCGGCAGGTGATGGTGGGGGTGCAGGAGGCGGAACTGGGGCTGCCGGAGCGGGTACTGGTGGTGATGCTCGTGCCTCCAGAGGTGCTTGGGGGCTTTGAGCGCGGCCCCGCCGGCGCCCTCGCTGCCCTCGCCTTTGCCCGCCCGGGCGGGCGCGCCGCTGCCCTCCGCCTCCATCCCGGCTCGGGCTCCGCGCCCGCTGCCCGCCGGCTCCACGCGCTGGTCCGCCGAGCGCCTCCCGCCGCCGCCGCCGCTTCTGGAGCCGAGCAGAGGCTGGGCTCGGCTTCCTACTTGAAGCCGCCAGGCGCGCGAGGCGACCGGGAGGGGGCTCTGCTAGCGCGAGGGGGTCGCACAAAGCGACAGGGCTCCCTCCACGCCGCTTGTGGCAGGAACACGCTCCTGGGCTCCCCAAGTCGCCGAGAGCGGGGCGCGCGGCTTCGCCCTGCGCGGGTCCCCCGTGCGCCTCCCGTCCTTCCTCTGGGCGCCGGCGGGAGAGCGGGGATTGTTCGCAGCTGGGCTGCAGAAGCGGCGGGAGCCGCCTCCTCCGTCCAAGGCGCCGGATCCCTGATCCCGAGCTGCTGAAAAGTTGGACAGCTCCCGGCTGGCGAGCTGGAGCTGTGACTTGCTCCAAAACCACAGCAGCCACTCAGGAGTCAGCCCTGTCCTGCTGATCCTTCCCCTCGCCGCGCCCCCGCCCCTCCCCCGCTGCCCCCGCTGCCCCTGAGGTTCCCTCTTCACCTGAGCTCGGCTCAGTCCGCTGGGAGAAAGGCAGCCTGGCGGTTCCTGGCTGATTTTCAGAGCTTGTTGACAATAAGCCCCACGCTGGGGCTTCCAGGGACGAGAGATGTGACCAGGCAAAGTTGCCTGGAATGGAGTGTGTGCGCAGCGCTGAAAAACTGGATCTTGGTGAAGATCCAGTATTAGGATTAATTCCGTCTCTTGCCCTGACATAGAATTAAATATTGTGTGGATCTTTCCCATAGTAGGAAGGCTGCCCAATCTTCTAGACGATTTTCCTCCAGCTAGTATATCGGTTTGCTGCTTCTGTGATGAAGGTCCCCAGGAGTGGTCCCAGCTGGAAATCAAGGAGAGCCTTCCCCAGGGTAGAGCCAGCTGGCCACAGTTAAGACTGGGGCACCTTTTCTATCACAAACCTCTGGTTATCTGCAGGAGTTTCTACTGTCGGTGCCTGCCTGCGATTTTGCCTTTCTTCCGCTCTCAGCAGAAGAGCACAGCCCTATTACCAAAGCGCTTTAAAACATGGTGTACCATTACTATTCCACAGAAAGTAGTCATATTTGACACTGAAATGCACATTAAAATTTTATTTGCCTTCTTTTAGTAGTATTTTCCCTCAATGTTGAATGTATTTAAGAAGCCAAGAGAATTTCAGAGCAATACATATACAGATTTTTCCTGTACCTTTTGATATTACCACATTGCATAGAGACCAAACGTCATTTACTCACTGTTAAAAATAATTCTAGAATTAGACTTTGTGGGAGTTACTACTGTACTATTCATTATTTGAAATATAAATACATTTCAGACTCACAATAGCTTGTTGGCAGTGTAATTATTCTATTCTTTGCACACACTCAGTGTTAACATAATTGAATATGTACATTTTATGTATGTCATATGATGAATATGAAAGTACCAGAATCTGGACCCATCTCTCAGACTCTCCCAAGTGCTAGAAACCCAATGCTCTCCATACAGTGAATACTCGGTATAGATACCATTTGGCAGATAAATGCTCATTACTTTGTTCATTAGTAAGAACAGTCCATGAAATGTACAAGTGTCCCCTCTAAGTGGGAGCAATTAAATGTAATATTGTGCAAAAAGACCGTTGGCATCTGTTTACGGGTTTCTTTCTTTTTATGGTAGGAAACATCCTTTTCTCTAAATTTCAGTAGCGGCACTCTGCCCATATGTGGCCCATGCACAAAACCTGGAAAAGGCCGCGCCTTGAGAGGAACAGGGCAGTCTCCCAAGCACACTTCTGTCTGTGTGGGACTGAAAACACACTTGGCTGAGGCACGCTCTCTCCCCTTCACAGATGCAAGTGTGACTAATGTCAGTGGGCAAAGCATTCTCATGCCTAGAAAGGCACCGAGCTGGTATCTTTCCAAACAGGAAAGGAGAGAAAAGGAAGTGTTATACAGTGTAAACTGTTTTTTTTACCTTTTTAATGCATTGTGTTATTAACATTTGGAACCATTTCAAAGAAGTATGCAAATTCCTTCTTTCCTCTGAAAAGCTTGCACCTTTCCCCTCGGTATAACCATGGCGAAATACCTCTGTCTGAAACTCTTCTCACTTCCCAAATTCTACCAGCGCAGGCATTGGCTGATCTTTTTTCAAGAATTAATAGAATACCTGAAACCAAACCTCCCTCTCACTGTCCATTCTCTCCTTCCTTTTCATTCACAAACACTTTCTTTTTCTTAACATTCTCCATTTGTTTCTAAAAGGTCCCTTTGTTTTTATTACATAATTACAAGTCAGGTGCATTTTTAAGTATACGAAAATCATTTCAATACCTTCTAACAGGTTCTCAGCTTCAAAGAGTTTTACATTTCTCTTACAGTTCCAAAAGAGTATTGATATTAGTCATTTAGTATGTGACCTTTGAGATAAGATAATTTGGGTTCCAATCTACCACTTCCAATTCCCATTCATGTGACCTCAGGTAAATTACTCCCCTTCGTAAAGTGGTATTATTATTATTGCCTCCCTCACGCAGTGTTGTGGTTATAACAATGAGGTGATACTTAGTACAATGCCTTATACACAATAAATGTTTAAGGACAGTTACCAGTGTTAATTATTCCTGTCAGAAGTGGAAGAATCCTAAACATCATTTTAATCAGTGGTCCCCAACCTTGGCTGCACCTAAGGAGTACCACCAGGAGATCTTTAAACACCTGCGATGCTCAACCCTAGATCAGTGATTGCAAATTCTGATGTTATCAGAATCACCTGGAAAAACAGATCAAGGATGCAGAGACCCAGGCTCCTTAGGATAGGGTAGGGTAGGATAGGGCTTGGGACTTTGGTTTACCAAGTTTGCAAGGTGATTCTGACTCAAACGAAAGTTTTAAAATCGTTGCCCTGCCGAGGCAAATGAAATCAGTATTTCTGGGTGGAGGCCCCAAGCAGCAGCATTAAAAAAGAAAAACCTCCTTAGGTGATTTCAATAGGTCGATTACTGATTCAGACCTACCCACTCATTATGTGGTTGCAAAAACACTCTAGGTGCCCTCAGTTGAATTGTGACTCAAACACTTTCTGGAAAAACCAGTTCAATAGCCCAGATCTCATAAAACATACACTTGAACTATTGTTACTCTCGTTGCCTCTATGGTAAAAGAAAATGTTGTACTGTTAAAAATTGAGCACTCCCAGTCTTCCACCTACAAACTCATTTCATTAATCTAGGGGCTGCCTACTCATATTTAAAACAACCAAAAAGTGGAAATGTTCAATTGACCCCTTGGCTTTCCATGCTTATATGTTAAATAAATTATCCATTTTTCCCCCTCAGTGATTGATCGTAGATGTTGAAGTTTTATGGGCAGCCTGAGAGGCTTCTTATAAACCATTGGGTTGATATGAGGAATCCTTGAAAGTTTTCACCACTCACCATCAGCACAATTGGATAAAAAGTGAAATTTTTAGGTAAATAATCAGTGAACTTTTCCTGAACAAACTTAAGTAAGCAGTTAATTGGTGATATTAGCATGTGACAGAGATTATCATATATCTCCACCATCACTGTTTTCTGCCAATGCATTTCAAATGTGCCCTGGCGGTCCAATCAGTCTCTCAATGTGCTGCTGGGCAATTAACAAGGGAGAACATTCCTGTCAATAATGATGAAGAGTTCTGGCAGAAATGATGTCAATTTAAAGCTGAGAGAGAGAAAGCACCATTTCTAACCACAACACAGAATTGAATGATAAGTGACAAGAGCTAAGGGTCTATTTCAAACTTGGTGATGGGAGGGAGATTTAAGTGAATCTTTCGGCATATATCCTATGTATGCTTGAACACGCAGGTGTTATTTGCTAGGATGCATTCATTTGATGCCAAACAAGTAACATAAAGTTGGAAACTTTCATTGTCAGATATTGTCTTACACAAGGCCAAATTGCTGCCTAGTTAGAAATATCCAAAGGATCCATACAAGTCTTAGATTTCACTCAGGTCTTCAGCATTTTGTAGAAACAGGCTTAAGGTATTTCCTTAAGATATAGGAAGGGCTCATAAAATTGTAAAAACGTATGCATATGTTAGATTATACTGTCATTCTTACCACTATAAACACTAGTACTAAATTGTTTCCAATATACTAGGTCATTGTTCAGCATTTTTTCTCTAATATAAAACAAAGAGAAGAAAGCAATAAATGTGAAACTAAGAATTGTGCATTTGAGCACATTTGCCTTTGACTAGTAACTGATATAAATTCAGCAGCAACTGGTTGTTTGGCACTATGGATTTTGGTACTACCAGAGACCAATTCTGTAACTTTCTAATGACTCTATTCATCAATTCGAGTTAGAGAATATTGCCTATATACTACACATCAACGATTTTCAACCTGTGTGCCACAACACACTGATGTGCTGCAAGAATTTTTAAAACATGCAATTCCTAACTATTTAGTCAGGGGCACTGACACCTCCCTCTTAGACTGTCAAATAAAAAAATGATAACAGCCAACACAACAATAGCCATCCTGTGTGGATGAATCAAATTTATGTATATATGGCCAGATCAGCAAAATATATTTTTGGTGTGCCACAGAATTTTAGTAATTAGTTTGTGTGCCATGAGATGAAAAGGGTTGAAAACAGCTGTTCTATATGACAATTTCCATGAAGACTTTGGTACTTCATTGAGAAACATGAAAAAGTATGCATGAGCTTAGTGTGCTGATGGGGAAATAAACATAAATAATCAACTATAACTCAAAGACAGAGAAGGGACAGAGACGGAGACAGAGAGAGAGAAGATGGTGTTGGTCGAGGCAGGTATTGTCTGCTAGGTAAACACAGGAGGAGCACTCAGTTCTTAAGCCCCAGGGAGGCTTCACAAAGAGAGAGTGACATCTAAGCTGAGGCCAAGAGCTCAAGCACAAATTGAAATGAGCTAATCTCATTTTGGATTCACATACATGTCTCACTGTGTGTGTGTGTGTGTGTGTGTGTGTGTGTGTGTGTGTGTGTGTGTATTCTTGGGGTGCGTCGAAGGGAAAAGGCATTCTGGGAAGAAACTGGCACACCAAAAACTGATAGATGAGAGAAATTACAGGGTGTTGGATATTCAGAAGATGGCAAGTAATTCTTAATTCTGTAAACCTGCGAGGCCAAGTGGGAGGATAGCGGGTAGTGTGCCGCCCTGAGAAGGCGAAACTGGAGTGAACCCCAGGGTATGGATGGCAGGGTTTGTCTTAAACTAGACAAAAGCCAACATTTCTATTGTGATGGGAGAAAGGGGGGAAAGGACAAATTCAGGTGGAAGTACCTTTAACTGCATTTACTGCATCTATTGAACATCTAACTTTTGGCATTCTGCCAAACACTTTTTCTACATTATTGTATTTAATCTTTGCAACAGTGTACTTCTTTACTCACCCTTTAACACTTTGAAAATCATAATGAAGCTTTTAACAGACTAAAAGGACTGTGCCAGTCTCCTGCAGATGTTGAATATAGACTATATGACCTTAACTCTACATAGAAAACATCTGTTCACCCAATTTTCTCAACATTAATTCATTCATTCAACTAATATTTATTGAACATGTAATCTATGCCAACCACTTAATTCTGGAGAAAAAAATAAGTGAACAGAAAGGAAAAGATCTGGCTCTCCTGCTCTAATAGGAAGAGATAAAATATACACTCAAATACACGTGTAAAATGCCAGGCGTGGCTAAAGCTTATGAAGCAAACTGGAGCAAATCAAGAGGAGCATGCTTGAGAGCATGGGTGGCGGGGAGCCCTTGAGAGGGCCGCGTGTGGCGAGGAGCCTGAGGGAGGAGGGAGGCCGCCCAGCACGGCAGGCGATGGCAGGAGCGAGCGAAGGGCTCTGCCACAGCAGCAGCCGCTCTGGCCGACGGGCCCGCGCCTCCCAGGGGCTGCGGCCAGGGAGGTGGAGGCGATTTGGGAATGCAGGGAGGTAAAGGAGGGCCACGCTGGCCACGGGAAGGACTCTGAATTTGCTACTTGTGTTCCTGGAATACACGCAGTTGAATTTTAGACTTCATTAAATTAGATTTAGATGCCTAATACTCACTTAAAATGTCCTCAAAAATGTTACAGTATAATGCCTCGTTGAAGAGCTAAGTTATTCTGTATATAGGAAAAAATGAAAATATGCCTGAAGACAAAGATTTACTCCAAGCAAAGAAATTATTTTTCAGGCAGAGAGATTTTACTTCTATATTTTGTTATAAAGCAACAAGTACTTGTAGCTGTATACTGTATTATTTAATCATTGAAATAACTCCCAAATTGTGGCCAATCATACAGGAGTGATACACTTAAAATGAGCAGATATTACCAAATCCCTCTGAAGGGATTTTGAAGAACTTTCAAAGTGACTGATTCTTGGAAATTGAAGGGTAATTACTCAGGTGCTAAATGACCATCTGTCAAAGTTTCCAGCTGACTTTGAAGAGAGGATGCTAAACTTCTATTGTTTTATAATTATTTTAAAAATTAATATGCCTTGAAATCTTACTCTCAGCCTCGAAGATGCAAAAGAGTTTATGAGAAGTAGCCTGTTTTATGAAGTTAGGCCGAACTACCAAAGGCCAAAAATAGTTAAGAATCTTCAGACTCTTAATGTAAAGGGGGCTTTGAGATGTTGGACATTGGTACAGCAAAATGTATGCATTCTTCATTAGCTTAAGAAAATGTAAATTTAAAGTCATATTCATCATTTTATAAAGTTCCCATTAAATGGAGTTGAATATTGTAATTAAGGGGTTTTTAAAATAGAGGTTTTTAGCATTAACTCCATTTTACATGTGAGGAAGTGAAAGCTAGTAGAAGCAATTATTTGCCTAAGGTCAGGTTCTTGTTTACTGGCAAAGCCTGGATTTGGGCTGGCCAAATGGAGTCCAAAACATACGATCTTGCCTAGATGACAAATTTTGAAATTAAAATTATCAATGGACAAGTTGTTTAATACTAGCAGTGAATGGGTGGTTTAATATGGAATTAGAGAGTTGAAAAGATGTTAGTTAAAATATTAGAGATACCTTTTTCAAGGGGTAATATGCAAATGCTCATTACTAATACTTCTGATCAACAGTAAACTGTAGATCCTGGTCAGTGTTAATTTATAGGAATCAATTGTTCTTCCTTTATCAGCAACTGATAAATGTCATACATATTTACATACACAGAGATATGCCCATACATACATTCTTAGAAACAGACATAATAAAAGTTATGTAAGAGCTTTACAGAGAAAAATCTTAAACTTAAAAAAAAACTTTTTAAAAGCTCTAAATAAGTAGAGAGATATACCATTTTCATGAGTAGAAGGAATCAATGTAACAAAGAAGAATTTTTCACAAAATGATCTATTAGAGTCAATGACATTCTCATCAAAATTCCAACAGGATATTTTAAGAAACTGTAGATGCTCAGAAAAATTTTATATAAAAAAGAACAAACAGGTGAGGGTATTTTCCCAACCAATTATTGTTTATAAATCTGTAGTAATAAAACAGTAAAGTATCAGCACAGGATACATAAAATGTTCAATGAAGCAGAATAAAGATCCCAGGCATAGGCCTCTATAATATTTAAAACTTGATATTTGAGAGATATGCCATTGCCCTCTATTGGGAAAGGAACAATTACTCAATAAATGGTGCTGGAACTATTGGTTAGCCATAGGGTACAAAACAAATCTTGACTCCCACATCACATGACAAACAGAACTCAATTCCAGTTGTATTAAAAATTTAAAAGCAAAAGCATGTATTTAAAATATTTAGAAGGAAGTACTACAGGATAGTATTGTGATATTCGTACAAGGGAGAATTTTTTAAAAGTTACAAAAAGCACTATCAGGGCAAGAAAAGATTGATAAAGCACTTCAACATTTAGAACTTCCATTCATCAACAATGATCATTAAAAGTGAGAGAAGCCATAAACTGGGAGAAAATATTGCAACACATGTAACTCAAAGGACTACTTTAAAGTAAGTCTACCTATAAATCATTAAGAAAAATAATAGAAAATAGGCAAAATACAAAAAAAAAATTTCAAAGGAGAGGAAAAAAGAATGGTGATAAAACAAGAATAATTGATCGAACTCATTAGTAATCAGGGAAATGGAAGTACGGACCACAATGAGAGGGCATGTAATGTCTGCTAGGCTGGCAAAAAAGTAAGAAGCCGGATAACACCATGTGCTGGGAAAGACGTAGACGAATGGGAACTCATATATTGCTGGTGGGGAAACAATTTCCATTACCTGGTAAAGGCGACTATTCATATACATTACCATTCACAATTTCACTCCTGGGTACTTAGCATAGAGAACCTCTTACACGCACCCCCACCAGGAAACATGTACCTGGATGTTTGTAGCAGGATTATGCATTATAACAAAAAGCTGGACACAACCTCAATGTTTAGCAATAAAAGAAAAGGTGAATTCTGGGATATTCACACAAATGTTATATCATGCAGCCATGAATGACCACACCAGGCAACTTGGAGGAATCTTAGAAATGCCTTGTTGAGTTAATGAAGCAGCTGGCAGGCCACAGACACTATATCATTCTATTAAGCTCAATAACAAGAAATAAAGAAGAAAATAAATCTAATGAACTAAAATAAACTGATGAATAAAAATGAAACAGAGGCATGGATACATGGAACAGATTGACAGCTGTCAGAGGTGGGAGGAGGGGGCACTGGACGACAATAGGTGAAAGGATTAGCCAAAGAGCATACATCATGACCCCCAGACACAGACAACAGTGTGGTGGAGGCCAGAGGAAGGGGGGGGTGGCGAGGGCCAGGTGTGTGGGGGGTGAGTAAAGGGGGGAATGAAGACTTCTCTAATAGTGTAAACAATAAAAATGAAGGAAAAAAAAGAAATACAAAATAATATATTTGGTGCAGTGCTCATCCAATTAATGCGCATATGAACCTACAGGGGATTTTACTGAAATGCAGATTCTGATCCAGGAGATCTGGGGGCAGGGCTGAGGTTCTGTATTTCTAATAAGATCCCAGGTGACGCCAATGCTACAGGTCTGTGGACCACACCTAAGTTTTTAGAGGTTTTAGAGGATACATACATATGTGATATTTTATGAAGTTTTAAAAAAATCAATTGTTATAAAATTTGCAAAATTTAGGACAGTTGTTACTTGGTAAGCGGGGAAGGAAAAGACAGTCAATGGAAGAAGTAAGAAGCTCACAGGTAAATGCAATGTGTTGATAATAGTGTGGTTCATAAATAACATGCTTTATAACATACATTACAAAGATTATTTTGTATATATTGAACATAGTGTAATAAAAATGGATAAACATCCACAGGCAGGGAACCTACATTATCACCAACAGAACAGATAAAACTGAGGGGGGTAGGAACAAGCTGTGGGCATGTGGAACAAATATTCCATCTTTAGAAGAGAAAGCTGCAGGCCATTTGTAAGCACTGTATTTGGAAGTTCCCCAAATTAAGTCCCTGGACAAACTTTTAAGGCCATGGCAGCATTAAAAATGTGGGGAATCCAAATAGAGTTCTGAGCTAAAAATAATTGCAAACATCTTTAGAATACAATTCATCTTCCTTTCAAAATTGAGCTTTTAAATTAACACTGAATTAGGATAAACATTTTTGTGAAAAGGTATCTGTCGCTTCAAATGTAAGGTGAACATGCCCCATTCTTTGTGACTTGTACCTTCCAGGCACACAGTTATTTATAAATATTTACCCTCTACATAGTCTTCATTTCCAGAAAGTTTCCTTCCTAGGGTCTGGAAGGATTTTAATAGTTCAAATATCTGCCATTAAAATACAATGTTCCTTGCCATCTATCATTTTAGCAACCAGCAGACATTACAGCAGGGATTAGTAACAACTGACAAGAACTCAGGTCAGTTGCCTAAGGATCAAGAAGTGGGGTTGGCATTAAAGAGAACAGAATTAGAATTAGTGACATAGGAAAAAAGTATCTTCTCAGTATTCTCTAAACTGTTTTGATGTATTGGGCTGAATTGGGCCACTCATTTAATGTCTAACTGCTCTAAAAGGTAAAAAGCATAAGACAATAAAGGGCAGGATAACCAAATTTCAGTGACAACTAACATTTTTATAGTTTACTGTGAGCCAAGCATAGTTCTGACTGCTTTTCAAGATTTACTTTATTACGATGCCCACTGTACAGATAAAGAAACTGAGGCACAGAGAAGGTAGTAACCTGTCCAAGGGCACAAAGTTAGCATGTTAAAGCCAGGGTCATAGTTTAAGCTGCCGCTTGCATGGCTCTTGTTCTAAACCAGTGT
Organism: Miniopterus natalensis; assembly: GCF_054644295.1. NCBI lineage: Eukaryota > Metazoa > Chordata > Mammalia > Chiroptera > Miniopteridae > Miniopterus > Miniopterus natalensis. The sequence goes on from NC_142083.1 coordinate 29,390,048, forward strand.
CCCAGTACCTTATCCTTTCTTATCACTGCTTGTGTCTGTGGACATTTCCAATTTCCTCATAAATAAAATGGAACATATGGTTAAGAGGATATGTATAGGAATCAGACAGAATTAATTTGAATCCCCAAAGTTGTGTGATTTGGGGGCTAGTTTTGTAACTTTGCTGAGTCCTGGTTTCCTCACCTATAAAATAGGATAGTGACAAAATATATATGATAGGATTTTGTAAGAATTAAGTAATTCAAGCATTTAACTCAAGGCCTGTCATTTTATGCACTCAGTAGAATTTGCTGTTACTGTTATTGTTATTATGACGATGATTATTATTAAATGAGGTTATAAATTTAAACCCAGGTCTGTCTTTACCCCAGATCTTGCACAAAATACTGTGCAATTCCACACACACACACACACACACACACACACACACACACACGTATTTTCTTTTTATTGCTTTCTTCCTCCTTTATCTCTCTGAATCAGAAAGCAATTAAGTGTGGAAACACAGTGAAAGAAACTCCAGCAGGCACCCACCTTTCAGGTGCCCAGAATAGAAACCTGTAATAGATCAGGGAAGGGGGAATTGCTCGAACTTTGCAGGAATAAAGCCATTCTAGGACCGATGGTTCAAGTGTAAGTTCATTAGCCTCTGAGGGGTCTGTAAATACTTTTAGATGATTATCTAAGACCACCAAATTCAGAGCCTCCTGTAGCTATGGCTGATATTAATGGAGAGGTGACTATGTTCAACTTATTAAGTGCAATGGCTTTTTCTCAAGTGATAACAAATGTGTTGTTTCTCAGCAGTATCTCAATGGACCCTTAAGATCTGAAGTAGAGACTTTCAAGAGGCTCCCGGCACTGAGGGAAGACTAGCCTCTCACACTGTCCTCAAGGAATCCATGTCCCTTCCATGCGCAGCACACGCACAAGCTAACCTGAGTGGCAGCCCAGTCAGTCATTCACGCTTGCTGTGAATGCAAAGTAATGAAACAGTACTTGTAAGAAAACAATGGGAAAAGGTACTGTTTATTTCCATAGAACTGTAAAAATTCTATGTAACTTGGTGAGTGGACTAGAAGAAAATAAGAACCTGGGTGAGGAAAAATATATAGAGTCCATAATTAGAGGTAGGCTCCCCAACATGTTACTAATGTTTCTAATGTGTTTGCAGGCTCCCCAACATGTTACTAACGTTTCTAATGCGTTTGCCTGCTTATTGTCTTCTTAGGGACTGGACACAGTGACATAAGGTTTTATTTATCTTAAACAATGTAGTCTTGACCTAGTATTTGGAGGGAGATGAAGAGGGATAGGGACCATTATTTTCCTCAGCATGACACCACCATTTTAAAATAAATGGAAGATTCATGGTCTAATATTACTAAGGCTGAGTAACCCCCCCCCCCCCCCCCGGGCTGGGTGCATGGAAAACAACACATTTTCTTCATGCACAGATAATGGAAATATCATCTTCTGACCACGATGAATTGTTCAGGAAGCTTTTGGAGTATATTGAATGTAGATCTGGGTTTATTGGCAATAGCCACCGTGCAGGCTCAAAGATGTGGACTAACTGGCCGATTATAAGCCATGCATTGGGCTTAGGAACCCAGTTCTTTGACGCTGGTCAAGAAACCCATAAATGACGAAGGCATTTAGTCAAAATGGCCAAACCAGTAAACTTATTGCATTGAACTAATATTTTTATTTTAAAAAGTATGCCATTCATTGTCATTACTGAGAGAACGGACAGCCCACCTGAGAGCCCTGAGTTTTATAGTTCCAGCTCTGAGGCCTTCTAGACGTGTGGCTGTAGGTGGGCTACATTAACCTTTCTAAGTGTCAGTTTTCACCTATAACATAGAGGTGATAATAGAACCAACTTTGCAAAGCCACTGTAACATTAAACGAGGCAATAGATGCAAAAAGCTCAGCACAGTATCTGGCACATAAGCAATATATGTAGACATAACTATACACACACATATATGTTATTTTACATATGTATGTATGCATATACATGCACATACTGTGCATATATTTTATATATAACTTAGGAAATGAGGAAAATGAAGAACTAAAATCCCTCACAGTATCATGTTAGGTGCTTAACTCTTAAAAATTATGAGCTGGCCCGGCCAACGTGGCTCAGCAGTTGAGCATCGACCTAGGATCCAGGCGATTGGGGTTCGATTCCTGGTCAGGGCACATGCCCGGGTTGCGGGCTCGATCCCCAGCAGGGGGCGTGCAGGAGGCGGCCGATCAGTGACTCTCTCATCATTGGTGTTTTTCTCTCTCTCCCTCTCCCTCCTCTCTCTGAAATCAATAAAGACGTATATATTAAAAAAATTATGAGCTGCATCCAAGTAGTAGTAGGACTGTGCCTTAAAGCCAGTGATGAACATTTTAGTGAGAAAAAGACCTACTATATCTTAAAACTGAAGTTAGTTCTGTCTCCTACTCTGCTTTGTTTCTACTTTTATTTCTGCTCCATATGTGTTTTCAGGTAGATGGAAATAAGGAGAAAACTAACCTGTGCTCAGGGCTACTGGATGGCACACATTGCTCTAATGGGTGTGTCGCCTGTGCTATAGCCTGGTCTTTTTATCAGGCAGGTAATATTATTCCCACTCTGCAGGTGAGAAAGAGGTGTCCTAAATAATGGGCCAAAGTTTTATACAAATAGAAAATACTGTAACCCAAATTCTAGCCCCTATTTATATACATCCAAAGCCTTTTACATTTTTTAAGGAATTTACAGATCTAGTATTTGGTCACGTTCCTATCTATTTTTAATTTGAAACCTATTTCTTTATGGAAATGATGCTAGCAAAACTAGTTACCTTCCTAGCCAGGAAAAATGGTAGTTTTCTAAACCAGCTTATTAATCCATAATAGAAATACCATATATTGTAACAAAACAAGGGTTGGTGAACTATGGCTACAGGACAAATCCAGCTTACCACCTGTTTTTGTAAATTAAGTTTTATTGGGACACAGCCACATCCATTCTTTTACTTATCTATGAATGCGTTCACGCTGCAAGGGCGGAGTTGAGTATCTGTGTCAGAGACTGTATAGCCCACAGAGTCTAAAATACAGGGGTGGGCAAAAGTAGGCATACAGCTGTGAGCACATGAAACAGAGTTTATTCTTGTGTTATTATTTATTAATTATTGCATTATTTATTTGTATTATAACTGTAAACTTACTTTTGCCCACCTGTGCTTACTATCTGATTCTTTATAGAAACAGTTTGCTGACTATTAATAAATAAATAAAAATACTAGATGAAAAGTTATGTTTCTAACAGACCACCATTTCTCACATTCTCTCTATGAGGAAATACGCCCCGTTGTGTTTGGGCAAAAGCGAGGCAGGTACCAGAAGATGATTTCAGTAGCTTCCAAGTTGGCCCAGAGGAGACCGAAGGGTAGAGAGGCCGTGTGACCTCAAGGACATAGTTGTGACTTAGGCAGCTGACCCCAGAGGAAGAGCTACTCTGCTCATGACTCCCAGCTGCCCAGCACAGAAGAAGACACTGTCTGCCTTTTGTCTGCGGCCTTTCCTCGCTATGCCCCTATCCCCTCAGCTGAACCTTCCAAGTCCTCATTCTGTGCTTGACTTATCTCAACCCTTTCGAAAGATCAAAGCCTTCCCACTTTCAAACCAAACATCCTTTCAAAGCATGAAAAAATATGATTATGACTTACTCTTAACTGAAACTGATTCATTTAAAATGTTTTAACTTTTCAACGTACTTGAATTTCTTTAATTTTTTTCCTTCTGTTGGGGAAACCAATGACTTTGAAATTTCTGTAATTTTAGGCCACATCCATGTGAAAGAAACATTTCCAATTCCTCATACATTATACCTCATACTAACTGTGAAGGGAATCTATGAAAATACTTAGATGTTATTAACTAAATGGCCAAATAATTTGCTCATTTGTGGAAAGGAAGGTATGAAATAAAGAAGCTCAGAAAAATTTTAAAGATGAGATGGAATTACTTTTGAAAATGTTGCTTTTGATTATTGGTTCCTGTACCAGTGGAAGCACCATGCCCCCCAAATCTGAATCAACACAAGACTGAAACACTTCTAATCATTACTGTAGTTTCTACTTAAAATTTAATTTTTCTGATATCTTTCACCAGTACCATTCCTGATAACTAAATGACATGAGCTAGAACCCAAAAGTGAAAACCTTCTCAAGATTTTCTTCTGGGTTTGTCCTGGAAACTACTGAGAATACAGCCCATGATTTTGTGTTTTACTCACTATGGACTGTAATTCCAGAAACTACATTGTCCAAACCAAGAACTGGCGTTCATTGTCTGACAGATTTCTAGGAAATAAAAACTATTTTTGTATCAAGATAAATAACATGCCCGGCCGGGCGTGGCTCAGAGGTTGAGCGTCGACCTAGGATCCAGGCGATCAGGGTTCGATTCCCGGTCAGGGCACATGCCTGGGTTGTGGGTTTGATCAATGACTCTCTCATCATTGATGTTTCTGTCTCTCTCTCTCCCTCTCCCTTCCTCTCTCTGAAATCAATAATTTAAAAAAAAGAAAAAAAAAGATAAATAACATGATATTAGTTTCAGGTGTACAGAATAACGATTCACTCTGTGTACAAATTATGAAATGATTACCACTCTAAGTTTAGCTAACATCTATCACCACATGTAGTTACAATTTTTTTCTTGTAGGGAGGACTTTTAAGATTCAATCTCTTAGCAACTTGCAAACATACAATATAGTATTATTAACTACAGTCACCATGTTGTATCTTAAATCCCCAGTACTTATTTATTTTAAAATTGAAAATTTATACCTTTTAATCATTTTTACCCATTCACACATCCCCCCCCCCACCCCACCCCCCCGCCAAAACTCTGGCGACCACCAATGTATTCTGTGTATCTTTAAGTTCAGGAATGATTATTTCTAATTAGAATTATTTCCCCAAATCTAGAATGTAGAATAACCATAACTACAGAGATATTCCAATATATTCCCTAGAGTTACTCTTTTAGCTCAAGGGGGAAGGTTTGTATAATCAAGATTCTACATCCATTTTCAAAAACTAACTTAGGAACCTTGACTGAGAGTTAGTTAAACCCATGATGCAGAAAATAATCCTCAATATATTTAACTGTAATACAAAGTGGTAGATTTTTCTGTATTTCTTTTTTATCTACGTGTAAAATCAGATTCATTATTGCATATTATATTTTCTCCTTAGTTCACATTTGGGTATTGCCTTTTTGTGCACTGACTCTTTTAAGAGAATTAACTGACTAGGACATCAAATTGTATTTTAAAAATTACTAAATATGTTGCCAGCCAGTGTGGCTCAGCGGTTGAGCGCCGACCTAGGATCCAGGTGATCGGGGTTCGGTTCCCGGTCAGGGCACATGCCCGGGTTGTGGGCTCGATCAATGACTCTCTCATCATTGATGTTTTTCTCTCTCTCTCCCTCTCCCTCTCCCTTCCTCTCTCTGAAATCAATACATTTTTTTTTTAATTACCAAATATGTTGAATTAAATAAATTAATATCAGCTTAGACTATTTATTCCTGTTGACTTCTTATATCCAAACATTTCTAAGTCTTATCAATTCTTCCTCATGGTCATCACTTCTTTTTCATTCCTACTTTCAAAATTATAGTATAAACCTTCACCACTTCACTCCTGGATTACTGTGGCAGACTTCTAATTTAGTATTTTTCAGAGTGTGGTCTGAAAACCACTTAAATCAGAATCGCATTGAAACTTGTTAAAATGAAGATTAAGGGCCCTCTCCACACTCAATCAGAGCTCTGGGGTAAGGTCCAGGAATCTGCAATTTTAACAAGCTACCTCAGTGGATTCTTAAGCACATTAAAGTGTACGAACCGGTTTTTAAACTGCTTTCTTCCTTTCTCATCTCTCTCTAGTTTCAAGAAACTGTGCACATTTTGATCTGATTAATCATTCTCACATACTGTCCTTCTTCTGCTTCCCTGTAGAAAGCCTCCCATGATTCTTCATCATTCTCAGAACGAAGTCCAAATGCCTGAACCTGGCACTCAAGGACCTGCACAATATGGTCAGGGACTCCTTTACAGCTTCCCACTGTCTCCCAAAGATGACAAGCTAATTCCTAGTTTCATGCATTCAACTCAATTCTCATTTTCCCCCAGCTTGAAATAGCCTCCCCTTATCCAACTCTAACCCATTCGTAAGTCAACCCAAAAGCAAAGCAATTCCAAGTTTTTCCACTGTGCCTTCTTTGGTCTTTCCTTTTTATGAGCTCATATCATATATTGTTCATGCTATTCAGGTGACTCTTAATCATAGACTGCCTGTGCTGCCTCTTGCATTGTCATTTAATTTTTAATGTGAGTATGTATGTCTCACTTTTACACCTTGATGGTGAAATTTCTGAAGGTAAGAATACTGTGTATCCAACTGTGTTTTCTGGAATATCTATACACAATGAATAAATGTTTTTGAAATGGCTAAATGAATAAAAAATTGACTAAGTCTCCTTTGATTTAACCAGTTATTTGGCTGCTACTGTTGATTGTTTTGGAACTGCACATATTCGGCATTAAGAGACTCCCTTATTTTATGAGCTTTGACTTCTCTCATTTTCATATGCCAAGGAGCTATTCGTGACACCTGAATTAATTCCAAACTGGCAAGATGCCAGCAATAGAAGCATCAGCAGTTTAGTTCAAATATTATATAAAGATCTTGCTGGGTGGTTCAGCTGGGCTGTAGAACTTGAAATTTTAAGTTCCATTCTGTCCATTTTACATCTACTCACACAATCACAAAGTACCACATTTCTCAGTCACTGCTCATATGGTTACAATGTAACCACACACCTCAAATTCCCTATTGGAAGCATTTACATCCATGATACTTACAAATACCTCCTTGCCTTCCAAAGATTTCCATTTCCAAAACGCAAAGCCAGATTTCACAATGCAATAGAAGCCCTGGGACAGGGCTGGACTCCTCGCCAGCATCTGCCAGGGGCTAGACAGCAAGGTAGCTGAAGGCTGCTGTAGGAGCACTGATGGACATTAGGATTGGCTTCTCTGTCTACCGGAATCTACTGTCCACTTGAAACGCTTTAGAACAATCAAAGCTACCTTCATGAGAACACTTTGGACAATAACTGACAAACTTTACATCTGAATGGTCTTTTGATGAAGTCTAATTTATAATATAATGCATTTTTACATGTTTAAATATATGATGTAGTTAATGTGTAATATGTATATGTACTGATTTTCCATGACCACATAACCAAATGCTCTATTTGAATGGATAATTTATTTTTGTATAAATTATAACGATTTTAATGCTTTATAAGGCTCACATTTTTATTATTATTAAAATTTTCATAGAATTTTTTTCCAAGCAATAAAGTATACAGGGAGGCTTTGAAGTAATAGAAACATATGTTCAAATTTGAACTCTGCCACTACCAGTGTGAATCTGGATATGTTGTCTTTTACTCCTTCGAAGTAATTTCTCTAAGATGCTTTATTTAAAAAAAAAGATAATTCCTACATCAAATAATTGTAGTAAGGATATAACACATGAATGGATTGACACAGCACTTGCTATACATATAGTTATTTATTGTCTACTTCCCCCCAAAACTCATTGAGAAAAGAGCCTGGTGCATAGTAGGAATTCAAAAAACCCATTTGTTGAATTACTATAATTAACCTGTGTTACTGATAAGTGAAGTTGATTTTTCTATATTTTAATATAATTCATATAAAATACCTGAATGAAATATTTTGTTAAAGGGAAAACATTAACGAACCAATCTTTTCCTTTTTTCACACATAGGAAAGCAAGACTGGACTTGGTGATGGGAAATGCACATCAGCAACAAAATAAATACATATTGTGATTAATATGTTTACCACAGAGTAGTCTAAGAATATCAAAAACACCTGGCCAGGTTACCCCGATGACCTATGAACATCGGGTCAGTTAATCTGGTGTTTGTGTAATGACCCATGATGAGGCTGGAGGGGAGCCCATATTTGTTGGGTTCTACATTCTTAGGTCCCTCTTGGTTTTTAATCATTTATACAAATATGAGAAGGAACAGGGATTATATCACTCATTCATCCAACAAATAATTATTGAGTACCAACTAACTGCCAGGAAATGTTTTAGTCACTGGGGATATAGCAATGAACAGCACAATCAAGGCTGCTACAGTCGGCCTTTAATGCAGTGAGATGAACAATAAACGCGTAATAAACATAAAAAGCAAACACTCCAGAAAGAAGACAGCGAGGCATACTATTCTGAGAATTCTAAATAATGGATGTGCTTGCAGGTTACTGAAGCCTGCTTTAGATTAGGTTGCCACGGAAGACCTCTCTGAGCAAGTGACCTTTAAGCTGAGACCCAAATGACATAGAGGAACCAGGAATACAACATCAGAGAAAAATAATTATAGAGGGAACAGCTAGGCTGGTATGGCGGCTCTGCAGAATGGCTTGGCCAGTCTCAAAAAACAGACATCAAGCCACTGCAGATGAGAGTAAACTAAGCCAGCGATTATTCAAGAGCATGAGGGATATTTCAATTTTTCTCATTGTTATATGAAAGGTGTTGGATGAGATACTTGCCAAGGATCATTTTCTTCTAAAAGCATTTTTTTCCTCAAAATTTCAGTGGTCAAGATGTTCCTGTTAATCCCAATTGAACTCTTGATGAAACATTGTGTCTTTCAAGCCCTGTCCTAGGAAATCCCCAAAGCCTGGGCAGCTGCACTTCTGACCCCATGAGGTTGCAGGTGTGGCAGTTGGTATAATTTTCTGGGTTTAAAAAGCAAAACGCAACTCCATCCATGTATGTGAGAGAGCCAGACAAACATGCTTGAATTTCTCATTATTAAGACTTCCATCGGAGAGAGATAAAAACCAAAGATATAAACATTTTAATATATAAAAGTAAAGTAAGGCTTATTTTCTTTCTGTGTGGTCCAGAATTTTAATTATAAATATTAGAGACTTTGTAGAAACAGGTCAGGTAGTTAATTCCTGAAGACAGAGCACTGAAGACACTAAATTTTCAGAGAGAGTATAGCAAACATGGTACACTTGTATTTGTCCACCTAGAGTATAAGATGTATGTTTCTCTAAAGAAATTCTGAGTTAGAATTGACATATTGACTCCTGCTTGTGTAAATGAGCTGTACAAATAATTTATTTCATTCAATAACTTATTTACTTAATAAATATGAGTAATTACATGTCCTGGGTACTAGAGTATGGCATAAATATAAAAAAAATGTCTATTATTCTTGGAATAGACAAATAGCAAATAAACATATATTCTATCAGATGATAAGTTCTGTATAGGAAAAGAAAGGTATGGGGAATAAAGAGTGTAGGAGAGGGGAGCATGCAGTTTTATAAGACCTGGCCAGGAAAGTCCTCCATGACAAGGTGGTACTTGGGAGAGCTGAGAAAAACTAGGAAAGGCATTATAGTAAGGCAGGATTGCCAGTGCAAAGTCCCTGAGGCAGGCAGGCAGGCAGGGCAGCAAAAAGGCCTGTGCGACTGGAGCAGCTGAGTGAACCAGCAACCAGAGGAGATAAAGCTGGGGGGAAGGGCTGTGTATGCGTGTGTTTTGGGGAAGAGGTTTTGGCTTTGACCCAGGACGAGATGGAAACCTTTGGGAGGTTTTGAGAAGAATAATTATTGAGTTACAGCTTAAGAGGATCACACTCTGGCCACAACGTTGAAAACAGATTGTGGAAATGGCAACTGTGGAGGTAGAGATATAAGACAGGAAGCTATTTAAATAATTTACTTGAGAGATAACTGACTTAGACAAGGGTAGGAGAAGTAGAAGGGAAGAAAAAGAGGGTAAGAATAGCTAATGGTTGGGTATATTTTGCTGGGTGTATGTAGCGTGCCAAAAGAGAAAAGAGAAGTCAAAGGTGTTTGCTCTTAGAGACTGGAATTATGGTGCTGCTCAGAGGCTGGGGCACTGAGAGGGCAGCAGACTTGGGGATTAAAAATCTGGAGTTTATTTTAGGGCAGATTAAGATTGAGACACCCATTAGACTTCCAAGAGGAGTATACAAGGTATGGTGCACTTGTGTTTGTCTTTGGGTATAAAAGACATATATTTCACAATAGAACTTCTGAGTTAGAACTGACATATTGACTCCACCTGTAGTTGGGGCTGGAGAAATATGTTTGTGAATCGACAGTCAATGGACAACCAGCTAGGGAAGGACTTGAGAGGGGGAGGAGTCTGAAGACTGAATTGGACAAATTAGAAAGAACCAGAAGAGGACAATGAGGAAAAGCCACCGCATGGGAAGAGGAATGAAAAATCACCCTGGAAACCAAGGGGAGGGATAATTCAATCAAACACGAGGCTATTTTGAGATTTATTATTAGTGGCTTGTTTGCAAGGACCCGCCAACTTGCTGAGTCTACACTTGGAGGGCACGGGGAGTAAGCTTTTCAGCAGCCACAGGCTTTAGCAGGCCTTGGAAAGGAAACTGGTTTGCCTTAATATTGCTTGTTTCAGGCATGATGTTTTTTGGGGCATGGACAGTTTGGGGGCAGGGAGACCACAATTATATATGATTTCTGGGCTGCAATACAAATACTTAGCATTGTTCTGGCTGTTTTCCTCACAATGATGTGAGACTGAGCGTCTACTCACACACTTACCTCACTAGGAACTACAGCAAGGCACCGTTATGACGATACTGATGTCCCCTTCATCGTGTGTGACTTATTCTTAAGAGGAAATATGAGTACATAAGATATTTCTCCGAAGGTAATTTTCATTTCTCTGCAACACTAATCTCTTTTTGGTGATGTGAATTATCTGGAATATTATCACTCCAAAAGAATAAAGTACGTTTTCTTGATCACATTGATCTAACTCGGAGACATATAATATTTCTTTCTCTGAAACACTTCTATGTAAATAATTTCTCCCCACACCTTTTCTTCTTTCTTTAGTCTTCTTTTTTCCAGTACTTTCTGCAACCAGCTTTTCTCTATTCTTTACCTCTGTTCATCACCCTACACTACCCCCAAAATATGTGCAGCCAACCACAAAGTATAATCTAAGAGAGAGCTTTTTTCCTGAATTTTTACATTTGGGGGAGAAAAGCACAATTGTAGATCCTCTCCTGGAAACCCTGCCTGATAACACCAAGACCTGAGCTAAATCTAGGCACCTGGCCAGCGTGGCTCAGGGGATGAGCATGTTGAGAATTGACCTATGAACCAGGAGGTCATGTTTTAATTCCCGGTCAGGGCACATGCCCGGGTTGCAGGCTCGATCCACAGTTGGGGGAGTGCAGGAGGCAGCCAATCACTGACTCTCTCATCATTGATGTTTCTCTCTCTCCCTCTCCCTTCCTTTCTCTGAAATAAAAATGAAAATAATAATAATAATAATAATAATCTAGGCAGCAAACACACATCAACTGAGAAATGCTAATCAGAAACTTCTACAACAAGAAAACAAAACAACTGAATTAAAAGAATGAGCTATTTTGCCTTCATATTTTTTTACCTGCACTTTTTTTAATATGAGAAAAATTTACTTCATGCCTCCAATTTCATGCAAAAATTTTTAAAAATCTAGGCATACAGTGAACAATAAGAAATATAATAGTAACTCAGGTCCAAATAATACGTGCCAAGTGCACTTGACAAAAGGTCAACTGTGAGGATAAGCCAATTGAATATACATATAATTCAGTTTTAAAACCTGCTTAGAAAACCATTAATCAAATTGTTGTTTCCCTATGAATTGTTCATGCTGACATTATGTTTGAAATATCTTTTAAAAGATGGCTCTGGATATTAACAATGTTTAGTAAATCACTACAAACATATTGGGAATACAGTATTTTCTGAAAACCTATGGGACTAAACAGATTACTTCTTAAAGCTATCTTTCATTACATACTGTTAATCAGAATAGGTGAAGGTCAAAGGGAAGGGAAAAAAGCAGTGTATAGACTGAATTCTATGTTGACATCTATCAATGACTTGCTAGCATATTTAAGTAGAGCTTGGTGCTAATGAGGCCAGTCACAGGCTTGATTTTGAAATACGTCAATCAACCTTATTCTGTTTCATGTTCCCATGCTGAACTCGAACCATCACCAGCTGACTCGCAGCGAAGCTGATCTCAGTGGGGACCAGGCCAGAGAGTTTGTATAGATCACACAACTAGTTCCAGAAAAACAATTTTAAAGGGTTCAGCCTCCTTATAGCAGTTCATTAATCACCTTCTCTAGGAAATTAAGGGCAATTCATTACTTCGGAGCCACAAAAGGCAGTGAAAGGGCATTAAACTTTGATATAGAATGTGTGGGATCCAGTCCCAATCCTAGGGTTCCTGAATTTGGGACCTGAAATAAATCAATTAAACTGTCTGATTCTTAATGTCCTCATGTATTAATTATTCTATATTAATACTCATTTAGCCTTGCCCCGAATACTCTATTAAGAATACCAAGTAAGATGCAACTTGGTCACCTTTGTGTTTTAAGCTCCTAGAAAATAGTTAATATTTGCTTAATAAGTATTTGCTGAAAAAATTGTTAGAACGGATTTGGAAGACTGGAGCACATTATGCCAGTAAAACTTATTTAGCCTAAATAAGTTTGTAAGACATTTAATATAACCTAATTTGTTTGCCAATATATTATAAATTTTTTATAAAAATAAAGATATAACATTTATTAAAATTATATAGAATAAAGAGTTATATATTGCATCTTCTCTTACTAACTTCTATAAATATTTAATGTAATTAAATCTGCTTATGTAGAAAAATCAGAAAGCATACCCAGTCTTCTACATTTAAACACATTCTATTATGATAATCTAATGACGTATAGTTTTGTTTTGTGTGTGTGTGTGTGTGTGTGTGTGTGTGTGTGTATCATCAGTTGTACAAAAAGGAGAAAAAAATGTAGGACATATTTTGCGGGAAAATAGTATTATATAAAATATTGCTAAAACTATAATCTTCACTCAAAAGAAAATTGTTTTCCAACATGGTCTGGAAAGATAAATAACATTAGGAAAAGAAGTTTATAGTCAAATGAATTACAGGAATACTTTTTGTTTCTGCTTTAAAATATATATGTTTGTGTAGCACATGTTTTTGCAGCAGTTAAATGCCATTCAAACAATCAATTAAAATTGATTTTCTGATTACCTGAAAACCTTTTAAAAATGCCTAAGACTGGAATAGTGTCTTATGTGGAATGTGGCAGACAGACATCAAAGTGCACCCCATGACATTCACAGCTTTGTATAACTCCCTCCAGCTTCAGTGTGGGCAGGAACTGTGACTTGCTTTTAACAAACAGAATACAAAAAGGTGACAGGCTGTCCTGTGCTTGCTTAGTTTATATGAGACACAGGCAGGCCAGCAAACTTCCATGCTTTCTTCTTTGCTTTGAAGAAATGAGCTGCCATGTTGTATGGAGAGGGCAATCTAGCAAGGAAATGAAGACGACCTCTAGAAGCTGAGAGCAACCTCCGACTGACAGCCACCAAGAAGCCAGGACCCTCATTTTTATACTGCAAGCAAATTAAATTTCCAAAAACATGAGTGAGCTCAGAAGTGAATTCTGTCCCAGTCAAGCTTCCAGATGAGAACTGAGCCCAGGCTGCAATTTGTTACAGTGCAATAGAAAACAAATACCTGGAATATTTGAGGAAGTATGGTAACAAATCTTTTTTGAAATTCAAGTGAAAAGTATTGCTCTCTAATTGTTTACAGCTGCATAGATTCTACAAACTACTTACTAAGCTGACTGACAACATCAGCAATAGGCTTAATTTATATCCATGAAACAGTCAATTGCCAACATCAATCTAAGAGTTTCAGCCTGGCTTTCGGATGTGTTTAGAGTAAGGCTATAGAAATACTCTTGACCCTGGAACAGGGTTATATTACTCAATTTTCACTTTCCTTCCTCTAACTCTTCTCTTTCTCAGGGGCCAGTTAAAATCTACACCATACAATCTGCATGGACTTTCTAGGAGGTTATTCTTTCATTAATTTGCCAAATCCTCATTATCAAACACATAGGATTAACTATTGCTGTGCTTTACTAACAAATGCCCTTCACCATGCTACTCATTATTAAATTTGGATCAGAGTCACATCCTTTGAAAGCCATATCTGGAATTATTCTGCCTGGTCTGCTTTAGGTACTTTTCATCTGTACATTCCATGGAAATCACTGGGCCTGGTAGTCAAGCATTTACTGCTCTATTTCTTATTTCTTCAGGGAAGCATCTTGCCTACTTTTCTTCTTCGGAGCTCAGTACTTGGCACGGAGTAGACACCTAATGAATATTTAGGAACTTTACATTTTCAAAGTGGTTTTACATGTAAATGCACACACATTTTAACCTCACAACGTCCAGGTGGTAATCTGGCAAAGATTAATTTGTAAATGTGTTTGTCTCTGTGGTGATAGAGCAGGTGTTTTCTGGTAACAACATTGCCCCTTTATTAAATGAAGCATAGAGCTATTTCTTCAATGCACTTGGTAAACTTTAATTAACAGTCTCTGATAACAAAAGATACAGATAAAAATAACTGAATTGAGATTATACAAAATAAGCTTTTATTTTTTAAATGTTAAAAACATGCATTGAATCCATAAATAAAATTCAGACAAAATCTTAATATTGTGCTACTGATAACAATCTATGCTGGGGCAGGGATAAAGAGCATAAAGAGGCATGTCACTTTTGTCTTGGTGCTCACCTAAATATAACCCTGTAATCAGCTCCAATATCCTATCATAGGAGTTCAAAACCTATATGACCCTATAGGACCCTAGACAATAACTAATAACAAAATGGATAACCTTATTATAAACAATTTGAAACTGTTATTTCTGCCATTTTCCAAGCCCATATTTCGAAGAAAAAAATCACTATATTTATATCACAATCACTAGTTTTGTTCCTATACTCTACTCTGCCAGTCCATGGAAATGTTGAAACATTGGGCATATAATTCTCCTTTACTGTAAATGGGCTCTGTTGAGGTATTTGATATTTGCCACAAAAAATATATTGGAACTCTTTCTTTGGCTAAAGTAGGGAGTATTTTTTAATCTCTATAGCTTTGAACTAGCAATATGGGATATCTGGAGTAAGTTGGAAGACGGACTTCATTACACAACAGTAGTTAAGGGGGGCATAGACCTTGGAGTCATATTACCAAGGTCTGAATCCTGATTCCACTGCTAACTAGCTGTTTGACTTTTGGTAAGTTACTTAATTCCTCTGAGGCTTTAGTTTCTTCATGTGTAAAGGGATAACCAAGTGCCTATCTCACAGGGTTGGTGTGAACATTAATTAAGGTAATGGGTGTACAATGCTAAGAAGACTGCCTGGCATATTAAAACCTCTCGCTGAACAATAGCTACCATTAATAACCCATCTCATATTTAGTCCCCTCTGATGTCAACATTTCAAAGTGAGTAGCATATCAGTGTAGTAACTGAAACATTTTTATCATTATTAGGGTTACTAAAGATATAAAGATTTAAAATGATTAGTATATCCTACTGATAACCTGAGAAGTGATTTTATTACAAACATTAATATTTAGAGAAAGGTATTGAAGTCATGCTGGAAAATGCAGAATAAAACAAAAATAAGCTAGAACAATATTATATAGGATAAGAAAAATGATTGATAATGGACAAGGAGAAGACTAATTTTCCCAAGAAGATCTTGGATAAACTAGAAAATATGAGCACCTAGAAACACAGAGAAAATCAGAAAGAGAGGTTTAACGGTATCTCACCACACTTCCAAACAATCCTTCTTAAAGCTTTTTGCCAGCTGTTTGAGAGAAAAATCAAAACTGAGATTTTAATAAGAGCTTACTTTTTATCTGCCAAAAAGGTATATTCTATTTTGTGGGCATGCTATCAGTATTAATAAAAATTCAAACCCTCAAGGACACTAAGTTATACTAAATTACACAGAACAGCACTTTCTGAATTTATGAGCACTTTTTCCCATTATGATTGTAAAATGCATGCGATGTACCATCATTCTGAGCTCTCAGGAGCATCTATTTTGGACTGTTTCGAAGTGAAATAACTGAAGTCTATACTGTTGAGGAATTATTAATAATATTTAAAAGGAAGTTTAAGTAGAGGTTAGTTTTATAGTGATTTTTTGGTACAAAGGATCATAATTTCAAACATTTATCACATATTTTCTCTTACAGAAAGCTCTCCCAAGCCCACAGTCCAAACATCTTCTTTACAAATTACAGACATTATCTCATGTATTAAAAGTCTTCAAGATATTGTCTCATGTTCAAAATAATATAGGCACAAAATTAATATATATTGTCTTAAATATATGAACTTGTTTCACTTCAGGGAAGAGGACAATGATGACTATGTATAGAATATAAATAGTCGTGTCCATTCTCATTAACATAAGGCCCAACTAGTATAATACAAACTCGAGGTTATTGTGAATTTCGACAAAAGGAAATGGTGTAGATTTGGAGACTAGTGTCTCAAATACATGAAATTAGTTTCTAGAAGAAAAACATAGGTTATGAACCATATCACTGATATAACTTCAAAGAGAATGCAGTAAACACTGGAGATTACCCTCAGAACAAGTCATATTTAACTAACCTCCATCCCTTTTTGGATAGACTTGTGCCCTCAGGGAAGTTTTATGATATATTAATTTCATTATGATCCCGACAGCCTGCCATGACATCCTTATGAATAAAATTATAAAATGTGATCTAAATGACAGTGGTTTTAGGTGACTTAATTGCTGGTTGCTGACTGAATATTGTATTCAGACAGTATTGCTAAATAGCTTGAGACCAACTTGGAAACATGACTCAGATCAAATCCAAGATTTCAATTCTACATTTTTATCAGTGATCTCAGTAAAGATCAGAAAAGCTAGTTTATAAATTCTGTGGACGACAGAACAACATATATTATAGGATAAAATCTATTTTGAAATTTCTGATAGAAGAAACCAAAAATATAAAAATTCAACATGCATACTTATAAGGTCTAACATTTAGTTAAAAGAAAATTGAAAAAGTACAAGAAGAGAGAGATTGTGACTTAAGCATTTCATAGGAAAAACGTGGCCCGCTAAGCAATGAAATGACAATATTCTGCAAAGATGAGTAGTTAGGCCGCCTTGGGTGGCATTCAGAGAGAAAAGCAGTCAGCTTGGGTAAATGGCACTTTCCTGTGCTCTGTGTTACTCACATTGTATCTGAATTATTATACTTATTTCTATTTTATCCTTTGATATTAGAAAACTTTGGACAGCCCAGATATCAAACCCCAAATTTGGAAGGATAATAAAAAATGCACACTTGTGCCTGGTTCTAAAGGCTTGCTTCTTGCATGGGTACTTGATGGGTGAACAAAAGGAAGGGAGGTTGGGAAGAAGTAGAAAATATGAAAATAAAGAAGTTAAGGACAGATATATTACAGGAGGAAATGGTTGGGAATAGGAATGACAGCTGTTTCTTTGTGTACTCATGGAAGCGGATGCGCGGCGGGGGGCAAGGGGGCTGCTCTAATCCCAGAAGGAAGCATTAGCGCCCATCTCAGCCGCGGCTAAGAGGCAGGCGAAGGGGCATAAGGGAAGAGCCCAGAACAATCGGTGTCCTTTAACAGCGGATAAGAATAAGGCTGCCTCGTGAAGTCCTGAGTCACTGGAAGTATTCGGAGAGAGGCAGGCTGGCCTTCGGGGGAGGAACACGAGAGGGTGAGTCAGGCTGCGGGAGGAGCAGGAAAAACACAGCCCCTGCCTTCGGCTGCGGCCGGCAGACAGACTTGCACGACTAGGGGAGGCACAGGTAACCGCGCCGACTGCGGCGGGCAGCACAGGACGCTGCGTCTGGAGTCGGTGACGCTTGAAACTGAAGGATGAGTGACTTTTGATGGTTTGATGGCACTTCTGCATTCGAGAGCATTTGAGCGAGAGTGTCCCCTGCTTCAAATGACCCTCCTCTCCACACTGTGCCCCCCCCCCCCCGCCGGCACAGTTTTTCCTTCCATCCCTGTCTAATCTCCTCCTGTCTATCTACTTTCTCTTTTTGATCTCTTAAAGCATCCTTCCAGATCCTTCAATGTCCCCTCAAATGGAAAGCCTCGCTTAACTGCCGGGGCCTCCTGTAACTTCTCTCTAGTCCCAAACCTAGTAAGTGAAACTAGTTCATAAACACACAGTGTGATTGTGGAAATGCCATCCTGCATTTGTTCAATGACGTTCTTGCACTAGCATGTAAACGGGCAACCAAAGTACATTGCAGTATATTTGAAGCTACCAGTGTGGTTAATTAATATTTGTAAATACCAAGAGAAAGCATACATTCATTCTCATATTTTAAGGAAGCACATCAACAAAGTGTATTTTTCATGTCTATTTGCTGGAAATCGTGGCGCCTGGTAATTTTTTTCCCTTCGCAGACAGCTTGACTTGGTTCGATTGAAGCGCAGCTTCCTGAATTCAGGTGCGGGTGCTAATTAGTATCAGGGCACGAACATCCACAGAGGGAGAGACATAGGGAACATATGGGGATAGAACTGTCACCAAAACAAAGGCTCTTTTGATGTTATGCGTGGTTTAAAAAGTTTCAAAATCAGAATGCAGGCTGGTGAATGAGAATGTTCTCCGTCCCTCATGCTGAAATAAAGCTGCCCAGCAGAAGCGCTCATTACTAAAAAACGTGATTGTCTAGTTGTTAGCTGCTTGAATATTTATGAACTTTATAGTTCACATGTGGCATTTTCATAAACTGCCTTGATTAATGAATTTAATTGTAAATGTTATGAGCTGATTTCTTAAATTGTATTTCATTTTGTTTATGTGCTTGTTATAAAAGTAAATTTTCAGAGTGAATAATGCTCAGTGGATTTGAATCAATTGACAAAGCTGTCAAGCTGTGTGACGTGAGCCATGCGTAAGTGACTATGGCTGTGAGACTGTGGGATCTGACCAATAACCCAAACGTGTGGAGGGCTCAGCACCAGATTTCCTGAGCTGATAGATATGCTCATTTGACCCCAGAATCCATCCAGGGGACTTAGTAAATAAGACCACATATTAAAAATGAAGACATTGAAATTCTCCTCCGATGACAGTTCTTTGAATATAAGGATCTGATGGAGAGAAAATTTCACAACTTTTGAGTTTTTGAACAGTAGGAAGGGATAAAGGATTGGAAAAAAAGGAAACAGCCTATTGTTCATCTTCCCTACTCCTTTGGGATGTATTCTGTCCTGCATAAGGATGAAATATCACTAATATGAAATTGACATCTGGCCCCAAATCTTCCATCCTACTTCTGGGACTACCTCTGTCTCTCTCTTAATCTTTTCATATAACATTTGACACTCTCAAAAGTGTGGACCTTAAAACAGTTCATCTCCATATATTAGATCAAATATCCTTGCTCACTTTTGCAATTGCTGTCCCCAACTCAGAGCAGAGTGAAGTCAAATAATTTAGGAGACATTAATATTTTGGCTACAGTAAAAAAGTTTAAATAAGGATTTTCTTCTGGGTCATGAAAAGACAGATGTGCTGAAAGACTATATATGTATATATGTACATGTCTGTATATTATATTTTATATACACTTTTGAATTTTTACAATGTGCAAATGCACTAATTTTGTATGTACTCACATGAAAATTCATCTCCTTTTAAAACTCTTCCTATGAGTTTTTCATTCCAGCTTAGCTCAGTACAGACCAGAGAAGCATAATCTTGAAAAAGTTTAAAATGTTTAAACTGTTCTCAGATAAATCATAATATTGGCTTTAGCAAACTCTGAGGAACCTCATCTGTACTCTCTTCTTTCTAGAGACACAACCCTTTAGTCCTAGCTTTAGGTCAATTCTGTATCTCAAAACACGCCAATTTCACACACATGCCATTTTGATTCAACTCTTAAAAACAGCCTTTAGAAGAAAATTTTTTAAACAGTTTAAGGATATTGTATCTACAACCTTTTCTATATTCAAAATTGGTTTGCTCCCTGCCCCAAAGAGTCCTAAAAGTTATATATTCTATTCTCTTTAATGTTATTCACCCTTATATTATTATCTGTCTAAACATGTAAAAAGATTTAGGTAAGCACATAGGCACTTGGTTAATAATGTGGGAATGCATTCGTCTATGGAATGCTTCTTATACATATTTCATTGTATTTAGAGATAAGACAGCGCCTTGATGGACTATCAGTGATCTTTACTCTAAGCATAGTTACTATACAAGCTAAGCCAGCCTTACAGAAAAGGCCACAAAAGACTGGACACCTTTTCTCTGGGAAAATGGTTTCTTCAATGTTAATGAATAGGGAAGCTCTAGTTATCTCTTTAGAAGGCAAATATGAATTTGAGCAATGTAATTAAATAGTGCTGAAGAAATGTTGGCTTCATGCAATATAGTCTTTGTGCCTGGTGCATCTCTGACCATAATATAGTTAGCTTTAGTCCAAAGGAACCTGCAGTGGATTGAAAACTGACCCCATGAAAGACTCCACCTGGAACCTGTGAATGTAAACTTATTTGGCAAAAGGATCTTTGCAGATGTAATTAAGTTAAGGGTCTTGAGATACCATCTTTGATGAGCAATGATGAGCTTCCCTATGAGAAAAGAGGGGAAACACACAGAGAATAGGCCATGTGAAGAAAGACAGAGAAGGGGGTTATGTTTCCACCAGCCAAAGAATGCCTGGAGCCATGGGAAGTTAGAAGAGAGGCAAAGAGTGGGCTGTCCCCTAGAGCCTCCAGAAGGAACAGTCCTTCCAACACTCTGATTTCAGACTTCTGGCCTCCAGAATTGTGAGAGAATAAATATTTGCTGTTTTCAGTCCTTCATGTTGTGGTGACTTGTTACAGTAGCCTTAGAAAACGAATATAAAACCTATCTTATTCTGGGGTCTGAGCTTTTCCAATGTTACCTGTGCTGGGGAAAGCAGAGAAAACCAGGCAGAGTGGATGGATTGTTGTTCAAGGAGAAGATGCTATTGCTCTATTTAGAAGGAAAAGCAGGAATTTTATTTAGGTTAATTGAAAGACATGATCATTTTGGCCAACAATGTGCAGGAATATGACTGACCAAACTTTCATCTTTATGTGAAAGTACTGGCAGTTTTAGGTTCCTGGCAAGAGAAGCAAGTTAAAAGAAAAAAACTTTATTCAGGATCACAAATTACCATAAAAATGTGACACATTTCTAATTCTTCAGGGATCCCTAATTTTGTCCCTCTATTTTTAAAGTTTTCAGAGGAAAATAGAAAACTTCACTGAGGTGAAATCTTTCATATTTATTTGCCATTCACAAACGGGACATTTGTAGGGAAATATAAATTTTAATCTATGTAATACTTTTTAAGACAATAGAATTTATAAAATATTTACTTGCCTTTCCTATTTTGCTTGTTGACTTTTGGTATAAGGAAAACTTTACATATGGAAGTTTTAGTTTAAATAATGCTTTGAATCATTTCCACATATTTAAAAAATGATGTTTATTTAGCCTTATTTTGTTATGTAAAGAAGTAAAAGTTAGATATTTTTATGCCGAGTAATTTGGTTTACATGCTTCTCTGATCCAGCTATACATTCTAAGTTGTAGCATTAAAAGCTACTTTGCTTTTATAAACCATCCACATTCAGGTAAATTGTTAGAAGCATAGCTATCATGACTTTTATGACAATACAAATAGAAAAAAAGGATTTTAAAAGCCATGGCTGTCTCCTGTCCAAAATGAAGTTCAATTCAACAGGTAATTTATTGGTCACTGTCCATAACAACAAAAAATAAACATGCTATGGTCACTGTTATCAAAGGAACATTTCACTTAATGGGCAGGAGAGATAACAGCTCTGGGGCATAATGGAAATTTCCACCTCCCAATAGCCAGCACCCATCTCTCACCTTCTGAGAGTGGCTAGCCCTTCTAGAAACAATGAGATCTCCTCTTTCTGGGGGCAGCATCAGGCTTCTGAAGACCTGCCCAAACTTTATGGGACTCAGGTCTGAAGTCTAGCCCCCCATACCATTGCTCTTACACAGGATTCAGAGAATTTGTAGCTGGAACATCTTGTACTGCACACATAATGCCTCAAATTCCAGTGATTTTCCTCAGACTCAGAGTCTAAGACCCTGCTCAGCTTAATTCCACAGTTTTAATTGCTAGCACTAAGGCAGAGGAAAACATTATAATTTGAAACAATACTTCTTTAATTACTAATATGTCTCTAAACTAATGTGTCATTTACTCGTAACACTGGAAGTTTTAAAGTCGTGATTTCCTGTCTCTTCAATTACGGGTAGAACTCTAAGGAACTGACTCCAGAGTAAACATGATGATATTGAGAAAGGAAAAATCAAGTACCAAATAGCTTTTGGGATCCTGCAATAAACACTGTACCCAACTCCACTTTCAATAAAGCTCTCTGGAATAAGCTTCTTGCATTCAATGAGTGTTTTAAACATGTACTAAGAGCAGGGCTCCTACTGTGTGCCAGGACTCATTTAAATCCTCACATTTATATGAGGTAGATATTCTTATTTTATAGGTCAGGACACTGAGGACCCCCAAGAAAAATGACTTGCCCAAAGTCACAAACCTCAAAGATGGTGGCTTATAAATTTGACCTCTGCTACTTTTTGTGATAAATAAAATGTTTGAAGCTATATGGTCTTTTCCTAAATATGTTTTCAACTTAAATGGAAAAACAAAAAACTGAGACACCTACAAAAATAAGTGGATACTAATTTTGCCTGCCTCATGGTACTATGGTAATAAAGATTAATTTACTTTGAGCTGGTTGACTCAAGACAACTTCAAGACTACAAAATTCCTCTAAGCAACAGAACTGCTATCAGGCTTAGGAAAACACTTAAAAACCTATTTTATTACAAATGATGAGATTCTTTTGTGTATAATTTAGACAGGCAAAGTTTAAACAACAAACATGGTGAAACATTCTGCATGAAGTAGTAAAAGAAGTTAAACTCTGGCATTTTGGGAGAGTTGATGACCCTGGTAGAAGAGATGGGAGAGGAAAGATTTAGAGATGTGGAGCCCCATGCCCACAGATGGGCTTGATAAGGGAACGTCCGATACGTGGTTGAGAACTCTGATTCTGTCCTTTGAATTTCAGTGGACTCCTGCTTAGGCTATAATTAGCCTGCATTACACCAAAACTTTCCATAAATGTCGATTACTGATGGTAACCTGCTGTTAGTGGTGTTTTGGGTATAATGGAGAAGAGGCAGAGGTCTTGCAGTTCCAGATAGCGGCCAAAAGGAAGAAAGCAGAGACCAAGGCCCAGCTAGAAGCAGCTGCCAGGCCCTGGGTGAGTGAGGAGAACTGAACTGCAAGTGAACTGGCTTGGAACGGATATGTGGAAAAGCTCCCTTCCCCTGCATGTCACAGAGCAATATGAGCCTAAAGGGCAAGGAAGAGTGTCAGGTTCTGTCATTCCGAGGGATGGGGCTTGAGCCATACTCTTTGGATGTTAAAGAAAGAAGTGATATCAGAAAGCTGGGGGACTGCCCTGGCCGGTGTGGCTCGGTTGGCCGAGCATTGGTCCATGCACCAAGAGGCCACTGGTTTGTTTCCTGATCAGGGCACCTGCCTGGGTTGCAGACTCGGTCCCCACCCAGTAGGGGGCCTGCAGGAGGCAGCTGATTGATGCTGTTTCTCTCTGTCCCTCTCCCTTCTTCTCTCTCTTCAATCAATAAAAACATATATTTTTTAAACAGAGCTGGAGGACTTGCGACATCCAGATGGCAGACATTTTATTAGATCTCTCACCCAGCACAATGTGAGGTGCCATCCAAACAGCATAGAACAAGAATTGTAGCAGTGCAGACAAGGGGGGTTCCTTCCAGGTAGGGGAATACAGCATATACCATGAAGGATGGAGCATTTCAGGTAGGCCTGGAGAGACAGATAGCATTTCGATAGGCAGAGATGGATGTGAGGGCTTCCAATTCCGAGCAAAAATGGCATGATGGCTGAAAATGCCAATCATGCTCTAGAAACAGGATTCAGACAAACTTAAGTCAACCAGGCACTTAAAAGCAATAGAAGATACTGGTAGGAAAAAAAAAAGATTGAGATTCGAGAGGAGAGGGTTTTCAACATCAGAATAAGGACTTAGATATTTATTCCATAGTAAACAATGAGATAGTTAAAGTGTTGATAAAGCCAGTAAAATAACCTAGTGGCTGTTGGCAGATGGCTGGGGTCTCGAGGTAAGAAATATGAGGACTTTGTTTTTCAACATGCTGAGTTTGAAGGGCTGACAGGTCATGGATATCAAATCCATTGACCATGCAAGACTGAAACTTAGGACAGCCTTCAGGATGAAAGATATTGATCGAGGAGTGATTCCAAAGGCCTGGAGTCATGATTGGCTCTGTGGCAATGGATGGCAGTTCCCCATTAGAGAGTTAGAGAAATGAGGACATGGCAGAGAACAGGACCGAGGCATGGCTTAGGGGGCGAGACCTGGAAACTCAAGACAGTATAGGTCAGAAAACCGGAGAGCTTTTCAGGAAGGATGAGACAATTTAATGTGTTGTAGAGGGATAAAGACTGGGAAATAAAATTAAAGGAGCACCACTTTCCCATCTGATGGGGAAAGGGATAGAAAGGAAAACCACCGTGAATGATTTAGGAATATACAATATATGGAGAAACAAATCAAAGCATTTAAACTTAAAATGTGTGCAGTTATGTCTTGCCGAGTTGGCTTCTAAATTTTGTCCATTTGTATTAAAAGAAGTCTTTCATCCAGAGTGCACTTGAGCGAATACAATAATGGGCACATAACACAAAACAAAAAAGAGCAAATAACCTTCAAAGTCACTATTGCTAAAATCATCTACATGCTTGCTACTCAAAGACGGTCCTGAAGACCAGTGGACTCAGAAGCATCGGTGGCTCTTTAGAAATGAGGAACTCCAGGTCCCACCCTAGACGTCCAGAACCTGGCCTGCACGATCACACGCCCTCAGCTGATTCACTCACTAGTGGAGAAGCAGCGCAGTGGGTGATCCTAGTGTGTCTATAATCAGCTTAGGGATATACACGAGCGCTGTATTCCACAGTATGTTTATAGAGTCCTCACTTCACATTGTGCAGTAATAACCAGGCTGCGAGAGTGGTTTTAGTTCTCAAGTCTACCACTCGATGCCTGTAAGAAAATCTCACTCTCAAGTCTTTAGTTGCATTGCAGAAGCAGAGGTCTCATTCAGTCCTATAATTCTGCTATTTAAATAAATTGAGCTTAAGGGACTTGACGCCCACTCTCTAGAACCTGTAGTGTAGCAGTGGCATCACAGTGGAGAGAGGGACATTGGGGGCATGCATTAAACAAAAGCAAAAATGCACAAAGCAAGTATCTTGCAACGACAAAATAAAGATAAGAATGACACTGGAAGGAAACTTCTAGAGTTCCAAGTTTGAGGAAAAACTGGTATTACTTGCTCCTCCAAGTAGTTCAAAGTCTTGAGAAGGCAGGTTCTTACTTAATGCAAAAGAAAAAACCTTTACTGGTGACAGTAAATAGCACACATGGACGTCTTTCTGTGTCTGGATGTATGTCCATGCATGTCTCCTTTAATCCTCACAAAACCCTAAGGGTCAGGTGGCACCACTATGATCCCCATTTGCAGGTAGAAAAACTGAGGCATAAAAAAGTTAGTAACTTGAACAAGGCCACACAGCTTATAAGAGGAAGATCTGCCTTACTAGAAAAAGTTGAATTCTTAAGTCTGATACTGTCAAAAGAAGGACCAGGAAGGGAAACAGAAACAATGTTAGCTAACATCTGTTAAGCACCTATTATATGCCAAGCATCATTTCAAGAGCTCAGCATATCCAAATACATTCAATCCTCCCAAACACACTCTCAGGCACTATTATTCTCTTATAGGTGAGTGCAGTAGTCAGCTCAGGCTGCCTTAACAAAATACCATAGACTGGATGATGGAAACAACAGATATTTATTTTCTTACAGTTCTGGAGGCAGGATGTCTGAGGTCAGGGTGCCAGCATGGTCGGGTGTTGGTGAGAGCTCTCTTCCTGGCTCACAGAAAGCAGCCCTCTTGTGTGCTCGCAGGGCCTTTACTGGGTGTGTGCACATAAGGAAAAAGAGAGCTCTCTCTCTCTTCTTGTTGTAAGGCCACCAATCCTATCAGAATCAGACCTTAACCTTATGGTTCATTTAACCTGAATTACCTCCAAAAAGCCCTATCCCTAAATACAGTCACATTGGGAGGTTAGGGGCTCAACATAAATGTTTCAGGGGACACAACTCAGTCCATAGCAGTGATGAATCACCATATGAGCATGATTAAATGATTTTACCAAGGTCACCCAGTGGTGAATGGTGGAGTTTCCACTTAAATCTTGGCAGGCTGGCTCAAGGCACCACATTCAGCTACTACACTATATTCCCTCTAAGGATCAATAAACAGAGGGCATATTAAGCATGATGTACCTCTCTCCTCTAATGGTTGCTCTGTGGTCAATATTCTATTGTCTTTTTTGGTTAACAAATACTTTTATTCAAGTGTAATTTTCCCCAAATATCTGTTTCCTATTAGTGGAACTATAACAGCATGGCTTTCCTTTTTCTTTGGCAAAGCCAGTACAACTAATAAATGCAAGGTGAGGAAAAATAGGTTAAACTGTATTGACTGTTACTAGCTTCTAGGGACAGATTGACGTCCTTCAATTGCATCCAGGTTTTCATACAACCTATTATTCTACATTATTTTCAACTTCCTATCATTGTTATGGGTCTCTCCACTCAGTTAAGTCCTTAGAAGTACCAATTAAAGGTGAGATTAAAGACATTCAACTCATAACCCAGCAGGGGCACTGGTGTTCATCTGCTCACCATGTGACAGTGAGGTTGAAAAGAGGGATTAAGTCAGGCTCTTCTCTTTCTGGACTGCTGTGCCAACCAGAGGGCCAGGGAGAACAGCAGCTGAGAACCTGGAATTTTGGAAGTGAAGGAAGTACAACTGAGCCAAGGTGACTGGTGTGTCTAAAGCTGTACACTGAATTTTTTACTTTGAGGATATTTCTTTCTTTTTTCTTTTTTTAAAAATTTATTATTATTTTTAATATCTTTATTGATTTCAGAGAGAAGAAAGGAGAGGGAGAGAGAGAGACAGAAACATCAATGATGAGAGAGTCATTGATCAAGCCCGCAACCGGGCATGTGCCCTGACCAGGAATCGAACCCCGATTGCCTGGTTCCTAGGTTGCCGCTCAACCGCTGAGCCACGCCCGGCCAGGCACTCTGAGGATATTTCTACATGACAATACAAAATAGTTAAGAGAGGAGCATGTGTATGCTAATGGTCAGAACTGTCACTCCAACCTTATGTCTCCTGGTCCCTCAGCACACACTCTCCACTTCAGCAAGGCTGGTCACACTTCACTGTGACTTGCATACCTACTCATGAGTACTGTTTGATTATGTTCGTGCTGTTCCTCTACTCCAAAGCTTCCTCACCCAGAGCATCCAGATCTCATTCTTTAGCCCAGTTCAGTTATGTTCTCTTGAGCCTTTCTGTCATTCCTTCAAATTCAATGTGAACTTTAATCCTACGCAGCTCTACATTGATATGACAGTGGGGAGACTCATAATGGCCACTCGTGCCTGGTTCTTCCTTCCTAGTGCATGAAAGGGTTCCATTTCCCTGACCCCTTTATAGACAGGCAGGACCATGAGACTACTTTTGGCTAATTGATTGTATATGGAGATGAAATATGTCATTTCCTTGCTGGAGTATTTAATTACCAGTGTAAAACCATTCTTGTCTCTGTGCCCCTTGCTATTAAAATAGACAATGTTCTAGGTGGTAGCCTGCATCAGCCTGGGTCCCAGAATAAAGAGGAGATGGAGCAGAGGACCTTGGTAAAGCACAAAAGGAATGCTGCATGAATGGGAAATAAAACTGTTTTGTTTTAAGCTTCTGAAATTTGTGAGTGTATGTGGCTTTGTGGGCGGGGAGGGTGGTTTAGGGGGCAAGAGTTGTTGTTACAGCAGAATCTAGTGTATTCTAACTAATATAGCATCTTTCTGCTTTGAGACTATGTATATATTATGCTGTTTAGAGCCTCCATACTCAGCAAATATCAGAGTGTCTACTGTGGGCCAGTTAATGGTCTGGGCACTGAGGACAATGATGGGCAATGCATATAAAACCATTGACCTCCTGGTGATCATGATCTAGTGAAGGAGATAAATGTCCATCAAGTAATTACATGAACTAGTATAAAGTTGAAGCCAAAATCAGTGCTATAAAGGAAAGGCACATCTGACCTAGTTGAGAGGACTGCGGTGAAGTGTCAGGGAAAGCCTTTTAGAGAAAGTGATTTTTAAGCTGAGTTATGCAGCCTAATTAAGGGCAAAACTAGGTAAAGAATCGCAAGAGCGAGCATTTCAGGCAGGGGGTGCAGCAGGTATATGTGTCAGGGGTACAGTGGAGCAGCGGGAAGCATAAATAATGTGAAGTAAGCAAAGAAATCAGTGAGGTGGGGACTGAACATACTTTGTAGGACAAAGCTAAGGATTGCAGACTTTGTCATAAAAGTAAATGGAATGGAAGTCACGGAGAAATTTTAAGATGGTAAGGAGAGGCTATCATTGTATTCTCACTGTAACCTGGGGGAGTTCCCTCCCAAGGTTAAATTCCCATGCCAAAATTCATGATGCTATTCTTTTAGTGTGATCAAAGAAAGATTTATTACCCACAAAAGTGGGGAGTCC